>NC_065536.1:55563353-56254853 GCF_932294415.1 Quercus robur
AGTACGAGGATTTCAGTCAATGCATCTCCAAATTGCATGGAACGCACCTCGATGGATACTGTAAAATATTTATATTAAAAGGAAGACAACAATCTTTTTCAAAGCTAAAAAATTGATTACATTCAACAAAGGGAAAACTAAATTGGAAATATAATCCTTGTCATATTGACATTAACAAAAGCAATAAAATAAAATTGTTCAACGCTTTAAGGTAGCCTCCTACCCCAACAAGAAACTAAGCCATGACTAATGACCCTAATATTAAACTAAATTGTTCAAGCGTGATGTTATCGAGTATCCTTAGAACATTAGTTAACAATCTATTTTAAGAAAATTTTGACGTCACTTTTATAAGGAATGAAAAAAAGTTGTCAAAATATTAATTGTTTTTTTTTTTTATATAAATTTTCTTTAAATGGATTATTAACTAATATCCTAAGGGCATTTATTAGTATTTCTCATTGTTCAAAGCTCTTTAATGGTAGCCTTCCAACAATAATTTACCTCATGGTGGCCTTCTTGTACCTTACAATGGAGACCTATCTTTTGCATTCCATTTGACTTTGAAAAAAATACACCCACTCCTTTCGATGTTAAATGCTCTCTGTATTTCAGCAATAATATTTTCTAAAAAAAAAATTAAAAATAAGTTATTTTTCGAAAAGTATTTATCTATAAAACTATCACATTTTCCTATGTTTGATAACAGCTTTAAATGAGTTGAAAAACAGTCTCCTAACTTTCCTTATTTAGTTTGTTGTAAGATAGAATTATTTTTCAAAAAAAATTTAGTGAAAAACAATTTCTAAAAATAAGTCATATTTTTTTTGTTGACTAAAGATAGTTTTCATTTGACTAATTTTTTATGTGCTACTAAACAATGAAAAATATAGAAAACTATCTTTACACAAAGTTTTTCATAATAAATAGAGTGTAAAATAAAAACACCCTTTCGACTTCTCAAAGGATGGTTAAGTGGATTCTAAGGATTCATGAGAGATCTTAAGTTCGAAATATCTTGCCTAGACATTTTTAAGAGAATTATTTTAAGAAATTTTTTATGGGAAAAGAAAAAAAATTGATTTTTTTGACAATTTTTTCTATTTTCCATAAAAGTAGTATAAAATATTTCTTAAAATGGTTTATTAACACAATCAACATACATTCCTTTGAAATTGTGTTTTGAAAATACAATTTCAGTTAATTACATGATTTCACAATTTCGATAAGAGAAATGTTTTGTTCACAATATTTTCACAATAAATTTTAAGTGTCAGGTTGTTATTAGTAGGGCAAAAAGTTATTACAATGGTTGATTCAAATGAGTTTGGCTTACCTCCAGTACTTTTTAGAAATGAATCTCCTTTTATTTTAATAAGAGACTACCACATCATCCATTAACTAAATAAAAAGGGGGGGGGGGGATCAAAACTCACTACCACTTGTCATTGTATATTTAAAAAAAAAATGACATGTCCAGTTAAAAAAGTACTCGAGGTAAGCCAAATCCGATTCAAATTATAATCAAATAGCAACTAACTATTTATGATTTATTGTTAAAATGTTGTGATCGTAACATTTCTCTTTAATTAATGATTATCACACATTCACTATTGTTCATAATTTGCACATATGCACTTCTTAAAATTGTATTTTTAAAACATGATTTCAATGAGTGTACGCGAATTGTGTGGATTGACGACTATATAACAAGATTTAACCATTTTTATAGCATTTTTATTTTAAGTTGGGTTAGAGCTTTTGCTAGAAATATATATAGGGACCATCACCAGTTTTCTAACTGAGCTTTCGGCCCTCAAGGATGGTTTACATATGTGCTTGAATATGCAAACTCACGCTCTTAAAGTTGAATTGGATGCCCAAGTAATTTTTTATTTGATGAACAATGTTGGTAGCTTGAACGCTACTAACTCTTCTATTGTGGCTGATTGCGTGCAGAGCACTAATATCCCAAATTCCTCAAGTTAAGGTGGCTCATTGCTATCGGGAGAGCAACTGCTATGCAAATGTCCTTGCTAGACTAGGATGCTCCTTATTTGCTAATATTATGTATTTCAATTATCCCCCTCCCTCTGTCTTAGATGTCTTTATTTCTGATTTGCATGGACTGTCTTAGATTAGGCTTTGTCCTATCCCTGATGTATTTTCGTCCTCTTAGTTGAGTGCATCTTCCAACTTACCAAAAAAAAAGCTCTAATTATTGGACCGGATTTAAATCCGTACTTACACATATACCCTTACACTATGTTTGGTTGGGGTGAAAAGGAGAGGGAAAACAAGGGAGAGGAAAATGGGGGGAAAATGTTATTTTCTTCCATTTGATTAAGGAGAGAAAACTGAAGGGAGGGAAAATAGGGGAGAAAATAAGTCACCTGGGTCCACAAAAATTCATCTCCCCAAATCGGGAAGAAAACAGAGGAGAGAAAAAGCTCCAATCCTAAAATAACGCATATACCCCCTTCCATCTGAGTCAAGATTAGCCAAGTTGCAATCGCCCTACGCCGTTAATCAAAATTTCATGCCGTTGACTTCGCCACCCACAAAATTTCACATTGTTTGACTTCGCCTCCCACAAAATCTCACCTGTCACCTTCGCCACCCACAAAATCTTGTTTCTTATTCCTCTAATGCCCTCTCCGTGCTCTAGTTACTGGACCTAGATATGGGACTTGGATATGGGTAGACAAAAGGGTGAAAGAATGGGTTTTGTTTTTGTTTGTTTCTATTTTTCTGTACGTGTAAGTGTGTGCAGCAGTTTCTTTTTATATATATAATCTTATTTATTTAATAGGTAAGGTGAAAATTTTATTAAATTTGTATGTAGAGTTTTTATTTTTATTTTTTTATAAGAAATAGTTTGTGTAATATTCCTAAAAAAATATGTAATTAAAAAAATTAGATTGAGTTACTTATAAATATATTTATATATTTGTGGGTAATATAATTAAAAATAAAAATATAATATTTTAAATAATAGGGGTATAAAAGTAAATTTATACCAACTATATTTTTTATCATCTCATTTTTCTTCTCATCCAAACAAACGAGTTTTCCATCCCTTTACTTTTCCATTTCTTCAACTAAACACATACAAGAGAAAACTAAATCTTTTTTATCCTCTTATTTTTTCATATTCTCATTAATTTCTACCTTCTTACTTTTCCATCTCCCAACCTAACAAACCCTAAAAAAAAAGTCACGGATGATGCCTCCACCAGCACCAAGTACGAGGTTTTATTTATTTATTTTTTCTAGAAAGTATTTATTTATTTAATAAAAGTACGAGTTTTAAGGTTTCGTTTTCAGGGATTCTCCACTGTCTCTAATGAATACTGACCTCCCAAGTTTTGTCTTCATTTTTCAAATACGAGGATTTCAGTCAATCCATCTCCAAATTGCATGGAACGCACCTCGATGGATACCAAAATAGTAAAATACTTATATTAAAAGAAACACAGCAATCTTTTTCAAAGCTAAAAAATTGATTACATTCAACAAAGAGAAAACTAAATTGGAAATATTATCCTTTGTCTCATTTACATTAACAAAAGCAATAAAAATTGTTCAACGGTTTAAGGTAGCCCCCCAACAAGAAACTAAGCCATGACTAATGACCCTAATATTAAACTAAATTGTCAACGCTCTTTAATGGTAGCCCTCCAACAATAATTTACGTCATGGTGGCCTTCTTGTACCTTACAATGGGACCTATCTTTTACATTCCATTTGACTTTGAAAAAAAATACATCCACTCCTTTCGTTGTTAATGCTCTCTCTATTTCAGCAATATTATTTTCTATAAAAAAAAAATTAAAAATGAGTTATTTTTTAAAAAGTATTTATCTATAAAATTATCACATTTTTCTATGTTTAATAACAACCTTAAATGAATTAAAAAACAATCTCCTAATTTTTCTTATTTAGCTTACGGTAAGATAAAATTATTTTCCAAAAAAATTTAGTCGAAAACAATCTCTAAAAATAAGTCATACTTTTTCTATCGACTAGAGATAGTTTTCCTTTGACTAATTTTTTATGATGCTACTAAACTATGACTTTCCTTATTTAGCTTACGACAAGATAGAATTATTTTCCAAAAAAATTTAGTGGAAAACAATCTCTAAAAATAAGTCATACTTTTTCTATCGACTAGAGATAGTTTTCATTTGACTAATTTTTTATGATGCTACTAAACAATGAAAAGCACAAAAAATTATCTTTACACAAAGTTTTCCATTGAAATAAACAGAGTGTAAAAAAAAAAAAAAAAAAAAACACCCTTTCGACTTCCCAAAGGATGGTTAAGTGTACTCTAAGGTTTCATGAGATATCCTAAGTTCAAAATATCTTGCCTAGACATTTATAAGAGAATCATTTTAAGAAATTTTTTATGGGAAAAAAAAAAAAGCAATTGATTTTTTGATAATTTTTTCTATTTTCCATAAAAGTAGTATAAAATATTTCTTAAATTGGTTTATTAACACAATCAACATACATTCCTTTGAAATTGTGTTTTGAAAATACAATTTCAGTTAATTACACGATTTCACAATTTCAGTAAGAGAAATGTTTTGTTTACAATATTTTCAAAACAAATCTTAAGTGTTTGGTTATTGCGAGTTGTAATTAATAGGGCAAAAAGTTATTACAGTGGTCTATTCAAATTATAACTAAATAGCAACTAACCACTTATGATTTGTTGTGAAAATGTTTTGAACGTAACATTTCTCTTTAATTAATGATTATCACACGTTCACTATTGTTTACAATTTGCACACATGCACTTATTGAAATTGTATTTTTAAAACATGATTTCAATGAGTGTACACGAATTGTGTGCATTGACGAGTATATAACAAGATTTAACCATTTTTATTTTAAGTTATAGTGAATTTTGGAAAAATGTTTTAAAATTCTGTTATCACCTAGAAGAACTCAATAAAACACCACAGCGCGCAACACCATCAGCATTAGCCTCATAGTGCTATAGTTTTAATATTCTATTATCACCTACAATAACATTGTGTCTTGCATCACAACTACCATTTTAAGATTTTTAGAGCTTTCTTTGAAGTCTGTAGTTCATCTTTGTATCCATCTTCAATGTATTATCTACTCCTCCTCCTGGCCTTATGTTTGTTTGTAAATCCTTGTCCTTCCGACCCAAGAGCCACAGACCCTGCTCTAATATGCTCTAACAAAACTTCCTTACCACAGCGCGATACCTTCAAAAGAAACTTTTTTGCGGCCATGGAAACAATGACCCCTTTGATTGCCACAAAAAGATACGCAGCTGTTGTGAACGGGACTGGTAATACCACAGTTTATGCTTTTGGTGAGTGCATGAAAGATCTAAATAATACAGACTGTGATCTTTGCTTTGCTCAGTGCCAGACTCAGATCTTCGGGTGTTTTCCAGTTCATAAAGCCACTAGTGGTGGCAGGCTTTTCCATGATGGGTGTTATCTAAGGTACGATGATTACCCTTTCTTCAATGAGGCTTTGAGTGCGCAAGACAGGACCGTGTGTGGAGCTCAAGATTTTGTAGGGAATGGTTCTGTTTTTAGCGCTAATGTTAATCAGTTGGTGATGAATCTAAGCGTGGAAGCGCCTAAGTTTGATGGGTTTTCTGTGGGGTCTGTGAACAATGGAAATGTCACTGTTTATGGATTGGCTCAGTGTTGGGAATTTGTGAATGGTACTGCTTGTGAGGACTGCTTGGCCAATGCGGTTACTAAAATTAGTTCATGTACTCCAAAAGAAGAAGGAAAGGTCTTGAACGCTGGTTGTTATTTGAAATATTCAACAAAAAAATTCTATTCCAATTCGACTGAGTCTGTTATAAACAGTAATCAAGGTGAGTTTGGCTCCAATGAATTTTTTTCTTTTTCTTTTTGTTCTGTCTTTCCTCCATCGAATCAAATGGGATATTAGTGCTTTTCCATCGTGGAAGCCTTGAATTACTGTCCTTTTTAGTTGTTTATAAATTTCAATTAAGATTCTATTCCATTTCCACTGCAGCACAAAATGACTAAAAACTGGGATTTGAATTAGCCTATATTGTCTAATTTTATGCCATCAAAGGATAAATTCTAATGCTCTGTTTTTTGGGTAAAAATTTTTCATAGTACTAAAAATCTCAGCAACATCAATTATTACTTAATTATATAATTTGGTGTACTAATTCTTGACTTCTATTTTGACTAACGATGGTAACGGTCTCACGGAGTAACTTGTTAATATATGTTAGGAAGCAAGCTAGCTATAGCTTTGACTGCAACATCGACTGCTTTGGCTCTTTTGCTGGTTATTGCAGCGGTTGTCTTCATTGTGAGGAAGAATGTACTAAAGAGGAGGAGAGGTACCTATTTTGATATCTTAGAATTTAAAAGACTTTGTCTAGACTCTGGACTTAATATATAGCTTGACTTGATATTTGTTTCAGAAAGAAAGCAACTAGGCGCTATGTTGGCCACAGTGAACAATTCCAAACTCAATTATAAGTATGAAGTTCTAGAAAAGGCCACAAATTACTTTCACAATTCCAATAAGCTGGGACAAGGAGGATCTGGTTCTGTTTTCAAGGTATTTTCAAGTCTACTTTTTTGACATTTCTAATTTTTGCATATGAAATTAACTAGGTACATTTCTGTGTCAAACTAGGGAGTTTTGCCTGATGGGAAGGTTGTTGCCATTAAGAGGCTTTTCTTCAATACCACACAATGGGTGGATCATTTCTTCAATGAAGTCAATTTGATCAGCGACATCCATCACAAAAATCTTGTAAAGTTGTTGGGATGCAGTATTGCAGGCCCTGAAAGCCTTCTTGTTTATGAATATGTGCCAAATCGAAGCCTCCATGATTACTTTTCTGGTTGTAATTTAATCTTGAATTACTATTTATGTTAGAAGATAACCCTTTCTCATTTAACTTATGTACTTACATATGTCACTTCATTTGGTTCAGCTAAAAGGAAGTTTCAGCTGCTAAGGTGGGAGGTGAGGTATAAGATCATATTGGGTACGGCTGAGGGCTTGGCCTATCTCCACGAGGAACTAGAAACGAGAATCATTCATAGAGACATTAAATTAAGCAATATACTGCTTGAAGAGGACTTCACAGCAAAGATTGCAGATTTTGGACTCGCTAGATTATTTCCAGAAGATAAGACACACCTCAGCACTGGCATTGCTGGCACATTGTAAGTGCAAGACCATCTTTGGTTATCTTCCTTGGTCCATAATATCCTTTATCATTCCTGTGATTAATGTCCTCTTCATGCGGGAAAAATTCTTGTGTCTTGGTATTTCAAGTTCAAGGTTTATCCTAGTTATTTCTTTTAAGTAACATTAACAGATATTTCATCATTACACAATGTCTCAATGCATTTTAAAGAATATTTAGATGAACCCCTCCAAACTGTGCTAGTTAACTACTCTCTTGGTGCCATTGTTACGAAGTGTTTAATATAATGTATTGAATCAGGGGAAGGTTGATCCAAAGTTGATATTCTCATTATAAACATGTAATTGTTCATTGTGTTATATAATTTTATGTTAGGTACATACTAAGAAACATCAGTTTTTCTAGGATAAATTTTAGTATTATTTTCAAGTCCTTATTGTTAATTGGAAATTATCACCCCAGGGAAAAAGACAATACTAGTAAAGTATCAATTCCTTTTCTTTTTGTTCTATTCACACATTGACATTCCACCCTTACAGCTTTGCAGTATACAGTGTAATATCTCTGCTTACATATACATCTCTTATTTGGCATTAACCATATTTGTATTTGTAGAGGTTACATGGCCCCAGAGTATGTTCTTCGCGGCAAATTGACTGAGAAGGCAGACGTTTACAGTTTTGGGGTTCTTGTAATTGAAGTTGTATCTGGAAAGAGGAACAATACCTTCTCTCAATATTCATATACCATCCTACAAATGGTAAATCTTTTTTCCTTTGGCATTTCTGCTAATTTAGGCTTCAATGACAAATAATTCTCCTCTAATTTCATGTGAGAAAACCTAACAAAACCTTCTTACTTTTCATCTTTTTTAAAGGTTTGGAACCTTTATGGAATAGGTAGGATATGTGAAGCTGTTGATCCAGCCTTAGAGGGTCAGTTCCAAGGAGAGGAGGCATCTCGATTACTTCAAATTGGGCTACTATGTGTACAAGCCTCTGCAGAACTGCGGCCATCAATGTCAACGGTAGTGAAAATGTTATCTGATAATCATGAAATTCCACAGCCAACACATCCACCATTTCTCAATTCCAGTAGGGCAGAACTCCGTCAATATGTACCATCTAGAACTTGCAATTCTCAGCCTTTGTCCGGCAATCACTCTAAAATGCATTTTACACATTCCATAACTATATCTATTTAAAATGTTTAATATTGTCATTTTTAGTATCATCGATGCTCATTTTTGCTAGAGATACATATTGTAATTATGATGCCCCAAATTGACATTGAATTAGTTGACTGTATGTTTTGTGGGTGTGTACATATATTCAGTTGATAGGAAATTAAGGGAAAATTATATTTTGCCATCTTGAACTATACACCAATTACATTTTGCATTATAAACTTTTCAAATGCACGTTTTGCACCATAAACTGTGATCATTATTAAACTTTGCACCCAAACATCTACTTTCTTGTTAATCTGGATGGAAAAATATGGCATCATGTGAAAATACCTAATTTTCTATCTTCTTAATCTTTTAAAAACAAAAGATAAATTACATTTTTCCATCTTAAACTATAATCTTGATTACACTTTGCACCCAAAATTTTGAATTTCCGTCCAAGTTAACAGCAAACTTAGTGTCAAGATGTAAAGTGTAACAATAGTCATAGTTTAAAGTACAATACATGCATTCAAAAAGTTTATGGTGTAAAGTGTAATATAGGGTATAGTTTAAAGTTATAAAGTACAATTTTTGTAGAAATTTATAAATAATAAGCCCTAAAACTGCTCGTTGTGCGTGATAATTTTTTTAAGGTTGTCTCATTAAATCTATTTTTTGCAATTTGGATTAATTTAATAAAAATTAATGTATTTCATTATCGTATTTTCATATATTATAGGAACAATAAAAAATGTAATATATATATATATATTACTTATGTAGTACCAAAATGAAAACAATACAATTTTTCTCACGAATTCAAAAGGCAAGTTATCAAAAATGTTCATCTTTTAATAAAATTTATTTATTACATTTTGAGTATCATTAAAAAGTATGCAAAATTTGGAAAATATTCTTTTAATTTTAAACAAACTTTCTTAAACCTATTTTGTTCTACTCTAAAATCCAAAACACCAAAAAATGCAACTAAAAAATTAATAAAACTTAAAAATATAATTGGACCAATTAGGAAATAAATTTGTTATTGATAATCTATTGAGGATATTTTATTTACAAAAATTGCAATTTCGTCACCAAAAAGACTATCAAATAAAAATTATTAGCAAAATCTTAGAATTAAGTTTCTATATATGCATTGTTATAAAATAATAAGAATAATAATGAAAAAACAATTGCAAAAGTTAAAATATGTTCCTTGTAAAGGTAAAATTCCCAAGTCAAACAACGGGCCTTGGGCCCTATACAGAGTCCAACTACTACCAAAGGGAAAATGGGCCGCCAAAACAACTGCTAGCCCAACCCTAATAAGTCCAAACTTATTTAAAGGAGACGTCCGAGGAGAAGTGTCTCCTCGGACGCGCCAAATACGAGCCCAACATGCACCCTATCCATAATAAGGAGTCATTCCAAGCAAATATGGGTAATAAGGATAAGCTTCACAAAGTAGGAAGAAGGAGGAAAAGATAAGACGTCCAGGAGGCAACCACAACTGCTGCATTAAATGCAAGGAAGCTATTTTTCCAACCGCATTAATGTGGAGAAGACAGACGAACAGTGTTACATTGGCTAATGCAACTCACAGAAAGATAAGGTGGATGTCCGATGGGACAGGCACTCAAGTGAGGGTCCAGATGGTTAACAAGTGTAAGGTTCTTATCAATTTAAGGAGGCTATATAAGAGAAGGAAATCCCCATGAAGAGGGGATTGGAAAAGTTTAGAAGAGAAAGAAAGAGAGAAAGAGGGAATAATTCTATAGTCTTTAATCATAACAAGAGGTGCACTCATACGTCTCCTCGGACCGAGTATCCTGTAGATAAAGGAGATATTCTTACGTTCAGACTGTTGCATGGCATATAATTAACTAACGTTCACTTCGTCCAGTCCTAGTTATGTAACCCGCTCTCTACAAATTCATTGTCTAGGGTCCTTTAGGCCAGAACCACTTACTTGCTGGGTCTGGGCCCCAAAAACCGCCCCTACAATTGGCGCCGTCTGTAGGAAGAACTTGTGTCTCGACAAGTGAAACTGTAAGAAATGGAAGGATCAGGTCCGCGCCAAACCGGACGTGCAGATTCCAAACGGCAGGACAATTTTTTGAATCTTGAATGGGAGAAAGACCAAGACAAACAACGAGAGGGCAGTGTGAACACCTCTCACACGAGCAGGAGCCGCTCGAAAGGGAAAGGTCATGCATCCCATAAGCAAAACGATCGAAAGGCTTTACAGCAAGAAATTGATGATTTGAAGAAGAAGCTGCGCCGAGCGCAGCGAAAACATCCCTCACCCGACTCAGACACTAGCAGTGATGAGGATAATGAATACAGGCAGAGATCAAGAACCCCTCCAAGCGAGACATTTTCCTACAAGGAAGAATGACCTCGCAAACGCGGCCATAAAAGCCCATCCTACCAAGGCCTAGCCAACGATGCCATGAGCAAGGCCCTGGATCGCATCTCCCAGTCGCTTTTCACGCGTAGAATAGAGAGGGCAGAGCTTCCTCAGCGGTTCCATCAACCAACGTTTGCCATATACAATGGTCGAACTGACCCAGTAGAGTATGTAAGCCAATTTAATCAGAGGATGGCCGTCCATTCTAGGGACGAGGCGTTAATGTGTAAGGTGATTCCGTCCAGCTTGGGACCTATGGCGATGAGATGGTTTGATGCCCTTAAGCCGAATTCCATAGATTCCTTTAAACAGCTGACACAGGCTTTTGGTTCCCGCTTCATTACCAGCAGTAGAGTCCCTCGACCCCTAGATTCCCTCCTATCCTTGTCCATGCGGGAAGGGGAGACGCTGAAGGCCTACTCAGACAGGTACTGGGAAATGTATAATGAGATAAAAGGAAATTACGATGACGTCGCCATTAGTACGTTCAAGAGGGGCCTACCGACAGAGCATGGCTTAAGAAAGTCCCTTACTGGGAAGCCAATCACTAGCGTGCGCCAACTCATGGACAGAATTGACAAGTACAAAAGGGTCGAGGAGGACCAGCAGATGAGGAAAGGTAAAGCGAAGGTTGTCCCTCAGGAGAGGAGGGACTTCAGGTCGGACCGCTTTAACAGCAGTAACAGGCCAAGAAGAGACTACGTGGAACAGTTTGGATCCACTGGGGCACAGGCAGTCCATGCTGTGTTCCGAGAACCATTACACAAGATCCTAGAGAAGGTGAAGTGCGAACCATTCTTTCAATGGCTGAACAGGATGGCAGGTGACCCCTCAAAACGTAATCAGAATCTGTATTACGCATACCACCAAGAGCCAGGTCACACCACCGATGATTGTAGGAATCTGAAAAACCATTTGGACCGGCTTGTCCAAGAAGGGAAGTTGAGGCATCTGTTGCATCGCCCTGAAGGATGGCAGGAACAGTCAAATATCGAAACCAGACAAAGTACATTGAAGCCATCCATTGGCACAATAAATGTCATTCTTGCCGCACTTGGAATGACCGGTTCCAGCCCTTTCAGAGTAATGTCAGTGGGCAGGTTCCCGACTGAGCCAGACGACAGGGAATCCAAGAGAGCCAGAGTAATTGCCATGCCCTTAATCGGGTTCTCGGATGAGGACAAACAAGGAACCCTTCAACCCCACGATGATGCCTTAGTCGTCACGCTCAGAATTGGAGGTTATGACGTGAAAAGAGTGTTGGTTGATCAAGGCAGCGCTGTGGAAGTAATGTATCCTAACTTGTATAAAGGATTAAACTTGAAGCCAGAAGACCTGTCGCCATACGACTCCCCTTTGGTTAGTTTTGAAGGAAAAACCGTCACCCCGAAAGGCATGATTAGGCTGCCTGTGCAAACAGACTCAGACGTGGTGGAGGTGAGCTTCATTGTGGTAGATGCGTACTCCCCCTACATAGCTATCGTGACACGACTATGGCTTCACGCACTAGGGGCTGTGCCATCAACCTTGCACCAAAAAGTGAAGTATCCGTCAGGAGGTCAAGTTAAAGAAATAATGGGGAACCAAACCATGGCCAGGTAATGCATGGTGTCCGCAATCTCACGACGACCAAATGGTGAACCTTCCACCTCAACCGAGAACCGCTTATAGCAATTAATGACCCCAGTCCCAGCTTCGGGTGGTGGAGGACCAGCCATGGAGGTGAGCTGTGAGGATCTGGAGAAAGTACTCATCGGATCTGGAGAAAGTACTCGTCGAATCAGACCCAGAGAGGTTTTTTCAGCTCGGTTCAGAGTTACCACCCCAAGAGAAGTCAGCGCTAGTTGATTTTCTCAGACAAAACGTGGACGTATTCGCGTGGGACGCCTATGAGGCCCCTAGGGTCGACCCAAATTTCATTTGTCATCATCTAAATGTTAACCCGACTATAACTCCTAAGAAACAGCCTCCTCAGTGACCGTCGAAAGAACACACAGACGCCGTGAGAGAGGAGGTCATAAAATTGAAGAAAGCAGGGGCTATCAAGGAGGTTTTCTACCCCGAATGGCTAGCCAACACAGTCGTGGTAAAAAAGAAGAATGGAAAATGGCGGGTCTGTGTAGATTTCATGGACCTAAACAAGACCTGCCCAAAGGATCCCTTCCCCATGCCGCAGATAGACCGGTTGGTGGATTCAACCGTCGGACACCCCCGAATGAGTTTTTTGGACGCCTTCCAAGACTATCATCAGATACCCCTGGCTGTTGAGGACCAAGAGAAAACTGCTTTCGTCACCCCAGTCGGAAACTATCATTATAAGGTGATGCCCTTTGGCTTAAAGAATGCCGGGTTGACTTATCAAAGGATGATGACCAGGATGTTTGAACAACAGATGGGCAAGAGCGTTGAAGTGTATATAGATGACATGGTGGTGAAAAGAAAATTAGTGGCCAACCACGATAGAGATCTCAGGGACATCTTTCGAATTCTGAGAAAGTACAAGCTGCGACTAAACGCTTCCAAATGTTCATTTAGGGTTGGATCAGGGAAGTTCTTAGGTTACATGGTGACCCACAGAGGTATAGAAGTTAACCCTGACCAAATAAGAGTTATTCAAAGCTTGCAGCCTCCTCGGAATCCCAAAGAGGTCCAGAAGCTCACCGGTATGATAGCTGCTGTAAACCGTTTCATCTCCCGCTCAACGGACAGATGCATGCCTTTTTTCCTCCTATTGCACAAGTGGAAGGGTTTCGAGTGAACTGAGGAGTGTGCTTTAGCTTTCCAACAGCTCAAAGAATACCTCATCCGACCACCAATTATGTCCAATCCTGATGCCGACGGGGTGTTGTTTGCTTACTTCGCAGTAGCCTCTCATGCAGTGAGCTTAGTATTGATCCAAGAAGACAATGGCACGCAATGGCCCGTCTACTACGTAAGCAAATCACTGCACGAGGCAAAGATCCGCTACCTCCCCCTCGAAAAGGCCGTTTTGGCAATCGTACAAGCCACGCGAAAGCTCCCCCACTATTTCCAGGCACACACTGTGGTTGTACTAACTCAGCTTCCGCTAAAGTCCATTCTCCGGAGTGTCGACTACACGGGCAGAATTGCAAAATGGGGAGCGATCCTGGGCACCTTTGACATTAGGTACATGCCTCGCACTACTGTGAAGGGTCAGGTCCTCGCAGATTTAGTAGCCGAATTCGCGGAGCCCATACTAGAAGGAGGGGGAGGGTCACTAAGCCCAGACGGGAAACTGATAAGTGCAATCACTCAGCAAGAGCCCAGTTAGTGGAAAGCGCACATCGACGGCGCAGCCAACTAAAGGGGCTCAGGTGTGGGGCTCGTTCTGGTCTCACCCGAAGGTATCGCCATCTAAAAATCGTTAAGGCTTGGTTTCTCGACCACGAATAACAAGGTAGAGTATGAGGCACTATTAGAAGGAATGTCAATGATCTAGAAACTGGGTGGAAAATCCGCGAACATATTTTCGGACTCAAGACTCATCGTCGGACAAGTAAATGGAGAGTTGGAGGCGAAGGATGAAAGAATGCAGGAGTACTTAGCCCAGGTTAAATGCCTACAGACCCAATTTTGTCACTTTCATCTAGCGCATGTGTCAAGTAGCGGGAACACCCATGCTGATTCTCTTGCAACGCTAGCCACCTCCTCGGCTCAGCCACTTCCCCGGGTTATTCTAGTAGAAGATCTCTACCGCCCAACGAAGACAAAGGCCAATGAAATACGAGTCCACAACGTCAGGGCTGGGCTTAGTTGGATGGATCCTCTAGTGTTGTTCTTAAAGCACGACACCTTACCAGACGATAAGAATGAGGCCGACAAGATTAGAAGAAAGGCCTCTCGATTCTAGTTGTTTGAGGACTCGAAACTGTACAGGCGCTCATTCTCAAGGCCATACTTGCTGTGTGTGCACCCAGAGGCCATTGAACTCATCCTGGAGGAATTGCACGAAGGAATTTGTGGAAGTCATACGGGGGGTAGGTCCCTATCCCATAGGGCCATAACACAGGGTTACTGGTGGCCGAGCATGCAAAAAGAGGCACAGGAATATGTGAAGAAGTGCGACCAGTGTCAAAGGTTCGCTCCGAATATACACCAACCTGAAGGAAACCTTAACCCGCTGTCCAGCCCTTGGCCATTTGCACAGTGGGACCTAGACATCTTGGGACCATTCCCCAAAGCAGCAGGGAACAAGAGATTTATCCTCGTCAGCACGGATTATTTCACGAAATGGGTCGAAGCTGAGGCACTGGCGAATATTAGGGACGTAGATGCCAAGAAATTTATTTGGAAGAATATCGTCACTAGATTCGGAACCCCTCACACACTGATCTCGGACAACGGTCTCCAGTTTGACAGCAAGGCTTTCAGAAGATATTGCAGTGAGCTGGGAATTACCAACGGATACTCCACACCGGCTTACCCGCAGGGTAATGGGCAGGCGGAAGCCATCAATAAAACTATAGTGAATGGGCTAAAAAGAGGCTGGACGACGCGAAAGGGAGGTGGGTCGAAGAGTTGGCCCACGTCTTGTGGACATACCGCACCACACCTCGCAGATCCACAAGGGAAACCCCCTTTTCGATGACCTACGGAGCCGAGGCCGTCATTCCACTGGAGGTAAACTTCCCAACACAAAGGACCACTGCATTCTGCCCCAGTTCCAACAATGAGCTTCTGGAAAAAAGTTTGGACCTCATCGAGGAAAGAAGGGAAAGGGCAATGGTCCAGCTTGCCCACTATCAACAAAAGCTCAAGCAAGGTTATGATGTCAAGGTGAAGCTAAGGCCCTTAGCGCCAGGGGATCTGGTACTGAGGAAGGTCCTGGGCACTGCGAGAAACCCTGCGTGGGGAAAACTCGGACCAAACTGGGAAGGCCCATATCGTATCACCTCCGTAGCCGGCATAGGAGCCTACTTTTTGGAAGATTTAGATGAACATGTAGTGCCACGCCCTTGGAATGTAAATAACCTGAAAAGGTACTGTTATTAATGAAAGACATAATTCTTTGCGTCATCTTATTGTACAGCTACTTGGACTAAGTGTTAAACAGAACCCAAGTCCTGCCTGGCTCCTCAGACCACAGACTTGGGGGAAATTAACCTGGAATCAGTCTTATCTAATCATTGACTATTATTTTTTACATATTCATTCATTCATGCTCGATTTTCAACAGTTAGTGGCAGAATAGACATTCATTCATGATGAAAGCAGAAAAGAGAGTAAAGCAACAAGATTTAAAGGAAAACGACATCTTTCATTGTAATCCAAAAGCGTTGTCTTACAAACATTATCAGAACAAAATATAAAGGGTAAAACAAAACATAAAGAGGGCAGCTACAGATAAAATCCTACACTACTTTCCTAAGTCTAAACCCTGAGTAGGCTCGGGTTGATCATCTGCTGCCTGAGGTCCTGGAACAGCCTCCTTAGCCTGTGCGACAACTTCCTTGAGACTGTACTCGAGCGACTTATCCTTCTCGGCCGGCTGTGCGTCCTCAGTTTCTGGCATAGGGGAGTCCGAGGCTAAAGCTTTCATTGAGAGAGGCTCCTCAGGGGCAACCGCGTCTGGAATCTCGCGAATATCTTTCGGAAAAAAGATATTCTCAACTTTCCGGAGATCGGAGTCCGCTGGAACCGCTGCTTTATCCAAGGCTACACCCCAAGACATGGTGATGTAGTCCCTGCATACGGCAGCCACCTCCTCGGTCAGCCTAACCTCTGTATCCCTGACTCCGCAATCATATGAGGTCGCCACTGCTTTCTCGGCCGCATCCCTGGCCAAGCGAGCCTGCTCCTTGACCTTTGAAAGCTCGACCTTGAGATCTGAAGCCGCCTGCTTCTTTGTCACGAGTTTTTCCTTGGACTGGCGGAGCTGTTGGAGTAGATCCTCAACCTGCTTAGTGGCATTTTTAAGGCCGACCTCCGACCCTTTTTTGCCTCTTTTACTTCACTACTCAGGCGATCATTTTCTTGCCTGAGGTCGCCGGTAGTCTTCTCGGCAGCAAAGTGGGACTGAGCCTCACTGTTAAGGTCCTCACGAGTCTTCTTGGCCCATTCCTCAACAACAAAGATTTGTTGAGTGACCTGCGCCAGAAAAGTAAAGGCCTAATTAAAAGAGAATGGCAAATAAATAGATACGTAATAAGAACACTAGATAGGAGAAATCTTCACTTACCATAGTCATGTCCCTCTTCAGCGACATGAAAAGGTCTGGTTGCCGGGTAGCTCGGAGACCCTCCATATCGCGAGGCAAAAGGAGGGGCTACTGCAGGGCCTCAGCCAGGAATGACACATGCCCTCGTTGGGACTCCCACAGAGTCGCATCCCAGGAAATTGGGGCGCTGTCCAACTCGAGCCGTGGTGACCATATCCGCTATTCCCTCCGAATAACCGCCTTATCTCGGCTATCAACGGACTTAGTCCTCTTCTCCTTGGGCTCTTTAGTCTCTTTGCCCTTCTTTTGGTGTTTGGCCTTTTCATGGCCAACCTCGCCCTCCTCCAATTCCTCCACAGGCCTTTTTCGCCTCAAATTGGGCATAGGCTGTAGTGCTGCATCCGATGTGGGAGGAAGAGGAGGAGGAGGAGCCTTGGAGGTAGGCTGTTCCTTTAGGGCATCTTTGGAGGGCTGCCCCTTGTTTCTATTGGAAAGGAGGCCCCTGAGACCAGACCTTAGTTTCAGATCCATTCCTTCTTCCTCGATCTCTTGGTTGGTATCAACTTGTGCAATTACCAAACCAAGATTAGGGGCTGCCGAGGCGCAGTCAAAGTCTGAATCAGAGTCCGAGAGCTCTACTGGCCTAGCCGACACCTCTCCCTCCTCGGTGAAATGGAACTGGTCTATCTGATCTTCCAAAGACGAGTGCGAGGAACCAACTTCTTCCCCTGGGACAGCTGCTTCAGGAAGAGCACGCTGAACAGGCAGTTGGACAGAGGTAAATCTCTCGAAGCGAGAAATCCTGGTATGGAGACGTCGATGCATGCTAATCGTGGATTGCCAGCCCTGATTGCTTGACCGACGCCCACTAGAGCACGTGAAAGGGGCTCGTAGTCCAAGATCAGAGGTGCAACCCGCAGTTGCCCGTCTGCACTCACGTAAATTTCAGACCTCAGAAGGAAATTGAGTGCCGGGACGTTGACCAAACTTAGCCGAGGAGTCGTATGATCCTTGTCTGCAAAGCCCAAAGAAAGGGTTACGTTAGTCCGAGGAGACAAACAAGCAAAATTAAAACTGAAACAAAGAAAAGAAAGATCAAAACTAAGGTCCCTTCCAAGGGATCTAACTCTATGGTACCCCACCTGGTTTTCCTGCCCTAACCGGGTAGTGAATACCGTCGTGCCATGGTCCGGAGATGATCAAAAGGTCGTCCTTCAAGCCTTTGTTGGACTTGGGAAGGCAGGATATCAACCTTACCTCTTCGGACCTGGACTTTAAGTAATATGAGTCGCCGAGGCTATGGCATTCATATAGATGAACCACGTCGTGCCATGAAAGGCCGAGGTTCATCTGGTCGTTCAAGACATCTATGCACCCCAGAATCCGGAACATATTCGCGACGCATTGGTGAGGGACCAACCTATGACCACGCAAATAATCCCTAGTTATCCTCCCCATAGGGATGGTCATTCCTCCTTCCACAAAGGCTATCATTGGAATGGCGACCTGCCCCGTCCTTCTCTTGATTAAGATTTCCTCCAAAGAGCAATACTCTAGACCTACTTCCGGTGGAATACGGTACTTAGCCCTGAAGCCTTCCATACCGGCCGGGGAATCTACCATTTTCTCAAGCTTACCCATCCCCCTAATCCTAGGTGATGCGAAGACGATTTACTTAAGGAAAAACGTCGGGAAAGACAACGGAAAGGAAATGGACACTTACGAGTGAGGAAGTCTCTGGGAATCTTCAAGGGAATGTCTGCGGAGGTTTGAACGCTTTGAAAGAGAAGGTGCTGGAGTGCTCTGAGTGCTCGAGTGCTTTTCCAAAAAATGGGAGGAAGTTCCTTTGAAAATCTTATATATCCGGGAGAAGCTGAACGGACTTACTCCCACCCAAAGAAATGGAGAGAATATCAGCCGTTGATCTGGCGCCTCACCGTTGGATCGAAAGGATACGAAGCCGCTAAGCGCAATAATTAGCGCCTCGTGGGTTGCAAAATGCCTTTAGCAATAATGAGGCACATGGGGAACATGCCTCTGCACGGATGAAGTAGGAACCCACAATAAATGACCCTATGAGTGTCAAAATTCCGCCTTTTCTCCTCGGCTAAGAGGGAAAGAACCGGAATTTTGAGGGGCTATTGTAAGGGTAAAATTCCCAAGTCAAACAACGGGCCTTGGGCCCTATACAGAGTCCAACTACGACCAAAGGGAAAATGGGCCGCCAAAACAACTACTAGCCCAACCCTAATAAGTCCAAACTTATTTAAAGGAGACGTCCGAGGAGAAGTGTCTCCTCAGACGCGCCAAATACGAGCCCAACATGCACCCTATCCATAATAAGGAGTCATTCCAAACAAATATGGGTAATAAGGATAAGCCTCACAAAGCAAGAAGAAGGAGGAAAAGATAAGACGTCCAGGAGGCAACCACAACTGCCGCATTAAATGCAAGGAAGCTACTTTTCCAACCGCAATAATGTGGAGAAGACAGGCGAACAATGTTACATTGGCTAATGCAACTCACAGAAAGATAAGGTGGATGTCTGATGGGACAGGCACTCAAGTGAGGGTCCAGATGGTTAACAAGTGTAAGGTTCTTATCAATTTAAGGAGGCTATATAAGAGAAGGAAATCCTCATGAAGAGGGGATCGGAAAAGTTTAGAAGAGAAAGAAAGAGAGAGAGAGGGAAGAATTCTGTAGTCTTTAATCATAATAAGAGGTGCACTCATACGTCTCCTCGGACCGAGTATCCTGTGGACAAAGGAGATATTCTTACGTTCAGACTGTTGCGTGGCATATAATTAACTAACGTTCACTTCGTCCAGTCCTAGTTCTGTAACCCACTCTCTCCAAATTCATTGTCCAGGGTCCTTTGGGCCAGAACCACTTTCTTGCTGGGCCTGGGCCCCAAAAACCACCCCTACATTACTCATCCGATTATTTTTGTTTGACTAACTTTTGTTTTTTTTCCACCTAAAAGGTTTTAAAAAATAAACAAAATTTAGTAAAATCTCATAGTTTAACATCTAAATGGATCACTAAAAAAAATTAAATTTTAACTTGCAAAAAAACTAATTATTAACCTAAATAAAATCAAACCAATGGGATATAGAAAAAGAATTTGTGATTGGGAATTGGAATACCAAAATTCCTAAATATTTATAAAAGTCGATATAAATATACCAAAAACATAAACAAATAGAATGTGACAATTAAATGAACAATTACAAAAAGAATCATTAGTAGAAAAAAAATGGTTGAAAAAATATTAAAAAATCGACCAAAAGAGAAGCAAAATTGGAGAGAGAGAGAGAGAGAGAGAGAGAGTAATGAGGTTTTGTTGTCATGGACAACTTGGAAGGAATAAGGGAGAGGTGGAAATGAAGTAAAATGAAATTTATATGAAAATTAAAATGGAAGTGGAATGTTTGAGGTAGATGAAAAGTTGAACAAAGTGAATATGTAGAATTTAAAAAAGTATAAAGGAAAATGTTTAAAAATATATTAAGGGAATCAAATGAAATTTTTAAAAAGACAATGATTGGAGGAGATGAAAGATCAAACTAAAAAGACAATGATTGAAGAAGACGAAAAGTTGAACAAATAAAAAATTACAAAAAAACAATAAAATAAGAAAGGATGCTAAAGAAAAGGTTTAAAAATATATTAAGGGAATCAAATGAAATTTTTAAAAAGACAATGATTGGAGGAGATGAAAAATTGAACTAAAAAGACAATGATTGAAGAAAATGAAAAGTTGAACAAATGAAAAATTATAAAAAACAATAAAATAAAATAAAATAAGAAAGGATGCTAAAGATGTGGTGCAAAAAGAGTTTTGTAAAATTTATACAAAACTTCCATTATTATATATAGTATAGATATTATTTTTGGGTTTTTGATTCTGCATAATTTTCTATTATTAGTATAATTTTCTATTCCCAACAAATTCTTCATTAATCTTTTTATATTTTTGGTTTTAAATCGTAAAATTTTGGACCATCATTATAAAATAGGTTTTTTTTCCTTGCGATTATGGAACTTATTTGACTAAAGTAGTAAAATCAAAGTAGAATTGATAGCTCTTTATAGAAAAAAATTATTTTAAAGCCTGGTATTAAATGGTCATAGACTCATATGCAATTTTACAATCTATATGGTTCAACCTTTTTTTTTTTTTTTAATTAACTCGGTTTAATTTTTTTCTTGATTTTGTTTTCCAAGTTTGTCATAAAAGATTCCAAGCATCCTAAGAAAGGTGTGTAATCTATATGTAGAGCTCTGCATTTTTTTTTTTTTTTCATTTACACGTAGTGTCTCTCTTATAATTCAAACTATTCATTTTCTTTTTGTTTCTCAAATAAATTTTGTATTATATGAATTTATGTATAAAATCGTGCAAACGTATAGGAAGCAAAAATTATGATAGGTTCTATAATTAGAACAAATTAAAGGTTATTATTCTTCAAATAGTTTTATCTCTTAAAAGTTGCCAATTTTTATAATACTATGTCTAAAGATTTTAATAAAGAATAATGACGAAGAAGAACAAGGATATTCTAAAAATATAGTGTACAAATAAATATTTAAAGATTTTCCAAAGGAAAAAAATACTTCTAACATTTTTTAATCATTGATATTATTTTTAACAATACTTCAAGTCACTAACAAATTAGTACTTATTTTGTTATAATAATTATTAAAATATATAATTATTTATACATATATTTTATAAGTTTTTTCATAAAACTGTGCAACGCACGGGGCTATAACTAGTATATATATAAAATTTGAAAAAGAGTTTGGCTTAGGTCCAGTACTATTTAACTTGAATCTCTTTTTATTTTAATGAGAGACTGTCATGTCACTACTAGCTAAATAAAAGGTGGAGATTAAAATTCACTACTACTTGCCATTGTATATTTAAAACAAAAGGACATATCCAATTAAAAAAGTACTGGAGGTAAGCTAAACCCTTCGAAGGATAACCTACACGCATAAAATATGTTTGTATCATTATTTTACAAATGTTGTTTTACTTATATATTTCTATGATATGGCGGATATGCCATTATGGTATAAGATTAATTAGAGGAAAGAAGCAGTGCATTAATAATTGTGGGGGCCCGAGGACCGAAGAAGGGATCGTTGGGTTGTAGTGTTGATATTGGGGCATCACACGCCCGAGGAAGGAGTTCATCAAAGAGGGGAGGGGAAGAGACAAAGATTCTAAGGAGCTCAGGGAAGGGAGGACTGGATGAGGAGAGAGAATCATAAAAATGAGGGGAAGTTTCTAGTAGGAAGTAGGTTGTTGCCTCCGCATTAAATAATGGGCAACATCTTTATCAGCTACATTGATGAGAAAGTGACCTGAACAGTATAATTCACAGCTGAGCAAACTCCTTCTACCACCTTCCTTAGATGTTCAAAGGGACAATTGTCATTAGGAGAAATTTGTTAGGTAAAGATGGGGGGTCAAGATGTGAAGTAGGGGGGAGTATATAAGAAAAAGAGAGTTCTCAGAGAAAGGGATCCAGACAGAAATATCAGAAAAAAGAGAATTAGAAAAAGAACATAGAGAGAAGAAAGTGAATAGTGCAATTTTCTATGTGATATTGACCTCCTTGGGCAAGCTTGTATTTAGACATTTGCTCACATATTCTATAATATTAAGCCCTTTTCTTCCCTATTTTCATTTTCGGGCAAGGCCCTCTCTTATTGTTTGATTCCACCTCTTACAAATTTATTGATTTGGACCAAAGTTGAATAGTACAAACTCACTGTTCTAAGTGGGCTTAGACTGTAAGATTTTGAGGCTCTTACAATAATATATAAACATTTCTATTTGTATGAAATACATTAAATACACTTTGAATTAATGAGTAATTTATAGTATAAGAGTAATTAGAGGAAACAAAAAATGATGCATTAGTCATCTAAATAAATGTGTTACATATTTTTAGTAAAAATCTAGTGGTCATTATTTAAATTAATATCTAAAGTTCAATTTTTTTTTTTAAAAAAAAAAAACCTAAAATATAAGAGGGAGGAGAGATTTTTGAAAAATCAATGGCCCCCTTAGCCCCACCCACCCTCTTCTGCCCCTAACTGTCATTATGCTAAAGCAGTCATCCCATTTTTTGTGTTATACCAATCACAACTTGTCATGTATTCATTTGACTTTCTTTATAAATTGACCAAAGTTTAAAATGAAAGAAATCAAAAATCAAACACATTGCAAACCTTTTTCTTTTTTAGAGTTTCATCCTATGATGTCCGTTTCCGTGATTTTTGCTCTTTTATTATCAGACCATCAGACCAAGATACCAATCGGTTTTTGGTGTAGGTAGTGATTGAACCTCATATCTCTTATTCAACCTCAGTTTTTGTAATTTGTGTTCTTTTATCATCAGACTAAGACACCAATCAGATTTTGGTGTAAATAGTGATTGAACCTCATATCTTTTATTCAACTATGACATTGATAGACCATAAAGTAAAATTCAAAAAATGAGATAGAGGGTTTGTATTTACTATTAAACTCAATTGACAACTGCAATGCTATTTAAGACCATCAGAATTCAGAACCGTTGAAGTTAATATCGTTTGGTTGAAGCTACTTTTAAGATTGTTTATTATTGGTACATGGTTGAAGGTTTAGAATAATACTAAGATGCAAGGTGAGTCGCAGCAATCTCCAAAAAAAAAAAAAAAAAAAGATTGAAGCATCAACTTGCTGTAATTATGAGTAAATAATGACATAAGTGTGGCATGATTATAGCCACAATTGTCGTAATTAGCTATTAAAAATTGGCAAGACAATCGTAAGCGATCATGTGAAAATTGGAATTCAAAGTCATCTTAATCTATTTAAAGAAAAAAAATATATGGAAGGGGAGATGCTGCCCCCGCCACCTGGACAAGGAGATTTAAATGTGACGATCCTGCCTCCATATGTGATGTAACCATAACAAATTAACAATCCTTCTATTTTCTAAGGAACTAATAATATTTTTTATATATAATATTTGAAATGAGACCTAGTCTTTTTTATGAGTAAATAAATGACATAGTCTGTGTTATATTGTTATTTATTTATTGAAGGTGAAACATAATTTTTTCTAATGCACATTAACCGATTTTAATTCACAAACTTTTCAATTGTTATCCTTGACACCCTACATTTATACTAAAACAAATTAGGGTTTTGGAGAAGATTGTAATTTATTTATACAAAATATGTAGAGTAAATTGCATTTATTGTCCTCAAATATGGTGTTTGTTCGATTTTAGTACCTCAAAAAATTTTAAATGTAACAATTTAATCCCTCAGTCTATGTTTTTGTTTTATGTGATTAATGAAATCTTTTTTTTTTGTTTTGTTGATACACCCTATAGTCAAGGACCAAATCAAACCAAACCCGTATTTAATGAGAGAGAGAGAGAGGGGGGGGGGGGTGTTGAATCAAACTCCCAATGCAGAAGTCATTCAAACATGTCACTCTTTAATGTTTTAGTGTTTAATATCTCTGTAGTAGTTTTTTATTTTGGACATGTATTTTATTATTCTTATAGAATAAAATACATGATATTTATTTTTATGGACAAAGTATATATAAAATTAGTTTTATCCTTTTAGATATATTTAGCAAGACCCGAATGATTATTGGGTACTCTATTAAGAAATAAATGGCTCATAAAGTACTCACATGAAGAGCATACTAGTTATAATACATTATGATTAAGGGTATTACCGCTATGAGGCATGTTTTGAATTCTTTATTTGATTTAGGCCATTGCACAATTAGATGAAGTATTACCTTTTAATTATTTTGAGTATTGTGTAGGCCAAGTTAAAAAAAATGTCAAATATGTTTTCATCAGGAGACATAGGATTTATTTAATTTAATTATTAATAAAGAAAAAAAAATGGGAGGGTATTCAAATCATCATTTTTCTTTTTCCATTAGAACAAAATATTATCATATCTCTTTCTATTCCACTAAATCATTACGTGGTATTATGGGTTCCAATTAACTCAACTAGTAAAGTCACTGATTGTTGAATAAGAGATCTGTGGTCAATCCTACCTACACTAAAATCTGATTGGTGTCTTAGTCTGATAAATAACTATCATCAAGAGCGGACGTCATAGGTTAAAACCAAGATGGTCGATATCATACTGGTACCGACCGATATATACCATACCGATACGTATACCGATATCAAAACACCAATTTTTTATACCGGTTTAAATATCGGCTGTATAAGCTTTGAAGCGAAGAATTATAATAATATTAAGAGGTAAGCATCACTTATCATCAGTATAAAAATAAGGATCCAAGTTTAAAACCGGTAACGTTGGAATTTGAATATATGCCCAAACAAATTAGAATTTCAGTAACACTTTGGCATCGCAATAAGCGGTAGAGTTGTAACGGTAGAATTTTAGTAGTAAAATTTTGAAAACCTATTTAATATTTGGCCAGTTACAACGACTAGCATTCTAAATTAATGGATTTAACAAGATGAACAATGAATTAAAGAGTTTTCTTTTTCCCTACTGTTGGAATGTTCAGCAATCAGCCTAATGATTTGTTGTCATGTGGCCTTATGGGGGTCTCCTGACATCGATGCTTGAGAGCCTAGTCAGCCCGTGCAAGTCTACCAATGCACTGCGAAGCCCCACATGCTCACCCATGGCATGTATAGGCGCGATCATTAGATAAAGACTTAGATGTGCTTCTTCCTAACACCTTAAGATTTTGGGAGTAGTGGTTAGTATCACGGTCGTCACACCTTCAAATTCTAAAAACTCCAAATATCTGTTCTTTTCTTTTTTTCCCCACTAGAGCATTCTCATCAGGTGTGCCAAATGCCAAATATTTGGCATTTGGCACACCAAACACCAAAAAACCCTTCTCATGAGGTGTTCTATATCCTATATATTTTGACACACATGAACAGTACCTTGGAACGGTACGGACAGATATGCTATAAAAAAAATACTTCTTTATTCCATTTCTCTCTCTCTTTCTTTTTCTTCTTTCTTTCTCTGCCTCACTTCATCTTCTCAGTTCACCTCTCTTCCATTTTTTTTTTTTTTTTCTTCTTCTTCTTTCTTTCTCCAGAACCTCCACCTCTCCATTTTTCTTGCCTTTTTTTTTTCTTTCTAATTTATGTACGGAGTGCTCTCATTGAAAGGAAAGGAGAGAATTTTGAGGGATTTTTCATTTTTCCATCTCATCCCTGTGATGTGAAGCTGCTGGTTGCCAGAGGCGAAATCCTAAAGGAGTAAAGTTGATTTTTTTTCCACTGAAGAAGTAAGACTCTAGAATATGGGCTTGTGCCTCTTTCGATTTAAAGTTATTGAGCTTGACATTTAAAACAAACCCAACAACTCTATCTTTTTTTTTTTTTTTTTCCTTGTCACACTCCTTCTCTGTCTTTTTTTTTTCCCTTCGCCTAGGTCGTTGCTATTGAAATCGGCCGTCACCATGGAGTTCGGCCTTGCCATGGAGTTCAACCTCGCCGATGAGGCCATTGCCGTGGAGATCTCTAATTCTGATCTCCCTCTTTTTTTTTTTCCTTCAGTCAATGATTTTGATTATGGGTGAATTGGTTCTTTTTCAAGCTCTTTTTTTTTGGGATAGTTTTGTGTTGATTTTGGGGATTTTTTTAAAAGCAGTATTGGGTGGTGGCGGCGGCTGGTGGATTTTTGTTGGTGGTGGCGGATTTTACCTGTGGGTGGTGGTGGTGGGCTGTGCTTGGATATGGTGGTGGCGGGCTGTGCTATGTATGGTGGGGTTTTGTTGAAGGTTTTGAGTTTTTTTTTTCTCTCTTTTGTTGAGGTTTTTGGATTTGGAATTTGTTAGAGGACCGGTGATTGTGGTTGTAGTTTGTTGCGGTGGTTGTAGCGGTGGTTCTTGGTTGGTGGTGACTGTTGGGGCTATGTTTGTATATTGCTGGGTTTTGAGTAAATATATTATTTTAATGTGTTGTATATATTATTTTAATGTTTAGAATGAAAAAATAGAACATTTGATAAATAGTGTATTGTAAAATGATGTGGTAAAATAGTAAAGTAGGTTTTTGGTATGTTAAAATGACATTTTTTATGAGAGAGCTGACGAGAATGCTCTAAAAGACTACAAAAAGAGTTTTGTAGCATTAAGTGAGACTTACCAAACACTATTTTTTTAATGTTTATTAAAGAGTGATTTTATGCACTTGTTAGGGATTCTTTAAAAGAGTCTTACCGGGGAAGTAGCAAATACTTTTTGTTATTATATTTAGCTTCTCTCTAATTTAAAATGGACAATCACCTTTCCTAACAAGTAAACTATTTATTTTCACCTCCCCTGAATAGTTGAAAAAAGGTTTTGAAAATCCCGGGGAAAAAAAAAAAACTTAAAAAATACCAAAATTCCAATTAGAGGGTATGAGGATGACAATTTAAGTAAAGGGTAAAAATAGGACGCTAAAGATTTCTAAAAACTTTTTTTAGTCCTCTAAGAAAGGCTAATGTAAATAATTTGCATTTTAATGGAGGTGAGTGTCTTTATTTCAAACTAGATGGGAGGTGAGAGGTGATTGTAATAATGAAAAATCTCAAGGGAGATAATTACAATTTTCCCCAAAAAAGTATATTAACAATCTCATGAGATTGAGATATTTTTCTCAAAGTATGTGTGAATCTCACGTGTGGATCTTATCTACTATGAGATTATAGTTTCAAGAAGTAGAAATACTAGGGGGTGTGCATAGGTGGGGTTGAGGTTATTTTAATCCAACTCACCACGATCGAACTGAAAAAAAAAAAAAAAAAAAAAAAAAAAAAAAAAAAAAAAAAAACTCAACCCGTCACATGAGTCCAACCAAACTCATGTGGGTTGGGATGGATAGTTTTTTTACTTTTTTATATTTTAATTTAAAAAAAAAAAAAAAAAAAAAAAAAAAAAAAAAAAACCTAAGCACTAGAACAATAACAAGCAACAATATTACAGGTTCCACTGCCGTCTTCCTAAAATTCTAAGCATATATAGTACCACACACAAATTATTAAACCTACACAAATAATCAAACTAAGGGATTGTTTGAAGTCTACTTATTTTGCTGAAAATGAAAATTTTTTGCTGAAAGTATTGTAAATAAAGTTAAAAGTTAGCTGAAATAGTACAGTAGGATCTATAAATAGTACCAAAAAGTGCAGTGAGGCCCATAAATAGTAGCAAAAATAAGTGAATAGTAAAATAAGCTGACTTTTTAATTTGGAGACAAACACACACTAAACGACATTTAATTAGTAAGATATCAAATTATTTCTCAGTTGTAAATATCAAATAGTTCTATTTTATATCAATGAGAGGGACAAAAGAGTAATTAATAGAAAAATATAATATATATTTTAAATATAAATGAGTTGAGTTGGGTTAAAAAAATTTGTGAATCTCCTAACCTGAACTTGACTCAACTCATAGCCAAAAAAATGGCAAGTCAACTTAACTCAACCCATCAACTCATTGCACAACAACTTAGTGAAATACCATTGGCAAAAGAGGAAGAAAATTAGAACATTCACATCATTTTGAGTATAATAGAAAAATGTGTAAAATTTACACAGTTTTACCTAAAAATAACCTACACCAATAAGTAACCGTGTAAATTTACAGGCTCTATTCATTTTGTATTTAGTGTTTATTTTTTTCTTTATGTATCTCGAAAATGAAGAAAGATAGTAGATGGTGATTGTTAAATGTGAAAAAAGAGAACAATTAAAAAAAAAAATTCAAGAAAAATTTATATGTTAATGAAATATAGTGTAAAATAGATAATTTGATGTAGGGCGTTTTAAAAAGTGAGTATGTAAAATAAAATAAAATAAAAAGTAAATTCTTATGCCAATATAGATAGGAATTCTTGCACGAATTGATGCGATTGCTCTTAAGTAAGGGCAAAATGGTAAATCTAAAGGTGAAGAAGAGGACTCGTCATCCGCACTTGTCAAATATACAACCCTGCTGACTCTAGTCAGAGAACGCATTTTGTTTCACGTCACACTCCCAACTGCATTGTCCTATGCTATGAACGACTTGCGTTCTAGTCTAATTAAGTGTGTGTTAATTTGGCTTCAAATTAAAAAACCAGTTTATTTTATTATTCAGCTTATTTTTACTACTATTCATGGGCCCCATTGCATTTTTTGGTACTATTCATGAGTCCCACTATACTATTTCAATTAACTTTTACTTTTATCTACAGTATTTTCAATAAAAAGTTTTTAATTCCAGCAAAATAAGCTGATCCCAACAAGACTTTAAGCTATACCTTTTTTTGGTTGAAATCTTTCCTTTCGATCATTCATTTGACTTTTTGCATTACACTTAAAATATTTCTTTGACACGACACCTTTCCTTTGCACAGCCTTTTTTTTTTTCTTTCTCTTTCTTGGTATCATTTTTTTTTAATGAAAAAATATATATTATTTATTTTAACTAACTTTTATCTTTATCTACAGTACTTTTAATAAAAAAATTTTTAACTCCAGCAAATAAGCTGATTCCAACAAGACTCTCAGCTATGCTTTTCTTCGTTGAAATCTTCCCTTTGGATCCTTCATTTGACTTTTTGCATTACACTTCAAATATTTCTTTGACACGACACCTTTCCTTTACACACAACCTTTTATTTTTCTTGGTGTCATTTATAAGTTACAAATACATTAGTTTTTTTTTTTTTTTTTTTTTGGGTATATTTTTTAGTTCCAACTATATCAAATTCAACCACAGAAGCCCAAGCTCAGCATTTCAGCAACCCATTGTCCAAAAAAGTAAGTCACTCTAATCCTGGGATGCACGGACGCGGCGCCCAGGGTCGCGCACCCGCGTCCGACGCGGCGGGACGCGGCGACGCGGGAGGGACGCCGCAGACCGCGCGTCCGTCCCGCGTCGTGCCGCGTCCCGCCACGTGGCAGTGCCCGAATCGGGCCGACGCGGCTCAGATCGGCGCCGATACGGCCGAAATCGGCGCCGACGCGGCCGAAATCGGGCCGACTCAGCCTGTATCGGCCGTATCGGCCTGTATCGGCCGAAACGGCCGAAACGGCCGAGTCAGGCCGAAATTAAAAAAAAAAAAAAAAAAAAAGGTGCAAAACGCACCGTATTACTAAACCTAAGACTCCTAACTACCCAGACCCCCTCAAACCCTCACATTTCGTCCAAACTCTCAAAGTTCATCTCTCTCACTCCGCCCCTCATCTCCCTTCTCTGTGTGTGTCACTGTGCTCTCTCTATTCTCTGCGTTTTGGGCGTTCTGTGAGTGCTGTGTGCACACTGCCCTGCTTCAGCCTTCAGGTGTGCTCTCTCTTTACTCTTTTCTTGAATTTTTATTGTTTGTTCTTTACAATTTCTCTCTGAATCTGAAAATTTATATCCTTGACTGCTTGCTGTGTTTTTTTACTTGTTTTTTCAATTATTTCTTGTGGGAGTTGAAGGGTTTTGTTAACATGTGATTTGTGGTTTGTGGGAGTTAAAGCCTTGAAGGGTTCTGTCATCTGTGTTTGTTTGCTGTGAACGTGGTTGCTGTGTTCTGGTTGCTGTGTTTTTTTTACTGAACTTGGTTTAATTGATCATTAATTTATTGTGTTAATAGTTATTATTTGTAGGTTATTTGTGAGAGTTAAATGGTTTTTTTGGTTCTGTGGTTTTGCATTTTTTTGCTGTGAACCTGGCTGCTGTGTTTTGTTGCTGTGAATTGGTTTGATTTATCATTAATTTATTTAGTTAATAGTTATTATTTGTAGGTTAAATTGAATCTATTGAATTTACAATGGACGAAGTTAATAGCACAGAAAGTTCACAAGAAGTGTCAAATGCTGAATCTCCTCTTTGGCAGTATGTGACTAAAGTAGAAAAACCGGCTGGTGCATCTGTTAAATCTGGTGGAAACACATATTTTAAGTGCAACTATTGTGATATAGTTTTTATGGGATCCTATTCTAGGGTTAAGGCTCATTTATTACAAATTTCCGGCAAAGGTATTAGAGCATGCCGTAATGTGTCAAAGAGCCATAGGTTGGAAATGCAGCGAATGCATGATCAAGTTGAGGCTAATAAGTTAGAGCAAGAACAGAGAAGTCAAATTCCCTTACCCCCACCTCCACCTCCCCCAGGCCGTGGGATACCTATTTCCCCATTTCGGAGACAAGAAGGGAGAGAAGGGAGTGATAGTAGTCATAGTACAAATCCGGTTGATGCTAAGAGGAGGAAGGTGACTATGAATACTACTTTGGAGAAAGCATTTCAGAATAATGCTAGACATGATTTAGATAGTAGAATTGCTAGGATGTTTTACACCGGTGGGCTTCCGTTTAACTTTGCAAGGAACCCACATTATCGTAGTTCCTATGCATTTGCTGCTACTCATAGCATTCCGGGTTATCTTCCTCCTGGATATAATGCTTTGAGAACAACACTTTTGCAAAAGGAAAGAGCCCATGTTGAAAGACTCTTGAAACCAATTAAGGACTCTTGGCTTGAAAATGGTGTAAGTATAGTTTCTGATGGATGGTCAGATCCACAAAGGAGGCCTCTTATTAATGTTATGGCTGTATCAGATGGGGGTCCAGTATTTATAAAGGCAATTGATGGGTCAGGTGAGTTCAAAGATAAGCATTACATTGCTGGGGTGTTGAAGGATGCTATAAAAGAGATTGGGCATGAAAAAGTTGTCCAAGTCATCACTGATAATGCAAATGTGATGAAGGCTGCTGGAGCTCTTATTGAGGGTGAGTATCCTAAAATATTTTGGACACCTTGTGTTGTCCACACTCTCAATCTAGCTTTGAAGAATATTTGTGCAGCAAAAAATACTGAAAAGAATGAAGTTACATATGAGGAATGTAGTTGGATTACACGTGTTGCTGATGATGCATCCTTCATACGTGTTTTTATCATGAATCATTCTATGAGGTTGGCAATGTTTAATGAATTTTGTCCATTAAAATTGCTCCAAGTTGCTGATACTAGGTTTGCTTCGGTGGTTGTAACATTGAAAAGGTTGAAGTTGATAAAAAGATGCCTTCAAGCCATGGCTATTAGTGACCAATGGGCTTCTTATAGGGAGGATGACGTTGGAAAAGCTCAAAAGGTGAAAGATATGATTCTAAGTGATCTTTGGTGGGATAATATTGATTATATCCTTGAATTCACGGCACCCATTTATGATATGCTACGAATAGCCGACACAGATAAGCCTTGTCTTCATCTTGTGTATGAGATGTGGGATTCCATGATAGAGAAGGTGAAAGCAGTGATATATCGACATGAAGGCTTGGAAGATGATCAATATAGCTCATTTTGGGTTGTGGTGTATGATATACTCATTGATCGGTGGACTAAAAATTCTACACCACTACATTGCTTGGCTCATTCCTTAAATCCTAAGTAAGTATATTCATTATCTATTTTCCTTAGTTCACCCTTTAGTAAAACACACATTTGATCTATATTTGTTTTTTAATCTTTAACTAGGTATTATTCCATTGAATGGATTTCGGAGAATCCAAAACGCATCCCTCCACATCGGGATCATGAAATTTCTATGGAAAGAAGCAAGTGTTTGGAGCGATACTTTGAAGATGAGAATGACTTAACGGTGGTGAAGTATGAGTTTGCTAAATTTTCAGGAGGGAGGTTTCCTTCACCAAGTGCCTTGACGGATAGGTGGACCTTACTACCGTTGGTTTGGTGGCAATACCATGGCTCCGCATTTCCAACTCTTCAAACCCTTGCCCTTAAACTTCTTGGACAACCTTGCTCATCCTCATGTGCTGAGAGAAATTGGAGCACGTACAAATTCATTCATTCCTTAAAAAGAAACAAAATGGCTCCTGCACGCGCTGAGGATTTGGTATATGTGCATTCTAATCTTCGACTCTTGTCAAGGCGCAATGAAGAGTACATACATACCGCAACAAAGATGTGGGATATTGCGGGAGACTCTTGGAATGAGAGCGACATGCATGGAGGAGCTGGAATTCTTGAGAATGCAGCTCTTACACTTGATGAGCCAGAGTTGGAGGCTATAGTTATTGGGAATGTTAACACTAGTGCTACTACTAGTGAAAGTGAAGTTCGAAGTGAAGCTATTGATCTTGAGGATGATGATATTTGTGTTTGATTGTTTTGTTGATTATCTTTTATTTTGTTTTAGTTTCAAACTTATGAGTTGTATTCTAATTTCCAAACATCATGGAATGTTTTAGTTTCAATCTTGTGGATTATATTTAATTTATGAACATCATGTTTTAGTTGTTATCTACTATTGCTCTTAAATTTGGTATTTGTTTATATAATGTGAAAAAGTAAAAGTATGCTTAGCAATATATTAAACATATATTATAAAAATATTTTTAATAATTTTTTAATCGCCGAGTCCTGCCGCACCCGCACCCACCTTTTTCAAAAATTGCCGAGTCCCACACCCGCACCCGCACCCGCACCCGAGTCTCGAAACGCACCCGTGCTTCATAGCTCTAATCTAACCTCTCCTACCATGGATTTTTCTTTTCAAACTTGTTGTAAATTTTGTTTCTTATCGGTGGAATTGAATATGTGAGTTTTGAGTTAATTTGATCTTTTGTCTTGATGGATTTAATTATTTGTGATAAAGTTGATTGTTTTCTTCTGCTTTTAATTAAGTTTAGTATAATATTGTTCCTGCAATAAAATCATCATCTCCTTTTCATTTGCAACTACTGGATTTCAATGAAAAAAGGTAAAAAGAAAACCAGAGTTTACAAGTTAAAAGTTAAAACCAGCTAAGCTTGAAGCACGTATACAGTTGTACTTAAAATATATTTATCTGTCCCAAAAAAAATTGATACCTATATGATTTGTTGTTAAGGACAAGTAATAGAAGATGGAGTTGAACTCCGAATTTTTTCACTAGGTAATAAATAAAGTTATTACCGGGATTCGGGAAAGGATTTTTGGAAAAACAGACAGAAAGTGTAATCTTGAATAGAGTAGTCGGTGTCCAGTAGCGGGCAGTGCCGAATTGGCGGGGGGTGGAGTTGTGATCTGGTCGAGGCATTTATCATTTTGGGCCAGACTTAAACGTTTTGTGGGCCCATATTATATTCTTTTTTTTTTTTGGTCTGTAGGGTCTCTGATTACTACATTTCTGATTTTTTTTTATTAGTAAACTGGGTCGTAAATGTGATTACTGTCCTTTCACTACTTAGTGATGCAAGTACCATCACACAGACAATTTTACAACAAGACGTGCCCTTTTGGATTGAGTTGATCGAAATGAAAAGCTCAACCGTTCACACTTCAAGGACTGTGTCAAAAAAATCAATGCTCTTACTGTCTAATTAGTACATTTTTGGTTTTAGTTTCACGCCTCTAAACTATGCTAATGGGGATCGAGGATATTTTTTAACAAGTTGTGTAACTACTAAGCACTTTTTTTTTTTTTCCACGGTATGTCAAAGTGACAAGTTATGATCGGTCTAACATCATTTTTGTAGGGGTTTAGTATCAAACATACTATTTTCACGTACTAATCATGACTTAATTAACTCAAAAAGTTGTGAAAAATGAGCAAAAGTGTATGGATTTAGACTTTCTCAGTTTCTCTTCTCCAACAAAGAATCAAGTTTATCTTGAAATTTGCTCCATATTTTACTTTAAAAAGATGCCGATATGTCAAGAATGAATGCCGTTGGATCCCACAATTACGGTGAGATGGCTGCAAGCATGAGTTGACATCAGTATGTCCTAGTGTGAAAAGAAAAGACTGGAAAAAAAAATTGAAGGAACAAGCATTTAAATACATTATAATGAGGATTATAAACGCTTCCTCGTTTGCATTGTCATCTGTAATTGTCATTCTTTATTCTCAACAAATTTTCTTACCTATTCTCTTCTTCTTTATAGGTACCCAACAACTTTGTATTTCTTCTTGCCATAGATAGTACTGAAACTCATTGTTCAACAGCCTTACAATTAATATCAGATACAGTAATACAAATACTAATTCATACCAAAAATGAAGAAAGAATTCCCGTTTGTCCCTTCCCTATATCTTATCTTCCTTGTTATCAAGACTTTATTAATCCTAGAAACAGCAATGGGAGATCCAAGATCTCAAACAGTAAACTTGACATGTGGCAACCAAATGGAGCACAATCCCTCTGTTTTTGTTCCAAATTTTGTTGCTACAATGGAAAACATCAGGGACCAAATGCGAGCTTCAGGTTTTGGATTAGCAGTTTCAGGTTCAGGCCCTGATACTAACTATGGCCTTGCCCAGTGCTATGGGGATCTCTCTTTAACTGATTGTGTCTTATGCTATGCTCAGGCTCGCCTGGTTCTTTCCCAGTGCATTGGTTTCACTTCAGGTCGTATTTACCTAGATGGTTGCTTCATGAGGTCAGACAATTATAGCTTCTTTCAGGAGTATACTGGACCTGGTGACAGGGCCATATGTGGGAATACAACTAGGAAGAACTCAATGTATGAAGAATCAGTTAGACAGGCTGTGAGCAGTGCAGTTCTGGCAGCTCCAAACCAAAATGGCTCTGCAATATTTCAGGGGGCTGTACATGGGGCAGTGAATGAGACAGTTTATGTCCTGGCTGATTGTTGGAGGACTTTAAATGCAAACTCCTGCAAAGCATGTTTAGAGAATGCATCTGCTTCAATATTGGAATGCTTGCCTTGGTCGGAGGGGCGAGCATTGAACACTGGCTGCTTCATGAGGTACTCAGACAAAGATTTCCTCAACAAGAAACCGGGAAATGGAAATTCAAAAGGTAAATGAACTAGGAGTTGGTCAAACGTGTATCATTATGTTTGGTGACCCAACTTGTAGGTTTAGGAACCTTTTTATCATAGTAAATTTGACCTGATTATGAGTTTCGATTCATGATTTTTGCAGGGACAACCATAGTGATAGCAGTTTCAGTTGCCAGTTCGGTGGTTCTGCTGGTAGTTGGAGTAGCAATTGGATTTTATATCTGGAAGCACAGATATATACAAAAGAAACGAAAAGGTAAAAAGATTTTTCTGGAAAGATGTGGCAGTCATGGTGCAATAATCTCAATATTATATCAAACCAAAGTTGTAGGAATCTAGATGCTTGTACTTCACAAAGCCTCCAAATGTGTTAAATATGCTTCTAAAAAGAAGGAAAAATTTTAGGCAGCTCAATCTGCTATATAATGCATGATTGATTGCCTCCTTTGATTACAAATTGCTACCCTAGTTCCTCATTACTATTCAATTCTGGTTCCCTAGGTTCAAATGATACAGAAAAGCTGGTGAAAACACTTAATGACAGTAGCCTGAACTTCAAGTATTCCACACTTGAGAAGGCTACAGGATCTTTTGACAACGCCAACAAACTTGGGCAAGGAGGATTTGGAACAGTTTATAAGGTAGTTTTTCCTCTTTCTCATGCCCTCATAAATTTCCCTAACCAAATCCACTTTATCAAATTTTGTCAGAGATTTATCAGTTTTCTCTGTCACAGGGAGTTTTGCCTGATGGAAGGGAGATTGCTGTCAAGAGGCTTTTCTTTAACAATAGACATAGAGCAGGGGATTTCTACAATGAAGTTAACATTATAAGCAGCGTGAAACACAAAAATCTGGTCAGGTTATTAGGATGCAGTTGTTCTGGACCTGAAAGCCTACTTGTCTATGAATTCCTGCCTAACAAAAGCCTTGATCGATTCATCTTTGGTAATTATTGAAGTTTTACATTCATTTGTGAAAAATGAGTAGCTAAGATTCTAGAAAAATTGGTTGGGAATGCGTGGTCTGATGGTTTGGAGTCGACGTTAGCATGCACACTTGTCCATGGATTAATGGCGAATACTCATGAAAAAGAAGAAGAAGATGGGTTTTAGCAATTAGGCATCATAAATAGTGAAAGATCCATAGCTATTGGCTACTACTTACAGTCATGTCTCATTAAGTTAATAGTCAGATAAAAGATGATAACACATACTAACAATTTAAGTACTCTATATTGTTTTGAAAAAAAAATGACAGATGCAAACAGAGGTAAAGCACTGAACTGGGAGAAAAGATATCAGATTATTGTGGGGACAGCGGAAGGTTTGGTGTACCTTCATGAGAACTCCAAGAACAGAATCATTCATAGAGATATAAAAGCTAGTAACATCTTGTTGGACTCGAGACTTTGTGCTAAAATTGCTGATTTTGGGTTAGCTAGATCTTTCGAAGAAGATCAGAGTCACATCAGCACTGCCATTGCAGGAACACTGTAAGTATCACATTTCTTTATTGATTGTTTGAATCATTGAAGGGTTTTAAATATCAAATTTCTGCAAATCCACATCTGAAAATTTTGTAACTAACATTAAAGCCCAATATAAGAACATGTGATTGAACATAACCACTCTATGGAGGATCCATAGCTAACGCTAAAAAATTTGTGACTAAGATTTGGTTGTTGTTGTAGAAGAACAAATATTAGTGATAAGAGATAATAATTTTAGAAGTTTATTTTCCCATGTGTTCAGAACAATACTAATTTATTTATGTCTATATAGAGGATATATAGCTCCAGAATACCTAGCCCATGGTCAGTTAACAGAGAAGGCCGATGTCTACAGCTTTGGAGTGCTTTTGTTAGAGATTGTTACAGGAAGACTGAACAACAGGAGCAAAACCTCAGAATACACTGACAGCCTAATCACAATTGTAAGCTTTAAAACTTCATCTTCCAAAAATAGTTCTCTTATACTCCAATTTTTCTGACAAGAAAGATTAATTAACTGAGCTCTTCTATCGTTTTCTCACCTGTAATATGTTTTCTTTTTTGGACAAAACAGACATGGAAGCATTTTCAATCAGGGACAGTTGAACAATTATATGATCCAAATATAATGTTGCATAATCATTACAACATAAATGTTAAGAATGAGATTTTAAGAGTGCTGCATATCGGACTTCTGTGCACCCAAGAGATAAAGTCATTACGACCAACAATGTCAAAGGCACTACAAATCTTAACAAATAAGGATTGTGAACTCCCTGCACCTACAAATCCTCCTTTTATAGATGAAAGAACACTGGAACTGACTGACATGTGTGAATACCCATGTTACCCTCTTAGAGCAGGATATTCTACTTCGATTGCTACTATTTCTGAAATTTCTTTCTGTCCTAGGTGACCACGTTGGTATTGTCTCTGGCAGTTTCTTTGTGTCCCAGTCACCATAATAGGAAGGAAAAAGGATGGTTTCTCACAAAACCAGTGCTTGCATGTTGTCTTTTTAGATGAAAGAAACCACAGATCTCAAGTTGCAACCTCGCCTCGGCTTCTTGTTGGCATTTGGCAGCCAACTGATGCCTGATGGTGGTGCACACGAAGTAACTCCTAATAAATCAATCACCTCTACCTTATGAAGGTAGAGTTGATTGATTTATTGTAAATTTTTGTTCTTTCTGTACATCATTGCTTGTGTAACGTAGGATGTGCCTTCTAAATCGTACTAGTGTCATTTTTTTTCTTAATTTTAAATTATTTGAGATATTAGCTTTATTTTTTTTGACCGAGAGATATTAGCTTCATAAATGTAGTATCTTCATTTAAATGAAAAGCCTGATGAATCAGCCAAACTTCCAAAGAATATGAATGAGCAGAACAGGATTGGTTTTGTTTAACATAATTTTCCATTTTAGCACCTACAAGAAAACACAAAATACGAAAAGTTGAGAACTTCATGTCCACAATTTGAGAACAAATCTTATTGTTGTTATGCTCTAGTTGAGCCACATCAGCGGCCATATCACTTATTTTCAATCATTTCTCTCTTATGTTTTGACTCTTTTTATTTATTTATTAATTTTGTAGTTTACTTTTACATTTTTTTCAACTTTTCCCCTTCCTTTTTATCTTTTTATCTCCCCACTACTATCAACATTAATATCACTCTTCTTTTATCCTTTCATCTTCCTTTTATTTTGACTATTCTTATCCTGATTCTTTTACTAAAAATTTGTTATTCTCTCTCTCACTCTATACATATTTTATTACATAAAAAGGTTATTACTCTCTCTCTTTCTCATGTTTTTCTCTCTTTTTTTTTTCTTTTTCTTTTTTTCTTTTTTGGTTTCTTTTGGGTTTTTTATTTTTTATTTTTTTTATGGTATCTTGACTTTATGTTGATGAATTTCCATGTTCTTTAGAACTCTACTATTATTCTCTCTCTCCCTCTCTTTCCTTTTTTGTGTGGATTTTTTTTTTAATGTTTTATATCTTTACTTTAGGTTGATGAATTTGTGTGTTCTTTAGAACTCTACTTTAGGTTGATACATATCACTACAAAAAATAAATAGGATTAAATTGTATTTCACGCTCCAAACTTTTTGGTTTTGTGTTTTTAAGTTGTGATATTTCTTTTTTTTTTTCTTTGATGTTAAATGCTATCATATTGCATTATAAAGATAGTATATAAGAATATAATATTATTCAATTACATAACATGACTTGGATAATTTGGTGTGACTATATCTTTTATTTTGACTATTTTTCTTCTCATCTTATTTTCTATAAATTTATCTAATTCAGGTCTCTCCCGAAAAAAGGTAATTATTCTCTTTCTCGATTATTTATTCTTTCTTGCAACTTAACTTTAGGTTGATGAATCATTGTATTTTTTTATAACACTCTTTCTTGATTATTTATTCTTTCTTCCTTTTTACCTTTTCATCTCCCTACTACTATCAACATTAATATCATTCTTCCTTTATCTCTTCATCTTCCTTTTATTTTGACTAATCTTATCCCTACCCTTTACTATAAATTTACTATTCTCTCTCTCACTCTATAACATATTTTAAGCTGTTATATTTCTTTTTCTTTTCTTTGATTGTTAAATGCTATCATATTGCATTATAAAGATAGTACTTAAGAATATAATATTATTCAATTACATAACATAACATGACTTTGATAATTTGGTGTAACTATATCTTTTATTTTGACTATTTTTCTTCTCATCTTATTTTCTATAAATTTATCTAATTCAGGTCTCTTCCGAAAAAGGTGATTATTCTCTTTCTCGATTATTTATTCTTTCTTGCAACTTAACTTTAGGTTGATGAATTATCGTATTTTTTTATAACACTATGTTGGGTTAATATACAATTTTGTGTGTGTTTTTGAGTTCTCCATCACAAGCCTTTTCTCTCCATCTTATAGCTTTTGTTTGATTTTTGTTTGACATAATACTTAGCTATTTTGAAAGTGAATATTAGAATTTATATCAAAATACAATCTTGCTATGTATTTGAATGTGTTTCTCAACTATTTAAGTAATATCAAGTGTAATTTTGTGATGAGCTTTGATTATTACAATATCTCATTTAAGAAATGAGAAATTTGAATAATATATTTTAAACTTAAAGAGTTTATTTGTAAGAAAAAAAAGAAGGAAAACACAACATACCAAAATATAATTTAGAAAAAAATATGGACTACCTCGAAAAGAAATAATTTCAATCAAACACAACAAATACTAAAATGATATATATATATATATATATATATATATATAAAGATGGATAGATGAAAAATAATTTTAAAAAATTTTTGATTTTTTTTGAGTGAATAGTAATACTTATTAGAACACATACGAAAATAATAATATTAGAGATGAAAAATTATTTTAGAAATTTTTTGATTTTTTTTTTAAGTAAAAAGTAATACTTATTAGAATATACACGAAAATAGTAATATTAGAGAAAACTAATTATTCATCATACCACAATTATAAAGTAATCATATATTCCCACGCATTGCATGGGTTTGCAACTAGTGTAAATAAAAGTAGAGATCTCATGTTAGTGAGTATGAGATTGTACCATGTGGCGCATTCGTTGAAGTTCTCGGTTCTAAATCAACAAAGTTTACATTTATATCAAAGTATTAGTTAATTAAATTAGCCAATAGAATAAATGCATATATTAATTATCTATAGTTGTGCATTAATAATTTATGTCAAATGAATTTATATCTATATGACATTCTTACTCATGTTTAGTTACTTTGACAAATGACAATAATTGACACAAAAGCCATAAAAAAAAAAAGTAATATTTGTGAATTCACTAAAATAAATCTTAGCCCTTTAAATTTCCTAATTCCTTTTAGTCACATGTAATATATATATATATATGTGTGTGTGTGTGTGTGTGTGTGTGTGTGTGTGTAATAGAATAAATTATTTATTTTGTTATAGCATGATAAAATTTTAATATAATTTTTCTAAGATTTATATAACATTTTTTTTTTAATGTGAGAAACAATTGAAACACTATATCATGCAACAATTAAACCAATGTCCAACAGAAAGGGGAAAAAATTAGTAACACACAACCAAGAATGTAAAAACAATAAACAAATAATTGAAGGATATATGCATAATTTTAGTAGGCATGAAACATGCTTATCTATATTAACTACTATATCATGCAATTTTCAATTTATGAACACACACACACACACATATATATATAGTGTGATTTCTATTTTGTCTATAAAATAACTAAAGATTACAATTTCTTATAAAGAAATTTAATCAAAAATACTTTTTATACATCGATAGTTGGGGGATTTGAATCATGAATGTCTCTATTGGAAACTAATGAGTCAACCAATTAAGCTATAAGATTCTTGATAAACTTATTGAACTATTGGAGAAAACTAATGACAGATTGCACCGCACATCATGCGGAAATTTAACTAGTTATATACAAAGGTGGAATCTTTCTTGTAAATCAATATTGTTTTTCCTAACTTGGGTATTCAAACTCTTTAAGAAACTCATTATCGACATTCAATTTTTAGGATAATATGTTCCACAATACCATGACTTAATCAAGAATGATGCAAATGAGAGGGGTGGTTTTATTTTGGTGTCTCCAAAACTAGGAAGCATGGAAAATAATGCATTTTTCTCAAGTAACAGTGGTCGATACATATATGTACTAGATACCTTTGGGACACACCAACATGCCTGTCCCAACTTTTGTTTTTCCCTAAAAAGAATGTTGAAATATACACCCATGATACAGTCTGAATACGATCATAACCAAACCCGTGATAGTAAAAGATAACTCAAACTTGTGAGAATTTTTATTTATATTTTATGTATTGGTTTCAATGTTGAATACTTATCTAGTTATTTTTTATTAATTTTTGTAATCCTGGTTTGATTTCTAAACATCATTTAATGGTCATAGATTCAAATTAAAGAAAAACTTAGCAATATATAAAAAATATATTTAATAATTAATTAATTCATGTATCTCCATAGTATCGTATCCTAATTTTTCAAGAATTATCATTTCGCCAAATCCTTGTCCTTTTATAAAGACATTGAGAAAACATATTTTGGGGCTTTAAATATATATTTTTTTCAATATAGAATGGTGTGATGGGCCTTTTTTGTATTTTGGACTGGGTTGTTTCCTACCGTACTATGGCCCAATAGTTGTTTCCTGCCGTACTTGTGCACAAGCAAGGACCCCTTTTTGCAAAAACCCTGGTCAAGTGCCCATGGCAAGGGGCGTTGTCACAAAAACATTATGGCAGGAGACACATAATATAATATGGTAATAAAAAGATCAACCAAGGATAATATTTAAACAACTTTGCAACAGGAAAGAGAAATGATAATATGAGTATGGCAGAAATAAGTTAGCAACAATGAAAAGAGCAGTGTTTATGCTAAAACAGTCATGATAAAAGAGGGAAAGGGGATTGGTTTGTTAGACTTAGATCCTCAGCAAATTTAAGTCTAAGAAGGGAACCAATCTCCAATGTGGGCAACCTTTCAGGGTAATCCTGCCGTAAAAATTGCCCACTTTGGAAGAATTGACCTAAACGGTTTATTCTTAAATCTCTTGGCTGACTAGAAGGTAGGTTGTTAAGAGAGAGAGAAGGGAGCAGCCTATTGGTGCATGCCTTATCACACTTTTGTTTCCTCACTTTTCTTCCTACTCTCTCGTTTTCTTTCTTTCTTTCTTTTGCTTATCCTTTCAGTTTTTTCCTTTAGCTTTCTATTTCTTTCTATGTTTCTATTCTTTCTTGTTTTTTCCCTCTTCCTCCGTTGTTCCTCGCTATGCACAATAAGGCTTTTTTATACTACCTGTCATAATAAGATTTACCATTTTACCCCTCAACTACTTTTGGCCTGTTGTGGGTGCCCTTCCGTGGTCACCCACTAGTCTACTGGCTGCCCTGCCACCACCACTACTCTGTGTTGGCTGTGCTACGTTCTATTCCTAGAAAAAAGGAATTTTGTTTTATTTTTCTTGCTTTCCGTAGCATTCCCATCCAAATAAGGGTTGGGTGCCCTCTCTCACTAACTCCTACAGCATGCACCTAGTGATTCCAACTCATCTCATCCTCTTTTGGGTGGTATGCCATCCCAGCAAGACATTTCCTCCAAATGAGATTGAGCGGGAATCCTAGAATAGACTTCCCCATTCTCCCCACCACCAGACCATACCTTTTCTTACCTTTGGCCCATGGCCCATCGCGCCTGTATTGGCTGGGTACAAGTGGGTATGCCTGAGCCTTGTGCATGCTCCACTCCCATGTGAGTCCATGGTTTGTCTGTCGTTCATGCATTTGCCATTGTCTGTGAGTCTGTTTGGTCTTGCTATGCGTTTCTTCTACTTATTTTTAACCTTTTGTGGCGTGGGTGAGTCTGGGTCTTCATTCTTTGCATTTTGTTTCCTTCCTAGGTTGGGTCTTGCTTGGGCACGAGCCCTTTCTTCTTCAATTCGGCCCTTGTTTCCCTTATTGCTGGTTTGTGGGCTAACTAGTATTCCTACCATGCCACTCCATTGCTTGTGCCATGTTATTACTCGACTTGTGCTTGTTGGGCCTCCTTTGGGCCTATCATGTACTTTTCCTTGATTCAGTTCACATTGCTTAGTATTTCTGCCGGGTCAATTCTCATATCATTTTGGGCTTCATCGGCCTATTTTATTCCTTTAGGCATCCTCAGCCCGCTTCAGTCTTTTGGGCATCCTTGGCATATTCCATTCTTACATTCTCATGGGCTTTTACTAAATCTTTCGGGCTTCCCCGACCCAATTACCATATCCTTTACTAATTCCTTTCTTTGGGCTCCTCCAACCCATTTTTGCTTACTTTCCATTTCTTATAATTCTCATGGGCTTACTACTTTCTTCTTTGGGCTCCCTTGGGCCCATTTTTTTTTTTAGGCATTTTTTTACTATTTTGGTAGGCATGTGAACCATTATTCCTGCCATTTGGGCTTAATGATTTTTTTTTTCTTTTTTTGCTAATTCTTCTTTCCTCACTCTTTGTTATATTGTTGGGATTTTTCTTGCCATTGGCCCTTTTCTTTTTTGCCAAAATGGGCCTTAACATTTAGCCCCCTGCACATATGAATCGCTCATGCGGTTCATATGTGAATAAAAAATATTTTCTCTCCTTTTTTTTTTCGCGGGTTTTTTCAAACAATGGGCCCCGCCTCATTTTCTTTCTTACCGAGAACAGTGTTGTCTCTTCGGATTTCCCAGTTTAGCAGTTATTCTGAAACACAAATTCTGCTTCATTAATACGATGCCTCTTTTAACGGCGGACCTGTTGCATCCTTTCACGTCATCTTTATTGTCATTAGTACTTAGACTCATTCCCTTTCCATCATTTGTATAGAACATCTTTTCATTCCCTTTTCTCTTCACCTTGTCTTCTTACTCAAACACTTTCACCCTTCTATTTTGACCAAATATCTCATCATGACGCCGGTGAAAAGCCAAGGTTCTTCCCGTCGTAAGGGGAAGGAAATTGCCGTCAACGATCCTGTTGCCAAAGTAGTGGGCAAAGACGCTCCCCTTTCCAAATCGGAGTGCTTCAAGTACAAGGAAGGGAGTCGTAACCCCGATAGTGAATGCGATGCTCACGCCCCCTTTCTAATGGTACCCGGTGACTACTTGCCTCCATCGCCGGGTCGTGTATGGCTTTCCATTTGCCACCGTGACACAAAGGTGTCTTGGGCCCCTCTGGCTTCTTCAATCCCCGATCTTGATATTCACCAAGGTACTTCACTCCTCGTGCCCATTCTCTTCGAGTTCGAATTAGGCACTTTGTTAGATTGGAAGGAGTAGGTAGATGAAAAGTTGGCTGATATGGGTTTCATGGCGACATTACAACAAGCCAGTGTGTTAAAGGCCATTGTCTCATCATGTTGCCTATCCAACTATAGGGATTTGTTCAACCTTCATCATCTGGTTTGCCGATGGTGCACCACTACCCATACCTTCTTCCTTTCTTGCGGCAAGATCATTGTGACCTTGGAGGATGTGGCAAATCAACTGTTGTTGCTCATTCTTGGCAATGTGGACCCAAGTGGTATGGAATTCTTTCTTAAGAATGAGGTTGTGGAGGCCGAATTGAAGAAAGGGATGAGTGGTAACGTGAAGTTGTCGCATTGGGTTGGGACTTTCTCCAAGGCTTCAAACGCAATCCACCGTGCGGCCTTCGTTGCATTCTGGCTCTGTAAGTTCATATTTAATTCTCACCCTCATTACGCTATAAAACCTTTATATTTCCAATTGGCCATAAAGATTTCTGCCGAGATGAGTCTGCCATTGGCCCCTATGTTTCTAGGTCATCTGTATTTGCAGTTAGATATCTTGCAGAGTGATGAGAAGCAGGCGGGTTCCTGCCATATAGTCACCACTTCCGCCCACAATACCATCTTGCAGCATCTACTGTGGGAGTGTTATGCTAGGCATTTGGCAAAGTGTAAGTCTGTCCATTTTGCTAAGGAGAAGTATCGTTTGTGTCTGAAGGTTATTACTGGTTTTTGTGATCGCTTTGTATCTGACTTTCCGTTTGCTTACCGCTGGGTTAGGTTGAAGCCATTTGGACATCCTGCCATGGAGTTCTTTGATAAAGGAGTTGGTTTTTGTTGGAGAGCATACAGGAATCTGGGCACTGGTTACACATGTGCTGATTTTGTTATGGGTCCCCTTTCTGATACTATCGGGACCACCACCTCGTTGATTGCCTTTAACAAGAGGGGGATTACATACTTGGCAGCCACTAATACTGGGTGACTGCCTTACCTTGCTGATGAGGGCATTCGGTTTGTGCACTATTCTGCCAATAGAGTGAAGAGGCAATTTGGGTTAGATCAGGACATACCTGATGATTTTTTCTACCATCCTAAAGTCTGTTACTTCTGTCCAACCCTTCTTGCGGTCTAGTGCTTTTGAGTTTTGGAGCAGGCGTTTCACGACAATCGCTATTCCAGGTTCTTAGAGAAAGGGTCTCTGCACAGTTGCGATGCATAGGTATTGACAGGTTGTGATGACTTTATTTCAGAAGGAGTTGTTGGGTAGCCATGGGTTTTCTCTCATTTCTGCTGATGGTCTTCATGCCATTATATCTGCCAACCCTCAATTACTTCTTCCTACCAAGTCTGTGGTGGCGTACATTAGGAAACAGAGTCAGTCTGCTATATTTAAGTGGCAGGTAAAAGAGAAAGGGTGGTATTTGTATGTTGGTGAGTACCCTACAGGTTGGGAGAAGAAAGTGAAGGTGGTGAACCTTCCTACACTTGCGAAGAAGGGTTCAGTGTCTCGGTCTGCCAAGCCTAAGCTTGCCAAGAAAGGTGATGACTCCTCTAAGACTTGCTTTGACATTGTCCCCTATGAGGGCAAACTCCCTCCCATAGGTAATATAGTTCTTGAGGGTTCTCCTCCTCCTTCTGCTCGCACCCGTTTCAGCTGGCAACCTACTGCAGGCAAGCCCAGGCCTTTCGCTCCATAGCCATCCACAGATGCTCCACTTTCTAGTAGGACCTGCAACAACAAGAGAAAGACATCTCTACCACCTCCATCTGCCACTGCTGAGAGGAGAGTATGTTATCTCTAACCTTGCTTCTTCTTTATTTTTTCTTATTCATGAGACCTTCCTATGACTAACCCCACATGCATATTTATTTGCTTCCCTTCTCTTTGTTCCTCTTTTTTCTTTTTCTTTTTTTATTTTTTTACTTCTTGGCAGTCTAAGCATAAGGAGGATACTTCTACCACCTGCCCTATTTTACTTGACGAGCCCGAGTTGGAGGTATATCCCTTCCTTTTGCATGCATTCCCGTTGTCACGTGTCACCATGTGCTCTTTCCTTTTTCTTTTTTTCTTTTTTTTTTCTTTTATATATCACTATTAATCCTTCCTTCTTCTCTTCTCTTCTCTTTCTTTTGTTTTTAGGCTGACTCCGAGCCCCTTTCTATTTATCACCCTACAAGTGAGGAGGTCTCCGCTACCATGGGCATACCTATGAAGGGTTTCTTTGATGGGGCAGATATTATGGCAGAGGCCATGGCCTCTACTCCTACTGCTACACAAGGAGCTCCTGCCGAGACTTCGATTCCTTCACCTAAGCCTAGTCCTGTTGAGGAAAGTGCCCAGACCGAGAGGGTTGGTGAGTTCACTTCTATTCTTGCCGAGGCTCCTACTCCTTAGAAATGAGTCACTCCTGCGGATGCATCTCAGACTAGGAGTGCCTCTCTTGCCACTCCTCCTATTATTTGTGGTAATGATCCCTTCGCTACCTTCTCTCAGGCCATAAAAGATGGCTCTTCCTTGGTAGTTACTCCCTCCTCTATTCCCAGCTCTACCACCTGTGGGCCTGATGCGGATTTATCTTCTAATGAGGGATCCAAAGAGGTATTTAAGGATTCTGAGGATGATTCCATCACGAAGAAGAGGGTCTCTAATTTTGACGAGGATGATGGTGGCGAGCAGGAAACTGAGGCCATAGGTATGTGTCTCTTACCCTTGTTAGACCTTCTCTTCCCCCCCCCCCCCTTTTTTCTTTTTTCTATTAACTCTCCAATACAATTATTTGATTATTCTATATGTTCATTCATTTAGCCATAGATATTCCTGAGGAGCCCAAGATTGCAGTAGACACTGCGATGCCTACAGCCCCCATTTCTGCCACACTTGCAGCCCCCATTCCTACGGGTCTTAGTACTTTCTTTCTTTCTTTTTCTTTCTCCCATATCTTCCTTAATCTCCATTACGGATTCATTCCTTCATTTTATCCATTCCTCATGCTATATTTCATGCTTCTTTCCAAGTCCGACTCCTGTTAAGGTGCCTCCGTCTTCTTGGTTTGAGGTTGGCAGCAGTTCTGCCACAATTCCTGATCCAGTGAGTGAGGCTGCTACTTTCTTCATTCGGTTTGACCAGCCTAAGACCAATGACCTAGATCCTGTGGATTTCTAGGGTGCTGGACCTCCTTATGTTAATTTCCATGGCTTTCGGGTCCCTAGGGATTGTATCTCTCATTTGGAGGCAGTGTACAATAGCCGTGGGGACTTCATGCAGGGGTTTCCTTTTAGCTGATCCACAAGTGAGCACTTCCTTAAGCTATTGAGGAGCATGATAAATGATATTGAGCATAACTTCATTGACACCATGTCTACTAAGAGGATTTTGCAGTGGAGGGCCACAATTCAAAAGTTTATCAGAGTTGGCTTTGGTGTGGGGTTCCTGTTGGATCACCTGCTCGAGCCTTCTTTATGAAAAAGGTTCAGCCTACTGTGGATGCCATAGATGCTCGTATTGAGATTTTGAAGAAGGAGGTGGCAGACCTAGAGGCACGTCGCGAGCATCTCCATTCTGGTGTTGCTAGCCCTAGTCACTTTGGAGATCAAACCCTTATCTCAAGCCTTTGATGAGACATATTACATCGTGTAGTTTCCTATTTATTTTCCCCCATGTCTATTTTCTTTCCCTTTTCATTCTACCCAATACACTCCCTTATTTTCTCTAACACTTATTTGATAAATCTAACATGACTTATATATTTTGGGTTTGTAATCTATTATGATATATCTGCTATGGTTATTACTATGATTATGATACAATATGTTTTTGCTAATACGCCATAGTTTTCATTACTTTTTACAAGTGAAAACATACTAAAATACTTTCTTGTGACATCATCCTTTGTAAGGGTGATCATTTGGAAGGAGAGAGAGAGAGAGAGAGAGAGAGAGAAAAAAAAAAAAAAAAAAAAAAAAAAAAAAAAAAAAAAAAAAAAAAAAACTACACAATGTTTCTTAGGCATAATATCGCTTTAACCATTTGCCATTAATGGGATCCATCAGATCCTTTCCATTCATCTAGGCTAAACAGTAATACCCACTTGCATGTGCTTCCCTTACTACAAAGGGTCCTTCCCACTTTGGTGAAAATTTAGATGGTCCTACCATACCTCGTCTTACGTGGCCTGCCATTTTCAGTACAAGTTGTCCTTCCACGAACACCCTCTATTTAGTCGTCCTGGCATAAGCTTCCATCATCTTTTGTCTATATCTACAACTACACTTTTGGGCCTTCTCCCTTTTTTCATCTAACCCTTCCAAGTCTTCACATTTTTCTGACACGAAAACTTCCTTCTCCTCCTCCTTCTTTTGTGCTTGCATGACTCTTAAAGAGGGTGTCATTACTTTTGCTGGGCTCATTACCTCTGTTCCATAGACTAAGGAGAAAGGTGAAAATCTTGTGGCAAACTTGGGTGAGCTTCGGTAGGCCCAAAGGGCGTTTGGAAAATGCATTGCCCATCCCTCAATATATTCTTGATTCATCTTACTAATGATCTTGATGAGGGTCTTGTTTGTTGCTTTTGCCTGCCTATTCCCTTGGGGGTAATAAGGCGACGATCGGTGGTGTTTGATTTGATAGAACTCCAGCATCTCTCTTACTTCACTATTGACAAATGATGTGCCATTGTCACTGATGATCCTATGAGGTACTCCAAGCCTGATAATTATGTTTTCCTTGATGAAATTCGCCACGACTTCTCCTATGGCCTTGCGGAGTGGTATGGCCTCTGCCCATTTGGTAAAGTACTCCATAGCCACAAGGATCCATATGTACCCATATGAGGGTGGATTAATCAATCCCACTAAGTCAAGCCCTCAAGTGTGAAAGGGCCATGGGTGACCATGCTATGCAAATTTTGCGGAAAAGTGTGGATCAGATTGGCTTGTACTTGGCAATTGTGGCACTTCTTCACGAATTCTAGTGTGTCTTTCTTCATGGTGGGCCAATAATAGCCCATCTACAGCAGGCACCAATATATTTTTTTCTTCCCTTAATGCTCCCTGCATTCCCTTACATGTACCTCCTTTATCATCTCTCTTGCTTCTTCAAGACCCAAACATCGTAATGGGTCCCCATCATACCCTTTCTTAAAAAGGATTCCCTCGTGCAAAAAGTAGCGTGCTGCCAGCCCTTTAAGTTTATATTTTTTTTCACTATGTTTCTGTGGCAGGATACCCTCTGTCAGGTATTGCACAAACGGATTTCTCCAGTCTTCACTGGTGAAAAAACGTAACTCTCATCCCTGTCTACTGCAATATGGCAAGCCTCACATTAGGTTTGGACTAGGTTTGCATCCTTACCCATGCTTGACCAATAAAAACCCGCCCTCTAGAGTCTGCGGTAAAGGCTGATCTCTTCGCAGAACCCGTAGGTTCTGTCGTGCACTTCCTTCAATTTTCTTTGGGCCTCCTCTTGCCCCACACATCTTGACAAAATTCCTCCTGGCATTTTGCGATATAATTCCCCTTTCACCAGGGTATAATCCTTTAATGTCTTCAAATCTCTCCTTCTTTTATTAAGAATTCCTTTATGGGGATTCTCCAGTCCTCCTCACACCTCTCTTTTTTGAACCTTTCCTACAGTATTTCAACAATAGATTCCCTTCATTTACTGACTTCAACTCTGGTGTTACTTCCTTCGAATGCTATTTGTGATCCCAACGCAGCCAGCGTGTCTGCATACCGATTCTTGCTCCTTTGAGCGTGCTCTATCTCAAATGTTGAAAATCTTTCCTCCATTTTCTAGACCATCGTCCTGTACGGGGCCAAACTAGGTTCCTTCAAAGAGAAACTTCCTTTGGCCTGGCAGACCACTAGATTGGAGTCACTTATCACCTTCAAATGCTTGTTTGAGGGCTGTGGTCAGCCTGGTGAGATAGGCCTCATATTCTGCAGTATTGTCTGAATAGGGAAACTCCAATTTAAATGAGAGTGCCACGGCTTCTCCTTCACGATAGAGGACTATTCCCGCGCCTCCCAAGTGGGCTGTAGAAGAATCGTCAAACTTCATCACCCATTGCTCTTCGATCACTTCTGATGTGGCTACTTCCCCTAAAACCTCGTCATCTAGCGGGAATTCCTCCTCTCTTGGGAATTGCGCCAGTAAATTTGCTATAGCCTGACTCTTTACTGCCTTGGGTGTTCCCTCCTTTAAATCTTATTGTAACAACTGTAACAACCACTGGGATATCTTCCCAGAGAGGATTGGTTGTCAAAGCAGAGCCTTGATTGCGTGGAACTTTGTCATCAACCATATCTCATAGGCTAAAAAGTAATGACGTAACATTTGTGATGCGTACACTATTGCCAAGCATGCTTTTTCTGCCCTAGGATAGCGGGTCTTCGCATCCTTCAAAGCGTGGCTTACATAATAGACTAATTGCTCAACACCAGCTCCATCTTCTTGGACGATCAAAGTACCTATGGCATAGGGGCTGAAGGCCAGGTAGAGCAACAATGGCCTTTTGCGGATTGGGGCTTGCACCGTATGGAGGTTCGTCATAATTTGCTATAGCCTTCGAAAGGCTGTCTGCTGTGCCTCTCCCCACTTAAAGCTTTGTCCCTTCTTGAGTAATTTGGCGAAGGCTGAAATGATTGATGCTAAGCCAGGGATAAACCTTCGGATGTAAGAGACTTTCCCCAAAAAACTCTTCAATTCCTTCACCATGGCAGGCGGCTTCATAGTTGCTATAGTTGTAGCTTTGGATGGGTCCACATATATTCCCCTACTGTGGACCAAGAATTTTCCAAAAGACACTCCAAAGGCACACTTGAGGGGATTCATTCTTAGCTTGAAAACTCTGCATCTTTCAAACACCTTTCTCAATATTTTGACATGGTCTTCTCGTTTCTTTGACTTTACAACTATGTCATCCATATAGTCTTCCAATTTGCGATGCATCATGTCATGGAATATAACAGTCATTGTGCAATAGTAAGTTGCGCTTGCATTTTTCAACCCGAAAGGCATTACAGTGTAGTATAAATTGCCTATAGGTGTTCTGAAAGCAGTTTTCTCCATATCTCTTGTCGCCATTCGAATCTGGTTATATCCACTGAATCCATCCATAAAGGAGAACATGGCGTTTCCTGCTGCAGAGTCTTTGGCAGCAGGAATTCGTCCTTTGGGCGGACTTGGTTAAGATTCCTAAAGTCTACGCAGCACCTTATCTGCCCATTTTTCTTCTTCACTGGCACAATATTGGATAACCACCGCGGGTGCTAGATGGTTTTAATAAAACCAATGGCTAATAGATTTTGCACCTCTTTTACTATATGTTCTTCTATTTCGGTGCGAAATACTCTGGCAGTCTAAGCCACCAACTTAGCCTCGAGATCTACGTTGAGCATGTGCATTACCAATCTTGGGTCTAGCCTAGGCATTTTGTTGTAGTCCCATGTGAAGACATCCTTGAATTCTTTCAACAATAGGATCTACGTTGAGCATGTGCACTACCAATCTTAGGTCTAGCCTAGGCATTTTGTTGTAATCCCATACGAAGACTTCCTTGAATTCTTTCAACAATAGTATTAGTTCTAACTTTTCTTCTCTTAATAGTTTCAAACTTATCGAAATTGGTCTTGGCCTCTGTGGGTCGGTGCCCAAATCGACTTCTTCCAATTTCTCTTCTACTACTATCTGTGTACCCTTTTATGTTGCAATTCCCTCACCTTTTTCTGTATCGCTTTCTTCTTCCAAATTTTCTTGAGCCACACAGCACACCAAACTCTTATGTTGTGGCCTTTGCCTAGGACCCCCTTGCAGATCGCAGGTGGGCCTTGCACACCTTCATAACTTGTAGACTATTCTGCCGTCAGGGGTTTAACCCTGACGCATCATGGTGCATCACCTGACTCCAAAGCAGGCACTTCTTTCCTCTTCTTCCTTTGCATTGTAGTCCCCTTAGATTGGGCTCAGGGTCATCTTGAATATCCTCCCATCTGGGGAGGAAGGTGCCTTGTGGTTTAGATACTGAGCTTTCACCAGATTGTGCCCATTCATTGTAAAACATGTTTTCTACTAGATGAGCTTTTGCTTGCTTGAATGGTGATGGGTTTGCCGCTATCCATATCATTCTGCCGTTTAGCCTTCCCTTTACGTATTGATGGTAGGTAGATGGGACCAACCGGTGTTTATGCAACCACGGCCTTCCCAATAATATGTGGTATGAGACTTCTGTTTTCACTACATGGAAGCGGGCCAATGAGGCTATTGGTCCCACTTTCAACCATAGATGGATATGGCCTGTGGTATATTCACCTCTTCCCCCAAATCCTGTCACCTCTATTAGGCACCCCTGTATTTTCCTTTATGAAATTCCTGCTACTTGCAATGTGACCAGTGAAATAAGGTTTACGGAGGCGCCCATATTGACCAAGGCTCTTTTGATAGGAATTTGGTTTATGGAGGCCACCAAGTAGAAGGGTCTCCTATGATCTGAATATCCCACTTCCATGTCTTCATCACTAAAAGTGATCTCGTTTGTATCCTGTAAGAAAGCTTTGTCAGCTCTGGCTTCTGCCGATAAGCATTCTACTCCTGCCCTTGAGGCAATGCTTACTAGGGCCTCTATGGCAATTCTTTGTTTATTTACTATGAGTTCCAACTGGTCAAACAGGCTCTTGAACCTGGAACTCTTCTACAAGGTGGTAATTGCTATGGCAGGCAAGGCTGGCCTTTCCTCCTTGTCTTCCCTTAGGTTCGCACAAATGACAACCGCTGCCACTCCCTTTCCCTTATGGTTCAGGAGCAGGTTTCTTTGGACTTCTAATTGAGATAACTCGAGAGTTCCTTCTTTGATTCTACAATGTACCAGTCTGCGGAGCGCCCAACATTTTACAGTAGGGTGTTGCACATAATTGTGCAAATAGCAAAAACGCAGGTTTCTCCACTCCTCCTTGGTAGGTTCCCTAGAAACTTGGTTGGGCTTGAAGACCCCATCTGCAATCTATTTGTCTAGGAGCACATCTAGCTCCTTTTGTGTACATGGCAATGGTGGAGGAGTCTCGTACTCCCTTCCATCTGATTTCCTTTTCCTTTCACCAATGGATACTGCCATGGCTTGTGGAGTGGCCTTCCGTCCTTTTTACCTGTCAGAGCTTGGCCTTACCGATTGAGTGGTCTTCCTCGCTTTCTGCAACAATTGTGCGAACTGGGAGATCTCTAAGTTCTCTAAAATAGCTCTATATTCCATAATCATGTTACCCATACACATCTCCACTAATGTCTTTTCCTCACAATGATCATAGAAAGCTATGTATCTAAATCTCTTGATGTATTCCATTAAGTCTTCGCCACTTCTTTGCTTGGTTGCTTGCAAAGTTGCAAGCGTTACTATCTCCTCTCCATGAAAGTATTTGGTGCAAAATACATCTACCATGTCATCCCATGTTGGAATTGATCCTAATTTCAGACCGGTGTTCCAAGTGTACACGCAGTCACATAGGGATTTGGAAAATTCCCGAAGACACAAGTCCTCATCTGCCATGTAGGGACCAAGGGTGTCAATGAATTTGCTCACATGTTCAATAGCACTTCCTCTTCTGCCATTGTATTGTGCGAAAGTTCGGGCTCATACCTCTCAGGATATGGCTTGCTAAGTATTCTCAGTGGATAAGGGGGCCTTCGTTCATAAAATATTTCCTTAGGTGCTTTAGCCTGTTCTTGTCTAGAAGCGCTGCAACTTCGACCATGGTAATGAAACGTTGCTCTATATTTTGTGGACCACCTCCCATAGGGGTTTCTTCCTTGTCTGCTGCATGCTCTGGGTCATGCTGGCTTCCTTTTTCTTTTGTCTTATCCACCTTCATTTGGCGAATTTCTTCCATTATCTACTGTTGGGAATGCTGCACAAACTACAACACCTCAATGAAACAGTTGGCATTATCAGTGGGAACTCTTTGCCATTGCTGAGGTTCATCCCTCGCTCCATTGACACCTTCCACCTGGTTAGGCTGGTGCTAGTTGGGCGTTGCTAGTCTTGACTCTGCCAACGAGGGCGCAATGTTCACATTCTGAATCATCTTTGATCTCGGGGGCATTACTTACGAGGGCTTTTATCTGCTTCCTCTGTCTTTTTCCCAACTCCCTAGTAAAGTCGCCAATTTAAATGTGGTAGGCCTTTTTTGTATTCTGGACTGGGCTTTTTCTTGCCGTACAATGGCCCAATAGTTTTAAGGTAGGAGAGTCAGAACTAACTCAATTGAAACTCTCAAACCAGCTTGTGCATAAGCAAGGACCCCTTTTTGCAAAAACCCTGGTCACGTGCCTACGGCAAGGGGCGCTGTCACAAAAACATTATGACAGGAGACACATAATATAACAGGGTAATAAAAAGATCAACCAAGGATAATATTTAAACAACTTTGCAACAAGAAAGAGAAATGATAATATAAGTTTGGAAGAAATAAGTTAGTAACAATGAAAAGAACAATGTTTGTGCTAAAACAATCATGATAAAAGAGGGAAAGGGGATTGGTCTGTTAGACTTAGCTCCTTAGCAGATTTAAGTCCAAGAAGGGAACCAATCTACAATGTGGACAACCTCTCAGGGTAATCCTACCATAGAAATTGCCCACTTTGGAAGAACAGACCTAAATGGTTTATTCTTAAATCTCTTGGCTGACTAGAGGGTAGGTTGTTGAGAGGGAGAGAAGGGAGCAGTCTATTGGTCCATGCCTTATCACACTTTTGTTTCCTCACTTTTCTTCCTACTCTCTCGTTTTCTTTCTTTCTTTCTTTCTTTTGCTTATCATTTCTGTTTTTTCCTTTAGCTTTTTATTTCTTTCTATGTTTCTATTCTTTCTTGTTTTTCCCCCTTCCTTCGTTGATCCTCACTGTGCACAGCTAAGGCTTTTTTATATAGCCTGTCATGATAAGATTTACCATTTTACCCTTCAACTACTTTTGGCCGGTTATGGGTGCCCTTCCCTGGCCACCCATTGGTCTGCTAGCTACCCAGTCACCACCACTACCCTGTGCTGGCTGTGCCACGTTCCATTCCCACACAAAAAGGAATTTTGTTTTATTTTTCTTGCTTTCCATAGCATTCCATCCGGATAAGGGTTGGGTGCCTTCTCTCACTAACTTCTATGGTATGCACCTAGTGATTCCAGGTCATCTCTCCTTCTTTTAGGTGGTATGTCATCCCAGCAAGACATTTCCTCCAAAAGAGCTTGAGTGGGAATCCCAGAATAGACTTCCCCCTTCTCCCCACCACCAGCCCATACCCTCTCTTACCTCTGGCCCATGGCTCACCGCGCTTGTATTGGCTAGGTACAAGTGAGTGGTGCCTGAGCCTTGTGCGTGCTCCACTCCCATGTGAGTCCATGGTTTGTCTGTCGTTCATGCATTTGTCATTGTCTATGAGTTTGTCTAGTCTCGCTACGCATTTCTGCTGCTTATTTTTAACCTTTTATGGTGTGGGTGAGTCTTGGGTCTTCATTCTTTGCATTTTGTTTCCTTCCTAGGCTAGGTCTTGCTTGGGCACAGGCCCTTTCATCTTCAATTCGGCCCGTGTTTCCCTTTATTGCTGGTTTGTGGGCTGACTAGTATTCCTACCACGCCACTTCATTGCTTCTGCCATGTTATTACTTGACTTGTTCTTGCTGGGCCTCCTTTGGGCTTGCCATGTACTTTTCCTTGATTTAGTTCACATTGCCCAGTATTTCTGCTGGGTTAATTCTCATACCATTTTGGCCTTGCTTGGCCCATTTTATTCCTTTGGGCATCCTCGGCCCACTTTAGTCTTTTGGGCATCCTTGGCCCATTCCATTCTTATATTCTCATAGGCTTTTATTAAATTTTCGGGCTTCCCCAGCCCAATTACCATATCCTCTACTAATTCTTTTCTTTGGGCTCCTCCAACCCATTTTTACTTACTTTCTTATAATTCCTATGGGCTTACTATTTCCTTCTCTAGGCTCCCTTGGGCCTGCTTGTTTTCTTTGGGGCCTTTTTTACTATTTTATAGGCTTGTGGACCATTATTCCTACCATTTGGGCTTAATGGTTTTTTTTTTCTTGGTTTGCTAATTCTTCATTCTTCACTCTTTGTTATATTGTTGGGCTTTTTCTTGCCATTGGCCCTTTTCTTTTTTGCCAAAATGGCCCGCAACAAATGGTCACCACAAGTTGGCGCTAGGATATACTCAAAATCCAAACATGATCACCCACAAGGACCATGTGCCTACTGCCTAGCTCATCATATGGATCTCATTGTTCCTCTTAGACTAATAGCAATATTTTTAAGAAACAAACTAGAAGTAACAATTTTTTTTTTTTTTTTTTTTTTAGAAGACTAGAAGTAACATGGTCCATCAATTAATGAGAGTATGGGTCTAAGCAAACATTAGTAAAAGTCATAGTGTGTGACCGCTATGCACGCTCCACAAGTTCATAACAATTTATACCATATTTTCATGGTAAAATTTTAAATTTACCTTATTTAAATGACAAAAATTCGATATAGTTCCACATTACATGGTTTTGTGTTTGTGGTTGCACCAACAACATATGACATACAAACGGTGCATAGACTGTGGCAATAGCTTCTTGCATGGTACATGTCATTAGGCTTGCAATAGAGTACTTGTACTATTAAACCTCATTAGGTCTATATTAAAGGCCTTTAATTTAAGGCTCCATCTTTACAACTTAGGCTTGCAATACAAATAATGTATTCCTTTCAAAAAAAAATAAAAAAATAAATAATGTATTCAATCTTTTTAGTGTTTATTGTCCACCATACCCAAGGTAGAGGCAAATTGTTGGACTTTGGCCACTAGATTGGTATTAAAGCTCGGTCACAGTTCGACTTCCTGCTATGCACATGCAAGTGTTAGGGGTGGAATTGTTGGGTGGAGGGCTAGTGGGTCAAGTCCAACATCCTGCTAAAGGGGGAGGCCAGGTTGGGCCAAGTTTCGGTCAACCCATCGGTGTTGGGCTGTCACCCTTGAGGGAATAAAGTTGCACAGCTATAGCTAGGGGTGTGCATGGGTCGGGTTGGGTCGGTTTGAGGGGATTTTTTGACCCAACCCATCATGGTGGGTCAAAAAAAATTCAACCTAACCCAACCCATCACATAAGTCCAACCCAACCCAACCCAACCCACATGGGTTGGGTTGGGTCAGGTTGAACCCATGGGTTAGACAATTTTTTTTACTACTATTATTATTAAATTGAGCAAAAAAAATATATATCACACTTGCCACCTGAGTTGATAAACAAAATATACATTAATATATAAACTAATATTCCAACTTAGTTGTAAACAAAATATGTTTAAGCATCCAATTGAATTGATAAACAAAATATAAATGAACTAGTATCCTAATTCACTTATAAAAAAAATATACATGAGTTCCTAATTCAGTTATAAACAAAATATATCTAAAATTTTTAAATTTTTTTATTAATTATATAATATATTTAAATATATATTAAAAGAACTAATAGGATTTTATATTATATATGATAGTAGGAACCAAGGAAGTGCTATATAGCTAGTTTTTTTAAAAAAAATTTATTAAATATATAATATATTTTAAACATATATTAAAATATGGGTGGGTCAGGTCGAGTTTGGCAGGTTTGTAATTTTATGACCCAAACCCAACCCGATCCGCTATAAAAAAAATTTTGTAACCCAACCCTACTCGCTATAAAAAAAACCAACCCAACCTGGCGGGTTAGGTTGGGTCGGGTTTGGCGGGTTGACGAGTTTTCTGCACACCCTTAGCTATAGCTTTTGGTATAGTGGGTAAGCACTTGGTCCTAACACAAATATTATAGCAAAACCTAGATGTAGCTCTGTGCATGTTGATGGAACTTAGGTTTGTGGGAGATCTATTGGCACTGGATAAATTATGGAATTTGTGGGGAATAGACTTGATCTTTGTTTGGAACTAATACACCTGATGTAATAGTAGTGAAGGATTATGAAGGATTGCTAAACATAGGGGATGTCTAGACAACGCTATTTGTAATGAAGATAAAAGGATTCAGTTCCCCAAAGCTAGAATGAAGCACATGCCTACACTGCAGCTGACCATAGCCCTTTTATCTAGTCTTTGAATAGGCATCTTAGGTAAGAGATGGAAGTAGTATAAAAATTATTAAGGAGGTGTGAAAGAAGGAAGTGGTTGGTTCTGTTTTTTTCTCCTTAAGTTGATGAGAAAATTGAGGCCATCCATAAAGATATAGAAGGCTAGCATTAATTTTGTTGTCTTTTTGGTCTTTAATCTAATTTGTTAGGTTCATATCTATAATGTTGACAATACTGGAACAATGTAAGTCTTGCCATAGTTTGAGTCTCTTAATTTTGTTCAAGACAATGCACCCATGTTCAAAAAGTGAAGTTTTTGTTTGCTTCTATTCCTCTTAGATTTTTGCTTCTGACTGTTTGAGCTTCTACAGCCTTTGATTCCTAGTCAAGGATTTTGGATTTTGCAGAAAAGCTTTTCAACCAACCCATGTCTCATATGATGACCCAATCAAAAAAGTATATATACACAACTTATGAAAAAAAAAAAAAAAAAAAAAAAAAAAAAAAAAAAAGAAGAGAGAGAAGGTGTTTGTGCCTCCTTTAGAGTTTCTATAACCATTCTCTCAAATCATCAACCCCGTAGAGCATGATTTCATTGAAGATCATTCAGTGAATTCTTGGTGATCACATAGAAGCCATATCAACAACACAGACATTGCACTTTAGGAGGTTATTGGAGTCAGTCAAAGGTTCCAATGGTGATCACGTGTGCATCATCCGTGGAAGCAATTCAAATGTGAAAGGTTTTCTATGTAAGTTGTCTACAAGTCAATAAAGCCTAGGAAAATTTTTTTCCTTGATTGTAAAATTTCTTTTATCATGGTGGATTTGCTTTATTGTGGAAGGTCTCCCTCGTAGTGGCTTTTCCCTTGGCTAGTTTTCCTTGGGTTTTCCACTTCATCACCATATAATTGTCTCTTTGTGATCGATTTGTCTGATTGATGACAAACTATTCAATTTTCCTTTACACGCTTTAATTGCTTTACTCGTGAATTGAACATTGGCAGAATTGAACTAGTATAACAATTTGGTTATTTCACTTGAAAATAAACAATTGAGTTCTAAAACCTAACATAATTTTTCTCTTAAAGTCACAAGCCTACAATCTTTTTAACAATATTGAAAAAAGGTAGCTAAGAAGGGACTAACCATCTCCATAAGTCTAAAATGTTTAAGTCTTTAGTTGGCTGTGATATGTGGGTTTGAAACAAAATTTTTCTTAATGATGCAATTATCACAACTGGACAATGCTAACCAAAACTCGCCTTATTGACTTGGGATGATGGAAATGGACAACTCAAATGTTCACAAACAGTTTAAAAATCATTGCTATTAGTCTACTGCTGTTGTGTTGCATATGTTTTTGGTTTCAGGTTCACACACCTCCATTAACTATCAGTAGGAATGAGGATTTTCCAACAGTACATAATTTGATCCTGAAATTTGATTTCCTACTCTAGTAAAAATGATACTGATATGTGGCTTAAGAATAAAATACTTTTGGGCATTAAGACCCCACTATTATGATGGCAGCCATGAATCAAGGAAATGTAATTATGTAGTTATAGATGAATCTGATGTATAAATTGAACTATTGTACTATGAATTAATTAAGCAAGTATTTTCACAAAGCTATTTCTTCTATAAACCTCTCTCATCCTTTCTTCTTCTTCTTCTTCTTCTTCTTCTTCTTCTTCTTTTTCTTCTCTCTCTCTCTCTCTCTCTCTCTCTCTCTCTCTCTCTCTCTCTCTCTCTCTCTCTCTCTCTCTCTCGTTCTTGTTACTCTTTGTTATTCAATTCACTTGCTTCACTGTGTACGTGCAAATTCAAGCTTTGCTGAGTTTTCTTCATGGTATCAAAGCTCTCACACCACCATCTACCAATTTCTCTATGTGGATGATATCATTATTACTGGTAATGATCCTCCTCAGATTTCACATCTTATCACTGCTTTCAGTCATGCCTTTGAATTAAAAGACCTTGGTGCTCTTTCCTACTTCTTTGGAGTCCAAATTGTTCCCACTCAGTTTGGTCTCACCTTATGTTAATCCAAGTATGCCTCTGATATTCTCCACAGATTTCACATGGAGAATGCTAAGCCAACTAAAACACCTTCCTGCTCTTCCACTAGACTTACTCCTTACACTAGTTCTTCCTTACTTAATCCATCTAAGTACAAGAGTATGGTTGGGACCCTATAATACTTGACTTTTACTCGCCCTGATTTGGCCTTTAGTGTCCATCAGTTGTGCCAGTTCATGCAACATCCCACCACCACGCATTTAGAGGCTGCCAAGCGTGTTCTTCACTATGTCAGAGGTACTTTACATTTTGGTATTCATCTCTCTCCAGGTCCTTTTACTCTATCAACATTTCCAAACGTTGATTGGGCTGGAGACCCCTCTAATAGGAAGTCTACAACTGGATTGTTGGTTTTTCTTGGTTCTAATCCTGTTTTGTGGTCCTCCAAGAAGCAATCTATTGTTTCTCATTCTTCCACTAAGGCAGAATATTGTGCTTTGGCTTCCATTGCAGCTGAACTATCCTGACTTCATACCTTGTTCATGGAGCTTCGCTTGTTTCTTCATCATATTCCAATACTTTGGTGTGACAACATCTCAGCTATTGCCTTAGCTTCCAATCCTTTTTTTATTTCAGGACAAAGCACATCGAAGTTGATTATCATTTCGTCAGAGAGAAGGTTCTCAAACGTGATTTGGGGATCAAATTCATTTCTGGCAAGGACAATTATGCTGATATTTTCACCATGCCCCTGCCTAGGCCTCATTTCTTGTTTCTTCAAGGCAAACTCTTGGTTGATTCCACCTCGTGTTTAAGGGGGGATGTTGAGATAACTAAGGATAAACCTCAAGCCACAGCTAAGCTAAAGCTACTAAACAACCAAATGGATAGTTCTAACAGCTAGTTTTTAAATGGAGACACAGAGTCTCAATACGATGCTGTTTCCTTTAATGAAACTAGCCATGTGTACTTTAATGAGGGTTGTGAAACGCTGTCATTCTTGGAAGCCTAGAGTCAGTTAGTTTTAGGCGGGAAAGTTAGTTTTTCAGTCTTAGCTATTGAGCTTAACCACCTCTAGATTTCATGCATTAGATCTGTGAATCAAGAAAATGTAATTATGCAACTATGGATGAATCCGATGTATAAATTGAACCAATGTACTCTGAATTAATTAAGCAAGTATTTTCACAAAGCTGTTTCTTTTAGAAATCTCCCTCATCCTCTCATCCTCTCTCTCTCTCTCTCTCTCTCTCTCTCTCTCTCTCTCTCTCTCTCTCTCTCTCTCTCTCTCTCTCTCTCTCTCTCTCTCTCTCTTGTTCTTGTTACTCTTTGTTATTCAATTCACTTGCTTCACTGTGTACTTGCAAATTCAAGCTTTGTTGAGTTTTCTTCAAGGACTTGTATGTGCTGCTAATATGGTTGCCAACATGAGTTGGCATAAGTATTCCTAGTAGCAAAAAGACAAATAAATAAATCCATTGTAGTGAAGATTAGAAATGCTTTCTTGCTTCATTTGTTGTCTCTAATTTTCATTCTTTCTCTCCATCAAGTTTTCTTTTCTTTTCTTTCTCGATTCGCCATCCTTTATTAGCCATTCAACATTGTCAACCTCTCTTACCCCCACAACCCTCACTTGTGACCTTCACAGAAATTCTTCTTCCATTCTAAATGCTCTTATAGTTCCTGATAGGCCAAAAATGTATTGACCTCTTTAGGAAATTAATCAATTAATTAGCCAAGTGAAATTAATCAATTAATTAGCCAAGTGAAATTAATTAAATTCAATTTCATGCAATAAACATGGTAGCACAAACAAATCACCAACTAAGTTACATGCAGCGGAAAATAAATTTGACATAAGTGTTTGTTTACGAATGGGGAAAACCACTGAGGCAAAACCCCACCGGGTGAATTTAAGGTCACCATTCCCGAGAATCCACTATTATCAAAACAAGCAGTTACAAGTAAAAGGAATCTCAATACCTAATATCAACCTATAGTTGAACACTTACCCCAATACCCAATTGGACTTGTAATGTAGCAACAATCTCTCCTTTCAATACACGGCTCCTAGTACGTGACTAACCAATAATGCACGGATCCCAGTACTTGACTAACACACCAACTTAAGGAAGATGTTGGCTGCAAAGTTCTTTAGTTCATCCAACATTGAAGATCAAGAAGCTCCTTAGTTACAAAACCCTTGGCACAAAGATGCAGTAGCTTCTAGAGAGAATATAATGAACTAGGGCAAATTGTCTCCGATCACAATATGCATGTATAATCACTTTGCATCAAGTTGCATCATCTGTGATGGCCATTAAAATAATCCTTATATATGTCTAGGGTTGTGAGAAAAGAAACCCTACACAAATACACATGGATATGCATGAAATTAGATCTGGAAATTCTAATTTCCTAATTCTCAACAGATACAGCTTTTGTCAACCTTCAACATTAAACCTTGATAGATATAATTCTATCGAGCTATTTGCCTAGCTTTAATGAACAACACTTCTTCACTTGTTTCTTAGACAGATTTGCATGGCTTCAATACTAAACTTAAACTCTTATTCCTTGAAGTACTAAACCCATCCTAGATCTACCCAATTACAAGTAAAATGCGTTTTGTCAAAAGATTAGCCAATTTATATAACATATGTTTCTAACACTCTCACATATGTCCTAACAGTTCCAAACTTTGTATTTTGTCTTGCCACAAAGGTACTATACTCAAATTCATTGTTGAATAGCCTTACAATTAATATCAAAGATAGTATTACAAATACTAATTAATACCAAAATGAAGAAAGAATTCCTATCTCTCCATTCCATATATGTTATCTTCCTTGTTATCAAGACATTTTTAATGCTAGAAACAGCAATGGGAGACCCATGATCCCAAATTGTCCAAGAAATTTGTGGCGATCAACTTGTGTAGAATACCACTGCCTTCAGTTTAAATTTTGCTTCAACAATGGAAAACATCAACCAACAAATGCAAGCTTCAGGTTTTGGAGTTATAGTCAAAGGTTCAAGCCCTAATACTAACTATGGCCTTGGCTAGTGTTATGAAGATCTCTCTTTTCTTGATTGTGAATTATGCTATGCTGAGGCATGCACAATTATTCCCCCATGCTATCCTTACAATTCAAGTTGCATCTACCTTGATGGTTGCTTCATGAGGTACGAGAATTATAGCTTCTTTCAGAATTATACAAGGCCTGGTGACAAGGTTGAATGTGGAAATACAACTAGGAAGAATCCAACATTTAAAGAATCAGTGATACAGGCTTTGAACCGTGCAATTGTGGCTGCACCACACCAAAAAGGCCATTCAACAACTCAGGAGGCTATGCTTAGGGCAGTGAATGAGTCAGCTTATGTACTGGCGGATTGTTGGATGACTTTGAGTGCAAGTTCTTGTAGAGCATGTTTGGAGAATGCGTCAGCTTCAATATTGAATGCTTGCGTCGGTCAGAGGGGCAAGCATTATACCCCGACTGCTTCATAAAGTACTCAAACAAAGATTTCCTCAACAAGGGACTAGAAACTAGAAGTTCAAGACGTAAATGAACTAGGAATTGGAAAAAGGATGGATCATAATATCTAGGGATTGCACTTGTAGCATTAGGGACGTTTCAGTAGTAAACTAGGCCTGATCATGGGTTTCTATCGATGATTTTTGCAAGTACAACAACAAAGACAATCATTTTAGTTGTTAGTTTTCTGGCTGTTGTGGTAGTTGGAATAGCAGTAGGACTTCATATCTAGATCTGGAGACATAGAAAATTACAGAGGGAACGAAGAGGTAAAAAAAAAAGCTTTTTTGGGAAAAAGGTAGCAGTAATTGATTCATTCTACAAGGTCATATATATTTTATCACTCAAAAGTTCTATCACTCCGTATACTCGTACTTTAAGAAGCCTCCAAAAGTGTCAAGTATATATTCTTAAAATGAAGGATACATTTAGGCATCTCAATCTGTTATCAAATGCATTATTGATTGCCACCTTCCTTTGATTGGGAATTACCACCCAAGTTCTTCATTTCTATTCTATTCTGGCTCCCTAGTTTCAAACAATGCAGAAAAGCTGGTGTAAACACTCAATGATTGTAGCCTAAACTTCAAGTATTCCACACTTGAGAAGGCTACAGGAGCTTTTGACAATGCTAACAAATGTTAGGAAATTGCCTTAAATTCCAATTATGACTTGGAAAGTCAATTAGGTTTTCTAGTTGAAGAAGAAAAAATTAATTTAGGTTTCCTTGTTGTAGAAGGAAAGACTATTCCTTGGTGTGGAATGAAGTATATTCCTTGTTAAAGAAGTAATGTATTCCTAGTCTAAGAGGGAATAGATTCCTTGTTAAAGAGGTAATGTATTATTCCTAGTCTAAGAGGGAATAGCAAAAGAGTATTATAAATAGACAATACTACAAAGAATTTGATGGTTTTGGCTTTGGCTTTGGCTTTGGCCCAAGGGTCCTCCCTATGGGGAGATGGAAAATAGAGTGTGAAACCAAGAGAGAGAAAATTGATTTTCGCTTGGGAGGAATGCAAGAGGAAGGAGAGAACAAGGTACTACTGCCTTCGAGAAGACACAAAGAGGGTATGTGTAAGAGCAAAAAAAGAGGAAGCTGCACAAGAAAGAAAAAGAAGAGAGAGCAGCCAAGAGGGAACCGCTTAGAGAAAAAAGAAGACAGCCAAGAGAGAGCTGTGTGTGGAGGAGAAAATAAAAAGGAGAGAGAAAAGTGTTGCTGCCTTTGAAAGAGATAATTTGTGTGTGTGTGTGAAAGAGATAATTTGTGTGTGTGTGTGTAAGTGTTGCTGCCTTTGAAAGAGATAATTTGTGTGTGTGTGTGTGTGTGTGTGTGTGTGTGTGTGTGTGTGTGTGTGTGTGTGTGTGTGTGTGTGTGTGTGTGTGTGAGAGAGAGAGAGAGAGAGAGAGAGAACAAAGAAAAAAAAGTGAGATCTTTCTTTAGCTGTGAGACATACACACGAATTATTATAATTGATTTGATAATAATGAAATTATTCAGAGTTTGTCTCGTGGTTTTTCCCTTTAAGGAGAAAGGGTTTTCCACGTAAATATTTGTGTTTTTGTGCGTGATTTTTATTTTGGATTGTTAATATTGTTAATAACATTATTTAGGACCCAACAAGTGGTATCAGAGCTAAGATTAGAGTGGAAGCGATGGCTAGAAAAGAAGGCAAGGTTTCAGGAATTATGAAGTTTGATGGAACAAACTTTGGATATTGGAGGATGCAAATTGAAGATTATCTCTATGGGAAGAAGTTGCATCTGCCTCTTTTGGGGAAAAAACCTAATACTATGAAGGATAAAGAATGGAACCTTCTTGATAGACAAGTATTAAGAGTTATTCGATTAATTCTATTAAAATCAATAGCGCAGAATGCTGTGAAAGAAAAGACCAACAGTGGTATTAGAGCTTGGTTGATTTAGTAGATAACTCTTTGTGTGAATTAAGATGGAAGAGAAGAGATTGCTTTGATTAAGGTGGAGCTATCCCAAAAGGAAAGAAGATAGTTGAGGACAATTGATGGAATTTGAGTCAATGTGAAGATTGTTGGGAAATTGCCTCAAATTCCAATTGTGACTTGGAAAGTCAATTAGGTTTCCTAGTTGAAAAATGAAAAATAAAATTGGGTTTCTTTGTTGTAGAAGGAAAGACTATTCCTTGGTGTGGAAGGAAATCTATTCCTTTTTAAAGAGGTAATGCATTCCTAGTCTAAGAGGGAATAAATTCCTTGTTAAAGAGGAAATAGAAAAAGAGTCTTATAAATAGACAATACTACAAAGAATTTGATGGTTTTGACTTTGGTTTTGGCTTTTGTCCAAGGGTCCTCCATATGGGGAGAGAGAATACAAAACGTGAAACCAAGAAAGGGAAAATGGATTTTCGCTTGGGAGGAATGCAAGAGGAAGGAGAAAGTAAGGTACTACCACCTTTGAGAAGACACAAAGATAGTATGTGCAAGAGCAAAGAAAGAGGAAGCCGCACAAGAAAGAAAAAGAAGAGAGAGCAGCCAAGAGGGAGCCACTTAGAGAAAAAAGAAGACAACCAAGAGAGAGTTGTGCGTGGTGAAGAAAATAAAAAGGAGAGAGCAAAGTATTGCTGCATTTAAAAGAGATAATTAGTGCGTGTGTGTGTGTGTGTGTGTGAGAGAAAAGAAAAATAAGAGAGATTTTTTTTTAGCCATGAAACATACACAAGAATTATTGTAATTAATTTGATAATAGTGAAATTATTCAGAGTTTGTCCCGTGATTTTTCCTTCAAGGAGAAAGGGTTTTCCACATAAATTTTTGTGTTTTTGTACATGATTATTATTTTGAATTGCTAATATCGTTAATAACATTATTTGGGACCCAACAATAAACTTGGTCAGGGAGGATTTGGAACAGTTTATAAGGTAGTCTATCTCCCTTTCTTACCCTACAAACCTCCCAAAACGAAAAACATGTTATCATACTTTGTTAGAGGTTAATTGGTTTTCTCCATCACAGGGAATTCTGCCAGATAGAAAAAAAATTTGCTATCAAGAGGCTTTTCTTTAACAAGAGACAGAGAGCAGTGGATTTCTACAATGAAATTAACATTATAAGTAGTGTGGAACACACACACACAAAAAAAAAAAAAAAAAAAAAAAAAAAAGGAAGAACAATTTTTAAAAATAAGAAAAATTTATATTTTAGTAAAATATAGTGTAAAATAAATAATCTGATGTGTGGTATTTTGAAAAGTGAGTATGTAAAATAAAATTGGTTTTCTCCATCACAGGGAATTCTACCAGATGAAATAAAGATTGCTATCAAGAGGCTTTTCTTTAACAAGAGACAGAGAGTAGTGGTTTTCTACAATGAAATTAACATTATAAGCAAGTGTGCAACACACACACACACAAGAATAATTTTAAAAAATAAGAAAAATTTATATTTTAGTGAAATATAGTGTAAAATAAATAATCTGATGTGAGGTGTTTTGAAAAGTGAATATGTAAAAAAATATAAAAAAAATAAATTCTTATGCTAAAATAAACAAAAATTCATGCATGGATTGATGGGAATGCTATTTAAATAAGGGCAAAATGGTAAACCTGACGGTGAAGAAGAGGACTCTTCATCCGCACTTGTCAAATACGCAACCCCGCTGACTCTTTTGTCGGAAAACGCGTTGTTTGTTTCACTTCCCACTCCCAACTGCATTGTGAACGACTTGCCTTCCAGTCTAATAATTAACCTTTGCTTTTTTTCGTTGAAATCTCTCCTTTCGATCCTCTCTTTGACTTTTACATTACACTAATACTATTTCTTTCGCACGACACCTTACCTTTAAACACTATTTATCATTTATTAGTTACAAATACATTAGCTTTTTTTTTTAATTTTTTAATCTTTCTTTTCTTTCTTTCTTTCTTTCTTTCTGGGTATCATTTTTTAGTTCCAACTATATCAAATTCAACCACAGAAGCCCAAGCTCGATCTCGATCTCGATCTCGTACCCACATCTAGCTCAGCATTTCAACAACCCATTATCCAAAAAAAGTAAGTCACTCTAATCTAACCTCTCCTACCATGAGTTCTCTTTTCAAACTTGTTGTAAATTTTGTTTCTTATTGGTGGAATTGAATATGTGAATTTGAGTTGATTCGGTCTTTTGTTTTGCGGATTTCATAAGGAAAAAAAAAAGTATAACAACTTCTCAATTCTCAAACTTTGACAGCATCTTCATAATCATGCTTCTTACCTTGATGGATTTAATTATTTGTGTTAAAGTTTATTGTTTTCTTCTGCTGTTAATTGAGTTTAGTATAATATAGTTCCTGTAATAAAATCACCATCTCCTCTTCATTTGCAACTACTGGAATTCAATGAAAAAAAAAATGAAAAAAAGAAAACCAGAGTTTACAAGTTAAAAGCTAAAACCAGCTCAGCTTGAAGCACGTATACAGTTGTACATAAAATTTATTTATCTGTCTCAAAAAAAAATTGATACCTATATGCTTTGTTTTTAAGGACAAGTAATAGAAGACGGGGTTGAACTCCGAATTTTTCTCCCAAAAAAAAACAAAAAAACTCCGAATTTTTTCACTTTGTAATAAATAAAGTTATTACAGGGATTCGGGAAAGGATTTTTAGAAAAACATTTTCCCCCATTGACAGAATTTAAAAGTTACAAAAATAAATAAAATAAAAAGGATAACTATATACCCATAAAATTTTTTTTTTTTTTTTTTTTTTTTTCGAAGCATAAAAAGCGTAATCTTGAATAAAGTGGTCTTTTACCAAAAAAAAAAAAAAGAATAAAGTGGTCAGTGTCCGGTAGCGGGCAGTGACGAATTGGCGGGGGGGGTGGAGTAGTAACGACGGTGGGATTGGTGGGGCCTTAAACCTGCTTGGATATTTCTCTGTGGTTGGTTGTGATCTGGTCGAGGCATTTATTATATTGGGCCGACTTAAACGTTTTGTGGGCCCATATTTTATTCATTTCTTTTGGGCTGTGGGGTCTCTGATTACTACGTTTCTATTTTTTTTTTTATTAATTGGGTCGCGGACATTGTTATTGCCAAACCACTTAAACCCTATGAAACCACCTAGACACTAATAAAAGTGTGACTACTCACACGAAACTCTCAAACTCGTAGGTGTAACGTGTCAAGAGGGCTTCCACCCTCCTACAAGTCCACCTACTATATTTTTGTTGTGGTCCTTACTCCTTAATCCTTATCTACTTATTTTTTTAGTGCAAGGTGAACTTTTATTTGCAATCAAGCGTGGTCCATATGTGACTTTTTATCAAATTATACCCAAAAAAGGGAGAGAGAGAAAAAAAAAAAAAAAAAAAGTAGGAGAGTGAAGGGTGGGACCAAACTATCTCCTTATTTGTCTTAGTGATGCAAGTACCATCACACGGAAAATGCTACAACAAAGACGTGCCCTTTTGAACTGGGTTGATCGAAATGAAAAAAGTTCATCCGTACAAACTTCAAGGACGGTGTCAAAGAAATCAACGCTATTACTGTCTAATTAATACATTTTTGGTTTTAGTTTCACACCTCTAGATTATGCTAATGGGAATCGAGGATTTTTTTCAAGGTATGTCAAAGTGACAAATTTTGATTGGTCTACCATCATTTTCGTAGGAGTCTATTATCGAAAACACTTTTTTCACCTACGAATCATGACTTATTAACTCAAAGTTGTGAAAAAATGAGAGCAAAAGTGTGTGGATTTAGACTTTCTCAGTTTCTCTTCTCCAACAAAACATCAAGTTTATCTTGAAATTTGCTCCATATTATACTGTAAAAAGATGCTGATATGTCAAGAATGAAGGCTGTTGGATCCCACAATTACGGTGAGAGGACTTTTGCTAACTGCTAATGATGGTTGCAAGCATGAGTTGACATCAGTAATGTCCTAGTGTGAAAAGAAAAGAGAAAAAAAAAATTGAAGGAACAAGCATTTAAATACATTATAATGAGGATTATAAATGCTTTCTTGTTTGAATTGTCATCTGTAATTGTCATTCATTATTCTCAACAAATTTTCTTTCCTGTTCTCTTCTTCCTTACAGGTACACAACAACTTTGTATTTTATTCTTGCCGCAGGGATAGTACTGAAATTCATTGTTCAACAGCCTTACAATTAATATCAGATACAGTAATACAAATACTAATTTGTACCAAAAATGAAGAAAGAATTCCCGTTTGTTCCTTCCCGATATGTTATCTTCCTTGTTATCAAGACTTTGTTAATCCTAGAAACAGCAATGGGAGATCCAAGATCTCAAACAGTAAACTTGACATGTGGCAACCAAAAGGAGCACAATTCCTCTGTTTTTGTTCCAAATTTTGTTGCTACAATGGAAAACATCAGCGATCAAATGCGAGCTTCAGCTTTTGGATTAGCAGTTTCAGGTTCAGGCCCTGATACTAACTATGGCCTTGCCCAGTGCTATGGGGATCTCTCTTTACTTGATTGTGTATTATGCTATGCTGAGGCTCGCACAGTTCTTCCCCAGTGCTTTCCTTTCACAGGAGGTCGTATTTACCTTGATGGTTGCTTCATGAGGTCAGACAATTATAGCTTCTTTCAGGAGTATACTGGACCTGGTGACAGGGCCATATGTGGGAATACAACTAGGAAGAACTCAACGTATGAAGAATCAGTTAGACAGGCTGTGAGCAGTGCAGTTCTGGCAGCTCCAAACCAAAATGGCTTTGCAATATTTCAGGGGCCTGTACATGGGGCAGCGAATGAGACAGTTTATGCGCTGGCTGATTGTTGGAGGACTTTAAATGCAAACTCCTGCAAAGCATGTTTAGAGAATGCATCTGCTTCAATATTGGAATGCTTGCCTTGGTCAGAGGGGCGAGCATTGAACACTGGCTGCTTCATGAGGTACTCAGACAAAGATTTCCTCAACAAGAAACCGGGAAATGGAAATTCAAAAGGTAAATGAACTAGGAGTTGATCAAACGCGTATCATTATGTTTGGTGACCCAACTTGTAGGTTTAGGGACCTTTTTACGATAGTAAATTTGGCCTGATTATGAGTTTCGATTGATGATTTTTGCAGATACAACCATAGTGATAGCAGTTTCAGTTGTCAGTTCGGTGATTCTGCTGGTAGTTGGAGTAGCAATTGGATTTTATATCTGGAAGCACAGATATATACAAAAGAAACGAAGAGGTAAAAAGCTCTTTCTGGAAAGATGTGGCAGTCATGGTGCAATAATCTCAATATTATATCAATCCAAAGTTGTAGGAATCTCGATGCTTGTACTTTACAAAGCCTCCAAATGTGTTAAAATATATTTTTAAAAACAAGGAAAATTTTTAAGCAGCTCAATCTGCTATATAATGCATGATTGATTTCCTCCTTTGATAACGAATTGCTATCCTAGTTCCTCATTACTATTCAATTCTGGCTCCCTAGGTTCAAATGATGCAGAAAAGCTGGTGAAAACACTTAATGACAGTAGCCTGAACTTCAAGTATTCCACACTTGAGAAGGCTACAGGATCTTTTGACGATGCTAACAAACTTGGACAAGGAGGATTTGGAACAGTTTATAAGGTAGTTTCTCTTCTTTCTCATGCCCCCATAAATTTCCCTAACCAAATCCACTTTATCAAATTTTGTCAGAGATTTATCAGTTTTCTCTGTCACAGGGAGTTTTGCCTGATGGAAGGGAGATTGCTGTAAAGAGGCTTTTCTTTAACAATAGACATAGAGCAGGGGATTTCTACAATGAAGTTAACATTATAAGCAGCGTGGAGCACAAAAATCTGGTCAGGTTATTAGGATGCAGTTGTTCTGGACCTGAAAGCCTACTTGTCTATGAATTCCTGCCTAACAAAAGCCTTGATCGATTCATCTTTGGTAATTATTGAAGTTTTACATTCTTGTGTGAAAAATGAGTAGCTAAGATTCTAGAAAAATTGGTTGGGAATGCATGGTCTGTTGGTTTGGAGTCGACGTTAGCATGCCCACTTGTCCTTGGATTAATGGTGAATACTTATGAAAAAGAAGAAGAACATGGGTTTTAGCAATTAGGCACCATAAAAAGCAAATGATCCATAGCTATTGGCTACTACTTATAGTTATGTCTCATTTAGTTACTAGTCAGATAAAAGATGATGACACATACTAACAGTTTATGCACTCTATATTGTTTTGAAAAAAAAAATGACAGATGCAAACAGAGGTAAAGCACTGAACTGGGAGAAAAGATATGAGATTATTGTGGGGACAGCAGAAGGTTTAGTGTACCTTCATGAGAACTCCAAGAACAGAATCATTCATAGAGATATAAAAGCTAGTAACATCTTGTTGGACTCAAGACTTCGTGCTAAAATTGCTGATTTTGGGTTAGCTAGATCTTTCGAAGAAGATCAGAGCCACATCAGCACTGCCATTGCAGGAACACTGTAAGTATTACATTTCTTTATTGATTGTTTGGATCATTGAAGGGTTTTAAGATATCATAAGATATCAAATTTCTGCAAATCCACATCTAACAATTTTGTAACTGACTAACATTAAAGCCCAATATAAGAACATGTGATTGAGCATGACCACTTTATTGAGGATCCATAGCCAACGCTAAAAACTTTGTGACTAAGATTTGGTTGTTGTTGTATAAGAACAAATATTAGTGATAAGAGATAATAATTTTAGAAGTTTATTTTCCCATGTGTTCAGAACAATACTAATTTATTTATGTCTATATAGAGGATATATGGCTCCAGAATACCTAGCTCATGGTCAGTTAACAGAAAAGGCCGATGTCTACAGCTTTGGAGTGCTTTTGTTAGAGATTGTTACAGGAAGACTGAACAACAGGAGCAAAACCTCAGAATACACTGACAGCCTAATCACAATTGTAAGCTTTAAAACTTCATCTTCCAAAAATAGTTCTCTTAATACTCCAAATTTTCTGACAAGAAAGATTAATTAACTGAGCTCCTCTATCCTTTGCTCACCTGTAATATGTTTTCTTTTTTTGGACAAAACAGACATGGAAGCATTTTCGATCAGGGACAGTTGAACAATTATATGATCCAAATCTAATGTTGCATAATCATTACAACGTAAATGTTAAGAATGAGATTTTAAGAGTGCTGCATATCGGACTTTTATGCACCCAAGAGATTCAGTCATTACGACCAGCAATGTCAAAGGCACTACAAATGTTGACAAATAACGATTATGAACTCCCTGCACCTACAAATCCTCCTTTTATAGATGAGAGAACGATGGAACTGACTGACATGTGTGAAGACCCATGTTACCCTCTTAGAGCAGGATATTCTACTTCGATTGCTACTATTTCTGAAATTTCTTTCTGTCCTAGGTGACCATGTTGGTATTGTCTCTGGCAGTTTCTTTCTGTCCCAGTCACCATAAGAGGAGGGACAAAGGATGGTTTCTCATAAAACCAGTGCTCGCATGTTGTCTTTTTTAATGAAAGAAACCACAGACCTCAAGTTGCAACCTCGCCTTGGCTTCTTGTTGGCATTGGCAGCCAACTGATGATGGTGCACACGAAGTAACTCGTAATAAATCAATCACCTCTACCTTATGAAGGTAGAGGTGATTGATTTATTGTAAATTTTTGTTCTTTCTGTACATCATTGCTTGTGTAACATAGGATGTGCCTTTTAAATCGTACAAGTGTCATTTTTTTTTTTAATTTTAAATTATTTGAGATATAAGCTTCATAAATGTGGTATCTTCTCCATTTAAATGAAAAGCCTGATGAATCAGCCGAACTTCCAAAGAATATATATGAGCAGAATAGGATTGGTTTTGTTTAACATAATTTTCCATTTTAGCACCCACAAGAAAACACAAAATACGAAAAGTTGAGAACTTCATGTCTACAATTTGAGTACAAATCTGATATATATATATATATATATATATATATATATATATATATATATATATATAAAAGTAAAGACCTCATGTTAGTGAGTATAAGGTTGTACCATGTGGTGCATTCTTTGAAGTTCCCGGATTATAAATCAACAAAGTTTACGTTTATATCAAAGTATTAGTTAATTAAAATAGCCAATAGAGTAAATGCATATATTATTTATCTATAGTTGTGCATTAATAATTTATATCTATATGACATTCTTAATCATGTTTAGTTGCTTTGATAGATGACAACAATTAACACAAAAGCCATAAAAATAAATAAATATTTGTGAATTCACTAAAATAAATCTTAGCCCTTTAAATTTCCTAATTCCTTTTAGTAACATGTAATATATAAATATATATATATATATATATATATAGAAACAATTTTTTTTTTTTAAATGTGAGAAACAATTGAAACACCATATCATGCAACAATTAAACCAATGTCCAACAGAAAGGGGAAAAAATTAGTAACACACAACCAAGAATGTAAAAAAATAAATATAAATAAAAATTAAAATGATGGATATATGCATAATTTTAGTATGCATGAAACATGCTTATCTATATTAACTACAATATCATGGAATTTTCAATTTATGAACACACACATATATAGTGTGATTTCTATTTTGTTTATAAAATAACTAAAGATTACAATTTCTTACAAGGAAATTTAATCAAAAAAAAAATTTATACATCAATAGTTGGAGGATCTGAATCATGAATGTCTCTATTGGAAATTAAGATGCCAACCAATTAAGTTACAAGATTCTTGATAAACTTATTGAACTATTGGAGAAAACTAATAATAGGTTGTACCACACATTGTGCGGAAATTTAACTAGTTGTATACAAATGTGAAATCTTTCTTGTAAATCAATATTTTTTTTCCTAATTTGGGTATTCAGACTCTTTAAGCAACTCATTATCAACATACAATTTTCAGGATAATACGTTCCACAATACCATGACTTAATCAAGAATGATGCATTTCTCTCAAGTAACGGGATACCTTTGGAAAACACCAACGTGCCCATCCTAACTTTTGTTTTTCCCCCTAAAAAGAATGTTGAAATGTACACCTATGATATAGTCCAAATATGATCATAACCCAAACCTGTGATAGTAAAAGATAGCTCAAATTTGTGAGAATTTTTATTTGTATTTTATGTATTGATTTCAATGTTGAATACTTATCTAGTTATTTTTTATTAATTTTTTGTAATCCTGGTTTGATTTCTAAACATCATTTAATGGTCATAGATTCACTATTTATATTATAACTCTTAAATTGATATATGTTTAAAAATACATGAAAAAAAAAAAAAAAAAAAAAAAAAAAAAAAAAAAAACTTAACAATATATAAAATAAAAAAAATATTTAATAATTAATTAATTCATGTATCTCTGCACTCTGCAGTATTGTATCCTAATTTTTCAAGAATTTTCATATCACCGGATCATTGTCCTTCTTAGTTTTTATAAAGACATTGAGAAAACATTTTTTGGGGCTTTAAACTTTTTTTTCAAAATAGAATGCTCACTACAAGTTGGCGCTAGGATATACTCGGAATCCAAACATGATCCACCATAAGGACCATGTGCCTAGTTCATCATATGGATCTCATTGTTCCTCATAGACTAGTAGCAATATTTTTGAGAAACAGACTAGAACTAGAAGTAACTTTTTTCTTTTTGAGAAGACTAGAAGTAACATGATCCATCAAGCAATGCGAGTAAGGGTCAGCAAACATTAGTAAAAGTGATAGTGTGTGACCGCTACGCATATTCCACAAGTTCATAAAGAACTTCTACCATATTTTCGTGGTAAAATTTACCTTATTTTAATGACAGAAATTCGACATAGTTCCACATTACAAGGTTTTGTGTTTGTGGTTGCACCGACAACGTACGACATACATGCCGTGCATAGAGTGCATCAATAGCTTCTTGCATGGGACATGTCATTAGGCTTGCAATAGAGTACTTGTACTATTAAACCTCATTAGGTCTATATTATTGCTTGCAATACAAATAATGTATTCAGTCTTTTCAATGTTTATTGTCCACCATACCCAAGGTAGAGGCAAATTGTTGGACTTGGGCCACTAGATTGGTATTAAAGCCCGTTCATAAGTTTGACTTCCTACTATGCATGTATGGATGCTGAGGGTGGGATTGTTAGATGGAGGCCTAGTGGGCCAAAACCAACATTTGCCAGAGGGGAAGGCCAGGTTAGGCTAAGTCTCAATCAACCTGTCGATGCTCGACTATCACCTTTTAAGGGAATAAAATTACGTAGCTATAGCTTTTCGTGTAGTGGGTAAGCATTTGGTCCTAACACAAATATTCTAGCAAAACCTACAAGTGGCTGTGTGCGTGTTGATGGAACTTAGTTTTGTGGGAGATCTATTGGGGCTAGACGAATTTGTGGGGGTATAGACTTAATCTTTGTTTGGAACAAATACACCTGATGTAATAGTAGTGAAGTCTAGACAAAGTTGTTTGTAATGCAGATAAGAGGATTCAGTTCTCCAAAGCTAGAATTAAGCACATGCCTGCACTACAGTTAACCATAGCCCTTTTATCTAGTCTTTGAACAGGCAGCTTAGGTGAGAGATGGAAGTAGTATATAAATTATAAGTGGTTGGTTGATGAGAAAATTGAGGCTATCCATAAAGATATAGAACGCTGGCATAAATTTTGTTGTTTTTTTTGGTCTTTAATCTAATTTGTTAGGTTTCATATCTTTAATGTTGGCAAACATGATCAATGTAAGTCTTGCCATAGTTTGAGTCTCTTAATTTTGTTCAAGACAATGCAACCATGTTCTAGTTCAAGGAATGAAGTTTTTGTTTGCTTCTATTCCTCCTAGATTCTTGCTTCGACTGTTTGAGCTTCTTCAGCCTTTGATTCCTCGTGGACTCCTAGTCAGGGATTTCAGAATTCGTAGAAAAGCTTTTCAACCGGCCCGTGTCTCATATGATGACCAAAACAAAAAAGTATATATAGTATATACACAACTTATGGGACAACTCCAAGAAAAAAAGGTGTTTGTGCCTCCTTTAGAGTTTTTGTAACCATTCTCTCAAATCATCAACCCCATAGAGCATGATTTCATTGAAGATCATACAGTGAATTCTTGGTGATCATGTTGAAGCCATATCAACAACACAAACTGCTATTGTGATCTTCATGAGGTTATTGGAGTCGGGCATAGGTTACAATTATGATCATGTGTATGTCATCTATGATTCCATGGAAGCAATTTAAATGTGAAAGGTTCTCTCTATAAGTTGTCTAAAACTCAATAAAGTCTAGGAAAATATTTTTTCCTTGATCGTAAAACTTATTATTGTGGATTTGCTTCATTGTGGAAGGTTTCCCTCGTAGTGGTTTTTCTCTTGACTAGTTTTCCTTGAATTTTTCACTTCGTCGCCATATAATTGTCTCTTTGTGATTGATTTGTGTGATTGGTCGTCATCACCATATAATCGTCTCTTTGTGATTGATTTGTGTGATTGGTCACAAATTTTTTAATTTTTCTTAACGCGCTTTTTTTGCTTTACTCGTGAAGTGAACCTTGGAAGAATTGAACTAGTATAACAACTTGATTAATTCACTTGAAAATAAACAACTGGGTTTTAAACCCTAACATAATTTTTCTCTTAAATTCACAACCCTATGATCTTTTAACAATATTCAAAAAAGGTGGCTGAGAAGGGACTAACCATCTCCATAAGCCTAAAATGTTTAATCCTTCTATTGGCTGTGATATTTGGGTCAGAAACATAATTTTTCATGGTGATACAATTACCACAAGTGTCCAATGCTAACCAAAACTCGCCTTATTGGCTTGGGATGATGGAAATGGACAGCTCAAATGTTCAATCTTCACAAACAGTTCTAAAAATCATTGCTATCCGTCTACTGCTGTTGTGTTGCATATGTTTTTGGTTTCAGGTTCACACACCTCCATTAACTATCAGTAGGAATGAGGATTTTCCAACAGTACATAATTTGATCCTGATTTTTGATTTCCTACTCTAGTCAAAATGATACTGATATGCGGCTCAAGAATAAAAGACGTTGGGAGTTAAGACCCCACGATTATGATGGCAAGACTTGTATGTGCTGCTAATATGGTTGCCAGCATGGGATGGCATTAGTATTCCCAGTAGCAGAAAGACAAATAAATAAATCCATTGTAGTGAAGATTAGAAATGCTTTTCTTGCTTGATTTGTTGTCTCTAATTTTCATTCTCTCTCTCCATCAAGTTTTCTTTTCTTTTCTTTTCTTTCTCGCCATCCTTTATTAGCCATTCAAAGTTGTCAGCCTCCCTTAACCCCCACAACCCTCACTTGCGACCTTCACAGAAATTCAATTCAATTTCTTCCATTCTAAATGCTCTTATGGTTCCAGACTTTGTATTTCGTCTTGCCACAGAGGTACTATACTCAAATTCATTGTTGAACAGCCTTACAATTTATATCAAAGATAGAATTACAAATACTAATTAATACCAAAATGAAGAAAGAATTCCCATCTCTCCATTCCATATATGTTATCTTCCTTGTTATCAAGACATTTTTAATGCTAGAAACAGCAATACCCACCATCCCAAATTGTCCAAGTAACTTGTGGCGATCAACTTGTGCAGAATACCACTGCCTTCAGTTTAAATTTTGCTTCAACAATGGAAAACATCAACCAACAAATGCAAGCTTCAGGTTTTGGAGTAGCAGTCAAAGTTTCAGGACCTGATACTAACTATGGCCTTGGCCAGTGTTATGAAGATCTCTCTTTATTTGATTGTGAATTATGCTATGCTGAGGAACGCACGGCTATTCCCCAATGCTATCCTTACAAGGCCTGGTGACAGGGCTGTATTTGGAAATACAACTAGGAAGAACCCAACGTTTAAAGAATCAGTGAAACAGGATTTGAATCGTGCAATTGTGGCTGCACCACACCAAAAAAGCCATGCAACAGCTCAGAAGGCTGTGCTTGGGGTAGTGAATGAGTCAGTTTATGTACTGGCAGATTGTTAGATGACTTTGAATGCAAGTTCTTGTAGAGCATGTTTGGGGAATGCGTCAGCTTCAATATTGGAATGCTTGCCTCAGCCAGAGGGGCAAGCACTGAACACTGGCTGCTTCATGAGTTACTCAGACAAAGATTTCCTCAACAAGGGACTAGGAACTCGAAGTTCAAGAGGTAAATGAACTAGGAATTGGCAAAAGAATGGATCATAATATCTGGGGACTGCACTTTTAGCATTAGGGACGTTTCATAGTAGTAAACTAGGCCTGATCATGGGTTTCTATCGATGATTTTTGGAGGTACAACAACAAAGACAGTCATTTTAGTTGTTAGTTTTCTGGCTGTTGTGGTAGTTGGAATAGCAGTAGGACTTCATATCTGGATCTGGAGCCAGAAAATTAAAGAGGAAACAAAGAGTTAAAAAAAAAAAGCTTTTTTTGGGGAAAAAGGCAGCAGTAATTGATTCATTCTGCAAGGTCATATATATTTTATCACTCAAAAGTTCTATCACTCCATATACTCATACTTTAAAAAGCCTCCAAAAGTGTCAAGTATATTCTTAAAATGAAGGAAACATTTAGGCAGCTCAATCTGTTATCAAATGCATTATTGATTGCCTCCTTCCTTTGATTGGGAATTACCACCCAAGTTCTTCATTTCTACTCCATTCTGGCTCCCTAGGTTCTAACGATGCAGAAAAGCTGGTGCAAACACTGATTGTAGCCTAAACTTCAAGTATTCCACACTTGAGAAGGCCACAGGAGCTTTTGACAATGCTAACAAACTTGGTCAGGGAAGATTTGGAACAGTTTATAAGGTAGTCTATCTCCCTTTCTTACCCTACAAACCTCCCAAAACGAAAAACATTTTATCATACTTTGTCAGAGATAAATTGGTTTTCTCCATCACAGGGAATTCTGCCTGATGGAAGAGAGGTTGCTGTCAAGAGGCTCTTCTTTAACAAGAGACAGAAAGCAGTGGATTTCTACAATGAAATTAACATTATAAGTAGTGTGGAACACAAAAATCTGGTCAGGTTATTAGGATGCGGTTGTTCAGGGCCTGAAAGCCTACTTGTCTATGAACTCCTTCCTAACAAAAGTCAGAAACCTTGACCGATTCCTCTTTGGTAATTATCAAAGTTTTACATTCATTCTAGTTTTGGTCTGATCTCACTATGCTAGATTGTAGTATATGATATATACCAACAACTTATATATTATTAATTGTTTCAATAAAAATGACAGATCCAAACAGAGGAAAAGCACTGAATTGGGAAGAAAGATATGAGATTATTGTGGGCACAGCAGAAGGTTTAGCCTGCCTTCACGAGAACTCCAAGATTAAAATAATTCATAGAGATATAAAAACAGTAACATCCTGTTGGACTCAAAACTTCATGCTAAAATTGCTGATTTTGGGTTAGCTAGGTCATTCCAAGAAGATCAAAGCCACATAAGCACTGCCATTGCAGGAACACTGTAAGTACTACATTTCACAGTTGATTGTTTGAATCATTGAAAGGCTTTTAAGATATCAAGTTTCAGAAAATCCACACCAAAGAATTTTGTAATTAACTAATATTTGAGCCCAATATAAGAACATGTATTAGCAATAAGAGAGTAATTTTACAGGTTTATTTTTCACTTGCGTTCAGCACTGTACTAATTTTTTGAATGAATTTATAGATATGCCTCCAGAATACCTAGCCTATGGCCATTTGACAAAAAAGGTAGATGTATATAGCTTTGGGGTGCTTCTATTAGAGATTGCTGCCGGAAGACAAAGCAACAAGGGCAAAACCTTAGAATAATCGAACATCCTAATCACAACAGTAAGCCTTAAAACTTCATCCTTCCAAAAATAGACATCTTATTTTTAAAATTATTGATTTCTATATACTCCAATTTTTTGTGAGAAGAAAAAATAATTAATTCTCACCTGTTCTTTTGATCTTTTCCTTTTTCTAATTTTTTTTTTTTTTTTTTTTTTTTTGGACAAAACAGACATGGAAGCATTTTTGATCAGGGATGGTTGAGCAATTATATGACCCAAATCTGATGTTGCATAATCAACATAACAACAATGTTAAGAATGAGATTTCAAGAGAGGTATATATCAGACTTCTGTGCATCCAAGAGATTCAGTCATTATGACCAACCATGTCAAAGGCACCACAGATGTTAACAAAGGAGGAGCAACTCCCTGCACCTACAAATCCACCCTTTATAGATGAAAGGACCATACCTAACAAGTGTGAAGACACCTTTTACTCCCAAAAAGTAGGAATTTCTACTTCAATTGCTCTCCAACAGTTCATTCCATCCCAGGTGACCAGATTGCTACTGTCTTTGGTAGTTTCATTCTGTCCCAGGTGACCATAACCGGAGTGAGAATGGATGATTAATCAAGAAAACCAGTACTCACAAGAAGTTTTTCAAATGAATGAAACCACATTTCTCAGGTTAACTTGGCCTCAGCTTCTTTTTATTTTTGATATGTAAAAATATTTAGAAGAAATAAAGAAAAGATAAAAGGAGAGAACATGGGAGATTATTGTAGTTCAGGCATAACAGCCTACCTCCACAATATATAGCCTTAAAGGATTACATATTTTTTATTCAGTGTGTACTACAATGTGCATATTGAAAGGTATATACTGGAAATACAATACGAAAAATATGGTAACCTAAAACTACTATAGCACACGGTATTACAAAACCATGATAACCCAAGCTATGATATAAACCATGGTCCAATATCTATGGTATTCCTATAATATTCTAACAAACACTCAAGCTTAAGGTGGAAGTTTGAAGACAACTTTTTTTATTATTAAAAATTTAGGTTTTTAATCATTAAATTGAATAAGTATTACATTTAGAGAAATTATCTCTTTGAGGAATTCAGGGATATCCTCTAGCCATACACAGGTATTATCCATCTTTCAAGCATACATAGCTATGGCATGAGCTGCCATATTTTCTTTCCTGCCTACATGAGCAACTTTCCAACTCTAAAATCTTTTAAGTTCTGCCCTGCTTTGTCAATAAGCTGCCAAACCCCAGATAAGTTTGGTTTGGATGCCCTTAAGGCTTGCATTGTCACAAGCAAGACTCCTAGTATTAAACCTCTAATACTACTATGCGTTCAATGGATTCTGTATCATGCACCATTTGCTCTTTGTTGCTTAATGGTACAATCAAGGGTCCCTTTTCATCTCTAATAATCATTCCCACAATCATTGCCCCAAGATCTTTGAATATTGCACCATCTATATTGACCTTGTACATACGAAATGATGGAGGATTTCATTTTGCGACTTTCTTCACTTGTCCAGTTTGGTTGATTACTGTGTTTTGCATGTATTCACTAAGGGATTCCATCGCTTCTTTTGGTATAACATTCCCATAGCTCCAAATTCTCCACGATATGGTAAAAAAAAGTGCCAGGTCTGTCTCCATGCTGTCAAAAAACTCCAATGAACGAACCAGATATTACCTCAACTATGCTGGATATTGTAGAACTCTCATTCCTCATCTCTCCTATTTTTCATACCCACACAATGCATGTGTGCACTTTCGTTTCATCATTGTTATGGAAACTCTCATAAATCCTGTCTTCTGTTATTCTTATTTGTTCCAGATTGGTTTTGGTTGAAAGAATTCCACTACAAGTGCACCAAGAAAACATCTTGATTTTGTTTGGTGTGTCCATCTGTCATTCTTTTCCAAAACCTTCTCCCCATTTCCCCCTTTTAACACTCTGCTTCATAATTGTCTTGTCTGCTATCAAGAGAAATTTTGGTAAGCACTTTTGACAGTAAAACCTACATTATGGTGCAAAGCTAGATTAGTCTATCAGCAGGTAGATCTGTGCTAAGCGGAATTTTTTTAATTTCTTTAGCTTTGAAAGGCAAGAAAACCAACTCCCATAGATCCACATTCCATTGCTAGGTTGTTTCATCTACAAGTTTGCTTATTGTTGATTCTTCCTTTAGGATTCTTCTTTGTGAAATCACCTTATGCTATTATTCTTGATTACACTTCCTGCAGGAAGAATACATCTCCACACATAAGGTGTATGACCAATATGAGCTTCCATGAAAGAGCATGAAGGAAAATATCTATTTTTGAAAACCCTGTAAATCAGAGACTGATTATTAGTCCTCATCCTCCAAACTTGCTTAGGTACTAGAGCCAAGTTGAAAGCTCGTAGATCCCAAAAGCCCATGCCTCCCAATTCCTTAGGTTCACAAAGTTGCTTCCAACTGACCCAATGGATTTTGCTTTCATCTTTTCTTTGACCCCCAAGATTTACAAATCATTGATATTAATTCTTCACATAACGATGCCAATATTTTTAACTTGTAATATACGTGGGATTGCTTAAGCAACTATCTTGATAAGTACCTCTCTTCCCACCTTGAATAGCAATTTTTCTTTACATCCTTGAACTTTTTTCCAAACCCTTTCCTTGATCTTTACAAAGGTAAATTTTTTGGATCTTCCTATGAACAAAGGCAATCCCAAATACTGTTTGGCTCTCAAGTAGAATTTTCCTTTCATGTCACATCCTCAAGTTTACCTCCATCTCTATGCCTTCTTCTTCTTCCTACTTAGTCAAAGAGAACTTCATTTACATCTACTCTAATCAATCTTTCATTCTTTGAATAATTTACAAGCCAGACCTCAGAAATATCCCACTCTGTTGGGGGATAGGAAACTTGTACATGACAAGACACAACTTCTACTAAACTCAAGAATTACAGAAGCCCTAGGCTCACAGAAGACATAACAGTCAGAGAACTTGAAAACAATTTGAGTTTGGAAGAAAAGTGTAACAGGACAGAGCATTAATTGGATGTGGAATGGAGCATGGATAATAGGCGGTTGGAGGACATTGTCCTAGTGTATGTAGAGTGTATCAGGCAAAGAGTTGGACCGATGCGTGATTGGCACATAGAGGCATGAGACAAGCATTCCTGTTGTTGAGTCTCATGACATTGTGCAGACTATCTACCAATAGACAAACCTGTGTGTTCTGTGACTCAAAAGAGTAGACAGAAGGAAGGAATCTAGAGATAGTAGAGTTGCATGACAATAAAATACATACATACCTATGTATGTGTTTGGCATATAAGCTTCACAGTTGACATTCAACATTTTAATGTCTTCTCTATTTATAGCAAAAAACCTGATGAAGCAGCCAAAACTCCAAAGAAGCTAAATATATGAGCAGAAAAGGAAACAAGAGCTCCTACAAATCCATAAGTGGTAGTGTTTAATGTAATATCACAGTTTAGCAACCATAAGAAAACCCAGATATATAAACAATTTAGAACTTCATGAGTTCAATGAGTACAAATCAAATAGTTAATCAATGAATTGAATCTTTCTCTTAAATCAAAAATTGAAACTTGCTAGAAGAATACCAAGCATGGATTGCATCTAGCGTGTGGCTACCAAGTTCCCCATGAGGCCTCCACTAATCTCATAATGTCTAGCATTAGAAAATCCAACTTGTAAAGCAAGCCTCTCTAACTCTTTCCCTGTATCAAAAGACATAATTTCCAATCACCCAATTGGATTTTAAAATTATAAAATAAAAAAAAAATAAAAAAGCAACTATGGTGGCAATACACAGACCCTATGACTAACATAACTTCGGATTCAGCTCATTTATTCACTAATAGTTAGTTATTATCCTGAATCGACATGCTACCATTCATTGTCTTAAGAAATAGCATAATTGACAGTAGTTTATTTTTTCAAAGCCAAGCACTTCTCCAGAGCTTCATATGATTTGAGATGAATGAAAAAACATGGTAGTATCATTATAATAAGTAAAGCCCAAGGAATTCCTTGACATAGAGATACAAAGTACACCAATTAGATATGTAATATTAACATGATTAAGCCAAACGTTGATTTCTAGTTGTTTACTAACAACCAGATACACCTAAAACTGCATGATCCAAAGTTAGCCAGGGGAGATCAACCTGTTAAGAATTCCTTGATTGAGCTTTTCAAATATTCATACTCCTTTGCAAGCCCATAACCAGTTGCCACTGGGACAACTACATTGTCAATCATCCATTCCTTGCAAAACAGATACATTTAAGACAAATTGATTTATTTCCGCAACAGGTACATAATAGTGTTGAACTCAATGTCCTATAGTCACAACATTGTCAAATCTAATAAGAAAGAGATTCAACAACTGATATGAACGAAAAAGTACAAACTACTATCTCAATTTGAGATAGTGACTTAAAATAAAGCAGAAAGACATTATGATACTCACATGTAAGCAGTGAGAAGAGTGTATTAATAGTTAAATAAAACATTGTTGGGCCCAAATATCTTCTTCTTTTTTAATAAGTAAAAAATGCATTGAATAAGAAAAAAGAGCCTCCCATGTCTACAGGGGGTATACAATAGGAAACACTAAACTTAAACAAGGAAAGTTCAACTATCAAGAAACCTTCCAAGGTATTGAACTTTTGTTCACCAAGGTGTCACAGCATGTTGTATCAAGAAATTATGTGAAATCTTCCAAGGTGTTTACTTTACTTCTAACTCAACAAGTGGTATCACATTTGATAATTCATCATGACAAGTGAATTCCAATACGTAAATATTCAATTCTCACAAACCTAATATCACAACAGAATATTTAAAATTGAGCACTAAAAATTAGTAAAATAAAAAATTCCTGTCACTGTTTTATTGTAATATACATATGTGACTACCTGAATTAAATTAGTAAATGGCTGTGTGCTTTTATTGAAATCAAGAACAGATAATCTTGAGCCTGAAAAGCCCACAACAACGAAAAATATTAGGGTCTCACTATCACAATCATCCAATTTCATATTTTTTTTAAGAGATATAGAGATTGTAAGACCTGGTTTCAGAACTCTAAACATCTCCTGCATGGCTCTTTCTTTATCAACCACATTTCGTAGCCCATAACCCATTGTAATGGCATCAAAGTAACCATCAGAAAATGGTAACTCAAGTGCATCGCCTTCAACCCACCTACAATGAAACACATGATATTAGTGCCTTTGCAGTATTGGCTATTAACACTACTGTTAGTGCACTTTCAATTCACTTATAGACAATATTTTCAGAATCAAAGTAGAAGATTCTACTACTAGAAATGGCTTCAAGAAACTTTTCCACTCTTTTAATTTGTTAACCGCTAGATTTACCAATGCTCACTCTATATTGTTGTAGCAGGCATTGGGGGCCAAGCCTTGCCGACACGAAGCAATTGACAATTGCTCCTTTGAGAAATCAAGACCAGTCACCTAAAAATCATGACCCCAAAAACAAAATAATCAAAATTAATTACAACTTGTTACTGCATAAACTAAACTTACAACAATGCTAGTGTTGGAACTTGGAACAATGGAAGAACATACCTTGCCATTGGACCCAACTTTCTCGGACAAAAGAAACGCTAAATCCCCACTTCCACAACACAAGTCCAACGCACAGTCTCCCATTTTCGCTCTAACACCCACAATTCGAACATTAAACAAACAAACAAACAAAATTTTCAAAATAAAAAAAGACTAATAAGAATAATATTTAAAAAAATAAAAAATACCCAGTCCATGAGACAGTCATTCTTTTCCATATACGATGCTGACCCAAACTCAGCAAGTCATTCAACTGCATTTTTAGTTAGAAAGACATAAAAGAGAGCTCATAAAAAAAAAAAAAAAAAGAATTGAAGGAAAAGGAGGAGATGAGAGTGGAGAGTTACATTATCGTAGACAGGAGCTATACGACCAAAGAGTTCTTGGCGTTCGAGAGAAGAACGAACCGGTCTGTGTCTGAACCGGTATGAAGGAAGAGGAATACACAGTGCCATTTTCCGACACCGAGGACTGTCACTTTATCCTTGGTTTTTTTTGAACATGTAAATACAAGATTTGGATAAAAATCTGATTTGTTAGTTTGACATTGGGCTCTCTTCCAGTTGGGCCCTCTTCTTGGAGGGACCATTAGAAGCCCATGTTAACTGGGCATGTGCGGCCCAACCATTATACCCAAATTTTTTTTTTTTTTTTTTTTAAGAGCAAACACAATTTTATTCAAATAGAAACAGAAAGAGAATCCATGTACAAAGCCTCTAAGGCCAGTGGTGGTGAATCTTCTAACCAAACAATATCCTCACTTAGAGTGTATTAATAGTTTTTTTAAGGAAAAAAATATTAAAACATATAAATTTATGTATCAATTTTTAAATAAAGAAAGAAAAAAAAAGCCTTCTAAACCCAATGGCTTTACTAATTTCTTTTATTAGAAGAATCACGGTTCAAATTCCTCCCCTTGTGATAATAATTGAATTATAAAAATAAATAAATAAATACTATAAAAACCTTACAAACTAACGTGACAATAAATATGATAAGTGCCACAACTACATAATAAATGTTAGGTTAAGATAACTTGACCCTGGTTAATTAATTCAATTACCCAAATTGATTAATTAGGTTAAATTGCATGCAAATTGTGGAGGCACCAACAAATTACCAAATAAACTAAATGCAGCATAAATTAAATTGACACGGTGATTTGTTGATAAATAAGAAAACCTTTCGCAAGGCAAAAATCCTACTGGGTGAATTTAAGTTTACCACTCCCAAGAATCTACTAATTAATAATCAAGCAATTACAAGTATGAGGAATCTTACCACTACCCTAACCTATTCCAAAATACCAACCTACAGTTGAACCTTCACTCCAATAACTAATTGGATTTGATCTTATAGCAACCTTCTCTCCTTTGTTACACAAATCTCCAATCTATAACAACTCCTTTGCATAGATCCCAGTATATGACTAAGTGCCCGTTTATTTCAGCTTTAAGGGGCTAAAACGCACGTTTTGAAGAAAGCTGGACATAAACGTACGTTTGGTTCAGCATAAACGCAACTTTTGGGTAAAAGTTGCGTTTTGGGCCAATGCATAAAACGCGCAAGCCAATTATGGAGCTCTGGAGGTCCATAAACAAAAAGTCCATGCGCATTTTGAAACTATCCATTGGGCTCTTCCAGCAATTACCAAATTACCCTTGATTAAATCATCAGTTTTCACGCTGTCCCTCATTCCTCTCATCTCATCTCTCTGCTCTGCCCTCTCAATAACAAATTTCCAAATCCAAACACACAAAAAATCTACAACAAATTCCCAAATCAACTAAGGGGGAAAAAAAATCAATCCCTTGCATGGGTGTTACAGACGATGTGCTAAGAGAGAGGGAAAAAAAAAAAAAAAAAAGAAGGACTGAAGGAGAGCTCTATGAGTCTGTGGAATGTTCTGGGAAAAACAAAGAGCAAAAAAGAGAAAAGGAAAAAAAGAGGAAAAAAAAAAGGAAGAAGGAGAGCTGGAACGTTCTGGAGTTTGAAGGAAGTGGTAGGTTACAAAAGAGGAAAGAAGTAAAAAAAAAAAAAAGAAGAGTGTAAGGGTACGTGTGTGGAGGAGAAAAAAAGGGGAAAAAAAGGAAAAAAAAAAAGTGGTATGTGTGTGGAGGATAAAAAAAGAGGGAAAAAAAGAAAAAAAAAAAAAAGAGAAAATGGTATCACAATATTTTCACAATAAATTTTAAGTAGTAGGTTATTATTAGCTAATATTGGTGAGAAAAAAATAGTTTTTTTAGAAAGAGAAAAAAATAATTTTAATAGTACGTTCAAATTAAAATCAGTATCAATTTTTATCACAATATTTTCACAATAAATCTTAAGTGGTAGGTTATTATTAGCTAACATTGATGAGAAAAAAATAATTTTTTTAGAAAGAGAAAAAAATAATTTTAATAGCACGTTAAAATTAAAATCAATATCAATTTTTATCACAATATTTTCACAATACTGGTACAATAAATCTTAAGTAGTAGGTTATTATTAGTTAATATTGGTGAGAAAAAAATTAATTTTTTTAGAAAGAGAAAAATTGATTTAAGTATGATGAAGTAGTTGATTTAAGTATGAACCAAATTCACATCCAAAAAAAAAAAAAGTATGAAATAAACTCTTATATATATATATATTATCATTTTTGGTAATTTATCCCTCAAACTGCCATTTTTATAAGTGCTAGCCAAACACTCGGCTTTTTCAAAAAGTACTTTTTAACAGATTTTACCAAACACTCAGTTTTTTGAAAATGCACTTTTTCATTATGCACTTTTTGAAAACTCCACTTTTTCATTATGCACTTTTATAAAAAGCTTAAGCAAACTCACCCTAACTCCAGCAACTTGAACAGATGTTGTTGGCTGCAAAATTCTTCACTTCATCAATAATGAAGATTAGGAAGTACTTGGCTACAAAACTCTATGGTGTACAAATACAGTAGCTTCTCCCAGGGAAAAATAATCTCTTTTGTCTTTGTATCCGTGTGTGACAGCTCTTAAAATAAGCTTTATATATGTCTAGGGTTGTGAGAAAAGAAACCCTACACAAATACATAAGCTTGGGCCAAACTTCAGATTTGGAAAACTAAAAATCGATAGATCGAGCTTCTATCGAGCCATCTGTCGAGCTTCTCTTTTAGTCTCGATAGCAATATCTGTCGAGATTTAATGAAACATATTTTCTTCACTTATTTCTTGGATCAATCTTCATGTCTTTAATTCAAACACTTGATATGCTTAAACAACAAATTTCTTGATGTATTAAACCCAACTTAGATCTACCCAATTACAAGTAAAATGCATTTTGTTAAAGGATTAGTTAATTACATAAAAATATGACCCTAAAAATAATTTTTTTTTAATTATACATTTTCTATTGTGTTTAAAAGTCGGTGATACATTATTTTGTAAAATCTTTATTTATAGCATCACTCGTATCTTTCCAAAAGAAAAAAAAAAGTTTAAAAAAATTATTTATATTTTTTTTAATATCAATATTCATTATGTTGTTGATGTTCCAACAATCAATTCCCATTGTCATATTAAGTTATAAACTATTCTATACTAAAATTAACAATATTTTTAACATTTTTCTTATATAGTTTTAGTTGTATAGTTTTTACAACAAATAGTTTTAATTGAAAAACTATTTAATGATTAGAGTGTTTGACAAACTAAGATTATAAAGTGATTTATAGTTGTTTCACCCATTTGGTAACTAAATGGTCAAAAAGCTTTATATGTGAGAAATGAGAAAAGAGTAAATTATAAAAATGCTTTATATTTTATAAATACATAACAACTAATTTATACTATAATAAACTACATATTTGGTCTTTAACCTTTACATTGTATGTCAATTTAATCCATAACGTTTCAAATGTGTCAATTTGTCCTCTAACATTTTAATATTGTGCCAAAATAGTCCCAATTGTTAAGTAATAGATAAAAAATATTGACGTAGTTAACGGTCAAAATAAAATATTATTTATTTGTCACATGTCAGTATAAACTTAAAAAAAATAATAGTGCACATGTCCTTTATTTTTTTTCCCCTTCATTTTCTTTTGCTTTGCTTTCTTGGGAAACAAATAGGATTATAAACCCATAATTGAAAATTTCAACTTCATTTTCTTGCAATTTCCCAGTAATCAAACAAGGGAAAAGTAATATTAATGAAAAAACAAAAATTGCAAAACTAACTACAAACCCATTTCTGAAAGGAAAAAAAAAAAACACACACACACACACACACACAATATTTATGTTGCTTACATAAATTTAAAGGCCCTCCATGGAAATTTATGGACTATTTTGATCTTTGGGTGGGACTAGGATTAAAGAAGAGGTATAAAATGATGCCAACAAGCACAGCACTTAGACGGTGTGTAGGAAGAGCAAGAGTAAAAAATTTGATCATTGGTTGAGGATAAAGAAGAGGAAAATGTTGATTCTAGTAAACATGATAGTGTTGACGGCGAGCAAGAAGAACAACAAAATTGGGTGAGTGGCTTTAGCTTCAAAGTTTTGTTTTTTCCTTGGTTTAGTTTTTGGGAAAATGCAAAGAAAATGAATTTGAAATTTTCAATTATGGGTTTATAATCCCCTTTTTTTCCCAAGAAAGAAAAGCAAAAAAAAAAAAAAAAAAGAGGACACGTGGCACTAGTTTTTTTAATAGTTTATGTTAACGTGGCAATACATGTGGCAATCAATGTGGCAAAAAAAATATTTTATTTTGACTATTAGTCACATCAACATTTTTCATCCATCACTTAACGGTTGGGACTATTTTGACACAATACCAAAATGTTAAGAATCAAATTGACACATTTAAAACGCTAGGGATTAAATTGAGATACAGCGTAAAGGTTAAGGACCTTTATATAGTTTACCTAGATTTAACAATATAAATAACACAACCAATTAATAATTTAATAATACACCATAGAGTGTGGTGCGCTAAAACCTCATTCTCTATGTTTTTGTGTGTGTGTATATATCTATATATAGTAATCACCACCACAATTCAAAAGCAATAAAGATTCCAAAAAGAGGGACTTTGGTGAAAAAGTGAAAACCTTTGAAGAACCAGTTAATGGAAAAACCATTCGAATGGCATATCACAGCTTGTGCTTTGATGGGAAAACAATTCACATTTATGCATGGAAAGTGATGATGCGAAAAATCACCAAGTTGAGGACCTCGTCTCATTGGATGGACGATCCCGCAATGGGTCATGTCTCCAATCCAAACCTACAAGAAAACTTGAGAAAGAAGTGTCATACACTGGTGTGATGTTTGCCAAAAACACTCAGATGCTTAAGTCAGAAAGGAAGAGAATGATGTAGCGAGAAAAAATAACTTTGAGCAGTTTTTGGGTGAGTATTTGTGTGTACCTTTGGATTATGTTGTTCCCTTCTTTTATAGTCATTATCCCATCTTTATGGATAATGAATTCTAGCATTTATAGGCAACAGCTAATGTGTCATGAACGGGAGCTCTGAAGCACACAGCTCACTTGTTACTGTTGCTCCATCCGTTACTTTTATTATCAATGCAAGCAATAAATGTGTAACGCTTGTTTGGATCGTCATAGGCACGAAATGACGATCCCGTGTTATTTTCGACTCATCAACTACCCCCCCTGTTCATTTTCTCGTCTTTGAGATGAGGTAAGAACATAACTGTCTGCTGTTTCGTGTCCCGTGTTTGGCACATTCATTGCGAATCAATGTCTTATTTGTTGCACGCCACGTGTACGGTCAGGATGTCTTCTTCGTGTCAGCGAATCTCAGCCTTCCCGCACACGTTCTCCCATTTATTTTGCCTTTTTCCCTCCTTTTGCTTTCTTTCCATTTTTTGCTTCATTTTTTCTTTCTTTGTGACATTTCAATTGCTCTAGAGCCTCTTTTTTCATTGAGCCTCCCTCATTCCCTCTTCATCTTCTGGTAAGTCTTTCATGTTCCTCTCTCTGTTTTCGTTTTTTAATGGTAGACTATTTCTGTGGATTGTCCCTCAATTTCTTTTCTCTTTGCTTGTTTGAGCGGTTTGCTTGAGGTTGTAGGTAGACAAGGCCTTAAGGTCAGGCATTTTGTGGGTAGGGATTGTTCTTTTAGGTTTGCCTTGTGATTGATGCAAAACTGCAAGTGCACAGTATCGTAGTTTTATAGTAAAGTGATGAGAAGAGTATCGTCCTCAGGGATTGGTAACTTACTTTTGACAAATACCAAAATTATGCTAATCTCGATTTTATCTAGAGAAGTCACTAAGATTTTTGTTATTGGAATTAAAAATAAAATCAATTTAAATAAAAGATACGCAGAGGAAAAGAAAGACATTGCTTGAAAATCAACTTAATGAGAAAGAAACTTCTAGGAAATCGATTTCACCTAATACCTCACTATGCTTTACTCATCTAGCTAATTGAATTTAATTCTCTCTGTTTGTTAGCAATCTCCAAACTATTCCAAAAGCCTCTTTCGACAGTCAATTGGAAACATTCTTGTTCATCAATTTACACAAGAATATGCAATTTAATAAAGCAAGAAAGCATTAAGACCAACGATTTTAATACTACATAGGTTCATACAAGTCTTTCGATCTCTATATTTACCAATGCTGAAATATTCAAGATCTATCCTATAATTCCCTCTTTCGACAGCAAATCACAAGATCAAAATCATCTAATTAATGGTCAGTTAATTAGAAGCAATAAGCTTAGAATAAATCAGACAGACATGAAGAGAATTTATTCAAATTAACATAGAAAAGCAAGCATAGTTCAGAACTAGATTACATCGTTTTCCTAGAATAAAGAAAATTTAGTTCATGCTAAAAATTAAATTCAACATAAACGAATTCACTATAATTTTTCTGAGAAGATTTGAAGGAAAAAATGAACGTAAAAGAATCTCCTTCAGCCTCTACCAGCTTCAGCGTCCCCTCTCTGCTTCAGCACCTCTTTTTCTTTTCAGTTTCGGCGCTTTTCTTTCTGCTTTAGCGTCCCCTCTCTTTTCTCCAACCCTCACTTTTTCTTTTCTTTAGACGTGTTGCCCTTTTTTCAGCCCAAAATACTTTTTCAGCCCAAAACGTTTTTCAGCCCAAGATACTTTTTCAACCCAAAAATCTCTCCCTGTTTGTGGTTCAACGCCTCCTTCTTTTCTTCCTTTTCAACGCCTCTTTTCTTTCTTTTAACGTGTTGCCCTTTTAGTTCAGCCCCTCTTTTCTTTTGTGCGTGCCTCCTTCTCTGTTCCTTGCCAACTTGTAAGGCCATAAAGAAATCTTCCTTTGGTTCCGTTTATCCAAGACCCAATATTCTCTCTAGCTGCTTCACATCTCTTTTATTTGAGTAAATCTTTATTTTCTTCAAATCTGGAATAAAATTTAAATAACAAAAATCAAGTCTAAAATCAACAAAATAAATAAAATTAGACTAAAGTTTAAAGTTGAGAAGTGATAAATTACACTCAATTATGCAAGTCATCACCTTGCGTTTCCTCTTTCCTTTGGTTCATCGTTTTGTGGGGATTGCCCGACCTTTGATGATGTCTGGAGAGGGTGAGGTTAGGTCTAGTGAACTTGAAACAGGTTTGTCTTCGTTTGAGGACTATAGGGCTTTTGAGGTCACTTCTCCGTCAACTTTCTATAAGGCTTAGGACATCTGTTGTGTTTTGAGGGGGAAAGATGAGGGTAGGAGTAGGTTTCAATTCCTTTCGTTAGTCAGGGTTAGGATTCTTAGTGACGATGATAGGGTTTGTCGTTCTTATGTTGACAAGGTGTGCTTAAACGAGGCTAACTTCGTTAATGGTCTTCGTTTTCCCATCCATCATTTTCTTAGGGAGCTGTTCAACCATTTGTCGCTTGCTCCTGCCCAACTAGTCCCTAACTCATGGAGAATAGTTATTTGCCACATGGCAATATGGATGTCAGCTAATGACAGAAACACCATTAAGATGGATGAATGTTTGCATTTGTACCACCTGAGATGCTCTGGGGATCTTGGTTACTAGGAGTTCAAACCTTGGGATAGGAGTTCGAGGTTGATTCTTGAATCCCCGTCTTCTCTCTGAAATTGGAAGATGAACTTTTTCTTCGTCTATGGTGAAAGTTGGGAAACTGTTCCTGGTGAGGATCCGAATAAAGCTCCCAAGCTGCTTCGTAGTTAGGGGACTTTTGTGTTTGGTGTGTCCTTTATTCATTCTCATGTTTGCCTATTTCTATGTTCGTGTTGTTTTATGAATCTGCTGTGTCTTTTTTGTAGGTAAAGTCCTTCCTAAGCTGAAGAGGCGATATCACGCTCATCTAGAAAAGGTTTGGGAGTATTTGGAGATCGTCAAGGATTTTGACAAGCTCATCTCTCCCTAATCTTTATTTTTCCATTTTCTTGGCCTGGAACCTTCCAACAAGGTTCAAAAGGACGTTGAAACCGCCAAAAAGAGTGAGTGCGCCAATGATATTTTCTTTTTCTTCTTCTTCTTCTTCTTATTTTCTCCTTTTTTTTTTTTTTTTCTCCTCCATTTTTTTAAAAGTAGGAATAATGACCATATTCAGCAAAGCGAAACTTGCCAAGGTTCAGGAGAAGAAGGCTAGGACTGGTCTATCTGGTGGCCTTCTATCGAGGAAACGCCGGAGAAAGAGCGAACCATCTAAGGATAATATTATGGTGACTTCCCCTGTGGCTAAGTTTCAAGACCACCACCCTGCCTCACCTACTTCTTCTTTGTAGCTAATCGTCTCACCTGGGGGGCTCTAAGGCCAAAGCCACGAGTAAAGTCTCAATTGCTTCCTTTTGGGAAGACGCAGGGACTGCGACACATAAGGCTCATAACGTGATCTCCATGGAGGATCTGGAGCCCTTAATGGGAAAACCTCCTTTTGAGCTGATGTCATCACACGTTCATAAGCTCATGCAATTATGCGTTCTTCTTATGCGCATATTTTTTTTTTTAACCGTCACCTATTTGTTGTAGGTGTTGGGAAAGTCCTTGTACATCTCTAGAAAGTACTTGGACTATAATAATAAGTTAATTGAGGCTCAATCTAGGATTTTTTTTCTCTTTTTGCCAAGAATGAATCGTTGACGATCCAGATTTCCGCTCTTGCTAACGAGGTCGAAAAGGACAAGGATCGTCTGAAGACTTTGGAGAAGAATATCGATACTGAGAAGGCATTTTCAAAATTGAAGGAGACAAGGCCCTCATGAAGGTTGACAAGGTAGGTTTTGAAGCGGGGGAGAAGTTTAAGGCTTTTGATGAGTTTTCAGATAAGCTCTGTGACTACTATGTGGATGGTTTCGAGCTCTTTCGTAAGTATCTAGCGAAGCATCATCTTGGGATGGACTTCTCTCAGCTTGACATGGAAGAGGTGGAGAAGGAAGTTTTGGAGGATCATCCTCCTGAGGCTGCCACAGAAGAACTTCTAGAGGATTGTCCTTCTAGAGTGGCGACGAAGGGCGAGGTTATACCAGACGTAACAGAGAGCATCTCTACAGATCCTTCCCTTCCTAGTCTTCCTTGAGGATTTTCCTCATTTTTGCAAGGCAAAGACATTATATCCCTCTTTTTTTGGTGCTCGTTGTTTTAAGCACATCTGTTTGTTTTTGTTTTTTTTGAACAATCTTTTGGACAACCTCTTGAGCTCGTCTATTTTGAGCACACAATTTACGAATTTATGAATTTGTTTGGCAATTGCTTTTACGACAATCCTGTCGAATGTTGATGGAGCCATTTCCAAGTCGCATAAAGAGGTCTTATATTTTTACCTTCTCCTTTAGGTCACATATGAGTGATGATCTTGTTATGTTCTAACAACATTCTTCTAAATCATGTATGAATGACGATCTTGTTGTGTTTGATAACATTATTTTTAGTCATTTATGAATGACGATAATATTATTCTAAGTCATGTGTGAATGATGATTTTGTTATGTATTAATAACATTATTCTAAGTCATGTATGAATGACGATTTTGTTATGTATTAATAACATTATCTTAAGTCATGTATGAATGACCATCTTGTTATGTATTAATAATTTTATTTCATGCATGAGTGGTGTTTGTTAATACGTATTAATACTGTTCAACATCATGTATTAACGACGATTTGGCCAATAGTTCGTAAAGGAAGAATCTGCTACGTATAATTCCTGAATAATACCTTGGTAGTATGTTTTATTGATAGAGAGACAAAATATTCCTTCTTTTATGTAAAGCAGATAATAATAAAAAAGAGGAAAATAAAAGTAAATACAGCAAACATTTTGGAATACTTGGAGATTGTTCTTACTGGTAGTATCTCTTTAAGTGTTCTATGTTCCATAGACAAGGTAGTTCTTAGCCGTCCAGGGTCTTCAGGTAGTATGACCCCTCTCTAGAGTGGCGAATGACTTGGTAGGGTCCTTCCTATGCTGGGCCTAACTTCCCTTGGGACGAGTCCTTTGTTGCCTGCGAGACTTTCCTAAGGACAAGATCACCTACGTTGAAACTTCTCACCTTCACCTTCTTTTTGTAGTATCTGGCCATTGCTCCCATGTACTTCTCCATGCGCTTCAAAGCTTCGTTTCTCACCTCATTGATCAGATCCAAATTATTGTTGAGTTCTTGGTGGTTCCTTTGCTCTTGGTATGCTTTGACTCGAATGTTCGTCAGTCCTACTTCCACTGGAATGACGGCTTCAGTTCCAAATGTCAGTTTGAATGGTGTTTCTATGCCCATAGAATGTTAGGCAGCTCTTCTGGCCATACCCCCTTTGCCCCCTCAAGCCGAGTTTTGATAATTTTAAGCAGGCTTCTATTCGTCACTTTTGTTTGACCATTAGCTTGAGGGTGTTTTGGAGAAGAGTAGTGGTTTTTTATGCCTAAATCCTAGAAAAATTTTCGAAACTTGGGGTTGTCGAACCGCTTTCCATTGTTTGATATGATTACGTTTGGAATGTCGAACCTGTAGATTACGTTCTTCCATACAAAACTTGTAATCTTGGCTTTTGTGATCATTGTTGTTGGCTCAACTTCGACCCACTTCATGAAGTAGTTGATTGAGATGATGAGGAACTTGTACTGCTTCCTTCCTATGGGGAGTAGTCCCATTATGTCGATCCTCCATTGAGCGAAAGGCCATGGAGCGGTTATTGGTGTCATTGGCTCACCTAGTCTCGTTTGGACGTTCACAAAGCATTGGCACTGGTCACATGCTTTGACAAGGTCATATGCATCCTTCTGTAGCGTTGGCTAGTAATATCCTACTCTAAGTGCTTTTCCCGCCAAAGATCTTGCTCTTGCGTGGTTATCACAGATCCCTTCATGTATCTCTCGAAGTACATAGCTGGCTTCTTCCTTGTTAACACAACGGAGATAGGGGAGAGAGTGTCCTCGCCTGTAGAGGGCATCGTCAATAAGGATAAAGCGAGCAACTCTGATCTGTACCTTTCGTGCTTCATTCTTGTCTTCTAAGAGTCGTCCTTCTTTCAAATAACAGACGATGGTAGTCATCCATTCTTGTTCTTGTATCTTCATCACCCGTTCTCCCTCAGTGTTGGGTCGACCCCTTGTTTCCATGCATAATTCAAGGGATATGCCATGCTCGTCTGACGAGGCTAGTCGCGCCAAGAAATCAGCTTCAGCATTCTTTGCACGAGGGATCTACTAGAACTCGACACTGTCGAAATACTGTAGGAGTTCTTTGAAAATCTCAAGATACTTTTGCATTCTTTCCTCCTTCACTTCATAATTTCCTTTTACCTAGCCAACTACAAGCTGAGAATTGGCTTGGATGATAAGGGTCTTGGCTTCGAGGACTTTTACAAGACTCAATCCTATTAGAAGTGCTTCATACTTGGCTTCATTGTTGGTTGCTGGGACTTGTAATCTGACCACGTATTTCAATTTCGGGTGATATGAGGACCATACCTGCTCCTCTGGCCTTCTTGGTGATGGACCCATCTGTCTGGACCGTCCATGTCTTCTTTTGGGGCTCTTCTTCTTCGTGAGGATAAGTGAATTTTGTAATGAAATTAGCAAGGACCTGGGCTTTGATTGCTACCTAAGGCCGATATTTTATGTCGAACTAGCCAAGCTCTATAGCCCATTGGACGAGGCGCCCTGCTGCATCTATCTTATTCATCGTCTTTCTTATCGGTTGGTCTGTCATGACGACGATGGGATGTGCCTGAAAGTTGTGGCGCAGTTTCCTGGAAGTGACTACTAAGGCGAAAGCAATCTTTTCTAACCTTAGGTAATTCGCTTCGGCTCCCTAAAATGCTTCGCTGTAGTATGTCGGCCTCTGTATGTCTTCCTCTTCTCTGATCAGTGCTGAGCTTACTGTTGTATTAGATACTGCCAAGTAGAGTTGTAGCTTCTCTCCTGTTGCAGAAGGGTTCAATAATGGTGGTTGTGTCAGGTATTCTTTTAGCTTCTTCAAGGCTTCGTCACACTCGTCTGTCCACTGAAAGGCCTTCTTCAAGACCTTGAAGAAGGGTAGGCACTTGTTTGTCACTCGAGAGATGAATATGTTCAATGCCATAACTTTTCCTATTAAGCTTTGTACTTCCTTTACTGTTTTAGGGGACTTTACCTCCATTATCGCCCTTATCTTGTCTGGATTAGCCTCTATGCCTCACTGAGATACCATGAATCCCAAGAATTTCCTTGATGAGACAGCAAAGATACACTTTGTAGGATTTTGTTTCATCTTATACTTATGAAGTGTGTCGAAGGTTTCCTTCAGGTCGTCCAGGTGGTTCGCTTCGTCATTGCTCTTCACCAACATATCATCCACATATACTTCCACATTTCTTCCTATATGATGAGAGAACAGGAGGTTCACCAACCTCTGGTATGTGGCTCCTGCATTTTTCACTCTGAAAGGCATCACCTTGTAACAATACAGCCCTTGGCTAGTGATGAATGTGGTCTTCTCTTGATCTTCCTCATCCATCATGATTTGATTGTAGCTAGAGAAGGCGTCCATGAGGCTTAAAAGCTTGCGTTCGGTAGTTGAATCCACTAGTTGGTCGATACTGGATAAGGCGAAGCTATCTTTTGGGCATGCTTTATTGAGGTTTGTGAAGTCAACATAAATTCTCCACTTGCCGTTGTTCTTTTTTACCATCACTACATTAGCTAGCCACTCAGGGTAGAACACTTCCCTTATGAAGCCTGCCTTCAGGAGATTCTTAACCTCCTCCGCTACTATCTTATTGCATTCAGGCTCAAATATTCTTCATCTCTACTGCACTGGTCTGCACTCTGGATTAACATTGAGACGATGTTGGATGACTCCTCTATTGATTACTGGCATATCCTCGTGCTTCCAAGCGAAAACGTCTTGGTTCTCTCTCAGGAAGTTGGTTACCATCATCTTCTCTGAAGTTGAAAGTGCTAAACCTATTTTCAAGACTTTGGATGGATCCCCAGGGACGACCTCAATTTCCTGTGGTACTTCTGACAATTCGAGTACTGGTTCAAGTTCATCTATCATCCACATGTGGTTTTCTCCCGATGTTAAGGCAAATTGATAGCATTCTCTTGTGAGGACTTGGTCTCCTCTGATTTCCCCTATGCCATGGGCTGTAGGGAATTTAACCTTTAGGTAATAGGTTGATGTTACCGCTTTCAATTTTTTGAGCGTTGGTCATCCAAGGATGACGTTGTATGTTGATGGGCAATCTACTACAAGAAAATTGATCTCCTTGGAGACTTGTGCTGGATAAGTGCCTTTCCTTGTTCAGCTTCATTTGTTGGAAGGCTGGCAGATAAATGATGTATGCTAAGCTCCCATTGTTTACCAGTACCCGATGCATGTTGAACTCTTCCATCCTGAGCATTATAATGGGGCTGTCTAACCCATGAGTGTCCTTCTCAAAAAAGATGATGTCCGGTTTGTAGTATCTAAGCGTTTTTGAAGGTGGGAACCATGAGTCTACGCTATTTACTTCTCTTGCATATGTCTTCTTCAGTGATTTGGAGGATCCTCCTGCTACCAATCCTCCTGAAATCATCCTTATTTCTCTTATGGGGGCTTTATTGCCCCTCGTTTCTAGCTCCCTTTCCTTCTTGTCCCTCTGTTGTCTTCTATACGGCTCCATTCTTTGTACAAACTTCTGCAATTTTCCTTGATGGATTAGTGTTTCTACTTGATCCCGCAGGTGCCTGCATTCATTAGTGCGATGCCCGTGGTCCTAGTGGATTCTGCAATATTTGTTTTTGTCTTTTACTTCTGTTGGGGCATGAATGGGTCTAGGCCATTATAGAGAAGGTTCGTCCTTTATCTGCATCAATACTTGCTCGATAGGCATCACTAGAGAAATGAAACTAGTAAACTTAGGTCTTTGATCTGGGAGGTTGTTCTTTTTATCCAATGCATGCCCAATACCACGTGTTTCCTTCTTCCTATCAGGGTTATGACTGGTTCCTTCGTCTCTTTTCCTTTTATTCATCACTCCTTTAGCTATTACTGCATCCTCTGCATTCATATACTTCTGGGCCTTGTGAAGTAATTCTGCTATTGTTTTCAGCGGACTCTTGGTGACTAAGAAGAAGAAACCCCCTGGTAGCTATTCTGCTTGGAAAGTCATCAAGATCACTTGATCTTTTGCTTCGTCCACCTGCAGCAACTCTTCATTAAAGCGAGTCACATATTGTCTCAGTGATTCTCCCTTTGCCTGGTGTATGTTGAGAAGATGCCCAGTTGGCTTCTTATGTCGTCTGCCAATGAAATGACGACCAAAGCCCTTACTGAGCTAATTGAAGTTTGCAATAGTGCCTGAGGCTGAGGGCAGTTTGCCAAATCACACCCTGGCTGTGCCCTTTAGCATCGTTGGGAAGGCCCTGCACATTACTTCGTCTGAGGTCATCTGTAAAAGCATCAAAGTCTTGAACAACTCAATTTGAGCCGTCAAAGGACTCCAATTGGGAAAGACGAAACTTTGGTAGGAGTGGACGGTTCAACACTTCTGTGGTAAATGGTGAATCCGTCCTTCAAATCATTTTTTCTAAGTTCTCCACGGCTTTATCTTTTACGGCATTCCTAAGTTTGTCCATCTCCCTCCTCACGTTGCAAAGCTCGCTCTCCATTCTATAAAAGTTTTCTTCTGGCGTTCTCGTCATCCTGTTCGCCTGACTATCCAATCCTTCCTCATTATGATTTCCTTCAATTCTTCTACACTCTTTTTCATTCTGGTTCTCCATGATCCGCTGTCGTTCCTCGTTCTGGGATTCAGCGGCTCTCCTCAGCTGTTTATTCTGGCGAGTCACTTCTTCCAAGTTGGCTGTCAGGGCTTGGATTTGTTGTGCAGCTTATTCAGCATCCATCTTGTGCTACGAGGTTTTCTTTTGTCACTTAAGGAAGATGGCTTTGAATGATCAGCATTCCTACAGACGGTGCCAAACTGATGATGCAAAAAATCACCAAGTTGAGGACCTCGTCTCACTAGATGGACGATCCTGCAGTGGGTCATGTCTCCGATCCAAGCCTGCAAGAAAACTTGAGAAAGAAGTGTCATACATCGGTGTGGTGTTTGCCAAAAACACTCTGATGCTTAAGTCAGAAAGGAAGAGAATGATGTAGCAAGAAAAAATGACTTGGAGCAGTTTTTGGGTGAGTATTTGTGTGTACCTTTGGATTATGTTGTTCCCTTTTTTTTATAGTTGTTTTCCTGTCTTTATGGATAATGAATTCTGGCATTTATGGGTAATGGCTAGTGTGTCATGAATGGGAGCTCTGAAGCACACAACTCACTTGTTACCATTGCTCTATCCGTTACTTTTATTATCAATGCGCGCAATAAATATGTAACGCTCATTTGGATTGTCATAGGCACGGAATGACGATCCCGTGTTATTTTCGACTCATCAAAAAGCATTCCCTCTGATCATCGAGGAATAAAATCTTTTCAAAGTTCCTTCTTTGGAACTCCAAAACACCACATTTTTAACATTGTGTATAGCCTATTCTGATTCTTTCAAATTACCCCAACATTATTGCCCACTCGAGTATGTACGGGTTAGCCACAAGTATGCACGTCATCACATATAAAGCAATATATGGTTAACAAATAACACAAGATATTGTTGACGAAGTGGAAAATGATGCTAGCATATAAAGGGAAAACCACTACAAGGGCTCTCAAACCCCAAGAAGAAATTCACTACTAAAAGTTATACAATCTGAATCATACCCATGCCATGATCTTAGACTCTACCTAGTAGAAAACTTGTTAATGTGACTCACAATCAACTCCAAGCCACTTAGACTTTTCAATCTTGAATTCCTTCCACAAACCATGTCCGTAACTCCAAGGACCACCTTGAAGATTTTGATCTACAAAGGAAACATACTGGGATGACTTTGTGGTTTTAATTTTGATCACCAAATAGAAACACTGTTTGAGATTTACTTTTTGTACTCACAGATTGGTGAAAATAGGTTAAGGGATCTTTTGCAGCACGCGACACAAGCTCTTAAACCTCTTTTTGAGTCAACTATTATGTACCCTTATGTAGGTAGGGCACAAGTTCCAAGTTAGCAACTGACTTGATTAGAACTCATACCTCGATAGAACGAGCCTCAATTGAGATAGTGTTGAGAGGCTTGTTTTGATCTACCAACATTCAATCAAAGTGTAGTTGAAATTCTAGAGTCTACCTTCTCTTGAACTGGATCTTGGACACTTGATCTTAATCTTATGAATGAACATTACAACTCAAACAAGATTACAAGTTATACAATTTACTGACAACAGTATATTTCAGTGGGTGGTTGTGTAGGGGACTTTCTTTATACACAAGTATAGTTGACCAAAGAGACTGATTATGCTAGAATTAATGATGATTTGATTGTCCATTGGTTCAAGCCATAATAGGAGTTGGACATATACAATTAACATGTATAAAATAAATAGAAGGGCTAAATACAGATATGAGAATAATAGAAGTTATATGCTCTCACTGTCACTGATCGAATATAGTTCCAAGATAAAATTTTGTGACTGTACAACTAGTATTTATATAACAACCGTGAACTAAATCTATTATGCAAATGATTCCTAACAAATAAAACAATCTCTAACTGATATTAGTTACAGTAGTAATTACAAGGAGCTACATTAACTACTACTGTTAACTGATACTTGTTGCACATTATATGTTATGGTGATATTTACTGACACAGTTACACTATTGTCTCCTGGGCTAGAAAGAAAGTGCCACAGTCAGTAGCAATATGGTCACCTGGGACAAAAGGAACCGTCGGAGATGGTAGCAATAGAAGCAGAATCTCCTGCTTTGAGAGGGTTACATGGGTCCTCACACTTGTCAGTCAGTTTCATCATACTTTCATCTATAAAAGGTGGTTTTGTAGGTGCAGGGAGATGATCATCCTTCTTTGTTAACATCTGTAGTGCCTTTGACATTGTTGGTCGTAATGATTGAATCTTTTGGGTGCACAGAAGTCCGATATGCACCACTCTTAAAATCTCATTCTTAACATTGTCATTAGGGTGATTATGCAACAATAGATTTGGGTCATATAATTGCTCAACTGTCCCTGATCGAAAATGCTTCCATGTCTGTTTTGTCCAAAGAAAAAAAAAACACATGAACAGGAGAGAAAAAAAAAAAATAATAGAAGAGCTCAGTTAATTCAACTTTCTTTTTAGAAAAATTGAAGCATACTGAAATCAGGATGCTACCCGTGCACAAAGTTCCCACTTTTACAAGGTCCGAAAGTGGTCAATAATTTATAATAATAGTAGTAAGAGGCTAGATGAAGTTTAAGGCTTACTATTGTGATTAGGTTGTTTAAGCAATCTGATGAGTATTCTATGGTTTTGGTCCTGTTGTTCTGCCTTCCTGTAACAATCTCTAACAGAAGCACTCCAAAGCTGTAGACATCGACTTTCTCGGTCAACTGGCCATGGACTAGATATTCTGGAGGCATATATCCTCTACAAATTCATTTTAAAAAAAAAAATTATTAGCAATTTAGTACAGTGCTGAACCCAAGCGAAAATAAACCTATAAAATTACAGTCTCTTATCACTGATACATGTTCTTATATTATTGGCCTCAAATATTAGCTAACTACAAAATTCTTAGGTGGATTTGTTGAAAGTTGATATTTGTTTAGAGCCAATTTCTATGATTCAATCAATCAACAGAGAAATGGAATACTTACAGCGTTCCTGCAATGGCAGTGCTTACGTGACTCTGATTTTCTTGCAATGACCGGGCTAACCCAAAATCAGCAATTTTAGCACGAAATTTTGAGTCCAACAAAATGTTACTGGCTTTTATATCTCTATGAATTATTTTAATTGTGGAGTTATCGTGAAGATAGGCTAAACCTGCTGTTGTACCCACAATAATCTCATATCTTTTGTCCCAGTTCAGTGCTTTTCCTTTGTTTGGATCTGTTATTTTTATTGAAACAATTAAGAATATATAAATTGTTGATATATATCATTTACAATCTAGCATAGTGAGACCAGACCAGAAGTAGTACAAATGTAAAACTTTGATAATTACCAAAGATGAATCGGTCAAGACTTGTGTTAGGAAGGAATTCATAGACAAGTAGGCTTTCAGGCCCTGAACAACTGCATCCTAATAACCTGACCAGATTTTTGTGTTCCACACTGCTTATAATGTTTACTTCATTGTAGAAATCTTCTGCTCTATGTCTCTTGTTTGAGAAAAGCCTCTTGACAGCAATCTCTCTTCCATCAGGCAGAGTTCCCTGTAATGGACAAAACCCATAAATCTCTGACAAAATATGATGGAAGTGGTTTTGGACCTTTTGGTTAAGGGGAGGTTTGTGATAGACTACCTTATAAACTGTTCCAAATCCTCCTTGACCAAGTTTGTTGGCAATGTCAAAACCTCCTGTGGCCTTCTCAAGTGTGGAATACTTGAAGTTCAGGCTAATATCATTAAGTATTTTCACCAGCTTTTCTGCATCATTTGAACCTAGGGAGCCAGAATAGAATAGAAATGAAAAGAACTTGGGTGGTAATTCGTAATCAAAAGGAGGCCATCAATAATGCATTAGGTAACAGATTGAACTGCCCAATTTTTTTATTATTTGTTTTTCATTTCAATAATATACTAAACATATTCGGAGGCTATGTAAAGTCAAGCATCCAAAGTGCTTGAACTTGAAGTGATCAAAATATTGATAACATTACAGAATAAGTCAATGTCTGCTACTTTTTCCAACAAAAACTTTTTACCTCTTCGTTTCTTTGCTATACTTCTCTGCCTCCAGATATAAAGTCCAACTGCTATTCCAATTACCACAAGAACCAGCGAACTTACAATTGAAACAATAATCACTGTTGTCCTACCTGCAAAACTCATCAATAGAAAGTGACCAAGTTTAATACAAAACATGCTCTTCCCTAAAGCTACAAGGCCAGCCCCCAAACATAATGGTTCATTTCTTTGGTAAGTGATTGTATGTACAGCACATAAAAACAATTTCAGTTATAACTGTGAATCATGTTTTCAAAACACAATTTTACCGTTTCACAATTATAACTAATAAACTAGAGTGTGTACATCAATATTTAACTCAGCATGTACATCAATATTTAACTCAGCATGTACAACAATAATTAAGGATTTTTGGTTACCTTTAGAACTTTGAGTTCCAAGTTCCTTGTTGAGAAAATCTTTGTCTGAGTACCTCATGAAGCAACCAGTGTTCAGTACTCTACCCTCTGACCAAGGCAAGCATTCCAATATTGAAGCAGACGCATTTTCCAAACACACTTTACAAGAGCTTGCATTCAAAGTCCTCCAGCAATCAGCAAGTGCATAAGCTGACTCGTTGACTGCCCTAGGCACAGCCTCCTGAGCAATCGCATGGCTTTTTAGATGTGGTGCAGCCACAACTGCACTGCTCAAAGCTTTTTTCACTGATTCTTCAAACGTTGAGTTCTTCCTAGTTGTATTCCCACATACAGAACTGTCACCAGGTCCTGTATACTCCTCAAAGAAGCTATAATTCTCGGACCTCAAGAAGCAACCATCGAAGTAAATGCGACCTGAAGTATGAGGAAAGCACTGGGGAAGAGCTGTGCGTGCCTCTGCATAGCATAATTCACAGTCAGGTAAAGAGAGATCCCCATAGCACTGGCCAAGGCCATAGTTTGTATCTGGGCCTGAACCTGTGACTGCTACTCCAAAACCTGACCCTTGCATTTGTTGCCTGATGTTTTCCATTGTATAACCAAAATTTGAAACAGTGACAGACCTATTCTGCACAAGTTGGTGGCCACATGTTATTTGGACCATTTGGGTTCGTGGATCTGCGGTTGCTGTTTGTAGTAGTAATGAAGTGTTGATAATTGCTAAGATAAAACATCTGGAAGGGACAGATGAGAAATCTTTTTTCATTTTTCGGAATTAATTGGTATTTCTTGTTACTGTCTTTGATATTGGTTTGATTGTAAGGCTGTTCAACAATGATTTTCAGTAATCCCTTTGGCTCAGTGGCAAGTACGAATATAAAGTCAGCCCGGAAGTAAATGAGCATTAAATGGAAGAAAAGAAAAAGGAAAGAAATTATTCCCAAAAAAAAAAATGGTAAGAAAAATAAGAATAGGCAAAGCAAAGCGGATTTCCGTAAAGTCCACAAATAGTAAGAAAAATAAATAATAAGTTTATTTATAAGTGCAAACGAATACTATGTACTGTTGGAAAATCTGATTCCTAAGCATAAATGTGTGTGAAATTTGACTTCATTTTATCATCAAATCATGTTATACCAAATTAAGTGTTAAATACAACTACAAATGATAGGCCATTTTATAGTTGTACTTTGATGGCAATTTTATAGTTGTGCTCTGATTATGTAATGTATTATAAACCCGATTTAAAACACTATTATTATTTTCGTGTGTATTCTAATAAGTATTACTATTTATTAAAAAAAAATGTTAAATACAAATTCATGATCATATTCATGTGTTATCACTAAACAAATGGATATGAATAATTATTATATTATATTCTTATTGTGGGAGGGACGAATCTTTGACCCCAAGAAGGAATTGTCCTCTTTGGAAATGGCGTTGAACCTTAGTCTTCAAGGTTTTGCTCAATCCCACATCAGGGAGAAACGCCTCCACATAGTGGTACACTCATCCTTAGGCCAAAGCCTTATAAGGCATAAGTGGGAGGCGTCTCTCTCCGATATGAGATTGAGCAAAACCTTAAGGACTAAGGCTCAACGCCATTTGTAGTGTGTAGTAGTGGTACACTCATTCTTAGGCCAAAACCTTATAAGGTATGAGTGAAAAGCGTCTCTCTCCGATGTGGGATTGAGCAAAACCTTGAGGACTAAGGCTCAATGCCATTTGTAGTGTGTAGTAATGGTACACTCATTCTTAAGCCAAAACCTTATAAGGCATGAGTGAAAGGCGTCTCTCTCCGATGTGAGATTAAACAAAACCTTGAGAACTAAGGCTCAACACCATTTCCAAAGATGACAATTCCTTCTTAGGTTCAGAGATTCATCCCTCCCACACTTATAATGCTTTTTCTTTTTTTCTTTTTTTTTATGAAGCATAATACTTATTCTTATTCCCTAGTAATCGTTAACATTATATTGTATCAAATGTGCTCTTAATTTCAATATGAATGAACTAAAATAAGGGTGAGGAATTTTGTGAATCTATAAATTTTTCATTTGTATTGCTTTTGATCAAAAAATATGTCATTATCTTTTTTAAAAATTCAATAGTTCTAATGCGGGGAGGAGTGACATTTTGGTTAGAAACACCAAAAAGAGTATCGATTTCTTCTTCTTCTTCTTCTTCTTCTTCTTCTTCTTTTTTTTTTTTTTTTTTTTTTTTTTGAGAAAAATGAGTATCAATTAAGCTATAAAGGTATTGTCTTAAGAAATGCCATTTGAGCTCTCTGAAATGCAAAAATATCCGCACACAATCTTTTGACAAGAAATTAACTGCTACTTCAACATTAGTTTTCCCTCTCATTTTCTATTCCTATCAGTACTTACTCCATTTCTCTCCCTCTCAATGTTGTCTATAATCTTTTGTAGTTTTTCTTTCTTGAAAATGAAATCTTTTTGTAGTTTTTTTTTTTTTTTTTGGGTAGTTTTGTTGGTGTCATAGCATTTACTTAAGCTTAATCGAATTCCTTTCCTTTTTAGCCGGTCCCTTTCCTTATTTTAAATATTATCGAATCCACCAAATTCCTCTTTCAATGCCGTGTGCAACTAGCAATTTTATTGAATTATTTTTTATCCTAAGGTTTGCCTCAATTTTAAAATGATCATTAACTTTTCAAATGTATTAATTTAGTCTCTAATTTTTTTTATTATATTAAAATAGTCTCTAACATTATTTGGTGGATGAAAAAAATGGCATGGCCAACAATTATATTAAAATATCATTTTTAATGTCACCAAAGATACCAACGACCTTAAAAAAAAAAAAAAAAAAAAAAAAAAAACCCTCAATCCATTTACATTAGCATATAAACAAGAAAGACGCTTGTTTGGGATCTGAAATCTCTAAATCATGATAGAGAGAAGAGAACCATGAAAGGAGTAGAGGAACTATGAGAGATAAGATCCACATCTTTTTTTTTTCTAACTAAAACCTTAGACTTAGAGCATTCACTTTAACTTGTGCAAAATTTTCCTCTTTATTTTAGAGTAAGAACCTTTTTTTTCCTATTTTAACTAACCACCTTTCAAAACACTCACCACCAATTCTCTATTCTAAATTATATTTTATTTAAATATCATTTCTTCATTCTTTTTTTTTTTTTTTTCAACTTTTCAAAACACTCACACTCACTTTTCAAAACATAAATAAAATATTTATTTGCAGAAACTATAGTGTTTACTTTTAGGGAAACATTGTAGCCAAAAGGCATTTTGGCTAATGTGAAGGGAAGCCAATGTGGGTGTTTTCATGGGTTCATTCCTCATATTGAGCTCGTATATTATTTTAGAGAACTAAATGTGTATGCTCTTATATCTTTTCTTGGGAAAAAAAAATGGTTCACTAAACAGTGCCACTCGCCTTTAGTCCCGACAAAGCCAATGCTAGGTAGGCAATAAAAGAGAGATCAATTTAGGAAATGACTACAATCTATTGACAACAAGGGCCAGGGATTAAATTAGGAACTTTTTTTTTTTTTTTGGGGAGAATAGATTAAATTAGGAACTAAATCTTAAAATAGAGTGAACCAAGTTCAAATACCATCAGAAAAGAAATTTAGACCCCTTTGTTGAATTTACAATAGAAGTAAATCAACTTTGTTAAATTAAACAATTATTTAACTAACAATTATGAAGTTCAATCGATTTCTTGCTAATCACCACAAATAACAAATCACCATGTGTATGTAATAAAGTATTAAGTGAATAACACAAGTGATTTGTTAACGAACTAGTGAAAAACCAATTGATGCATCCCAAAGAAAAGAAAACACTCGAAGAGTTTACCTCAACTCTAAGAAAAGTTTCACTATTAAAATTAAAGTTTATAGTAGAAATATACTCATATTTAGTCGTGACCCCCACAATATGTTTCAAGCTACTTGGATTCTTTTGATTAAAACTCTTCCACACTGCATGCATCTCTAACTTTAAGGACCGCCTTTCTCCACAGGTCAAGCTTGGGTCTAATATCCAATGGGTACAGAACCCATTGAGATGGTGACACGTGTCACCATCTAACCTAAGCCATTGCACTGAATGCACTGGACCTACCGAGTCCTTTCTCCACAACTTGACCGTGTTGGCTTTGTGGCTTCAACCTTCAATCATCAATCCAAAAGAATTCCGTTTTCAAATTCTTTGTTCGAACTTCGATATTGTGGAGATGTAGCGTTCTAGGTCTCTCTATGTTCTTAAGACAACTCTTATGTGCTCTTATATAATTTAGCATGTAGGGAACAAAACCATACTTAACAACCGACTTAAGGGATTGATGAAAGTTAAGATTCCCAATTCTCCATCGATCATGTCTCAGTCAAAAGTCAATTGACAGGAAATTTTTTATCGAGAGTCAATCGAGAAAGAGACATTAGTTTCTTGACCTGAATCTTTGAACTTGACAAGGCTTTCATCATCATGGATGTGCTAACCCCATACCTAGCATACATTCTAATTGATATAATACAAACTGATATAAACCTTTAAGTTATTTTGATCCATTAAAACTTTCTGCTGATTGGTCAAAATAATATCCCATACGGATAAAGCCTACCCCAGCTTCCCTTAGACATTAGACCTAATATTCTTCTCAAATGGATCGACCCCATCCTTGTGAGATTGGGGGTGTCCCAGTGCGTAAATAGCAGCCCACGAAAGGTAATCTGGATAAAATTTCATGCCATGAGGCCTAAGACAACCAAGAAGGGACTAGTAGTCAACCAAAAATATGTAGGCATTTCCATTATCAGTGTTGGTCAACTTCCAAATTTACAATTATTTTTCCTTTCATCTAGGATATAAAACATTTTAATGTCAGTCCAGTTTCCATTTTAGAATATACATTAAACCAACACAACCAGTAAATTATCAGGAGACACTCGAGTATGTACATATGCACCTCAGTCATCGGCAAAGAATGGTCCTGAAAGATTATCCCTAACAGCCAATTGCATATTCTCTGATGGTTTCCAATGCCGCTTTCGTTGGTTTATAAACCAGTTGTTAATTTGCTTCTGATCTAGGCCTGTTGATTCAGCCAGCGCAATCTTATCACCTTCCTGAATGTTCAAGTAAAGCAAATTATGGTCACCAGACTGGTCAGTGTAATCTTTAGAATGTTATGTAATTTTACTCATACAAAGTATGTGACAGAATGCTAAAATGCAAAATTTTCCTGCACTAGCTCCCTGCATAAGAATGAAGAACAATGCTACAAAAGCAACACCATCAAAATGACAGAGCTAAAGATCACCACCGCTCAATTATTTAGGTGGGGTTCCATTGAAAGGAAGTAATCAAGCAAAAATTTATAGATGCAGCCAAATACCTACTTGCTATCATACATGATTAAAATGGATATTAGGAGAGCATGGTTTATGGAAATGAATATTAAGGAAAAATTTACCGTTGGATATGGCCATTTATAGTGAACACTCCACCACTCAAGCAATGTTTGCCTTGCTTCTCTTGGTAACTTTCCTTTCTTCTTCTTCTTCGAGAATTCCAGCTTCAATGTACCAATGTGACTGCCAAACCTACATAATAGCCTATCTATCTTTAAGATCTCGATCTTCACCCCTCATTTGAGCTTCCTGAACCTCCCATCTCTCCACCACTAAAATCCTCATCTGATGATACAGGGCTTTCATCTGTCCAAATGAATGCAAAAACATCTCAAGAAATGGTACTCATGCAGGTACACACATACGCACATGTTTACAAAAGAAATTAAAATATACGCAAAAAGTTTGAAACTCTTCCAAGAAAGCCACACAAATGCTGTGTAAATTGGTATGAAGATTACCTTATAGAAACATGTAAACACAAATTATATTTACTTTATCTATCTCAATTGAAAGCAAGGCATGACCCCAGCATATAATATCCAAAAGAGAATATATCAATGAGCAAGTCCAACTGAAAGTCCATTGTGCAGATATTAAGAATTATGTTACAAGCACTATTTTTTGGGATGTTTTAGGGGAACAAAACCTCCAAATTGAATGAAATAGACTCCTTCGAAATTACTATCGGATTATATGACTCCGTGGACATTCAGAACAACCACAACAAACTACTATCTTTGAAGCCACATTAGCCTCACCAGACCTTTGGTCATCAAATCAACCTCATTCAGCAAATGCTACATGTAAAATGCCCTTTTATCATTGTCTTTTGGTTTTTACAAACTACAATATTATATCTGTTTTAAAAATTACTTACTTGACATAGTAAGGTAGAAAATTATATCAATTCAATATCATCACTAATCTTACTAATGTTACCAGCTAAAACATAAGAATTATGGCAATGTTTTCATTTCTAATATTACAGTTAGCTTTCTCCAAGTTCTCAATAGTTTGTAACAAAATGTATTGTCTCATTTTTCCCGGTGGTATACAAGTAATTAATGAAGGGAGATTAACAATACTTGTGCGCTCGCATATCGGGATTGAGTTTTCAACTTGAGTAAAACTTAGGTGCAATATATTAGGTATCCTAAATAAATTTAAATACCTAGTTGTATTTTTTTTTTTTTTTTTTTTTTTGATAAGTAAGAAAAGAATATTATGAAGAAAAAAGAAAAGCAAGAAAAACAACAAAAAGTTCATGGTAGTGAACAAATGAAAAGGAGGAACAAAAATACAGAAGTAGCTCCTAATCTATTCTAATAGACGAAAGAAAATCCATAAGGGTAGAACAATCCGATAAACCCCAACATCAAGACCAATCAAAGAGAACCCGTTGGCAAAACTGTACTAACTGAACCACAGTTTTCCCTTCATCCTCAAAAGACTGCCGATTCCATTTGGTCCAAATAGTCCACACTAAACAGCCTAGAACCAAATTCCAAATATCAGAACTATACTTCCCAAGCCAATGATACCAACAAAATAATAAGTCCACAACTGAACTTGGCATGACCCAAACAACCGAATCATATACATCCACAACGAATGAGCTATCGGGCAAGAAAATAACAGGTGATCTATAGATTCCGCATTACAACAACACATACAACAACGATTCGTCAAAGAGCGACCAAGAAGCATAAGGTTATCCAAAGTTAGAATTTGACCATGAGCTGCTGACCACATAAAAAAAGCCACCCTTTTAGGAACCTTAACTTTCTGAATGCCCTTCCAAGGGAAAGTGGAAGGAGCTGCATTTCGAATCATATGATAAAAAGACCGAGTCTCAAACTTTCCACTTCCATTAAGATCCCAACGAAGCTTATCACACCCTCCACCCCTAGGAATTCGGGTTTGGATGAAAAGGAGGGAGTAGGAAGCCGCTAACTCCCAATTATTAAATTCCTTATAAAATCGTAAACTCCACACTCTGACATTATCTCCCATTGAAGGGCTTAACACATAAGAAATGCAAGCCTCCTTATTGGCTGAACCCAAAAATAACTGAGGATAAAAAATTTTAAGAGGAACATCCCCAGTCCACTTATCATGTCAAAAAAGAATACGAGAACCATCCCCCACTACAAAAGAGAAATGCTAAGCGAAATTTTCCTACCCTTCACTAATACTCCGCCATAACCCACAACCATGAGCCCTACTACAAGCTCTAGTGCACCAACCCCCTTTTCTCTCCCCATATTTCATGGCAATGACCCTTCGCCACAGATGAGTGGTTTCTTGGCCATACCTCCAAAGCCATTTCCCTAATAGGGCCTGATTAAAAGACACCAAATTCCGAATTCCCAAACCACCCAACTCATGCGGTAAGCAAACCTTTTCCCAAGCCACCAAAGGATTTTTGAAACACTCAACTAATGAACCCCACAAGAAGTTCCTCTGAATGCGTACCAATCTAGTTGCCACAACTTTAGGAATAGTAAAAAGGGAAAGGTAATAAATCGGAAGGCTTGAAAGGATACTTTTTAGCAAGGTGTGAGTCTATCACCCTTTGACAAATAAAGCCGCTTCCAGCCTAAAAGCTTCTTTTCCATCCTCTCAAGGATCGGATTCCAAATAGAGATTGTTTTATACAAAGTTCCCAAAGGCATACCCAAGAAAATCATAGGCAAACTACCCACCCTGCATTGGAAAATATTAGCCAAAGACTGAATGTTACACACCTCCCCAATGGGGACAATTTTACTTTTCCCCACATTCACCTTCAAACCAATAAAGGCTTGAAAACAAGTCATAACCAATCTGATAGAAAGAATCTGCTCTCTAGAGGCATCACAGAAAAATATGGTATCATCAGCAAATAACAGATGAGAAATACGGATACCAGTAGAGTTAATAGGACCCACTTGAAAACCCTGAATGAAACTACCTACCTCAATTTTCTTCAAAATACGACTTAAAACCTCCATGATCAAAAGAAAGAGAAGGGGAGATAAAGGATCACCTTGTCTAAGGTCTCTAGAGCTACCAAAGAAACCAACAAGAGATCCATTAATCAGGACTGAGAAGCGAATGGTAGAGACACAAGTCTTTAGCCATCTTCTCCATCTATCCCCAAAGCCCATCCCCTCCAACAGATAAAACAAAAAGTCTCAATTCACATGATCATATGCTTTCTCAATATCTAACTTACACACCACCCCCGGAGTACAACACTTCAGTCTACTGTCTAAACATTCATTAGCAATAAGCATCCAAAATCTGTCTGCCACCAACAAAAGAATTCTATGACTCTGAAATAAGTTTATCCAGCACCCGCCTCAATCTATTAGCCAAAACCTTAGGCAAAAGTTTATACACACTGCCCACTAAGCTAATGAGCCTAAAATCTTTGATATTCAATGCATTATTTTTCTTGGGGATTAGAGATAGAAAAGAAGTATTCAGAGACCGTTCAAACTCTGAGCTCCTATGGAAATGATCAAAAAAGGCCATGACATCTATTTCCACTATACTCTAGCATTTTTGAAAAAATGTCATAGTAAAACTGTCAAGACCTAGGGCTTTGTCACCCTCCATCTCTTGAAGAACCTTTACCACTTCCTCCTTAGAAAAATCCCTCTCTAATTCAAGCCGCTTATCCTTCTCAATTCTAGCAAACTCTAAACCATCCATAGAAGGGCGCCAAGTATCAGACTCAGAGTACAAATTTTGATAAAAATGGACCAACTTAGACCGCACCTCTTCCTCATCCTCATAGAGAACACCATCCACCTCTATACCCCGAATATGATTAGTTCTTCTATGGGAGTTTGCAATCCGATGAAAAAAGCAAGTATTATTGTCCCTCTCCTTCACAAATAACATCTAGGACTTTTGTCTCCAAGAAATCTCCTCCAAAGAGGCAAGATGTGCAATCTCACCTTTGATCTGAATACGACGAGTTTGATCCTCCTGAGAAAGACTTGACAAGTCCTCCTTAGCATCCAAACCCAACAATTCAGATAAGAGACATTTCTTCCTAAAGGCCAGATCCCCAAATTCCTCCTTATTCCACTTTTTCAAGTCTTTTTTAAGTGCTTTAAATTTACGTGCCAGAATAAAGCTAGGAGAGCCCAAAAAGCAATACCCATTCCACCATTGTCGAACCCTCTCTACAAAACCCTCTTCTTTCAACCACATATTCTCAAACTTAAAGGCACTCCGAAGTCCGACCTTTATTAACACTACCAGCCACCACCAAAAGAGGTACAAACAGTGTTATCTTTTTCAAGAAAAATTAAATATAATACAACTACGTGTTTGAATTTAACTGAAAAAATAAACTATACCTATGATATTCTACCTAAGTTTTACTCTCTCAACATTATATTATCCCATATTGTGGAACTTATTCAGAAAATCCAACTATTTCAAGTATCTTGTATAAGTGCTAAAACGCACAAGCTTCCTTTTCATAAACATGTATCAACTCAATTTAATGCTAAAATCAAGATCTTAAGGTCTGATAGTGGTGGTGAGTTTGTTAATAACAACTTCAAATCTTTTTGTTTGGAGCATGGGATTCAACATCAACTATCCTGTCCTTATTCCCCTCAGCAGAATGGTATTGCTGAGAGGAAACACAGGAAAGTGGATTATCTATGCTTCATCATTCTAATCTTTCTCTTTCCTATTGGTCATATGCTTTTTGTACTACAGTTTATCTTCTAAATAGAGTTCCCTCTTCTGTTTTGAACTTTATTTCACCCGGGGAAAAGTTGTATGATCACAAACCACCTCTTCATGCTTTGAAAACCTTTGGTTGTGCATGTTGCCCTTTCTTGAAGCCTTACAATTCTCATAAGTTTGATCCCAAGTCTAGACAATGTATTTTTCTTGGTTATCCTCCTCAATCCAAGGGTTATATTTGCTTAGATATTCTTACAGGTAGAATTTACATTTCCTGTCATTGTGTGTTTGATGAATCTGTTTTTCCTCTCTATCCTGTTCCTAATTCTGAGTCTACTTCCACAATTTCTGCTACTTCTTCTCCTTCCTTTGATGTCTGGTTTTCTTCCTTGCTTCCAAATTCTACTCTAGGCCTATCTTAATCTAGTTCTAGCACTCCCTCTGGTCCTGCTTTATTTGAATCTAATTCCCTTCCTATGCCTAGTAATTCTTTTGATCCTCTTCCTGTTCAAGCTAAGTTACCTGCTCCTAACTCTGTTAATTCTATTGAGTCTGATTCTGGTGCTGTTTCACATTCCACTAGTTCCCATCAAGCTCTTGTTCCTTTGCCCACCAATACACATCCTATGCTTACCAGGTCCAAGAATGGTATTTTCAAGCCAAAAGTCTTTGCTGTTCAGACTGAATATAGTTGTACTAAGCCTCCATCTTACTCTATAGCAGCTAAGTATTCTCATTGGGTTGAAGCAATGGATTCTGAGTTTACTAGTCTGCAACAGCAACATATTTGGACTCTGGTTCCCTTACCACCTAATAAGAATGTTGTGGGATGTAAATGGGTATACAAAGTTAAGAAAAATAGAGATGGTAGTATTCCTAGATTTAAAGCTAGGCTTGTTGCCAAGGGATACTTGCAGCAGTATGGTTTAGATTATGCCGAAACTTTCAGTCCTGTGGTCAAGCCTACTACTGTGAGGATAATTCTAGCTTTAGCAGTTCATTTTGGTTGGTCCTTAAGGCAATTGGATGTTTCCAATTCCTTCCTTCATGGAGTGTTGCATGAGGAGGTCTACATGAGTCAACTACCTGGGTATAATGATCATTCTAAGCCTCACCATGTCTGTCTGTTGCATAAAGCAATTTATGGCCTTAAACAGGCTCCTAGGGCTTGGTTTGACAGTTTTACCACTCAACTTTTTTACTTGGGATTCCATGCTTCTTGTGCAGACAGTAACTTGTTTATCCTCATCCATTCAGATCATGTTGTTTACTTACTTCTATATGTGGATGACATTATTATTACTGGCAACCATAGTGCTTTTGTTGCTGAGATTATCAGGAAGCTTGGTGTCTCTTTTGCTCTCAAAGATTTGGGTCCTTTAAGTTACTTCTTGGGTCTGCAAATTGAATATACTAGTGATGGTATCTTTGTGCATCAGTCTAAGTATGCCAAAGATTTATTGGCTAAGTTTCATATGTTGGATAGTAAAACTTGTTCTAATCCTTGTGCTTCTACTCATTCTTATGTTCCTTCTACCAGTCCTCTTCTCCCTGATCCCACTACCTATAGAAGCCTTGTTGGGGCTTTAGAATACTTGACCTTTACTAGGCCAGATTTGTCATATGCAATTCAGCAGGCTTGTCAGTTCATGGGTAAGCCTTCTCAACATCATCTCATTGCTGCTAAGAGAATTCTGAGATATTTAAGGGGTACTCTTCACTTGGGCATCTATTTTAGGTCTGGTCCTCTCAATCTTTCTGCCTATTGTGATGCTGTTTGGGCTGGGGATCCCATTGATAGAAGGTCTATTACTGGCATGGTTGTCTTTTTAGGGAATTCCCCCATCACCTGGTCTACTAAGAAACAATCAGTTGTGTTTAAATCTTCAACTAAAGCTGAGTACAGGTCCCTTGCTATAACCACTACAGAGCTGTATTGGCTGAGGATGCTTCTCAAAGACTTAGGGATTTATTTGTATCATCCTCCAATTTTGTGGTGTGACAATGTTTCACCTCTTGCTTTAGCTTCTAATCCTATTTTTCATGCCAGAACTAAACATATTGAACTTGATTATCATTTTGTTCAAGAGAAAGTTTTGAATAGGGATATGATCATCAAGTATATTTCAACTTTGGACCAATTGGCTGATCTGTTTACCAAGAGTTTGCCCTCCTCTAGGTTTCATGCTCTTTCCTTCAAACTCATGGGCCTTCCTCCCCTTCATTTGAGGGGGGATGTAAAGGATCATGGTTTGATCATGGTGCTGTATCAGTTAACAGACAAGTTCAGTGCTGCTTAAACGACTTGTAGTTGATTAATAGATTTGTAAAACTGTATGTAGCTTAGTATAAGGCTTTGAGTATTAGTTAGTTACTCTGTTGGTCCACGCGTTTCTATACTATTGGACACTAAAAAATTCTGTTAGGATAGAGTTTTGGCGCCTAATCAGTTATGGTTAGTTAGCATATATAAGATGTATTACATTGTAATCTATTCAATACTATATACAGAATTTCTCATTTGATATTTTCTTCTAGAATATTCTCTCTAACAAACACAGTTTTCTTCACACTACAAGTGACCCAAGAAAACATCTTGATTTTGTTTGGTGTGTCCATCTGTCATTCTTTTCCAAAACCTTCTCCCCCTTTCCCCCTTTTAACACTCTGCTTCATAATTGTCTTGTCTGCTATCAAGAGAAATTTTGGTAAGCACTTTTGACAGTAAAACCTCCATTATGGTGCAAAGCTAGATTAGTCTATCAGCAGGTAGATCTGTGCTAAGCGGAATTTTTTTAATTTCTTTAGCTTTGAAAGGCAAGAAAACCAACTCCCATAGATCCACATTCCATTGCTAGGTTGTTTCATCTACAAGTTTGCTTATTGTTGATTCTTCCTCTAGGATTCTTCTTTGTGAGATCACCTTACGCCACCATTCTTGATTACTCTTCCTGCACATAGAATACATCTCCACACATAAGGTGTATGACCAATATGAGCTTCCATGAAAGAGCATGAAGGAAAGTATCTCTTTTTGAAAACCCTGTAAATCAGAGACTGATTATTAGTCCTCATCCTCCAAACTTGCTTAGCTACTAGAGCCGAGTTGAAAGCTCGTAGATCCCAAAAGCCCATGCCTCCTAATTCCTTAGGTTCACAAAGTCGAATCCAACTGACCCAATGGATTTTGCTTTCATCTTTTCTTTGACCCCCAAGATTTACAAATCATTGATATTAATTCTTCACATAGTAATGCCAATATTTTTAACTTGTAGTATACGTGGGATTGCTTAAGCAACTACCTTGATAAGCACCTCTCTTCCCACATTGAATAGAAATTTTTCTTTACATCCTTGAACTTTTTGCCAAACCCTTTCCTTGATCTTTACAAGGGTATATTTTTTGGATCTTCCTATGAACAAAGGCAATTCCAAATACTGTTTGGCTATCAAGTAGAATTGTCATTTCATGTCACATCCTCAAGTTTACCTTCATCCCTACGTCTTCTTCTCCTTCCTACTTAGTCAAAGAGAACTTCATTTACATCCACTCTAGAAAATCTTCCATTCGTTGAATAATTTACAAGCCAGACCTCAGAAATTTCCCACTCTGTTGGGGATAGAAACTTGTACATGACAAGACACAACTTCTACTAAACTCAAGAATTACAGAAGCCCTAGGCTCACAGAAGACATAACAGAGAGAGAACTTGAAAACAATTTGAGTTTGGAAGAAAAGTGTGACAGGACAGAGCATTAATTGGATGTGAAATGGAGCATGGATAATAGGAGGTTGGAGGACATTGTCCTAGTGTATGTAGAGTGTATCAGGCAGAGAGTTGGACTGATGCATGATTGGCACATAGAGGCATGAGACGAGCATTCCTGTTGTTGAGTCTCCTGACGTTGTGTAGACTATCTACCAATAGATAAACCTGTGTGTTCTGTGACTCAAAAGAGTAGACAGAAGGAAGGAATCTAGAGATAGTAGAGTTGCATGACAATAAAATACATACATACCTATGTATGTATTTGGAATATAAGCTTCACAGTTGACATTCAGCATTTTAATGTCTTCTCTATTTATAGCAAAAAACCTGATGAAGCAGCCAAAACTCCAAAGACGCTAAATATATGAGCAGAAAAGGAAACAAGAGCTCCTACAAATCCTTAAGTGGTAGTGTTTAATGTAATATCACAGTTTAGCAATCACAAGAAAACCCAGATATTTAAACAATTTAGAACTTCATGAGCTCAATGAGTACAAATCAAATAGTTACAATCAATGAATTGAATCTTTCTCTTAAATCAAAAATTGAAACTTGCCAGAAGAATACCAAGCATGGATTGCATTTAGCGTGTGGCTACCAAGTTCCCCATGAGGCCTCCACTAATCTCATAATGTCTAGCATTAGAAAATCCAACTTGTAAAGCAAGCCTCTCTAACTCTTTCCCTGTATCAAAAGACATAATTTCCAATCACCCAATTGGATTTTAAAATATTTAAAAAAAAAAAGCAACTATGGTGGCAATAAACAGACCCTATGACTAACATAACTTTGGATTCAGCTCATTTATTCACTAATAGTTAGTTACTATCCTGAATCGACATGCTACCATTCATTGTCTTAAGAAATAACATAATTGACAGTAGTTTATTTTTTCAAAGCAAAGCACTTTTCCAGAGCTTCATATGATTTTAGCAGAATGAAAAAACATGGTAGTATTATTATAATAAGGCCCAAGGAATTCCTTGACATAGAGATACAAAGTACACCAATTAGATATGTAATATTAACATGATTAAGCCAAACGTTGATTTCTGGTTGTTTACTAACAACCAGATACACCTAAAATTGCATGATCCAAAGTTAGCCAGGGGAGATCAACCTGTTAAGAATTCCTTGATTGAGCTATTCAAATATTCATACTCCTTTGCAAGCCCATAACCAGTTGCCACTGGGACAACTACATTGTCAATCATCCATACCTTGCAAAACAGATACATTTAAGACAAATTGATTTATTTCTGCAACAGGTACCATAATAGCGTTGAACTCAATGTCCTATAGTCACAACATTGTCAAATCTAATAAGAAAGAGATACAACAACTGATATGAATAAAAAGTGCAAATAGTGACTTAAAATGAAGCAGAAAGACATTATGATACTTACATGTAAGCAGTGAGGAGAGTGTATTAATAGTTAAATAAAACATTGTTGGGCCCAAATATCATCTTCTTTTTTAATAAGTAAAAAATGCATTGAATAAGAAAAAAGAGCCTCCCATGTCTACAGGGGGTATACAATAGGAAACACTAAACTTAAACAAGGAAAGTTCAACTATCAAGAAACCTTCCAAGGTTTTGAAATTTTGTTTACCATGGTGTCACAGCATGTTGTATCAAGAAATTATGTGAAATCTTCCAAGATATTAACTTTACTTCTCACTCAACAAGTGATATCACAATTGATAATTCATCATGACAAGTGAATTCCAATATGTAAATATTCAATTCTGACAAACCCAATATCACAATAGAATATTTAAACTTGAGCACTAGAAATAAAATAAAAAATTCCCGTAATTTTTTATTGTAATATACATATGTGACTATCTGAATTAAATTAGTAAAAGGCTGTGTGCTTTTATTGAAATCAAGAACAGATACTCTTGAGCCTGAAAAGCCCACAACAACGAAAAATATTACGGCCTCACTATCACAATCATCCAATTTCATATTTTTTAATAGATATAGAGATTGTAAGACCTGGTTTCAGAACTCTAAACATCTCCTGCATGGCTCTTTCTTTATCAACCACATTTCGTAGCCCATAACCCATTGTAATGGCATCAAAGTAACCATCAGAAAATGGTAACTCAAGTGCATCGCCTTCAACCCACCTACAACGAAACACATGATATTAGTGCCTTTGCAGCATTGGCTATTAACACTACTGTTAGTGCACTTTAAATTCACTTATAGACAATATTTTCAGAATCAAAGCAGAAAATTCCACTACTAGAAATGGCTATCAAGAAACTTTTCCACTCTTTTAATTTGTTAACCGCTAGATTTACCATGCTCACTCTATATTGTTGTAGCAGGCATTGGGGGCCAAGCCTTACCGACACGAAGCAATTGTTACTGCATAAACTAAACTTACAACAATGCTAGTGTTGGAACAATGGAAGAACATACCTTGCCATTGGACCCAACTTTCTCGGACAAAAGAAATGCAAAATCCCCACTTCCACAACACAAATCCAACGCACAGTCTCCCATTTTCGCTCTAACACCCACAATTCCAACATTAAACAAACAAAATTTTCAAATAAAAAAAAAAAAAAAAAGACTAATAAGAATAATATTAAAAAAAAAATACCCAGTCCATGAAACAGTCATTCTTTTCCATATACGATGCTGACCCAAACTCAGCAAGTCATTCAACTGCATTTTTAGTTAGAAGGATATAAAAGAGAGCTCAAAAAAAAAAAAAAAAAAAAAAAAAAAAAAAGAAGAATTGAAGGAAAAGGAGGAGATGAGAGTGGAGAGTTACATTATCGTAGACAGGAGCAATACGACCAAAGTGTTCTTGGCGTTCGAGAGAAGAACGAACCGGTCTGTGACTGAACCGGCATGAAGGAAGAGGAATACACAGTGCCATTTTTTCCGACACCGAGGTCCGTCACTTTATCCTTAGTTTTTTTTTTAACATATAAATACAAGATTCGGATAAAAAAAAAATTATTTATTTTTTTTGGGAGAAACAAAACACAAACAGGAAAGAGTATCACAAAGTCACACTGCACGTCACACCTCCACTCAGAATACCTCTTAAAATAAAATAGTATTTTATCTATAGTGTTGTAAAATATTCTTTTTTAAAAGAAAAAAGTAAGGTCTTTAAAATTTTAATAAATAAAAATTATTTTTAAAATTTTATACTCTTTTCAAATGTTTAACATTTTTTTAATACATTTTACTATTTTAGTAGTAGTTTAAGTGTGTAAAAATTCTTAATTTTTCAAAAACTTTACTCTTCTTTTCCCTTTCTGTCCAAATTAAAATTAATAGATTTTTGACAAATTCATTACTAAAAATCCATTGTTTAATAGCTGAGCTTCAACATTACATAGAGAGACATTGACCATTTAAAATATGGTATTATTCTAATACTAATTGTTTCGATATTTTTAGAATTAAAAGATTTAAAATAATTTTTATAAATATATGAAAATAGTCTAATTAATGTATTAAATTAGATTAAAAAAAATTGGACGTTATCTTACTTACACCTCACACTCTCCAGCGCCTCCAGAAACATACTGACATCATTTGTGACGTCATCTGCTTACGCCAGCCATCACGTCAGCTCTAGCTTATGTCAGCTACCACGTCATCACTAGTCTTCGCTTATGTCATCATCCGCGTCATCTTGCTGACGTCATCGCTCCTCTAGTTGACTTTGACCGTCGACTTTTGAGGCAAGTTTGACCATTGACTTTTTTGAAAGTTGACTTTTTGCAATTTAGGTGCTCCTTATCCAGTTTTTCACGTAGATTTCATTTTTGTAGTTCATTTTTGCTTTTTTTGCTTCTAATTGAAAAATAAGGACAAATCTTCTTTTTATTACAACAATCGTCACCAACAATCTAACAAATGTTTTTGCAATTTTATCAAATGTCTTGGCCATAATATTAAGACTTGTTATCAACGCAACAAATCAGCTATTTCCATTTATGCTGCTACTATTGCTAAGATTGAGAGTATCTAACTAATGGCTCCCATCTCCGCAAAATCCAAGTCTTCTAAATCCACTATCACCATTTCCACAATTAACCTTCAAAACATCATCGCTAATACCATTCGTATGGTTGGCAGTGCATCTTATTCCTCTTCTCTCTAAGTTTTATCGGGTACGTCTCCTTCCTCTTGGCTTATGGATTCTGCTTGTTGCAATCACATGACACCTTACTCGTCCTTATTTTCTCAACTTGAACCTACACCACACCCTTTTAATATTCGAACAGCAAGTGATTCCACAATATTTAGTCATAATATAGGTTTTATCTCGACCACCAACCTCTCAATTCCTGGGATCTTTAATGTTCCTAACCTTTCTTACAATTTATTTTCTGTGGGACAATTAGCTGAGTTGGGTTATCGCATTACCTTTTATTATTCTGGGTGTACTATGTAGGATCCAAGGATGGCACAGGAGCTTGGGACTAGTCCCAAAGTTGAGCGTATGTTTCTCGTGGACAACTTTCGTCTTCCACCTGTTGCACTTATTTCTGTAACTGCTATAGCTGCTGCAGTTTCTTCTATTCCTTCCCTTATACTTTGGCATGCTTGACTTGGTCATGCATCTTCCTCTCGGGTACAACACTTGACTTCTAGAGGTTTGTTAGGTTCAGTGTCTATAGAAAATTTTGATTGTGTTTCATATCAGTTAGGAAAACAACCAGCTTTGCCTTTCAATACTAGTGAATCAATGTCCACTGATATCTTTAACCTAATTCATTTTGATGTTTGGTGGCCTTCCTCTGTCTCTAGTATTAGTGGATCTCGATATTTTGTTGTCTTTGTTGATGATTATTCTCGCTATAACTGGATTTTTCATATGAAACATCATTCTGAATTACTACAAGTATATTGTAATTTTGCAAAAATGGTTGAAACTCAATTTTCCAAACGAATCAAAATTTTTCAATCTGATAATGCTCTTGAATACACTCAATATGTTTTCCAAGCGATTTTGCATTCCTATGGCACTGTTCATCAGCTAACTTGTCTAGGTACCTCTCAGTAAAATGGTAGAGCCGAACGAAAATTTCGTCATATTCTTGACACTTTTCATGCACTCCTTTTCTCTACAAAAGTTCCTGCTCATTTTTTGGGCGAAGCTGCTTTTCATGCTATTAATCGCATTCCCAGTCCTATCATCCAAAATCAAAATCCATATGAGCGCCTTTTTAGGTCACCTTCAAACTATCACCACCTTTGCCCTTTTGATTTTATTTGTTTTATTCTTCTTCAGCCGCATGAGCATCACAAACTTAAGCATCGGTCTAGACTTTATTGTTTTCTTGGCTATGGCGAAACTCAAAAGGGGTATCGACGTTATGATCCTGTCTCTCATCGTCTTCGTATCTCCCGCAATGTTGTCTTTTGGGAACATCGCTCCTTTGTCTAGCTCTCTCATTTCCATGCCTCCCTATCTACCTCCTCTGTCTTAGATTTTTTTCTAGATGAGTTACATATTCCTTCTATAGTTGCTTCTGATCCTCCTATAGACTTCTTTGTCCAACCACCAAATATTTTTGATGCCTCTCCAAGATCACCTTCTAATGAACAGGTGGAAGACGAGTTACCCAACCCTGAGCTTAGGTCCCCTGCTCCTACTCTGCTTAAAGATCTTGTATAAAACATTCCACCTCGTCACTCAACTCGGGTAAAATCCATTACTGCACATTTACTTGACTATCATTGTTACACTGCCCTTCCTACACTGCACGAGCCTCACATCTATCGTGAGACCTCCATTGACCCTTTATAGCAAATTGCAATTAAAGAGGAACTTGATGTATTATCTAAAAATCATACATGGGATTTGGTGACTCCCCCCTCCTAGGAAATCTGTGGTTGTTTGTAAGTGGATATACAAGATCAAGACTCTCTCAGATGGGTCCATTGAGTGCTATAAAGCTCGTCTTGTTGTAAAAGGTTTTACATAGAAGTATAGGATTGATTATGAAGAGACATTTGCTCTGTTTGCTTGAATCTCATATGTTCGTGCCCTTTTAGCTATTGCTGCTGCCAGTAAATGGGATCTTTTTCAGATGGATGACAAAAATGTCTTCCTTAATAGGAATTTAAGTGAAGAAGTTTATATGCAACCTCCTACTAGTCTCTCTATTGAACCAACAAAATTTGTCACCTTCGACGTGCACTTTATGGCCTTAAACAAGCTCTATGAGGTTGGTTTGCCAAGTTCAACTCTACCATCTCTCGCTTAGGTTATATTGCTAGTCATTATGATTCTGCCTTATTTCTTCGTCGCACAGACAAAGGTATCATTTTGCTTCTCCTATATGTGGATGATACGATCATAATTGATGATGACCTTAGTGGCATTCAAGAACTCAATGATTTTCTCAGTCAACAGTTTGAGATGAAAGATCTTGGACATCTCAACTACTTCTTGGGTCTTGAAATCACTTATTCTATAGATAGACTTTAATTACTCAAGCCATGTATGCTTCTGAACTTTTGTCTCAAGCTAGACTCACTGATAGCAAGACTATTGACACTCCAGTTGAACTTAATGTGCATCTGACTCCCTCAAAAGGGAAACAATTGTATAATCCCTCTCTTTATTATAGATGATTGGTTGGCAGCCTAGTTTATCTCACTATCACTTGTCCAGACATTTCCTATGTTGTTTACCAGGTAAGTCAATATCTATTTATTCCACGATCGACTCACTATGCTGCTGTCCTACGCATTCTTCGATACCTAAAGGGCACTCTCTTTCATGGTCTTTTCTACTCTACTTAATCTCTCTTGTTCTCCGTGCATTCTTTGATGTTGATTAGGCAGGAGATCCAACTGATCGAATGTCAACCATTGGTTATTGCTTTTTTCTTGATTCTTCTTTGATTTCTTAGCAAAGTAATAAATAAACCATTATGGCCCGCTCCAGTACTAAAGCAGAATATCGTGCCCTTGCTAATACCACATCTTAGCTGCTTTGGTTTCGATGGCTTCTTAAGGATTTGGGTGTGTCTACATCCTCAGCTACTCCTTTTTATTGTGACAACCAGAGTGCCATTCATATTACTCACAATGATGTCTTCCATGAACGGACTAAATACATCAAGATCGATTGTTATTTTATCCATTATCATCTTGTCTATAGTGCTCTCAAGCTGTTCTCGGTTTCCTCTAAAAATCAACTTGCAAATATCTTCACCAAGTCACATCCTAAGGGACGCCTTCGTACATTGGTTGACAACTTCAAGTTGTTCTCACACCCACCTTGAGTTTAAGTGGGGCTACTAACGTGTAATAGGTTGTGGGCCTTAGGCTTACCTTTTTTACTTATATAGCACACATATTTATACTACACACTTTACCTCTTATATAAAGGCACTCATGTATATTTTATTACTTGAGAAATACAATACTTTCATTCAGTATTTCTAACACTTTTTTGTACTCACAAATTGGTGAAAATAGGTTTGGGGCTTTATCTTTTGCAGCACGCGACACAAGCTCTTAAACCTCTTTTTGAGTCAACTATTATGTGCCCTTATACAATTATGTAGGTAGGGCACAAGTTCCATGTTAGCAACTAACTTGATTAAACAAATTAGAACTCATATCTCGATAGAACAAGCCTCAATTGAGAGAGTGTTGAGAGGCTTGTTTCGATCTACCGACATACAATCAAAGTGTAGTTGAAATTCTAGAGTCTACCTTCTCTTGAACTGGATCTTGGACATTTGATCTTAATCTTATGAATGAACATTACAACTCAAACAAGATTACAAGTTATACAATTTACTGACAACAGTATATTTCAGTGGGTGGTTGTGTAGGGGACCTTCTTTATACACAAGTATAGTTGACCTAAGAGACTGATTATGCTAGAATTAATGATGATTTGATTGTCCATTGCTTCAAGCCATAATAGGAGATACAATTAACATGTGTAAAATAAATAGAAGGGCTAAATACAGATATGAGAATAATAGAAGTTATATGCTCACAGTGTCACTGATTGAATATAGTTCCAAGATAAAATTATTGTGACTGTACAACTAGTATTTATATAACCGAGAACTAAATCTATTATGCAACTGATTCCTAACAAATAAAACAATCTCTAACTAATATAGTTACAGCAGCAATCACAAGGAGTTACATTAACTACTACTGTTAACTGATACTTGTTGCACCTTATGTTATGGTGACATTTACTGACACAGTTACTCTATTGTCTCTTGGGATAGAAAGAAAATGCCACAGACAGTAGCAATATGGTCACCTGGGACAAAAGGAACCGTTGGAGATGGTAGCAATCGAAGCAAAATCTCCTGCTTTGAGAGGGTAACTTGGTTCTTCACACTTGTCAGTCAGTTTCATCATACTTTCATCTATAAACGGTGGTTTTGTAGGTGCAGGGAGGTGATCATCCTTCTTTGTTAACATCTGTAGTACCTTTGACATTGTTGGTCGTAATGACTGAATCTTTTGGGTGCACAGAAGTCCGATATGCACCACTCTTAAAATCTCATTCTTAACATTGCCATTAGGGTGATTATGCAAAAATAGATTTGGGTCATATAATTGCTCAACTGTCCCTGATCGAAAATGCTTCCATGCCTGTTTTGTCCAAAGAAAAAAAAACACATGAACAAGTGAGAAAAAAAATGGAAGAGCTCAGTTAATTCATCTTTCTTTTTAGAAAAATTGGAGCATACTGAAATCGAGATTGTACCGTGCACAAAGTTCCCACTTTTACGAGTTCCGGAAGGGGTCAATAATTTATAATAATAATAAGAGGCTAGATGAAGTTTTAAGGCTTACTATTGTGATTAGATTGTCTAAGCACTCTGATGAGTATTCTATGGTTTTGGTCCTGTTGTTCTGCCTTCCTGTAACAATCTCTAACAGAAGCACTCCAAAGCTGTAGACATCGACTTTCTCGGTCAACTGGCCATGGACTAGGTATTCTGGAGGCATATATCCTCCACAAACCTGTAAAATTTACTAGTAATTTAGTACAGTGCTGAACCCAAGCGAAAACAAACCTGTAAAATTACAATCTCTTATCACTAATACATGTTCTTATATTATTGGGCTCAAATATTAGATAACTACAAAATTCTTAGTTGGATTTTCTGAAAGTTGATATTTGTTTAGAGTCAATTTCTATGATTCAATCAAACAACAGAGAAATGGAATACTTACAGTGTTCCTGCAATGGCAGTGCTTACGTGACTCTGATTTTCTTTCAATGACCTGGCTAACCAAAATCAGCAATTTTAGCACGAAGTTTTGAGTCCAACAAGATGTTACTGGCTTTTATATCTCTATGAATTATTTTAATCGTGGAGTTCTTGTGAAGATAGGCTAAACCTACTGTTGTACCCACAATAATCTCATATCTTTTGTCCCAGTTCAGTGCTTTTCCTTTGTTTGGATCTGTTATTTTTATTGAACCAATTAAGAATATATAAATTGTTGATATATATCGTTTACAATCTAGCATAGTGAGACCAGACCAGAACTAGTACAAATGTAAAAGTTTGATAATTACCAAAGATGTATCGGTCAAGGCTTGTGTTAGGAAGGAATTCATAGACAAGTAGGCTTTCAGGCCCTGAACAACTGCATCCTAATAACCTGACCAGATTTTTGTGTTCCACACTGCTTATAATGTTTACTTCATTGTAGAAATCTTCTGCTCTATGTCTCTTGTTTGAGAAAAGCCTCTTGACAGCAATCACTCTTCCATCAGGCAGAGTTCCCTGTAATGGACAAAACCAATAAAATCTCTGACAAAATATGATGGAAGTGGTTTTGGACCTTTTGGTTAAGGGGAGGTTTGTGATAGACTACCTTATAAACTGTTCCAAATCCTCCTGGACCAAGTTTGTTGGCAATGTCAAAACCTCCTGTGGCCTTCTCAAGTGTGGAATACTTGAAGTTCAGGCTAATATCATTAAGTATTTTCACCAGCTTTTCTGCATCATTTGAACCTAGGGAGCCAGAATAGAATAGAAATGAAAAGAACTTGGGTGGTAATTCGTAATCAAAAGGAGGCCATCAATAATGCATTAGATAACAGATTGAACTGCCCAATTTTTTTATTATTTGTTTTTCATTTCAATAATATACTAAACATATTCGGAGGCTTTGTAAAGTAAAGCATCCAAAGTGCTTGAACTTGAAGTGATCAAAATATTGATAACATTACAGAATAAGTCAATGTCTGCTACTTTTTCCAACAAAAACTTTTTACCTCTTCGTTTCTTTGCTATACTTCTCTGCCTCCAGATATAAAGTCCAACTGCTATTCCAACTACCAGAAGAACCCGCGAACTTACAATTGAAACAATAATCACTGTTGTCCTACTTGCAAAACTCATCAATAGAAAGTGACCAAGTTTAATATAAAACATGCTCTTCCCTAAAGCTACAAGGCCAGCCCCCTATGTACCGGACACAAAAACAATTTCAGTTATAACTGTGAATCATGTTTTCAAAACACAATTTTACCGTTTCACAATTATAACTAATAAACTAGTGCGTGTACAGCAATATTTAACTCAGCATGTACAACAATAATTTAGGATTTTTGGTTACCTTTAGAACTTTGAGTTCCAAGTTCCTTGTTGAGAAAATCTTTGTCCGAGTACCTCATGAAGCAAAGCAACCAGTGTTCAGTACTCTACCCTCTGACCAAGGTAAGCATTCCAATATTGAAGCAGACGCATTTTCCAAACACACTTCACAAGAGCTTGCATTCAAAGTCCTCCAACAATCAGCAAGTGCATAAGCTGACTCGTTGACTGCCCCAGGCACAGCCTCCTGAGCAATCGCATGGCCTATTTGGTGTGGTGCAGCCACAACTGCACTGCTCAACGTTCTTCAAACGTTGAGTTCTTCCTAGTTGTATTCCCACATACGGAACTGTCACAAGGTCCTGTATACTCCTCAAAGAAGCTATAATTCTCGTACCTCATGAAGCAACCATCAAAGTAAATGCGACCTGAAATGTGAGGAAAGCACTGGGGAAGAGCTGTACGTGCCTCTGCATAGCATAATTCACAGTCAGGTAAAGAGAGATCCCCATAGCACTGGCCAAGGCCATAGTTTGTATCTGGGCCTGAACCTGTGACTGCTACTCCAAAACCTGACCCTTGCATTTGTTGGCTGATGTTTTCCATTGTATAACCAAAATTTGAAGCAGAGACAGACCTATTCTGCACAAGTTGGTGGCCACATGTTATTTGGACCATTTGGGTTCGTGGATTTCCGGTTGCTGTTTGTAGTAGTAATGAAGTGTTGATAATTGCTAAGATAAAACATCTGGAAGGGACAGATGGGAAATCTTTCTTCATTTTTTGGAATTAACTAGTATTTCTTGTTATTGTCTTTGATATTGGTTTGATTATAAGAATAGGCAAAGCAAAGCTGACTTCCGTAAAGTTCGTAAATAGTAAGAAAAATAAATAATAAGTTTTTTAGCAGGGTCGTTGAAGTTTGAACGTATTGGTTGTCCTTTTCCTTCATTCCAAGTCAAGGCACGTCTTAAATCATTGTCCCCTTGTGGCAGTTGAATCACTAAGAAAAAATCCTAGTTTCGAACCCAATTATTGTTGAATTGTGTGGTAAATAGTCCTTGTGTGGAATGGCTTAAGAAAATTATTTTATTTAACATTTGCATGATCTTGTTATTGTTTACCCAATTATTAATTAAATTATTAAAAAAATTTAGAGATAATATGGGACTGTATATTTGATTATGGTTGGTTTTGTGGGGTTTGAATTGGTGACATATATACCGTTGAAATGCTCCATCTTTGCACAGAAATAAAATTGAGCGAGAATACTGAGGAGGGTATAGTTGCTGTAATATTTAGAATATATTTGGCATGCAAGAATTGATCGAGCTAGGAATGAAATGAGTAATCATTCAATTGTGTGATTATGTTATCATTACAGAAAATAAGTATTCCTATAAAATGAATATTTTTTAAATTGAAGAATAGTTATGCTTACCAAAAATTTTGTTATCTTTATTCCTTAAGTTTTATAATAACTAAAAAAAACAGTTTTTCAAAAACCATGGTTGGCTACATATCTCTCTCTCTCTCTCTCTCTCTCTCTCTCTCTCTCTCTATATATATATACATATAAGATACAATAATAATTTAAGATTTTTTTTTCCCATAAAAAGTGACATTTGTAATTGTTGATTGTAATAATTTAGTTTAAAAAAAAAAGTTGACCAGTACTAATATAATCAATTTATATTATATGAAATTTATTAAAATAACAAACAAACAAAAAAACTCTCTTTTTATCCTATTTTATTAATTTAATTTTCAAATATGTATTAGTTTTTTTATGAAACGTGTATTGTTTACTTAAAAAAGAGTTTGAGATTGTTTTACATATCATCATTTTTTTGAAGCAAGTGAACTTGTCATTTATTATAATTTAATAGTACTTAGGAATATATTGTCAGTTTTTTTTATTATTTCTTTTTTAACATTTATGAAGAGAGAAAATTTGAGCGGAGAATAATGATATTATATAATTACTTAATTTATACATAATTTTAATTTTAAACAAGACTCACAGAGAGTACAAATATAATTATATAGAAGTATTAGAGTATGATTTCATTTTATCATCAAATCATGTTATACCAAACCAAGTGTTAAATACAACTACAAAGGTTAGGCCCTTTTATAGTTGTACTCGTATTATGTAATGTATTATAAACTCGGTTTAAAACATTATTATTATTTTCGTGTATGTTCTAATAAGTATTATTGTTTACTAAAAAAAAATGTGTTAAATACAAATTCATGATCATATTCATGTGTTATCACTTATCACTAAACAAATGTATAAGAATAATTATTGTATTACAACTTCTTGTATTTCTTATAATGCTTATTCTTTTTTTTCTTTTTCTTTTTATGAATTATAATACTTATTCTTATTCCCTAGTAATCGTTAATATTACATTATATCAAATGTGCTCTTAGTTTCAATTTGAAGGAACTAAAATAAGGGTGAGGAATTTTGTGAATCTATAAAATTTTCATTTGTATTGCTTTTGATTAAAAAAAATGTCATTATCTTTTTTAAAAATTCAACAGTTATAATGTGGGGAGGAATGACATTTTGGTTAGAAACACCAAAAAGAGTATTGATTTTATTTTATTTTATTTTATTTTTTGAGAAAAAAGAGTATCAATTAAGCTATAAAGGTATTGTCCTAGGAAATGCCATTTGAGCTCTCTAAAATGTAAAAATATCCGCACACAATCTTTTGACAAGAAATTAACTGCTACTTCAACATTAGTTTTTCCTCTCATTTTCTATTCCTATCAGTACCTACTCCATTTCTCTCTCCCTCTCTCAAATCTCAATGTCTGTCAATAATCTTTTGTAGTTTTTTCTTTCTTGAAAATGAGATCTTTTTGTAGTTTTTTTTTTCCCCATGAATTTTGTAGTTTTGTTGGTATCATAGCATTTATTTAAGCTTAATCGAATTCCTTTTCATTTCTGCCGATCCCTTTATTTATTTTAAATATTATCGAGTCCACCAAATTATTTTTCAGTGCCGTGTGCAACTAGCAATTTTATTGAATTATTTTTTATCCTAAGGTTTGCCTCAATTTTAAAATGATCATTAACTTTTCAATTATATCAATTTAGTCTCTTTTTTTTTTTTTTTTTTGGTATTGTATTAAAATAGTCTCTATCATTATCTGGTGGATGAAAAAAAATTGGCATGTCCAACAGTTATATTAAAATATCATTTTTAATGTCACCAAAGATACCAACGACCTTAAAAAAAACCTCAATCCATTTAAACTAGCACGTAAACAGGTGAGACACTTGTTTGGGATCTGAAATCCCTAAATCATGACAGAGAGAAAAGAACCATGAAAGGAGTGGAGGAACTATGAGAGATAAGATCCACATCTTAAATATTTTTTCTAACTAAAACCTTAGACTTAGAGCATTCACATTAACTTGTGTAAAATTTTCCTCTTTATTTTAGAATAAGTACCTTTTTTTTTCCTATTTTAATTAACCACTTTTCAAAACACTCACACCCAATTCTCTATTCTAAATTATATTTTATTTAAATATCATTTCTTCATTCATTTTTTTTTTTTTTTCCTCAACTTTTCAAAACACTCACACTCACTTTTCAAAACATAAATAAAATACTTATTTCGAGAAACTATAGTGTTTATTATTAGGGAAACATTGTAGCCAAAAGGCATTTTGGCTAATGTGAAGGGAAGCCAATGTGGGTGTTTTCATGGGTTCACTCCTCATACTGAGCTCTTATATTATTTTAAAGAACTTAATGTATATGCACTTATATCTTTTCTTCGAAAAAAAATGGTTCACTCAAGAAAAGTCTTTCTACACTCTTCTAAACAGTGCCACTCACCTTTAGTCCGATGCTTGCTAGGCAAGCAATAAAGGAGAGATCAATTGAGGAAATGACTACGATCTATTGACACCAAGGACCAGGGATTAAATTAGGAACTTTTTTTTTTTTTTTTTTTTTTTTAAGAATAGATTAAATTAGGAACTAAATCTTAAAATGGAGTTAATCAAGTTCTAATACTATCAGAAAATACCACCGCACACCCTTGGTGCGAAGGTCACTCCATAAGTATAAGTGCTTGTAGAGTGTGGAGGGTAAGAGTCAGCATTCAAGTTTCCAAGAGAGAGCTTCACACACATATACACTTAGATTAGGTTAAAGTAAAATTCTATCTTGTATAAAATAATAATAATAATAATACCATCAGAAAAGAAATTTAGACCCCTTTGTTGAATTTACAATAGAAGTAAATCAACTTTGTTAAATTAAAAAATTATTTAACTAACAATTATGAAGTTCAATCGATTTCTTGTTAGTTGCCATAAATAACAAATCATCATGCGTATGTAATAAAGTATTAAGTAAATAATATAAGTGATTTGTTAACGAAGTGAAACAAATTGATGCATCCTAAAGAAAAGAAAACACTCGAGGAGTTTACCTCAACTCCAAGAAAAGTTTCATTATTAAAATAAAAGTTCATGGTAGAAATATACTCATATTTAGACGTGACCCCACAATATGTTTCAAGTTACTTGGATTCTTTTGATTAAAACTCTTTCACACTGTATGCATCTCTGACTTTAAGGATCACATGTCTCCACGAGTCAAGCTTGGGCCTAGTATCTAGCGGCACTGGACCCATTAAGATGGTGACACGTGTCACCATCTGATCTGATCCAATGCATTGAATGTGCTGAACCTAAACCAAGTCCTTTCTCCACAATTTGGCCATGTTGGCTTTGTGGCTTCAACCTTCAATCGTCAATCTAAAAGAACACTGTTTTCAAATTCTTTGTTTGAACCCTGATATTGTGGGGATGTAGCGTTCTAGGTCTCTCTATGTTCTTAAGACAACTCTTATGTGCTCTTATATAATTTAGCATGTAGGGAACAAAATCATACTTAACAGCCGACTTAAGGGTTTGATGAAAGTTAAGATTCCCAATTGTCCATCGATCATGTCTCAGTCAAAAGTCAATTGACAGGAAATTTTTGATCGATTGAGAGTCACTCGAGAAAGAGACATTAGTTTCTTGACCTGAATCTTTGAACTTGACAAGGCTTTCATCATGATGGATGTGCTAACACTATACCTAACATACATTATAATTGATATAATACAAACTGATATAAACCTTTAAGTTATTTTGATCCATTAAAACTTTCTGCTAACTGGTCAAAATAATATCTCATACGGATAAAGCCTACCCCAGTTGCCCTTACGCATTAGACCTAATATTCTTCTCAAAGGGATCGACCCCATCCCTGTGAGATTGTGCGTGTCCCAGTGCGGAAATAGCAGCCCACGAAAGGTAATCTGGCTAAAATTTCATGCCATGAGGCCTAAGACAACCAAGAAAGGACTAGTCAACCAAAAATATGTAAGCATTTCCATTATCAGTGTTGGTCGACTTCCAAATTTACAATTATTTTTCCTTTCTTCTAGGAAATTAAACATTTTAATGTCAGCCCAGTTTCCATTTTATAATATACATTAAACCAACACAACAGGTAAATTATCAGGAGAAACTTGAGTCTGTACATATGCACCTCAGTCATCGGCAAAGAATGGTCCTGAAAGATTATCCCTAACAGCCAATTGCATATTCTCTGATGGTTTCCAATGCCGCTTTCGTTGGTTTATAAACCAGTTGTTAATTTGCTTCTGATCTAGGCCTGTTGATTCAGCCAGCGCAATCTTATCACCTTCCTGAATGTTCAAGTAAAGCAAATTATGGTCACCAGACTGGTCAGTGTAATCTTTAGAATGTTATGTAATTTTACTCATACAAAGTATTTGACAGAATGCTAGAATGCAAAATTTTCCTGCACTAGCTCCCTGCATAAGAATGAAGAACAATACTACAAAAGCAACACCATCAAAATGACAGAGCTAAAGATCACCACCGCACAATTATTTAGGTGGGGTTCCATTGAAAGGAAGTAATTAAGCAAAAATTTATAGCTACAGCCAAATACCTGCTTGCTATCATACATGATTAAAATGGATATTAGGAGAGCATGGTTTATGGAAATGGATATTACGAAAACATTTACCGTTGGATATGGCCATTTATAGTGAACGCTCCACCACTCAAGCAATGCTTGCCTTGCTTCTCTTGGTAACTTTCCTTTCTTCTTCTTCTTCGAGAATTCCAGCTTCAATGTACCAATGTGACTGCCAAACCTACGTAATAGCCTATCTTTAAGATCTCGATCTTCACCCCTCATTTGAGCTTCCTGAACCTCCATCTCTCCACCACTAAAATCCTCATCTGATGATACAGCACCTTCATCTGTCCAAATGAATGCAAAAACATCTCAGGAAATGGTACTCATGCAGGTACACACATACACGCATGTTTACAGAAGAAAGTAAAATATATGCAAAAATTTTGAAACTCTTCCAAGAAAGCCACACAAATGCCGTGTAAATTGGTATGAAGATTACCTTATAGAAACATGTAAACACAACTTATATTTACTTTATCTATCTCAATTGAAAGCAAGGCATGACCCCAGCGTATAATATCCAAAAGAGAATAAATCAATGAGCAAGTTCAACTGAAAGTCCATTGTGCAGATATTAAGAATTATGCTACAAGCACTATTTTTTGGGATGTTTTAAGGGAACAAAACCTCCAAATTTAATGAAATAGACTCCTTCAAAATTACTATCGGATTATATGACTCTGTGGACATTCAGAACAACCACAACAAACAACTCTCTTTGAAGCCACGTTAGCCTCACCAGACCTTTGGTCATCAAATCAACCTAGTTCAGCAAATGCTACATGTAAAATGTCCTTTTATCGTTGTCTTTTGGTTTTTACAAACTACAATATTATATCTGCTTTAAAAATTACTTACTTGACATGGTAATGTAGAAAATTATATTAATTCAATATCATCACTAATCTTACTAATGTTACCAGCTAAAACATAAGAATTATGGCAATGTTTTCATTTTCTAATATTACAGTTAGCATTCTCCAAGTTCTCAATAGTTTGTAACAAAATGCATTGTCTAATTTTTCCCGGTGGTATACAAGTAATTAATGAAGGGAGATTAACAATACCTGTGCGCACGCATATCAGGTTTGAGTTTTCAACTTGAGTAAAACTTAGGTGCAATATATTAGGTATCTTAAATAAATTTAAATACCTAGTTGTATTGATTAATTAAATACAAAAAGTGTTATCTTTTTCAAGAAAAATTAAATATAATACAACTATGTGTTTGAATTTGATTGAAAAAATAAACTATACCTATGATATTCTACCTAAGTTTTACTCTCTCAGCATTATATTATCCCATATTGTTGAACTTATTCAGAAAACCCAACTATTTCAAGTAACGTTATTTACTACATTGTCTTTAAAATTAAAATAAAAGTGTACAACATTTCAAAAATTCCCTTCTTAATCTGTTGTAAAATCATTTAAATAAATACCAAAATGGTAAGTAATTCACTCATTTCAAATTAAGTGGATAAAATTATAAGAACTCTATAGTGGAATTACCCTTACAGCTCTAGAAGATCTTATTTGTTTTAACAAGTGAAATGAGGTAAATGGACTATTAGGAAAGTTATCAATATTGTGCCCATTGAATTTTTAATGAATATTATATTTAGGGATATCCTGAAATGGAACAGAGAACTAACAATACAAGGTGAAGGGATTTACACATACCACAAATGGGTAGTGATTATAAATTTAATATGTGATAATTTGCACATAGAAAAGAATCAAAAGATAGACCTCCACCTGGTCTTGTGCCGATGTTAAGAAGCAAAAGGGATAAGTCATCACCATAGCTCTAATTTAAGATATACAATATTCTAATTTAAGCTCCAATTTAACTTGTTTCGCTTAGTTTATTACTAGGATAATCGAATACCCCAATTTTCTCACGTATTTGTATTCAATATGTATCATACCCATATCGTATCGAATACCTCTAAGATACTTAACCAATCTTCTTCTCTTTCTTTTTTTTTCTTTTTTTTTTAAGTGCAAATACGTCCAGAAGACACCCATGATACAGCTTGGATACCATTGTAACCCAACCCCAGATAGTTAGAGATAGCCCAAAACTTTTAAGAATTTTTATTTATATTTTTTATATTTTGGTTTCAATTTTGAACACTCGTCCAGTTATCATTTATTTACTCTTTTGGATATCAGTTTGTATTCTAAACATCATTTAATGGCCATGAATTCACTTTATTATCTATTATTGTACTTAAATTGATATATTCTTAATAATAAAAAATAAATGCTTAACAATATATTAAAAATATAAATAAAATATATTGTTTTTAATAAGTAATTAACACACATATCCCCAACGTTTCGTACCCTAGGCTTTTCAGGAAATTTTGCATCCTTGTACAGTCGTACCTGTATCATTTACCATACATCTTAGGTTTATTGTGTAAAATTTTTTAAAGCTTTAAGTTTTTCTTGATATACAAATTTAGCAAAATAAACCACTAAAAATAAGTTTTCAGTATAAATATCTATATACTAGTAAGACAGTATAAATATTTGTTAGGTTTTGTATTCGTTGGCATATTTCGTGTCAAAATTTTCTTGTAATTATCATGCAAATACTTTGTACCTAGTGGGTCAATTGTAACTTGGTTGAGTTTTCAAGAGCTAGAAGTGAAGTTCTGCAAATTGGAGGTACGGTCGAGCAAAATGTAAGTGGTGTTCGGCAAAGACGCACGTAGCAGAAATTTGAAAAGTAGGTGAGGCAAGGATCTCTCATGACACTCGATCGACCGAAATGGTCAGAACTTGAGAGAATTTAGTTACGAACTCTCCTACTGTTCTAGTCTTTGCCCAACCTTTATAGACCTCATTTCCCACGAAATTAAACACTAATTCTCTTTTGAAGGTTCAGAGAAACACAAAAACTATAGAGTCAAACAATGTTTTCCTTTACGCTCACCATTGCCAAATCCTTGAGAGGAGGTCATCCCATCACACCCATCACTACCTTTGCGTTGTGAGTGTTGATTGGAGTTCTGTGAAGTATTGGAGCCACCACGGAATCAACCATAGAGGCTTGAAGATGCAATTGGAGCTCAATTGTGGATTTGGTTGCTAGAGTAGAGAAAGGACTTGTCAGTTGCGAGTAATGGCTTAGAAGGCTTAAGTACATCTTTGCTACATGGCTTCAAGGGTTTTGTGAGTAAATTGTACGGCAACTATCTATTATTGCGGTTCGTTTTCAGTGATGAGGCCTTGAAGAGGTTTTTTTCCACCTAATTCTTAGATTTTCCTCTTCAATAACGCATCTGTGTGTCATAAATTGTATTATTGTCTCTTTACTTACTGCAGTTCTTCTAATTTTATTGTTTATCCATGCTTACTAATGTTAATTAGCTAATCAGGTACACAATTAGGCCTTAGATTGGTAAATTAGCTTAAATTTTGGATAATATTAATTGAATTTAATTGTGCTTTCTCAATATTAATATTAATATAAATTTGAATTAATTAGGTACCTCGGCCAATAAATTAATGATTCCACCAAAACAACTAAAATAGTCGACGAAATTCAAAGAATTGAGCAAAAATATATTACGATGATATTGGGTTAAAAAAAAAAAAGGGAGTTCACGGTAAGATGAGCTAGTTCTTGGATTGTTTTGGTTCACGTTAAGATTCAGTGTAGTACCCTAGGTATTATATCGAGTGTAATTTACCAACTGGCTTATAAAGATTTTTAACTTTTTACTTTTACTTTTTACTTCTCATAAATTTTTTCTAATCAATAATTACAACTATCGATCTCAATCAGAGTACCCTAAGTATTAGGTCGAGTGCAATTTACCAACTGGCTTATAAAGGTTTTTCACTTTTTACTTTCGTTTTTTTTTTTTTTTACTTTTACTTTTTACTTCTCATAAATTTGTTCTTTTTTAACTTTTTTTCTGATCAGTGGTTACAACTATTATTGATCTCAATCATTCTTAATAATTTCATCAGAGGTGCAGTACCCACCCAATCTCAATCCCACATAAATCTAGAGAAATGAAGCGTAGTAAGAGCCAAGGGGGGCCCCTTTCTGACGGCCACTCAATCAGACAAGGATTTGACCACCGAATGGGGTACACTGCACACACACTACACGCCTAGGTGGCATAGGAAAAGTAATAAAAGGCCAGTCTCAGTCTCAGTGTCTGGTTGCGTCGTTTGTCAGTCCCAGTTAAAGACTCAAAAAGTGTGTGTCGACATGACTGTACCAGCCACCAAAATTGTTATTACCAATCACAATGCCCACACTCACAGTTAATTTTTCAATTTTACGAGGCAAAGAGAAAATGTTTTACAAATTTGTTTCAGTAGTTCAATCTTCGTTATAATGTAATGATAAAGAATTACCATTAAAAGCAGATACTATAGATTGAAATGCTCGGAAAAAAAAAAAAAAAACACCTTACCACACACATTATTATAATTTGTGCGTGTGTAAATAATGTAATTCAATCATTTGACATTTGTGCCCGAAAATGTGTCCTAAAATAACTATTATTACTTAGATTTCTTACTTTCATTCTCAAAAAAAGAGAAAAGGATATCTTACTTACGTAGTAGACAGTAGACAGTAACCCCGCAACCCACGCCTCCCACCCAAAAAAAAAGGCACAGTGAGTCCCACCATCTCAACAATACCCAGAAATGCAATGCGCAATGGGCCCAATTAATGTGACCCACGATTTCCTCTTTTTTCCTTTTTTATATATAATCTAAATGCAAACGATTGTACTTGTACTAGCGATGAAATCAAAGCATTACTATGAGGTTAATATATATAGAATATAGTATTAAGAATCATTCGTATTCGTTTCTTTTTGCTACTGTCAGTACCATGTTTTCAATATTTCCTCCAAACGAAAAGATGTACCATGTTTTTAATAATACTATCAGACTCTTTCTTTTATTAAAATTTATCACTGATTTTTTAATGAAGTGGTTAAAAACCTTAACAACCATCAAGTACTTTGCAGTTTAATGACATTGTGCAGTCTCCTCTATGAATAAAACCAAAGTTAAAATCCTCCTCACTCTCGTTGTAACAATAAAATTTTATAAACATATATATAAACTTACATTTGACCTAGCAAACAATGATATCGATATGGGAGCTAGAACTTGAAACTAATAAACACAGAAAAGAAAAAGGAAAAAGTGATTTTGTCACACAAAATAAATGATGAGTGTGGGCAAGCCCACAAAAAATTTAAGCTACACTGATCGGACCAAAGGATAAAACAATGTGGGTTTCTTTTTTTTCAAGAGAAACAGTGTGAATCGTACAAGGAAAAAGAACAAGAATGCATGGCTGGGAACCACTGAAACCAATCTAACTAGTGAAAACATGACACGTGTAAGACATCATCAGGCACAAAGATCCACAACAGAACAAATGTCAATGGAAATGACAAAACACTGAGCAGAGAGAGTGAGAGTTAACAGAGAAGCAGAAGAAGAAAAGCTCACTGCGTGAGGCGTGAGATATGGTCAGATATAGCATTGAACACTCACTCTCTCTCTCTATAAAGCTGTGTCTTACAGCGAAAACAGCGGGAGTCCATGTGAGTTGCACCGCAACTCTCCTATATACACCACCCGCTCTACCCGGGCTTTTGCATTAATAATAAAGTTCACTTTCACTTACCTATCTACTTCTCCATAATGCCCCTCACGACCACACTTCTCGCTGTCTCTCTCTCAATAAATCTCACTTAAGGATTCTTGGCGAAAACTTTGGGAGATCTACAAAGAGCTGCGGAAGTCAGACCCAAAAGGAACTAATAAAGAGGGGGGAAAAACACATTTGCTGTGTAGGGAATTGACTCTTATTCCAAACATGTGCGAAGCAAAAATAGAGAAGAACATGCGAACAATCACACGACACAAAGATTTACGCGGTTCACCACTACTAGGGCTACATCTACATAGTTGCAACGATTTTCCTTATGTCAAACAAAATAATACAGAGGCCGCTTACAATGTATCAAACCCTAATTATGAAGCGACAATAAATGTAACCCCCAAAAGAGCATCAGCTCGAGCCGATAGCTCCATGAACTTAGCCTCACCCAAAAAAAATTCATTTAAAATGTAAAGCTTCTAAGTTGGGTTGGCTCCAAACTAGGAGCTTGTTCGGCATTAGCGTTAATTTTCAGTATTTATGCAAAACTTTTTAAAACCTCATTTTTTTCCACCTTTTCTTATTTTTTTTCAAATTTTTTCAAAATACAAGTATACTTTAACACACTTCAACAAAAAGTTTTCAACAAAAACTAGATAAGTTTTTCTCAAACGGACACTAGATCAAACACAATATAAGGCTCCACATAGCCCCCCGGGCAGTTCTAAAGTAGCAAATGTCATTAAACTAAAAGAGAACCCAACTCCCTATAAAAAGCTAATCAACTATAACTAAACTCATATTTAATATATCATCAACTCTAATTACACATTTTTAGGATTGTAATCTTGAATTATTATGATTTGTAAATAATAAAAATAATGTTAGCAGTGAACGAATGTGAAAGTACCGATATTCTAATAACGAGAAATTATATCAGCTGTTATGAAAAAAATATAGGTAAAACTATTGCCTGTAGCAATTCTCTTGATGTATAGACTGATAATAATAATAAAATAAAATAAAATAAAAAACCCTGAACCAGTTGAAGCCTAAATTTTTGCTCCAATGGCGAATCAAAAGGTGTAGACAAGGGTTTGTTAAGAAATTATGAGAATAAGGGCTCTCAAGTCTCAACCCCACTATATCAATTAAGGAGAACACTAAGTACACTACCGTACGTCTTAGTTAAATCTAAATTATGTCACTTTATACTTTGTTGGCTACAGGCGGTAGCTACTTATAGTACAACGTCCTAATGGAATCCTAGGGGAAAAGAAAAGAGTTGCAAGTGCCTAAAATTCAGAGGAGCTTTTTCTATGGTACTATAGTCTATTACCACCCCAGCTTTGTTTAGCTTTTGATTCATAAGTAACCACAAGAACAAGCATCAACCAAAGACACTGAAAATAACAGCATACAAAAGATGGATAGTTATACCGTAAAGAAAGAAAGAGGAATACAGGGAAAGATCAAAACAAACATTTAGGCTGTCATCGTTTTGAATGTCTTTTAAATCTCAAAGCAATGCCATAGCTTAACATCATATAGAAACTACATGATAAGTCCAAAATTTCCAAATCACAATTTAAAAGGACGAAAGTTTCTTGCCTATTCGAAGTATATGTAAAAAGACATTTCAATTCACATTACTACATGAAGATTATATAACAATTCAATATAATGTTGATTACTCAATGACTTCCTATGCAGAAACAACACAGTAAGGTAACATTTTCACAACAAGTTAAGGTGTCCATCTATTATAGGTCAAAATCATATAATATAATATTATACCTAGATGCACCACAACTGGAAACAAGAATTTTGTGAAAATGTTATGATATTTTGTTGTATCCCTAGATTTCCTCCTACTCTATTACCATTATGGGAAATGTTAACCAATGCCCTTGAGGCATTGGTTTAGGAGCTATTTTTAGAAATATTTTATTGGGAGAATAATTAAACAGTAAATGTTGTTGATTGCTTTTTATATTTCCCATGAATGTGGTGTCAAAAGTTTCCTATTATGGTTTATTAACAATGGCCCTAAGGCATCCGTTAACATGACCCTACTATTATATTTGTTTTGCAATAAGACTGATAATCATTAACACAGCCGAATTGTCTTAGTTCCTCTCTCTCCATGATAAGTAGTAATTTTAAGATTTGAATATAAATGCATAAGGTCACAAGATAATATTGCCTGAGATGCAAATGCAACAGCTTATCACACTCACATGTCAGGAAATTAACAAGAATTTCTGAAATCCGAAATATGGAATTGGTAAATTTCGGGTTCGAAAAGAATTTTTCTTTCTTTTGTAGTATTGTGGAGGAGATTGCATCAACACAAAAGCATGTTCTATGATTTAAAAATGAAGGAAAAGCATAGGCCAAAGAAACTATTATCCAATAAACAAAATAATTCATTAATGAAAAGAAGGTCCAAGAATGCATTAACTTGATAGTAAGCAACACTAAATATGCTCCGCAAATGGTAAAAAGTGCTTAAAGAGAAGCAAAGGTCTCCTGAAAACAGCCTTGCCAGATAGGTACCTTAACAATCCAAGCACATGAATATATGCCAATATAATGTCCAACTGGACATATGCAATGGTTGGATATCTGAAAAATGTTCTCCTTTTTTTAATTTTTTAAGTAAGTTAAGGAATCCTAGTTTGGCAAAAGAGGAATACCCACTGAAGCACAATAAAAAACAACGGCAGAGAAGGACGAATATTAAAACGATAGGAAGGCATCACCAAAAAGTTAAATTGTACTTTCAAATAAAAACAATAATAGCTGCCAACCATAACTAACAAGGTTAATCTACAAATCTTTAGCAAAGAATCATAAAGTATTATAATCATCATCCTTAGAAGTTTTAAAGGCTGCTATACCCATGCCAATGGCACGACTTTCACTCTGGTACAAATGAAAATAGTGTACTTCTTGTTTTCAGCTATTATACAACTGAATAGATAACCACACAGCCTTGCAAGAATGTGTAACTAGGAATAAATAAATTAAAAAAAATAAATAAATAAATAAATAAATAAAACTCAAAATAAATTGGATGTCAAAAGAGGAAAAGGCAGCAGCAAATTAGCATGCCCTAACATGAGTCCTTTCAGAAAACCACAGTGGAATATATATGCTCACGTGATTAGTAAGATTTGTATGAGAGTCTCTTGATGTTTTTATTTTATTTTATGAAGAGAATCTCTTGATGATGGTGATAATGAGGATGAGTATCCTTAGAATGAACTCCATTTAGCTTGGTTCAATATTATATTTCAAATTACTCAATACAATTTACAAGAACATATAACTGTCACTTTAGCTGCCAGTCCTTAGACAATTTCCAATGCTCATGCTGTATTGGAACTTGAAACTCTAAGAAAGTAACCAGAGTAGACATCATTGCATGCCATTAACTATCACATTAAAACTTAGGGCCCCATGTAATGTAAAACAGACAAAGATTGAAAGGATGCATTAAAATACAAGGCACCACCATGCATGTTTTCTTTTAGACTTTTAAGTTTTAACCATTTGCACAAGAAGAGAGAGAGAAAAGAAAATGCTCCATCTAATCAAATTAAAGAATAAGTAACCAAAAACTACATGCTGCGAATATGGGAAGAGCATATGTAAGTAATTATATCGTATGTCTAGGTGCTTATCTTACTTTAGAAGTAAAATTAAAGCAGCAAATAAACAAAAATAATGCCTATTAGGGATCTCATATTTTATAAAAGGTTCCTGTTAACAGATGCCCTGATCAGGGCAATGTTAATCAACCATTTTTAAAAAGTTTTGACATCATTTTCATAAGAAATATAAAAATCCGTCAAAACAATTAATTACTTTTTTTACCATAAAAATTTTTTAAAAATATTTCCTAAACAAATGTCCTTAAGAGTTTCCATTAACTTTTCCCTTCATAAAATGTTTATTATGATAGGGAAAAACTCTCTCTCTCTCTTCTTTGTGGTTTAACATTTGAAGAAAGTGGAAATTTTGAAACTTATATCAAGAACTTGAATAGTACTACAAATTTTAGGGGCAAGCTACATAAATGATTTCAATTCTCCCATTCTACAGTTAACACCAATTATGACCGCATCTATATACTCCTAGTCATACCATAGAAAGCTCTAATCTTTCCAACATGGCACTTTCCATTGGTGTAACAAATTAACCCTTTCATGTTAAAAATTCACTTGTAACCTTTTATAAAAAAAATTAATTGAGTTTAAGACGATAAACTTGAACTCTCTTTTTTTTCCCCTCAAAAAAAAACTCGAACTCTTTTTAACATGAGCATCCATTTGCCTGAGCTATTTTTTCATCTTTTAAAGCACAACTTCTTTTCAATGTATAATTGTACTTTTCACACAATAATCAAAATAAGAAAATAAAACTCATCTAAACACACAATTCAACAATCACTACAAGAAAACCATAATATTGAATGACTTAACATCCATAAAATATTTGCTGAATTGGCATGAATGAACTTCACAGACACAGAAAGTTCCAAGCTGACAACTAAAGAAGGGGATATACAAGTGATAACCAATCTTTACCCATTTATTAACTTGAAATGTACAGAAAATTTCAATAAAATAGACAGTATTCTTCTGAGTTTATATGACTTAACCACCATATTAGCATAAATTGAGTCATATTGAAACATTTGGAGTATGATTAGTAGATTACATCATGGAAGCTTTTTTTGAGATGGTTACCCAACGAGCCTGAAATGTACTCATATATAACAATGATTGCATGGATGTCATATTAAAGCAACATATGCTTAATGCTTTAAGTTGAATACGCCAAGAAATGAGGGGAAAATCATTCTCCATCTATCATTGGAGACCATAAAGAGAGAAAGGCCATTTGAAGAGCACAAAGGAAGAACCTATATGTAAGAAGCTGAAGCTAGCTAGGATTCCCATTCAATGGTAGTTGTTATACGGAAAGAAAATATTAAATGACTGTATTCAAACGATCAGACTACTATTGAAGATGTGAACACTCATTACTAATCCCTGAAACGTCAAAATCAGAATCTCTAGTTCAAAAAAGTTAATACTTTCAAACTTCATATTTTCCTGGCACGGAAAAGAGAAAGAGAGAAAGAAAGAGATAAAAGAGAGTACAAAAGTAAACAAACACACAAGAAGCAAGGTAGCTGGGAAATGCCATTAGACCAAGCCTCAAATGTAAACAATAAACTGAAAAGAGAAAAGGTGCAAACACTGTTACAAGTTTCCTTGAATAACAATTAATAAAGAACCACACTGCAACCATGTTCCAGGAAAGAATTTTCCAGGTAATAATCCCAGAAAAAACCAGTGGAGCTACCATTACAAACAGTCAGCTAATCTAAGAAGTGGGTCTCTATTATTATCCCTAGGGTTTTTGTTGGTTTGCGTGAAAATTGTCATATTTGAATATTCTACGAGTATAATCTTTTTTTCTCAGCCAGTGGGTTCTTTGAGGAAACAGAAAAAAGGAGATAAGGATAGTACTAGTAGTACTAGGACTAGGAAAGCAATTGTTTTGTTTACCATGTGGGCTTGCTATATGTGCTAACTTTAGCCAAAATCCACGCTATCATGCGCCATGAAAACCATCAGAAATGTCTTGCTGGTCTAGTATTAGCGAAGATAATGAAAGATTTTGACAGTGCTAGCTAGCTTGCGTTTTTCAACAAGCATAATTGACACATATCATTCAAATTTCAGAGAGAGAGAGAGACTAACCGGAAAGGGTTCTAATGGAGGCACCTGTGGAGAGATTGCTGAGCTGCATTTGGATCTTGTTCAAGAACGTGGTTGCCTCGTCAAAAGGCCTGGAAAGATCAGATTTGTACTTGACCAACATGTCACAGTAGGTTTCCTTCATACAAAGAAACAAAGGAAGAAAGAAACTTAGGAAGCAAAGTCTTATGACAAAAGCTTATAGTGCTTTGTTTACTGCTTAGGAGAGAGAGAGAGAGAGAGAGAGAGAGAGAAGAGGGGGGACCATGAACTCGTCGAGCTCGGGATCGGCTCCTAAACACGTGGAAACAGTGTCTCTCTTACAAAGGTCGTTTTCTTGCCGGATTTCGTCTAATAAACTCGCTATCTCCGGAGGCGCCCCTACCTGCAACAAAAACCACAAAGAACATTCCTTTCTGTCAGTTTTAGCTGTCTTAATTTCATGGCCAACAGATTAAGAGCTCGAATTTTCATTATGGGTTCTCCAAGTATTGAACAAAACGAAATTCTCTTGGCTCTCTTTTCTCTTATTTTCCCACTCTTCTTGGAATTATGTCTCTGATCTTCAAAACCAAAACCAGAAGCCAAAATACATATAATTTTGGAAAATTAAGCTGTTCAAAAAGGAAAGAAAGAAGAAAAGAGAGCAAATTGGAAAAGGAAAACACAGTGTTAACGCTCTCTCACTACAAGGGTGGTTGGAATGAAAAGCCACAAGCATTAAAATTCCATCACTTCAAATTCCACAGCTGTAGTGTGTACTTGACCACAGACCGACACACAATACTGCTAATTACCATCACACCCCAAAGCCCCAATAAGAAAAACAGCATGTAATAACTTAGAAAAACATGGTCAAATAACCACAACCATAGAAAAGAACGAATACATATAGAGTAGCTAGGAGTAGAAGACTAGTATTGCAGCCTTGGTTTTGCACCTAGAAAGACCAAAAGAGAAAAGCAGTAACGTATTTTCACACACACAAACCTTTTGGCAATCGATGTAAGCTTGAAGCAAACGAGGGTAGCAAGGATGGGAAGCGATTTTGGCTTTGATGATGGTGGACATGTCGAGCTCTTCGCGTTGAATTTCTGAGGCTTCGGAGATAGCTGAAGCTGCCGCTGAGAGAAGCTCCTCGGATCCGAATATTGGAATCCGATGATGATGATGATCGCGGAAAGAGGCAAAAGCACCTGAAGAAGAAGAAGAAGACAACAAGGTCTGGTAATCCGAGGGTAAGATCAGATTGTCTGGGGACATCAAAGCCTTGTCTGAGTACTCCGCCGCTGAGTTTAGACCGTACATTCCATCCATCATCAAAGGCTAAGCTCTAGCTCTTGCTAAGCTATCCTCCTTATCTTCTTTTTGTACACTATTAGGAGAGCAAGTAGTATAGATTATTAGGAGTATTATTACTGAGTGAGTGTTCTAAATATATATATATATACAGAGAGAGAGAGAGAGAAAAAGAAGAAGAAGAGGAGGGTGTTTGAAATTTTGTAAAGAAAAAAATATAAAATATAGTGCAGTTGAAAAAAAATTGATATATAATCTGAATATATTTTTTGACAGAAAGAATGGGACTTTGCTGGAATTGGAGTAGCAGAAGAGAACTGCGAGTGATCTTGGGGAGTGTGATATTTTTGGCGAAAGATGCGTATTTTTATCAGAGCCAGAGGATTAATCCTTTCGTTTTTTTTTTTTTTTTTTTTTTGTATGGCTATTTTATTCTTATTATGACTATTTACAGCACTAAAGGAAATATAAAAGTAATAAAATTGAGAGGAAGCTTAAGCTATGTCTACGCAAAGTCATATTTTACCACAAGGAAGCTTTGTTTAATTGCCAACAGTGACAGTCTCAGTTCCTTAAATAGCAATGTTTTGGAAGTTACAGTTTGGCAGTTTGCATTTCCTTTTTTATGCGGGAAAAGTGAGATAGAAAATTTAGATTTCAATATTAATAAGAGGAATATTAATGGGAGGGTTTTTTTTTTTTTTTTTAAACAAATACGCACAAAAAAGGGTTCTAATAATGGGAGGGTTTCTTTTGGTTTAAGAGTGCAGAAAAGAAAAAAATTAATTTTCCTTTGAGAAAAAAAGCATAAGAAAATAAAAGGTACTACATGTCAAGGGAGGTCGTATTTTACTATTTTAACAGTAGAAACCAACAAATCTATTGCTCTATTATTATTACTTTCTTTCCTTTTTTTCATATTAATTATTATTACTTTTTCTATGTATAGAAGTACTACAAAATTATAATCATGAATATTTTTTGAAGTTGTTGAACAAAAAATATATATATTTTGAAGTTATCATTTGTAATAATTATATACTTGATTTTTTTTAAGGGATTAAATTACTTGTTGTAAACCTTTTGCTTTACTTTCACCGATAAAAATATAACACATCATCATCTTACTAAAACATAAATACATTTTATTATAAAAGATAATATTTTAATAAATACCATATTTTAAGTTGGATAAAATTTAACACATCATCATCTTACTAAAACATAAATACATTTTATTATAAAAGATAATATTTTAATAAATACCATATTTTAAGTTGGATAAAATTTAGGTACAGTATCATAAATGCTTCTTAAGTTCCTCTTTTAAAATTCAATCATGTGATTTTTTTTAGCGAAATGATATGTCCACAACATTTTTACAACAAATTTTAAGTGGCAGGTTGTTACTTGTGGTTATTGTTGGGGCAAAAATGTAATCTTAGTATTAGATTCAAATCTAAACCAATAATAACTAACCACCTATGATTTGTTGTAAAAATGTGGTAAAAATATTGTGGATGTAACACCTCTCTTTTTTTTATCATGAGATGGAAGTACATTTTTAATTAAATGGTCATATAGCTGAATTTTAATATTGGAATATATGAAACAACACCTAAATTCTATACTTAAGTTTTGCACTTACAGATTTTAAGTAAAAGATTAATATGATGTTATTAGAGGTCCGTTTGGGTAGTGCGGCTGCGTCCACGTTTTGCAAGTTTTGGGCGTTTTTTTTTTAAGTCTAGTGCGTTATGCACTGTTCATTGGCCATGAACAGTGATTTTAGGCCAATGAACAGTGCTGAACAGTAATAAACAATAAAAAAAATTATTTTTATTGTTTTCTATTTTCAATTTTCAGCCAAATAAGCTGTATCCAAATGCACATTAGGTGTGATAGATTATTTTAAGTTTTAAGTAAAAACTAATGTAGCAATCTCTTGTTAAATAATGTAAAGTATGAGTTATATATCTCATCCCTATTAAATTTAGGCTTTTTTTAATATATATATATTTACCAAACATTTCCTCCTAATAGTAATAATCATCTAAGTTTTGATATGCTAAGGTTTAATGGGTTTGTGCATGTTTAGTATAGTAATCATCTATTTATATACAAATGAATGGTGACTAAGCAAAGAAATAAAATAAAAAATAAAAAATTTATAGTGACACAAATAATGAAGAGATGTTTGACTGGTAAACTCTTATGAGGATCCTCCTTAACAATCTTTGATCAAGCATGGATACAACTGCTTGCGTATCAAAATATGATATGGATTCCAGTATGATTATTTTATAGAATTAAGCACAAGAATATTTTGGTTTAGATGACATGTTCTTAATTCTTACTATTCAAATCTTAATTTTATTATATATGGTAGGTTTGCATCATATTCACTAATTTATTTTAAAAATCAACTTTTGAAATAAAGTTAATAGTTTATTGCACAATAAAACCAACCAGGATACGGAACTATTTCAATCTTTTCTTTCCAATAGGTTATTAGCTTTATTAACATGCATGGTGCTTACTAAAGAGAAACCAAATTGGAAAAGAATTGCAAACCGAGCGAATATATATAATGCAAAGTAGTGGCATATCAAGCTAATATGTACAGAAGAACAACAAAAAGCACATAAAAGCATAAAGAATAGTTGCAGGATATACTAAAATAAGTGAATTAATAAGTTATCAACTTGAACAACAAAATAAAAATGTAAGAACATGTCAAAAGTCTTGTAATTCAATTGGCACCTCTTAGTATTTATAGGAGAGACATCTAGGGTTTAAATCATTTTACCCCGAACTATCAATGTATCAAAAAAAAATAGAAACACATATTGCCTTGAATTTAATTGTTTTGGGTATAGTATGCATTTAAGAATTTATCCTTGAGAGGACCAATTAATAATGGTAATTAGATTTTGTAAAAAAATTGACTAAAAAATATTTTAAATATGACAACCAAGTGATATTAGGTATAACTGTGATATGTAACATTTCTTTTACATATAGTGGGTTTCACATTATGAGGTCCACCACATGAAAGATGTGTTATATATCACAATTCTAACAAGAAGAAGTCTTGATCCCAAATTCTTGGGTAATGTACTAATATAACATATTTGTACAAAGTAAAAACTTCATGACAATAGATGATATCAACAACGTTGATTTATTTATGAAAAGAAATTTCTTCTACTATTCTAGTACATCTTGCAACAAAAGATATTTTGATTTTTTTATGATTAAAGGCCCATTTGGATCACGTTCTCATCTGCACGTTTCTGCGTTTTTGTTTTTCTTTTCTTGACCAACACCTTATGCACTGTTCATGGGACATAAACAATGCATTAAGGCAAAGTTACAGTAACCCAGCAGTGAATAGTAATTCAGAAATTATTTTTTTTAATTATTTTTAGTTTTCAATTTTCAGTAAAATAAGTGGTATCCAAACGCACACTAACATACGGTAGCAAAAACAAGTGAAACATATATGACTAAGGTCATGGAGTTTAACTAATTTTATTTCACATATATAGGAAATTTCAACATTTTTTATGTTAAGAATGTAAGATAAATCCCTATTTAAGTATTACATTGAGCATAAATTCTAGCGCTTTTTCCCCTTGGTGTCGGAAAATATAGCAAAAAATAATAGAAAGAAAACAATAATGAAGACTCAGACGTGTGAATGTAATACTCTTTAAAGATAATATTAATTTACTCCTAATCAAAGAATTTGCTAAAAAGGCCAAAGGCCTTGTAGTTGAATTAGCACCTCCCTATGCACAAAATGCTTGGGAGTCTAAGGGGAAAGGGGTTCGAGCTGTGGGGTTAGCAGTATGTTGTAATTATTTCTCAAAAAAAAAAAAGTGCTAAAAAGTGGCAAGAAAACTTGTCTCCAGAATTCAACTATGTCAAAATTCTTTAAGAAAGAAACTTAGAGGGTCCTATGAATTTCTCCAAATAGTGTGTAAAAACAAATTGGAAATGAAAGTCTATTATAAACAATGAAGAGTTGCCCTTTTCAAAATTCACACTTGAAATGTCACTTGGTTGCTAGTTGCTACGTACAAGCATTCTATTTTTCTTTTTTCTTTTTTTGAGAAACTAGACAAAATTACTTGAAAGTTGAATTCAAATATCTATATATATATTAAGTATTATCAAAAAATTTAATCATTTGATATATATATATATATATATTTTGGTTGGCATCTATCAGTTTGTAGTTCGCTATTTAGTTTTTGATTTGAGTAAAATAGAACGAATACATATGCCAAGTGCTAAGGAATAGATTAGTTTTATGTTCAAAGGATTTGAATAGACAATTTGGAACAGAAAAGCTATAATTAATTAGTGAATCGTAATTTGTTTACATCGCGTTGAATGTTATGATTTGGGAATCTATTCATCAAGCCTTTCGCCTATCAAAGAGATGTGAAAGCATTTTGTCATATTAATAATCTTTCTATTATTGTTCATCTTTTTAAATATACCTAAATGATTTTAGGAGCATCAATGGGCACTTTAAAGTTTAAATACATTTAAAAAAAATGCACTTTAATATCAATAGTCTTTTAGATAAATGATATTTTCATTCTTCCTTAGCATAGGATGGTGGATGAGATTATGATTCAAATCTTTCTAAGTATTCGCTTAACGAAGATCTAGGAGTGGAAAAAAAAAAAAAAAAAAAAAAAAAAAAAAAAAAAAAAAAAAAAAAAAACTCCTTATAAAATACTAGAAATATTCTATCAACAAAAGAAAATAAAATACTAGAAATTATTTCCTCACATAGAAAATCATTGGCTTCTTTGTTTTTCTCAACAAAAAAAAAAAAAAAAAAAAAAAACCCAATAATTCTTTGTGTTTTGGGTAAATTGCAAATAACACTCCTAAAGTTTGGGTATGTTTGGATTTTACACCTTTAAAGTTTGGGGGTGGTTAGATTTTACACACTAAAGTTTTAGAATTGTAAAATTCAAACACTCCAAACTTTGGAGGGTAAACTCTAAATTTTGAAACGACAAGCTGCAAATTTCAAACACTCCCAAACTTTAGAAGTAATTTCTAAATTCTGAAATTTTAAGGTGTAAAATCTAAACAGCTCCAAACTTTAGGAGTGTAATTTGCAATTTACTCTTATATTTTTAACACAAACATCTAAAATTTAAATGGTCTCTCTCAATTATTGTATACATATTTCACTTGCCAAAAATTAAAATCAAAGAGGCAGGATGTCACGTACTATGGTCACGCCGAATTGGAAGATGCTTACTCAAATCACCCTTACCCTATATTTTTTTTTTCATCTAAAAAGGTTAAAATCAAAAAGAAAAATGCAATTGCAAAAAAGAAAAAGAGTAGAAAAATGAGGATGATGTGATTTAACTTACGTGTAATTCTTTAACTTTTTTTTCTTTTTTTTTTTTGAGAAGAATTCTTTAACTATTTATTATTATTAAATGATGAAGTGCAAATTACAATAACCCTAATATGATATATAAATATATATATATATATATATATATTTATATATAGAAACCCTAGAATCTAGAGGTTAGCCCTAGACGGAGCAAAGGGTGAGAGGAAAGATTACAAAACCCTATATGCCATTATGCCTTTTAACGGTGGCCGACACGATTCTAGTTGTCCGATATGTCCGACACAAGTTGATGAATTAACATTCATTAATTTAAAAACTCCCTAGTGCCTGATTTGCTGCTCTACAGCCCATGGAGTTAATTGTAGTCTAAACAAGCTTTGATTCTCAATCTGAGAAGTGGGTGTGGGACCCAAATCCTTTGACTATCCGAAAGACCACTGATTGGTCGCATCCAAACCATGCGAGTACACTTGTCTGTGATAAACGTGTCGGGGGCTTAGTGCATTAAATTTGTGCATTATTAGCCGTTAATCTTGATCCATGGTTTTTAACATCATAGGGCTGTAAAAAAAAGGCTAGGAAAACTCTAAATGGCTCAACATTTTCATAGCAAATTTTAAGTAACAGCTTGTTGCTGTTGTTGATAAACAAAAATATAATTTAAATAATAGGTTCATACTAAGCGTGCGTTTGGATTGGACATTTTGTTGCGTTTGGTGTTTTGGATACTGCGTCTCACGCACTGTTCATAAACCAACCACTCACAGAAAAACGTAGCAAGTGTTATACACAGTATTTTCAACTTTAAAAAATATTTTACTACAGTATTGTTAGCAATAAATTTTCAATTTTCAGCAAAATAAGAAGTATTCAAACAATCCTTAAAAATCTGTAATAAACTATTACCTAAAATCTATTATAAATTTATTATGAAAATATTACGAACGCTTTCTCAAAAGTTAATTAGAGTGTTGGACCATTCTAGTTGTTTAGTGCAAAGATTGGTGGACAATTTCATGTGTGGGATGGGCAATTGCCGTTGAGGCACAGTGGGAATTTGGAAGATGCCAAAAGCAGAGGCCACAAAGAATTTAAGAAGACCCTAGTGTATGATTTCCATGTCGTATGTTAATTGATGATGATAAAGCAAAAACTATTCTAATTGATTGACTTGTAGCAATAATACAGGAACATCTGTCTGTTTGTTATTGCACTGAGGCTCACGTCCAAATTTTCAACGGATTAGATGAAAGCTGAGGGTTTTTTTTTTTTCTTTTTTTTGGTACTTTGCATAGTAATTACTTGTGAAATTTGACTCAATTTGAATTAATGATAGACTGATAAACATGTGCATCAGTGCATGATGTATGCTTGTAAGAATTCATATCAAATCCACATAAGAAAAAGGTATTCTAACCATAAGCAGGTGAGATTTTTGGAGGAGTTGTAACAAGGACTTCAACAGAGACCAAATAATTGTGGTTTCTTACAAATTGACAAGTATTCTGCTTAAAAAGAGAAATCTTAGTTCAGTCTTGACCAATCTGATGTTTGTATAAGGAAGTTCTGATGGCTAAGTTAATAAATTGGTGGACAGAGAAAGAAATGAGAATGGCAAAGTAATAGTGAAGAGGTTGATTACCTTTATTTAGTGGAACCAAAGGGTATTTATTGTGTGTGGGTTTTTTTTTTTTTTTTTTTTGAGAAATTAACCTAAAACTAGCTATCAATTAATGGTCCCCTTTAGTCGATCAATTGGTTGTCCTTTTAGATCAATTAAGGGGATGTCTTTCTTAAAATATTTATTAAAAAAAAAATAGAGGGGACATGTGTCAGGGTAATGACGTTAAACTAAACTGTAGTCCTTCAACTAATTGAGTCCTTAAATTAACTATAAAGACCAGTCACGATAAAAACCCTAACCACCCTAAAATTAAGTAGTAGTCCTCCAAGCAAATTGTCTCCTCAAGTTGACTGAGAAGACATGTGTTAGGGTAGCACCTCTATATAAAAGCAAACAGTATAGGTTTAATAGAATTGGATACAATGGTTGGTTATTAGATCCCAATAAATATTTTTGTGAGGGAGGTCAATGGGCTTTTTTTTTTAAGGATAATTGTATTGGCTAACCAACTAGAGGGAAGGAATCCATTAGCAAATGCCCATGTCATCCCAAGGCACGTAATTGTTGCATTCCTCTGTCCTTTGATTTTCGTCCATTATGCTTGACCATTGTCCTTGGAGCTTGGACAGTTTGTATCATTCTAAGCTAACCACTAAGATCGCTTAGATTTATAAATAGATATATATATATATATATATATATATATATATATATTTTAACGTGAAATGGATGGTATTAAGACAAAAGAAGCAAAATAGCATAGGAACCTATCCCATCTACTTCACAAGAGCCAAAGATAGTAAGGGGAATAGATATCCTTGCTCACTCTTTCCTTTCATGAAACCATGCTAATTGACAACGCTTTTGATTAATGTCCGTTTGGATATAATTTTTTGAAATATAAAAGATTAAAATATAATTATATGAAAATGAAACTTTAACAAGTTACTATAAATTAACAAGTATACAAAAAAACATTATCTACAAAAAGAATGTTGACAAACAGTTCGGATGGAGGAAAATACCATCACTATTAAGGTATCTAAAGGTGCCATTAGAACATTTTAATTCGAAATTTTTAGTAATAATGTAAAATAGATAAAAGTAACTTTTAACTTACGCAAAATTTATTTATATTTTGGTATTTTGGAGGGGTATGCTCTATAGATCTAGGCCTCTTATCTTGTGAAGACAAGGCTATGAGGCTATGTCGTGCTAGACTAGTACCTAATAATAATTCGTTTATAGGTGGTGTACATCAAAGATGGGACTGGTATGGTAAACCTTACCTCTTCAGTTACTGCAAATATATAAAGTGTTGTAGCAGGTGATTGGCTGGTCTGTGACTTTGTGCTATCAATAATGGTTTGTGCCTTTTATATTAATCAACGAGGAATGCAACACTCAAAATATTACTGAGTTGTCAATATCTTATTCATTCTGGTATGGCTCCACAATTTTTAACAATTTATTTTATTTTATTTTATAAGAAAGTAAAAGAAGCTTTTAACAATTTCTCACTTCAACAACAGTGGTGAAATGTGTAATAACCTTAGACTTTTGTTTACTTATTGGTAAATTAGACCGCTAAAATTTTTCAAATTTTCAGTATATTTAATCTTAAATTTCCATATACTTACGAAACCTAATCACAGAGCAAATAAAAATAAAAACCATGTGACATGCGATATTATGATAATCGATGAGCTAATTTTTTTTTTTTTTTTTCATTCTAAATATATTTGGATAGGATTTATAGGTAATTGTCTCCAAAGGGTATGGATAAAAAAATGTTAGAATGTTACATTTTCATTCTAATTTTTTTTTTTTTTTTTTTTTTTCATTCAGTGTGAGAAAATGCAATTTATATGCATAAAAGAATGTTAGAATTGGGTATGGATCAAAAGTTTCTTAAAATTTATGATCTAAATAAAGGTGATGATTTGATAATATTTTTTCTATATCTTTCACACCAAAACAAATTTTTGTGTGAAACTTTTTTCCTTTTTTTTTTTGGAAAGTAAACATATGAAGCGTCAACATAACATAAATTTGACCCTTTTGAATTTGAACAGAAAGATATAATTAATTGAAACTGGCACAATTCTATCGTTCCTAAGAATTTGCTCGATCCTCAGACGCTTACTTGACCAAAAAATGACTAACAATAAATTAACTTTGAAGACCCAATGAAACAATCCAATGAGTTCCTACATAAAGCTAACATTTTTCTTTTACACGAATTGAAAGGAAAGAGGTTGTCGTATCTAGATTACTCCGAGAGCAAACCTTGTCGAGCTTATAGACCAAACCCTCCCATGTTATCCTTGTGAGCTCATTCTAGAGTTGCTCTTAGCGAGTTTCTTATGTGAACCACAAAAGTTGTCAACCATCGCCAATGAGTTCATATATGTATCCTTGCAAAGAGTTCTTTAAAGTGCTGAATTTCTATAGGAGAATTCCAAGATTTTGGGCAACTGCGTTGGGAGGTGAATGGGTGCTTACGAAGGTTGTATAGCGGGCATATTTTACAAAGTTTTGGTAAGATTGGACTATTCTAACTGTTTGTTTTTTGGTAAATTTCCCACGGGATTTAAGGTCTGTTTGTATTACGTGTTTGTGTTTGCGTGTCCGCGTTTTAGGCCTTTTTTTTTTTTTTTTTTTTTTTTTAACCCAGAGTGTTATGCACTGTTTATTGGCCATGAACAGTATATTTAGGCCAATGAACAGTATTAAACAGTAAGAAAATTATTTTTTATTATTTTCAGTTTTCAGTTTTCAACAAATAAACTGTATCCAAATGCATACTTAGTACCCTCCTAATAGTTTTTCCTCAAGGAGTTCTACAAAGGTTTTGCACTTGACTTCAAAACATGTGTATGCCTTTATTTGCTTTAATTCATTATTATTATTGGACTGTAGCGATATATTACTGTGGTATATTAATTGATGAATTGTTAACTCTAGACTTAAAAACATAGTGGTCTAAATCAAAGTTTTCATAATTTACATCTTGGGAGAATGTTATTCTTGACAAAGATTGTACAAGCCAAAAATAGCGGTTGACAAAGCTAGCAGAAATTGACACATAAATAGTTCTAAAATTTGTATGCACTATGCATAAGATTCTTACAAAATGATGTGAAGCGCTAGAATTTAGGAAGAAAGGTACTAAACAAACAGATTGAGATCCAATTTTAAACTCTTAATTACCGAAACTTCACATATGAATTTCTTCAATCTTATCAATCTATTTTAAAACAAGTTAATTGAATTACATCATTAACAATTCAAATAACTATAAAAAAAAATGACGATAAAACAAAAATATATGAAAATTATCGATATAATTCGTCAAAAATTCATGTACTAGAAAGTCTAGAATATGATAAAAAAAGAAAAAGTTATGTTTGCTGTTATAAAAGCAAAAACAGAACGTTTTCATTGGTGTTTGGCGTTTTGTGTGAATTCTATGTACTGTTCACAGGACTTACAAACTTTTTTTTCAGCAAAAACTTTTATTAAAAATAAGTCCCACAACACTATTTATACATTTAAAAATTATTTCGTTACAGTATTTTTAATTTTTAATAATAAACGATATTCAAACAGACCCTAAATCAAAGAACAACTAATGAACTAATGACACGAGTAGAAATGGAAAAATCTAAAAGACTTTTTCTTTTCTTTTTTTACTTCTTCAAAAGTAAACATCAAGGTTCAACGTAATGTAACTGCCTTTACACTTTCAGCTATTTCTAATAAAAAGCTTCAAAATCCCACATATTTATCGAAGAAAAAATTAAAGTTCTAACATTTTACGGAATTTATGGGGGAAAAAAAGGTTTATTATCATATCATCTGAAAGATTCTCAGTTCTCTCCTATGGCATGTGTGTCTGTTGGATGAAACGGTGTAACGTAAAAGCAATTGTTTCGGTTCTTGTTGATGGCTGATTGATTGATAGATATATCGAACGAAAGTTTTTTCGTCATTTTGGACTTGAAGGTGAAACCGACAAAACAAAGCTTACAGCAGAGTACAAGCTACAAAGTAAAAACCCTTCGTTTTTTTAAAGGTAAAACTTTTTCTTGGTAAACAAGAATTCTCTCAAAAAAAAGAAAGAAAGTGAAAACTATAATTCTAGGCCGTAGAGACACAGTAATATACAGTGTTAAATCGTGCTCGGAGATCACAAAGCACACTCTTCGAGTATTGTTGGACAGTGGTCGGTGGAAATATTTGGCAGCAGGAACATATCAGTACAAACTACAGTAACTTTTATTTACCAGATGACATTAATTTTTCTTGTAATTAGTAACGTTTTTCTTTTATTTATTGTATTCATTCTTGTAAAAAACTAAAAATAACGAATACTTCGAAAGTGACAGTGAAACTCATTATAATTTATAAACTCCTATCAACGTCTAAGCCCTGTTTTTACCTAGTGTCCTGGTAACCTTGTTGGGGGCAAAAAAGTCACCAGTGCAATTTCAAAAAGTTATTTAGTGTGATTGGTAAAATTTATAAATGGTGCTTCTTTTGATTATGGGTTCTTTTGATTGCATTTCGGGAGTTTAAAAGTGCATTTTTAAAAACCTAAATTCTGTTTCGTCACGACATTCTATATCTTTTTTACAAGACTTGTTCTAAACAAACAAACCAAAAAAAATAAAAATAAAAAGTCCTAAATAACATGATTTTACTGCCTTTTTCCCATTTCAATCAACTTAAACGCATTCTTAAGATAAATAAAATCTATGCAAGCTCAAACACGCATTTAATAAGTGACAAATATTTAATTACTGAATGGAAGAAACTATGGACGTACCTGTAAAGCTTGAATGGCTCCAAAGAAATGCTTTTCTTTGAAACTTGCAAGTTGAAATTTTGGGCCCTCCAGTTTAGCTGATGTCGAACCAGAGTCACATGATCTATAGTCAGATCATATATCATCTGGGAATTGATATATCAAATCAGAGAACAGAGTAGGTAGATATGGTACTAGAGAAGAAAGTGTGTAGTTGTAACAACAACTTTGAGACATGGCCAGTTTAGGCCTTTATTTTGATTCTATTTTGTATATGGATTTGCATCTGGAGAAAGTCAAAGAAATTTTAATGCGAAAGGAAGAGTTTGAAAGAGTCTAGTGAGAAAATTAATGAAGCATGGCCATTTGGTACCTCAGGATTGAATGGGGGGTGCTTTATATATATATTTCAACTTTACTGCTAACACAATTTCTTTTATGACTTTTTCTTATATTAAGAATGACAAATTGATTCTCAAAAAAAAAAAAAAAAAAAGAATGACAAATTATGGATTGTGAACAATTACATTCGTATAGACCTATATTATTATCGTTACTTTTATTTTAATCACTCAAGTATTTACATCAATTTGTGCAATTTTTTTTTATTATATATTTTAACATAAGAATTTACTTTTTTTATTTTATATACTTACTTTTCAAAACTCACTACATTGATTATCTATTTATCAAATTTTCTTATTTTTTAAATTATTTTTCTTTTTTCACACACAACAACTACCATCTACTTTCTTTCTTCATCCTTAAAATACGTAAAGAAATAATTTAAAAAAAATGCAAAATCAATGGGGCCAATGTATATTTACTAATATAGTAACCATATATTCTTATACAATTTTACATGCACTAGTATGAATAAATTAAAGGCTTGATTGATTAAAATGTGATACTTTTCTATCACACAAGAGCACCTATGCAAATTATGAAAAAGGTTGTAGAACAAATTATGTCCCTAGACTTTCTATATATTTTCTTACGTAGAACTCACGGACCCATGTAAGCCGTCGCTTACTAAATGTTTCCATGAATAGCTGGGGACGATGGGGTATATTACTATATCCTATGCTTTTATGGTCAAATACCAACATTTGATGCATGAATATAGCACTAAAGTGGCCTATTGTTTATGTTATCATGGTGGGGAATCAAAGATTAGGAATGTCTAGTAATTAAAACTGGTCGAAACAAAAGCATCATTGAGTGCTTAAAATAAATGTCAAAGCTTATCTTTTTTGCTCAATTATGTCAAAAGCTTATCGCTTCACGAATTCTGATGTAATTTATATATATATTTATCTCTTTCCTGACTCTTTTGTACGTAGCTCTCTTTGATTTGGTGTGCACGTGTGTGTTTTTGCCAGACAACTTATTTTTATCGTATAAGATTTATTAAGTGGTTAATAAATTTATCACCTACGTACCTTATCAAAAAAAAAAAAAAAAAAAATCACCTACGTACCTTCATGGATGAGAAAAAGAGGCAAAAGGATACTAGGTGCCAAATTTAAGAAAGGTGTCTCTGACTCTGTACCCTCATGTAAAATTTATATTCAGCAATCAGCAGCATTATTTGTATGTGGTCCAAGATCTTTGTTTATTTTATGCTTTACTTGATTATGAAAAAATCCAAGCTACAGCTTTCAATGACTTACTTTCCTTTTCCCAAATTATCTTTCCCAATTCATACAATGAAAAACAATTCCTTTTTGGTTTCCCACTCTTGATTTCTCCACCACCTCTTCTCTTCATATTATTAGAAGTGGTAAAAACATTTACCTTATTAGTGTTTTCTCAAGGATTTGATTTTCCATCAACACGTATCTAGATTTATTTTATGCTTTACTTGATTATGAAAAAAATCCAAGCTACAATTTTTGATGTAGAACAAACAGTACAGGTCTTTTCTAGAGCAGCAAGGACACCGAAAGTCACGGTACAAGATTAAGGGAGATGCTAATAGAGGTCATCAAGGCGACAATGTCAAAATTGAATGAAATTTGGTAAGTTAAAGGGAAACAACATTCTAATCCAGACTCAAGCTTTCTTGAGCATTGCCTAAATTTAGGCAAATTCCTTCTTTAAGGCCTCGAAAATAATGTTTTTGTTATTTATAGTAATATTTATTTTTCCTTAATAACTTTTAGTTTAAAAGTCAGGGTAAGGTTCCGTCTGTTTTGGGACATCTCTTAGAGACAGTATTTTCAATTTTCGCAATTATTTCAATTTTGCTATTTTTGGCAAAAATCACTATTTTGCCACCTAATTTTGTGATTAGTGCGAATTAGGGTTTCTAGGCATTGCCCTAACTGTCCTAGGGTTTCTTTTATTATTTAAACATATTATAACCTCCAGGACAATTCAATTGTCAAATTTATAAAAATATAGACTTTGTCTATTTCTTTCTGGTAGATTCCAAAACTCTATCACCTTGTGAATTCAAGGAACCCCTCATGGATTTGAGGTTTTTATTCATAAACTAATGTGTTTAGTTTCTTTTTCCATTCAGAAAACAACGTGTTTGTTTTCTTGTAACTTCCGCAACATCAACTTTCAAGGACTTCCTTTTCTTTTCCCAAATTTTCTTTCCCAATTCATATAATGAACAACAATTCCTTTTTGGTTTCCCACTCTTTCATTTCTCCACCACCCTCTTCTCTTTGAAAATATTAGAAGTGGCAGTAAAGCATTTACCTTACTAGTGATTCCTTAAGGAGTTGATTTTCCATCAACACGTATCTTATGCTGTTCCAAATGAGAAGGAACCTTGTATATTCAAGTCATCAAGTAGTCAAACAACATTAACTATAAGATAGACAAAAGAAAAGATATGTTTTTAAAGCTTTTAAATTAAAAATTCGACACGTGTTTATAAAGACAACCCTAATTAGTGAAAGAACTTCTCCAAAGTTTCGGCATAATAATCTTTTTATCATGATTTGTCGAAACCAAGTCATCAAAGTTCCAAATGGTCTGCTGATAAAGGTCTCTTAGACGACAACCTTAAATGGTGCATTTTTTACAAAGTTAAGTGTTTTGTTTTTGGTGTTCATCTTTGAATACGTGGTGTTTAATCATACGTTCAAATAGAGACCCAAGTCATTATCATATAAGATACCCATGTGACAAATGAATGTAATCTAAAACTTTGATTAGTTGCTTAATTAGTATTTTTTTTACTAATTGACTTAATTAGCACCAAAGACGATTAATCTTAAGCCACGTTTCCAAAAGAGCAATATGTTTAAAATAAAGTTTAAGAATTAATCCCACTGGGGACAGCTTATCAGGCTTAATGATGCTTAAACCAACAGCATGTTTATGCTCGTACTTTCTAAGTCGAAAATTTCACATGTTAAGAAGTGATTGGCAAGTTAGAACAAGTAAAAAAATGACACTCAGCACTAACCACCACCTCCATAATGATCATAAGGTGAACTTTTGCTTCTTATTATATGCAAATTCCAGACACAGATATGTGCTTGATTTTGGAGAAATGATTTTGTGTGAAGTCTTTAAAGCTTTCTGCTTTAGAGAATTTGAATTTGTCTAAATAAAGCACAGCATTAGAGAATGGTAATAATAATATATTATGCATATCAGCTGCATTCAGCAAATTTTTCCTTTTAATTTTAGTTAGTCAAAAAGGATTATTGGTTGTTGATGAGTTGACATGGACCTCGATTAGTCAAAGGGACAAGATTTTTTATATATGATCTGTGTTCGAATATTTTAATTCTTTAACATAAAGTTTGGCTCTTTGCTACTTTGATCTATTTGATTTTGTTTTTTGCATTATTGTCCATTATTTAATTAAGAAAAAAACTTTCGGTTGTACTTCTATCACATCAATAATTCTATTTTAACCTATCTAAATAATCTTTTTCAATAACTTTAAAAAACAAATGGGAAAAAAGTAAAGAGTGCTAATTGGCTTGAAGGTGGAGTCATGGTATAGAGTTCAACCAACTCTAGGTGGAAATTTGGAATTTATTCCAAGAAATGAAGGGATTATGTAAACTTAATAACTTCCTTGCTTATTTACAAATCGAGTAAAATCTAAAATTGGGGACTTATTGAATCTTTTACCACATCCGGGAGAGTGCTACAAATTTAGGGACTCTTGGTCATGAAAATTCACAATAAGTGACTATATTTATCATGACCCGATGAGAGCAACAATTATATTTACGCTTTACCTTAAAAAGATTAATCAAATTACAATTATAATTCCTTATAATTACTTAAATACAATACAAAACATAATAATAATACATATTCGCACAACACACACTTATCTAATCCAATCCTCATATAATACAGTGTATATATATCACACTATTCGATATTACTTAGTATTTAGAATCGGGTCCCTCATCCTAAATGGTAGTATTGTTAAGAAAAAAAAAATCTTTTGTTTATTGTGTATACATGTTTGGGTGGAAGTCCCATTTACATGAAAGAAAATTAGGAACTTGAAGAATTAATATAATATAAATGGGCCAAAACCTTTACACTTAATCTAATGGTAATAAAAACCAATTAATTGCACACAAAAATTTGATGATAAAGTAGAAATTTTTTGAAGAACTCTTTAAAAGGAAAATCACTTCAGGGTAACGTACCCATATGAAATTTCACCATAAAAAAAAAAATAATAATAAAAAATTAAAAAAAAAATCCAAAAAGTCCTATATTCAAAACACCTTTTTAGTGGTAGAATTTATTTGTAACCTCAGAAAATGACTTGTTCCCCATCCATCGCATTGGCCCCAAAATTCTAGAATTCTTCAACAGAAATTTCCTCCACAAACAAACTCGTTTGTAACCACTACAACTCTGGTATTCTAAATAACTCTTTTAAGGGATCCACCAATGAACACACTGGTAAGGGGCAACAACTTCTTTGATTTGAATGAGAAACTTACTCAGAGAAATTCTAGAGGGAACTCAAAAGGAGAAATTCAAGGGAGAGGGTTTTATAACTGTTTAGGCTCAAGGAGTTGCTTTTAAAGTAATCTTAATATGGTTGCCTTTATCCTCTCACTGTGTGCAATAAGGGTTGGTTTAACATTGGAAATCATTAGGTTAAGCCGTCAGACCTTCAAAGTCCATTTGTTGTTTGCAACATTTCAGTCGAGCCAACGTTGAATGAGTGTTACGCGAATCCTTTGAAACGTTACAATTGTGTCAACTTCAAATGACCATATCTCACTCATTTCCAATCAAATTGGGTCAGTTTGTCTCCTTTTTGAAACCTCAAATTCCTACTATCCTATGAAATAAGTTCCATTCACAAATTCATTATGGTGTAAAAGCTATGGGGAAAAAATCATCAATTCATGATTTTTGAGCATATAATAACCACATCATCTCTAAGCGGCTGTGATCTAGACTCAGTCCTACAACAATTCTATTAATACAACTCTACTTTATTTTATTTGTTTGACATTAGGAGTTGCTACGTGCCCTAATAAATTCAGGATATGTTGAGGAAATTAATCACTATGTTCTAAAGTGACTATACTGATCCTGAGTTTATTACTACACGAAAACTCTCTCACACTTGTTTACTTTTTTTCCTTTTTGGTTTGATTTAAATAAGCAGAAAGGTATATTTCATTGGACCAGTCAAGGAAGTAATTAACTTGAAACAAAAGGCAACTAAAAAGAAACAATCAAACACCAAAGCAGTGGAGGAAATATTTTTCAATAATTGCATAACTGTTTTTAAAGATCTTAACAGAGACGTGTGGCCTCGTTGCCAACGCTGATTTTTGTTTAAAAAATTCCATAAACTATATATTTATAACACTCTCGCAAATAGTTATATATCATTAAACATATAAAATATATATGACCTTGACTACTCCTACAGAGTTGCTATTTCTATAACCATTGCAATCGTTTATACCTGTCACCAATTAAGAAATGCAATGCCCCCAAAGCAGTGGAGGAAATATTTTTCAATAATTGCATAACTGTTTTTAAAGATCTTATTAACACAGACGTGTGGCCTCGTTGCCAACGCTGATTTTTGTTTAAAAAATTCCATAAATTATATATTTATAACACTCCTGCAAATAGTTATATACCATTAAACATATAAAATATATATGACCTTGACTACTCCTATAGAGTTGCTATTTCTATAACCTTTGCAATCGTTTATACCTGTCACCAATTAAGAAATGCAATGCCCTATGGACTATATCTTGAAAAATGGTAAGCTAGAGTGTACATCAGTAGACAATGTAAACTGTAGACCTAGGAAATGCAGAGAGTGAAATCCAGCCAAGTGTATATTTTATACATTTCCAGTACCATACAAGTCCAAGGTCAGCTTAGAAAGAACTGTTTCCAGTCAAAAGGAGCCAGGATTCCATAGCCATTCTGGGAAAAAGTAATGTTTTTCTAAAGAATTTTCTTGGTGACAAAAATGGGAAGTGCCTAGAATATGGAAGTGCTATGATCAACTATGAGGGTGTTCCATATTAGATGCTAGCTTAATCATATAGGTGAGGAACATAAATTCCAATTGTCTTTTTGACCTATCCCCAATATATATTTTTATATAGTTAGGTGAGACTACAGTCACCTTTCCAATGGGAACATAGTGATTTGGTTGATAAGAATTCGAGTTAGAATAACATATACAGATGTCTCAATTATCTCATAGTGCAGGAGAGATATGATTTTTGTGGATTGGCACAATGGCACTCATACAATGTATGGGATTTGTGGGGTAAAAGATTCTTGGATTTGTTTGGAAAAAGGCAATTAGACTAGCATCTAATCAAAGATCTCAATTACATTCCAAGTTTTGAGAATTTGATGACTCAAAATTAGCCCAAATTTTGGACCTCATATAGTTGAAAATTTTATCTAATTTGGGAGGATATTAGAGAATAGAATATATGCCCCCATTTCTTGGCTGGCTATAATGAATAGTCATGTTACAAGAGTAAGATTAGTTAAATAAGATCGAAAGGGTGATTTGATGTGTGTTTTTTTTTACTTTTTATGCATGAATCATTTGGAAATATGGGCAATTTTATTTTTTGAACATTCTTTTAGAAAGATACTATGGAAGAAAGTGTAGGGGAATGTTTCTTAATTTGTTAGACAGATTGACAGTTGGGATGATCATAAGCATTAAAGGGTACAAACTTTGAACATACAATTTGCAAGATCGATGGGGCAGCTAGCTAGCCATCATTTTGTCATTTATGGAATATGCCAATATGGACGATAGAAATGAAAGAATTCATAAATGAGAAAGTGGGGCATGAAATAAAGTTGTTAAAATTCATCATGGCCTGTTTAGTAAAAAAATGGAGAGTAATAAATAAACTTCTTGTATTGATTGTGTATTAATTACATCACTAACTTCAAGTTCAAGCCATTGAGATACTACAAGGAAAAACTCTATCTTGTTTCTAGTGCATGTTTCTTCTCCCTCACATGAGGGTGGACCCCACAATATAACTTCTCTACTACAAGAGCCGGTTCACTAACTTCAAGTTAAGAAAGTATTATTAAAGCAAACTGATTGAAACTAACAAACTAATTCACTAATTACAAAAGTACATGTGGAGTTTATCCAAAAAAAAAGTTAAAAAAAAAATGGTCATGCTAACTAGTACCTTTAGGGTATTGGTTAACAATCTAGTTAAAGAAAGTTTTTATGGGGGAAAAAAAAGCAATTAATATTTTGACATTTTTTTCATTTTTCATAAAAGTAATGTTGAAACTTTTCTAAAATGGATTGTTAATCAATACCATAAGGGCACTTGTTAGCATTTCCTTAAAAAAAAAAAAATATATATATATATTTATATATATATATATATATATATACACAAAAGTAAATGCGGAAAATGACAATTTTGTAAAGAAAAACACAAATAATTGCTTAATCTTATTTTATTTATTTTAAGAGATAGTTTTAAACTATGGAGTCGGCTCCTACTAATTGTTCTTTATTATCAGATCAAGATATTAATTGATTTTTATTTTTTAGTGTAAGTGAGGATTAAACGCCAAATCTCTTACTTGATAACAAGAGACTTTACCAATTGAACTCATTAGAACCCAAATATAATTGCTAATCTAAAATATAATTTCTAATATATATATATATATATATATATATATTTTAGCATTATATTTTCTTAACCAGTTCCCATAATCTTCTTACACCCTCTTCTTCTCGTCCTATTTATCTACATATATATTGGTATTAGAGCCATATCCACCATATAGTTTTCATCTCCTTTGATTAGTATACTTGGATTATTGTCCTGATTAGTATGCTCTGTGATTTACTGTTACCACAATATGTGGATCCTCTGTATTAGTCACATCAAAACACTGGACTTGATAATCAAGTAGAACACTGAGGAGTTTGTTTCCAAAAGTCTTAAAGAATCCAGTTTCCCATTGTCACCTTGTGGACATTTAAGCCTGGAGTTGGCAACCTAGTCTTGTTAGGTTTGGGGCAAATAGTTCTTTCCTGAAGAAACTATCATGGCCAGTTCATTTTCGGCAGTCATTGATACCTTTAAACCCACCTTTGACCTTTCTCTTTGTACATCCACTGCAAATAGATTAGACTACTTGTATGAGATCTCTCATGTACCCGAAGATAGTAAAATCCCCATTATTGACTTCCCTATTGTAAATCCATATACCATGTTTAATAAACCTCAACCTTCATTCAAAAAAACCATAAAAAAAAAAAAAAATTATTGGTCCTTCTCATCCTTCTATTGTAAAAGAATATGTCCAGGCCTCCAAGTTTGACCAATTTAATATCCTAGCAAGTGAAAATGAAAATTTCATCACCCTTGTTCTTCCTAGAGAGTTTGTAATTCCATGGCAAAAACAAGGGTATACACATCTCCATTTTGGTGCAGTAAGGCTAGCACTAACTTTCCACAGAAGAAAATGACTCCCTACTGCTTGACTCCAGATTTTTGGAATATCAAAATGCGGTCATAGGAACTGTTCAGACCACTCTAAATGCAAGAACAGTTTTTGTCACACCTTTTTCCAAACTTCAATATGTCCCTCAAAGATCCTCACATTTGTGATGCTTTCATGGTGCAAGTCCAGATTATAGGAGCCTCTCAAGTACAAGATACATTTGCTGCTACTCTCCACTATCAACTTGCTTACAGGCTTCAAAATCATGCCTTTGACATGGCAGTTCCAGACATGGCTCAATCTAATGATGCTTTGTTGATCCAAGTTGATCCAGGAATGACCCCCATGTGTACGTTTGTCCTGAGACAACTGACTGGAAACCAGATGACTTCCCTCTTCCTAGAATCATGGATTACAAAATATGAGACACTTCACCAAGCAATCAAGCCAGACTAGTCAAACAATCCTTTCTTTATTAGGAAGGAAAATGGCGAAGTTGAAACAAGGTTTTTGGTGGCCCCACCCAAAAAGAAATATGTGACAATTTTTCCAACTTAAATTGTTATGCTTCAACCTATGTCATATGTTTGTGAATATGGCCTTAAGATTAATGCATTTTGTGAAGATGGAAAGCCCTGTTATGAAGGCAAATCACCCTCTGGCCACATATGGTGGGATATTTGTGATTGTGCTGAATGCAGAAAAGAAGAAACTCTTGAGGAAGACTATTCAAGAAGAAGGAAGAAAAAATCCACTCAACAAATCCTCAAAGAAAGATATGAAGCAGGTGATCCAGAAGTTGATCTCCTTGGAGAATCCTCTGGAAAATTTGACTATTATGTTCTTTATCCTAGAACCAGAAAGCAGAAAATCTCTCATTCTCCTCCATGCAAAGAAACCAAGTCCAAAGAAGATCATGATCAAAACCTTAAACCTCCACTAATCCCATACTACCAGAAAGTCCTTCCCCAAATACCGAGTTGTCAACCTTTTCCTACTAGCCAAACCTATTCACAGAAACCCTTACTTTGTTACATGTTTGACCATGCCTCACCTTTCTACTCATAGGATTTTCCTCCTCTTGAAAGTTTTGAACATCCTCAAACCAGCACAAAGCATGTTTGGAAAATCAAAAATCCTGTTGGAACCAACCTGGATGGAACCAGGAGACAAGTTTCATCAGCAGAAGCAGCTCTAAATTGACAAGCAGAAAGTGTTGTGGCACAAAACCAAGCCCTTTCAAAAATCCTTGATAACCAATAGAAGTTAGTTAAGGTAGTTACCCGTACCTTCACATCCTCAGGTTCTCTTATTGATGATTTGAAGAAAAAAATCAAGATGGTTGAACAAGAGCTTGCAACAATTGTATCCACAGTTAAAGATATATCTATTTCTTTTCCTCTCATAGGGCAGAAAGAAAACAATTGCTGGCACAACTTCAATCCATAGGAGGATCACAGAAGGAAGTTATCTAACCTTCCCCAATGCTTGTCTATACTCCTTACCAACCTTGACAATCATTATATCAATACCTATCCATACCCTTAACCTCTCCATTTTCATCAAACTCTCCTGGACAAAACCTCCAACCATTAGCCATGACACTTCCTAATTATAACCCTTTCAAGCCAAGTAGAATTTTCCCAACCATAACATATCCAACTCCACTTAAACTAGAACCTCAAGCTAGGTCACAAAATGAACCTTCTCCTACGAAAAAGGACAAAAAACCATTATATCAACTTCCAATTCCAACCATTGGTGCTTCTTCAAAACCTCCAAACATGAACATGTTGGCTGTGGATCCTGACCCTCCAAATCCAATTTCATTATTCCTAAAAAACCTTACCCTTGAAAATCCAAGAGAACCTTTTGTGCTTCCAGTAATTGATACCATTGATTTAGACCTATCTGATCTTGGTCTAGAAGAAGTGTTCATGACGGATGATCAACCAATTGTAGAAGAATATGATGTCCTCTGTCCTAAACCACCTCCACCACCACCTCCAATTTTTCCTCCACCACCTTTTGTCCTTGACAACCAAACACGTCTAACCCACCCATCAACCACAGATTCAAAACATTTGTTTACCATTGATAATGCTCCTTCTTCCAAGTGGCATGATGAAATTTTTAACATGTATTCATGGTGCACAACTAAACTCCAAGCCCCAAATTCTACTGTTGCTTACGTCATTAACAAGTTTGTTGCAAGACTCACAGGAAGAATAAGAGAATAGTGGATTAATTTAGGAGAATTTTGGCAGAGACAAGTAGCCCAATCCAAAACACTAGAAGTTTTTTTCATAATTCTTCATAATTAATTTCTTGGCTCGTCGACCCATTATACAGAAGTAGCACGAGAAGAATTTCTGGCTATGAAATGCTACTCATTTGAAAGAAAAGATTTGGAAAAGCATTTTGATAGGATGTCAAGACGATTCTATTCTTTCAATGGCATCGATGATGTCAATTCCAAGCACACTTTCCTCAACTCCCTCCCGGAACCATTGGGAGATGAAACTCTCCGCATGATGAACCTCCAAAAGATAACACTACAACAAGCCTCCTTGGGAGAAATTTATCAACATATGCTCATTGCTCTAGAAAAGCTCTGCAATTAGAGGAAATTTCTTTTATAAATAGAAAAAGTTCATAGTAAACTCAAAGACAGTTGCAAAAGGAAGGACTTTCAGATAAAGTGCTATGAGAAAAATTGTGACTATTTAATAAAAAGAATAAATCATTTCAAGAAGTATCCCTTGAAAAGGAGACACCATGCAAGACCAAAGAAGAAATTTTTCAGGAAGAAAAAATAGAAATTTCTCAGAAGAAAGCAATTTAAAGGAAAGACTTCAAAAGTCTGTTTTGTATGCAGAAGACTAGGCCATTTTGCAAAAAATTATTCAAAAAATGAGAAAGCAGCAAAGCTTTTTGAATAGGCATAGATTCATGCAGATGACACTTCTTTCTTAGATGTAGAATCACTTTTCTCACTTGATGATGACTACTCTCCTCAAGCTCTAGTAGTCATGGCTTATTCCACATCAGAAGAAGATTCAGACTCAAACAGTGATGATGTCTTAGACCCAGAAATCCAAACTATTTATACATCCCATCCCGTTTAGCTCCTCTAACCAGCCCCACTCCCATAACCCGAGTACATATCCTCCTAGAATCTTACTCTAGACTCATTCCAGTTATAGCCCTTTTTGATACTGAAGCTGCAGCAACAATTCTCCATCCTAAGATTTTACCCTCAGAATTCTGGTTGCCCCATAACCAAATGTTTCATGCAGCAAATGGAAAGACATTTTTAAATAACTAGAAGAGTAAGCCTATCTTTATTAGAATTTTCCCAACCATTAGCATAAAACACCAAGTCCTTGGATCCCCTCTTACAGGCAGAGACCTTCTTATAGGATTTGATCTCCTTCGCCAAATACCTAGCCTTAGATGGTCTTCAAAATGACTTTTGCACAAATAGCACCTTCTCACTTGGACCCAAGTCCCTCATCTATTTACAGTTGACCCATTTGACTCTTTGAGAATCCAGATCATCAACGATTGTTGTGTAAATAACCATTCTGAACTCCTCCTTAAAAATCCAAACCCCTTGTGGAAGAACCCAAACTTTTTCATACATCTTCCCTTAAAAAAGAATGAAGATGTAAACCCCACAAAAGCCAGCCACCGAGGAATGAACCAGAACATTTAGCCTTAGCTAAACAAGAGTTATCTACCCTCCTTTCAGAATGCCTCATTGAACCCACAGCCTCCTCGTGGGCGTGTGAAACTTTTAATGTCAACAAACATACTAAGCAAATCCGAGGAAAACTCATATTGGTAATCAATTACCAAGATCTTAATCATTTTCTTGCAGATGACAAGTTCCCTTTGCCAAACAAAAGTGCTCTCTTCCAGCATCTTTCAAATGCAAAAGTATTTTCAAAATTTGATCTTAAAGCTGGATTTTGGCAATTAGGAATCCATCCAGAAGAAAGGTACAAGACAACATTTTGCATTCCAGATCACCATTACCAATGGATAGTCATGCCTTTTGGCCTAAAAAATGCCCCATCCCAATCCTAAAAAGCAATGGTAATGCTGTTCCAGCCATTCTTGGCCAATGCATTAATCTCTGTGGATGATATCCTCCTATTCTCAAAAGATACAGAATCCCATGAAAGGTTGCTCACTGAATTCTATAATTTAGTGAATTCTCAAGGGATAATGTTTTCTGAAAAGAAAATGGTCATTGGACAGTCTTCTATAAATTTTTTGGGAGTAAGCATTTCAAATGGAAAATATACTTTGCAGCCTCACATAGTTGTCTCTCTTGGCGAATTTCCAGATAAGCTCACAAGTACCAAACAGATACAACAGTTTCTTGGAATTATTAATTACATGTCTGACTTCATTTCAAAAGTTTCCAGATACAGGAACTGTTTAGCTCAACTCTTGAAGAAAACCCCTCTAGAGTGGAATTCTGGTCACATATAAGCAATCCAACAATTGAAAAGATTAGCAAAAATGCTTACTTCATTACAAATTCCAGGAAAAGGCAAACGAATTTTGCAGACAAATGCAAGTGTTGAGTATTAGGTAGTAGCTCTTTTTGAAGAAATTGATGGAAAAAGAAATATTTGTCAATATAAAAGTGGTGCATTCAAGCCTTCAGAATTTCATTACCACTCCACTTTCACAGAGATCCTTGCAATAAAACATGGAATTGAAAATTTCCAATTTCACCTTCTTGGGCATAATTTTCTAGTTGAAATAGACACATCCTCCTTTCCAAAAATGCTTCAGTTTAAAAGAAAAATGCTCTCACATCCTCAATTACTCAGATTGTCAAATTGGTTTTCACAATGGTCTTTCCAGGTAAAGCACATCAAAGGAAAAGATAACCTGATCACTGACTACCTTTCCAGAAAGCCTCCAGCTATTAACACCACAATTGTTCCTCCACCCTTGTGTGTATATCCTATTACAGATCCATCCTCATCCTTTGGCCCTTCCTTTGCAGCCCCTAATGATATCCTTAATATGATAGAAAACCTTCCTCCATAGATAAAAGACCAAATAAAGGTCTTGACCCTTGAAGCCAGATCCAAAAAAATCATTAGAGTCCTCCATAATTATCTTAAAGAACACCATAACCACTTTCTTGCCATTTATCCTGACATGGACCAATCATGAAAAACCCCTTTTGCCTTTTGGGTAACCAACTAAACAGTCATACATTATCTTTACATGTGGTATTTACTCAATGAGTATTACTTGTGTCTTCATTTTGAACTAGAATTTTGCAGATTTATTTTCCCTTGCGAAAATAGATACTTTCAAAAATTCTGGTTTGAAATCCTAAAAAATGATGCTCAAAATAGAGATGTGTGTACCCTTGTTTTTGCCATGGTTCCAATAGGATTTTTGATTTTTCAAACATGCTTTGTGCTAGTTTGAGGTAGGGGTGTCCAACTCAACCAGTGGCCCGACCCACCTAGTAAATCCGATCAGACCCGGGCTGATCGCTGGTTGACCCGACTACTCCGGCGGTCGACGGTAGGTTTTCTTCTCTAGAATCTGAGGAAGCTCGATTCAGTCTCAGATCTTCTCCCCAAAACCCGAAGAAACCCAAATCGACCGAGATACATAGCAATTTCCGGCGAGACTTTTTAGATCTCAACTAGATCCGGTGAGATCTCAACTAGATCCATGAAATCTCCATCGGATTTGGCGAGATCTCGTCGTTTACGCTCAGATCTAGCTACAATCTAGTGGGTTTTACTTAAATAAGGCTTAGATTCGGTGAAAATATGATGGGTTTTGCTCAACTCTGACGAACTCTGATTGTTTTTGCTTAAATCTGGTGACGATTTGGTGTTTTTTTGCTCAGATCTCATGAGTTTTGCAAAAATCCGATAATGATTTGATTTTTTTTGCTTAGATCTAGTGATTTTTGCGCAAATCCGGCAAAAAATACAGATCTCCGTCAAAAGGAATCTCTGGCAACATCATCATCAGCTTCGACCGATTCGACCGCCGATCAAACAACTCCGATCCGACCTAACCCGTTGGTTTTTGCGGTCGGCGGTAGGTTTTCTCGTCGAAAACCCGATGTCATCGGGTCGGTTGCAGGTTGGGCACAAACTCGACCCGGACCAACCCATGGACACCCCTAGTTTGAGGATGTTCAAAACTTTCAAGAAGAGAAAAATCTTGTGAGTAGTAAGGTGATATATATATATATATGTGTGTGTGTGTGTATCCGAGTTGAATTTGGAGAATTCCATACAATCTATTTGTATACATTGAATAGGGTAGCATGAATTGCTGGAAATGTGAGGTCTGCACTCTGCAGCTTTGTTGCTTATAATGTTTTTTTTTTTTGAAGTGTAATGTAATATTTTGAATATTGTATTTCACTATTTGATTGACTAAATTCTTATTCATTAAAAAAAAGGATCTTTCCAAAATTTTTATTTTTGAATCATACCTGTAAATGGGCTGGTTGCTCTTGATCTATTTTTCTTCATCAACCATTTATGCAAGTTCTTCTCTGTTTTTATTTTTTATTTTTTATTAAAAAAAACCTTGTATGTGAATGTGAAGAGAAGCTAGTAGGCCCATCCTCTCATGGGTCACGTTTGGATAGGGTCACTTGGAGATGAATTGGGCTTTTCCATTGTCTGGTTTTTGGGTGGAGAAATTGAAGCCCGGGCCTATAGAAGCTAACCTACAAAGAATAAAAAGCTTGAGTTTGCAAGTGAGCTGTGACCCTTTTAAAACAAAGTAGACTGTGACCAGTTTGAGTTTGAGTTTGAGTGGTTTGCACTATCCTCGGCTTTAGATCCAACTTAACTGGGCCACCCAACAAGCATTTGAAGAAGAACCCACAATCCATGGAAGGTTCAGGCAAACTAGCTGAGCCCAAGAAACAACAACACTGTATTAAGGATTTCTCTTGGCTTGCCCAATTTCCTCTTATTGTGCTTGGAGGAATAAAGATCAACGAGCACAAAGATATTGACTTAGCTAGTGTTTGATGACTCTACTACTTCTGGAGAGAGTGAGTGTTGGGGGAGAAAAATTTTGATGGTATACATTATTTTGAGAACTAGTTTCTGTTATTAGTTATTACACTGAAATTCTGATTAAAATGTCATCATGTTGATTATGACATATTAGAAATAGTGTTTGCTAATAATTTAGCCTTTAAATATTTTCTCTAATGAATGGAAAATAAAAAATTAATACCTACAAAATCAATCACAGTAGTGATTTTTAGTTGGATTGCATGACCATTTGCAATCTTGTAGATTTATCATTTATCACAGAAATGTTTTTTTTAATTATTATTTGAAAAAAAAAAATCAATTTCTTGTTTAAAACTGTGGTGGAAAAAAACTGAATTTTATGGTAATATATATATATATATATATATATCTTGATTTTTTTTTCTTTGAAGAATCTAGTATATTGATATTTGATTTTTTTTTTTTTTTTTTTTTTTTGAGAATCTTAAACTGGGAAACTAAATATACAAAGTGGGTGTCAAGGTTTTACCAAAATAATTGAAGCATACTAAAATCGAGTGTCTACCTAACAATGGCTATCTAAATCGACATCATTTTCCCGTGGGTTTTGAGAGAATCAGAGAATATCTTTCAGAGGGAGAAGTGTAGAGAAAAGGGGCCCCAGAAATTGATTCAGAATTGAAACAATTCATGGGCGGCTTTCAATTATTAGTGGAGGATAGTAATGATGGTCACTATGACAGTGATATAATGGCTGTAATTATTCAAAAATTAAACCCAGATTAAACTAAGCTTTTCTTTCCCAGAAGTAGTCATAAACCAATAAGCCTAAAGTATGTTGGTCACCTTGTCATTTTGATAGGACATAATTTTCTCATTATTGCACCTTTCCCTGAACTTACCTAAATGGTTTGTTCTTCTGTAATAATTGCTACAGAATCTACAAGTAGTTCTAATAATACATATATTGTCACAATTTTTGTCACGACTATCTTACGTATTAAGCTGTGAATGACTGTTTCTTACTTTCACATGGATCTACTACTTTTTCTCTACCATTCATAGTATATCACATGAACAGTTATGGCACAAATTGTGCCATTTTATGTGGTCTTAAATTTTTTTTTTTTAATAGAATCTCTCTCAAATAAATATTTGCCAAATCTTTTACTATGCGAGGCAAATTTCCTGATGTGGAATTAATAAAACTCTAATTGCAAACAAAAGAAAATAAACAAATTCGCAAAGTGAGATTCTAATGCAACACAAAAGTGATTGTTTTTTGTTTTTTTGCATTAGAAAAATAAAGCAAATGGAAAGCATTAGTGGGTACCCAACTGTTATAATTGGGTGCATTTCTGAGGAGGAGATCACTTCTTTTTGCTATAGAGTGAATTTGAGTACCTTAAAAAAAAAGGGGCAATCTATTGCAAGTTCAACCCATGAATTGTAATTTCCATTTCATATGAAATAGAAAAATCCATTTTTTGATTTAAATTATGTTATTTAAACCTAAAGGAATATGTGATATCATGTCAATATGTCATCTAAAATTAGGTCATAGCACGTTTAGTTGTTCATCAATAATGAGAACAGTGTAAAAATCCATTCAAAGAGAGCCCCATATATAAGAGATTTTGGCTTTGCCTAAATCAACTTGGCTTTGGATAGAAAATCAGCTTGAGATGGTGATTTGTTGGTTCAAAGTTTGAAATACAAAGGGGAAACAAGCTTGTTGATGATGGTTCAGTGAGTCAGTGAGCCGTGTCCATGGCTCACAAAAGCAAAGCTTGGTTGGCTGCCACAGAAAATGGGGCATTAGTGGAGAATTAGGAGGATTTTGGAGTAGGAAAAGTTAGTAGATGAGCATCAGTTAGTGGATCCACTGATACAATACAAAAGTAAAGAAAGTTTCCACTCATCTTTTGTTATATTGACCATAATATCCTTTTGTTGCAATAAACTTTTTTTTCATTTTTCTTTTTTTGCATAGAAATGCCATATTGACTTGTCAAAATAAGTGATATATACCAATACCTTTTTATCAGTGAAATTACAATTTGTTCTAGTGGGACTATATATTTGGGAGTAATCTTACAAACACATCATTTTCACAGTCATTGAATTGACAATTAAGTCTTAATTTTATATGGGTTCATTATTGATGATATTTTATTGTTTATTATTAACAACTTATTTTCTCTACAATTATAAAAAGTGATGTGAGAATAGTTATTAGGACTCTAGACTTATTATTTATTAACTAATGAAACAAAATTAATGAATAACGGTAGTTAGTTGTAACTTGTAAGTAGTTGTCTAAAACCATAATTTCAAATTTGGATTATAGGCTTCTGACAAGTTTATGTTTTAATTGGTGTTTTAGTTTAATGATAAAAAAATATTATAGAGCATACACCATAATAAAAGCCAACAAAAATATGTTCACCAAAACACATAAATGTTTAACAAATTCTGGTATTTAGGCGAGTGGTTATGATTGTCATATGATGGGAACAAGTACAAATTATTAGTAGCTTTTCCTACCATTGCAACTTTCGATTGTTAAAGTTTAAAGAGAAAAGCAAGAGTGATGTTGTAGATAATGAACAGATTACATATCAAATTGTATATGACATACCACACCACTTCTCAAACATCAGCTATTTAAAGGCCACAAAGCCAGAGAGTAACTTCTCAACTAGCTTTTCATAGAGCCCATTGGAATCTTGGATGTCATGTAAGCTTTACATACTTATCAGATTCTTGAATCTGATGAGTATGGAATTCTGCTACTGATATAAATCCATCCATGGGTCCTTAAAAAGCATGGGGTTGGAGTGAGGGCTTCATCACCCTCACTCTGCTCCTACATTCAAAAGTTTGCCTTTGCATAGTCATTTACCTCAGCACATGAAGAAGAAGAAGCACATTAATTCTCTTTTAGTGGTACTGGTCTTTGGCTGAAGCATGGCAAACCGGCAAGTCAGAAAACGGCATCAGATAGTCTTTCTAGCTCTCTCTCTATATATATTTCCTTCTGTAATGTTGGGGTAGTTCTTGCATGAGAGCAATAAAAGTAGTGTGTGTTAAGAACTTGTTTCCAGACCTACCAAGGTGAGCTTTCAGAATTATTCCATTTGCAGTAGACTAAACTATTGTTTTCTGCAAATTTGAGTAATGATGTGACCACCTCTCTTTCTGTGTGTGCAAGTCCATGCATATGTGTGTTTCTGTAATTCAAATACGATTGTAATATGTAGTTCCTATATGAGCGGTTGAGATCTTATTTTGTTTTCAATTGGTAGTCCATCAACCAATAAAAGCTAAGAACTTCGACAAAAATTCATTCCATTTGAGATATGTTCTACTGTATGATATGGGTCATGACTGAATTTCTCTTCTGAAGAGCCAATTTCACCTTGTACTTGATCTATTTAATTTATATTCTTTTCGAGTTTGAATTCATCAAAGCAAACACTGATTATATTCTCAGGCTACAGTATGGGAATCGGTCAACACATTCAGTACCATAAACCAACGAAAATTCTGCTTGTTTTTTGGACAAGTAACTAATGGCTGGTTATGGAACTAACGTAGAAAATCTCAGAATTTTGAGCATCTTTTGACTTCTTTCTACCAGCCCATGTGGAAAATTCAGTACTTGCAAAACTTTAACTGCAATGAACTCGATCTATACAATCCAATAGAAATTGCAAGTAAATGAAAAAATTCATCTCATTTCTGATATATTGAAATGCAAAATGTACATAACTAGTGACAAGTGACTCTATATCCACCCACTTTGCATAGACTAAAACTCAAGACAACCCATTTGGCCATCTGGATCTATAGCCTAATAAAAAAAACTCACAACACATACGAGCTCAGATAGGAAATACCAAAAAGAAGAAAAAAAAATGGGTTGTGGATAAAGAATAACAAATTAATATGTAACCGGCAGCTTCTGTACGACCCTCGTTCAGTTTTTCCAAGACCCCTTTCCTAACTTTAAAAGAGAAGCATATAGCAATTCATTCCAAGTATCTGGTACTCCAGGCAAGCACCAATGGCTGCAATCTTGAAATTGTTCAGCGGCGGCATTCTGTTCTTCTACTGTCTTGTATTCCCTTCTGTAAACGGACGGGTGTCCATCTTTTCTGTAATCCGTAAGCCTACTTATGTTCATATATACTACAGGAGATCTCATGCTTTGAAGCACGTGCTCTAGAGTTCTCATCTTTGAAGGGTACTTTGCTAAGTATGTTTCATTAAAGATTGGCTCAGTTTCTTTGTGGCACTGTCCTCCTGAGTTCCATTGACCCCCTCTGCAGCAACATCAAACAGGTCAGTGGTGCAATACCACAGGTAGAGACAGAAGAGGTCTAACTTCCATTATTCATATCTACATCCCTTACAGTGAAAGAAAATATCAAGGATGACATAAGTTTTTGCCAGGTTCAGAAAATGCTTTAGCCTTTTCAATGTAAAGCAGCATTAGATGAATTCAAATGTTGAAAAATGTTCTCTTAGACTCAATATAAGAGGACATCATTACATGAGAGAATATTTACTTCATCAAAAAAGCTCAGAACTGGATAAGCTTGAAAATTATTTGGTATAGCACTATATAAAGTCAGTCCACTCAATTTGAATGTGTCAGGTCCATGAATAAAAATATCTGACAGAACTGATGGGAGGTTTGCAATTACTACTTTATTTAGTTGTGAGGTTAAATTTGCAATTGACTAGTAAATATTTCTTCTGAAATATTCCATAAGTTTTAGCTATAGTTCACTACAAACAAAGACTTCCTGACATAGTCCAGGTATTTATCTGTTAATTCAATTTATCAAAAAATTAAAGTATTTTACCAGTTAATTCTAGGCATCAAAATTCCAACAATGAGCTTTATGCTAAGTTTCAATAATAAATCAACACATAAAGATTAGGTCCACTATGCAAGTTTGCACCTCAAGATTTTGAATGGTCAATTATGCATAGAGCTTAGCTGTACAAAATTCCTTACTTAGCCTAATAACTCAAAAAGCTACTAGAGTATGGCACTGTGAGAATGGAGCAAAGAGAAAAATGTAGGTTGTTAGCGCTTAGCACATAAGTGGAGGTAAGCTAGAGTAAAGAAATAGTCCTAAACCTGAAATGGGTGAGTGAATATCCTCTGAAGAAAACCTGAGTCCGGTTGAAATCAATGTTCTTGTCAACCCATCTAGCCCAAGTGGTGAGAGCCCTCTTGTATGCTTCCAAAGCCTTGAGTCTTGGGTACACATAGTTGCCTTCTTGGTAATAGTCTTCACTGTAGGACCACCAATGCAAGAAATCAAGAACACACAAGCTTATTTTTCATGATCACAATAACAATCATGCCCTACAGATAATAGTAATATGGCAATTTAAATGCAAAATTCTATTATTTGTTCCTAAATTACGAAACAGGCTAAAATAGATTTTATTGTCCCTTAACTTTAATGTTGTTTGTCATTTTGGTCCCTAATGTTACATTTCAAAACTTACAATTAACCCCCTAAATTTTCAAATTTGTCCGTCCCGTCAAGTTCCATTAACTTCTGATTGTTAACTATCCCTAAACAACGTCATTGTGTTAAAAAAAGGGAGGAGGGGTGGGGGGGAGTAAACCTAAGCAACCACAATGACAGCAATTCAATAACTTGGGGTTAATTGCAATTTTTAAAACTTGAAGGACCAAAATAATAGTAATTCGAAAGTTCAGGCAATTGCACATCTTGAAACTTGGGGACCAAAAATGACAGCAATGCCAAAGTTTAAAGGAACTAAAATGTATTGTAGCCTAAAAAATATTGTAACCAATGGCTTTCAGCATTTTCAATACCACAATGCTAGGCACACACAACATAGAAGCAAGCTTTTTAAAAAACCAGAATGACAACACTCACCCTCTTGATGTTTTCTCATGGGTCCACCAGTGGCCTGTATTGAAGACTAAGACATCGGCATCATGATACATTGAAGTTGTCTGGTCCATCAAATCCAATCTTAATGTCTCAAATGACCCACTTCTACCTTTGAAAGATGATTCTCTAACAAGGAATGGAGAAGGAACAAAATCCAGAGAACAGTTATAGTCCTAAAATACAGCAAATGCATGGGAAATTAGAGGGTTACATACCAACATCTTAGATTATGTTTTAAGGATATTAGGATAATACTCTCAGAAACTTGCCTCAAATCTGAAAGCATAAATGCCCTTCTTCTTGAATTCTGTCCTTCCTGAGATCTCATAAACCTTATCCTTGTTTTTGGCTGCATGGCGGAGTATACACGCCAAAGATTCCCACATGTTCCTATTCAGTGAATCTCCTACAAAAGCCAGCCTCTTTCCTCTCACTCTCTCCAGAAAATCAGTGGCATTCAGACTGAGAATAACATCAGAAATTAACAGAGGAATAAGAACAAGGATTTTATATTTTTAGTTCTTAATAGACAAAATTTGATAAAGAGGTTCCCATATTAACAACACTGCACTTCAAACATCAACCATACTACACTACAGGGGAAGATCCCCTACCTTTTAAGCCCTCCAATTCTCTCCAAAATTTATCCAGACATGAGACACATGATATTCAAGAAATTCAATGGTCTTAAAAAACCTATGAAACCACACGAAGACCATTGGATTTTTTAAACACCAAGTGCCTTGGACTTCAGGATACAAATAAATATAGAATATCAACATTATAAAGATTTGGTCATTTATCCATAAATAAAGTTGATTAAAAGAACAAATCTGGTAAATTTTTCATATGGGAACCATTTGATATGCTACCAAACATTGGGTATGATTCCTGCACCTTGCTATGAATTTTATCCCATTCACCAATTTCTAGTACCTATGAAACCATGCCGAGTAACAAGTAACAAGTAACAATACTCACTAAGATGACAACAGATTTTCCAGGTCACCTCACATTAAACTCTAAGTTTGTATAACCAACTTGTAATTATGGAACACATCAAGCTAACAATGTAACTTCTAACTGTTTGTTCATTCTTTCAAGAACACTATGCAATTAAAAGTCGAATTTTCAATTGAATTTTTCTTGCTTACAAAATCAGCAAAAGCATCAAGAGAGACAATACCTTGGGATGTCACACCCATTTGGCTGCCATTTCCATTTTAAAAATCCATCATCTGGCCTCTGATGAAGGTGGCAATCAAAATCCCTATCAATGTGAGGGCAAGAACCAGCAGGATAGTAAGGCTTTGAATCATCTCTCACCCATCTACCATCAAATATGTCACATTTTTCATTAGAACCACCATCCATTTTCCTTAGTAGAGAACCATAATTAGAAATTGTGCTTTTGTTCTTCTCATCCGAATTTCCTTCTTGACTTGCCTTGTAAGCAATTTCTTCTCTAGTAGCAGCTTTATCTAGTCCTGCATTGTACGAAAAATTGCCCACATTCTTATTTTCTGTGCCATTATTCCGATTACTCGAATTCCTTGCTACTGAATTCATATCTTTTACGCTAGAAAGGCTCAAATTCTCAATAACAATTCCTTCTTTACCACGCAAGCTTTCATCTTTCACAGTCTTAGAGAAGTTACCAGAATTATTCTTCCTTAAAATCAATCCTCCATCTGAAGCGAAAGAATCGCCCACTTTCTCTTTATCAGGAAAGCTTCCATTTTTAAGGCTCTCAGTTAAATTCCCAAAATGGGTTTTCCCTGAACCCATCCTTGCCTCCTTAAGATCTCCCATTTTAGTGTCCCCTGAAACATTTGCTTCATGGGTTTTGTAGGGCACATGTCCTTCTTTACTCCCTTGAAACGAACCCACATCGCTCTCCACCTTTGAAGTAGCATTGGTATTACTAGCAACAGGTGATAGAGACCCAGAAGTACTTGAAAATGGCAGTGTAGAATTAACACCAACACTAACAAACCCTTGCAACCAAGGTTTGCCAACCAATGACTTATTCAGCAAAAGTACGACAACAACAAGAAGAGAAACTCCAATCCCCAAACCAAACCCAGAAAAAACATTTCTTCTTGGCAGTACAAACTGCTCTGAAAGTGGTAGTTTTCTCATTTCCATGTACAATGGAGGTGATGGAAATGTGAAGGGTGAGAGAGGGAATCTATGTTGCGTAAAAAACGTTTGGACTTTTGGCAAAGGAACAATATACAGTAGGAAGAGAACTTGAGGTTCGGAGACCACAAGGGTGAAGCATCGGATAATGCTTGATCTTTGGTTCTGTTTTGAAAAAGATAAAAGAGAACAGAGTAATAGCGTTGACGCAGAAGTGACCGTGTTTGAAAAGGTTACTACTTTCTAGTTTCTACCGCTGTTTGCGGAGAGAGAAAACTGAAAGTTGTAGTAGAATGACCATAGTGCCTATTCTTTTCTGTTGTTCCAATGGTAGGAACTGGGAATAATAATATTGTCTTTTTCAAATTTTCGGCCAAAACTCACATTCAAATTGTCGATTTATCTCCTATCAAAAAAAAAAAAAAAAAATTGTCAATTTATCCTATCAAAAAAAAAAATTGTTGATTTATTCTAAATAAAAAATAAAAAATTTTCGATTTATCTCCTATAAAAAAAATGTGGATTTATCACAAGCTTCAAATGTTTAAACTCTTATATTATTATTATTTTTTAATATATGGAGTACATTTTAAGTGAGGGAAGGGACTTTGAACGTGGAATCCAACTTTTTCACCAAATTTAAGCTTAAATTAACTTTCCCGTTACCAATTCTCCAAAACCCTAATCCCATTCGATTTAATTCCACTTTTCTCTCCTTATTTCCAATCCCCTCGCAAACTCATTTTCTCAAAATTTTCGCCAAAATTACCACTTTATTTCAATCCTTAGAATCCCTAATTCGATTCGTACTCAAATTCCTATGCTCCTCTTATGCTTAGTACTAGCACTGGCACTCTCAAAAACCCTTCGCTTGGAGAAAATCTTAGTGAGGTCAAAAGATCTAGGGCTTCTACCTCTCAAGACAGATGTCATGGACCACTAGACACATGTATCAGCATTGTTTAAGAGATTAGGGAATGGGTGTGTGCCAAGGAAGCATCGTGTTTTAATGTGTACCTAAGGGAAGCAGTGTGTCCCATATTGTCTTCTTTGTGTTGTTGGGTTCATATTTGTGAAGATCTTCATGTTATTGGGTTCTTTCTTTTTTTTTTCTTTTCTTTTTAATAAAAATGAATAAAGTTTTAATGCTAAAATTTTTTACAAACAAAAGAGTTTGAAGTTATGATGAACTTACAATACTAAAATGACAAAAATGAAATTTATAACATGAAAATGACAATTGTTCAAATTAAAAAGGCATAATATGTATTTTTGCTATTGTTTTTTAAATACAAGCTTATAAATGGTTTCAAAAAAAAAAAGAAAAAGAGAGAGAGAGAGAATAATTCCCATTAACAAAAAAGAAAAAAGAGAGAGAGAATAGTATTAGATATTCATATTGCACATATATAGAATGAACTATAAAAGAGTTGATTAATTGGAGGGAGCAACCCATAAATTTTTATGTTAATGTATATAGGTCCATTGGGCTTTAGTCCCACACTCCCACCTTAAATTTCTTATATTGCATGCATACTTGTAAGTCTTGTATTATATATACGGACGTGATTTAAATACAATATTTAGGTGCTGTTTTTTAGGTTTTTTACTTAAAATTCTAACATGTGGCTTTTTTTTTTATTGATGAAGGTATATTTTTTTAGTTAAGTGACCACATGGAAGAATCTTAAGAGGGGAATATCTAAGATATTGTATATAAGTTTTTTTCCTACACGTATCTCTATATCTTTATATATTAATAGGATTCAGAATGTTTTATTGTCTTTTTTACTTCCAAAAATACCCATAATTTAATTAATTTATCCTTATTCCTAAAATATAAAAATGAGATTAAAACTGTAATTTGACAAAAATTAAAAACAAAAACGTACCAATGTTTATAAAACTAAACCATTTTCTATAAAATTTCCCACTACCTCATCTACACAAACAAAACTATCCCATGTTCCTATAAAAAAAATAAAAAAACACTACCCCAAGTTCCTATTAAAAAAAAAAGTCTAAAAAAAGAGCCTCATTACACACACGAATCGTGTGTGATGAGGCTAGTGCATATTTTATATAAATGCATCTCACGCACAGCTTATTCTAAGTTGATCGATTTTGCAAGAGGGAATTGCAACCCCTTAAAAGATTGGCATGAGATTGTTGTATGTGTAGGTTTATCCAATTTGCAGTTTGCATCACACATTTCTGATAATCAAATTTAAACCTTATACCACAACCATGTGGTAACTGATAAGCTTCCAAGAACAACTTTATTGCTATCCTTTGTTTTCTATTTGAAAGAGAAAAAGAGATTAAGAAAAAAAAAGTAATAATGATATTTTTTACTATCATTTTACTGAAAAGTCTGTGCTATATTAATCTCATATAAAATTAGGTCTCAATCTTATCATAACAAGAATGCAATGAAATCTGTCTAGTATAGAGTCTTTTGGTTGAATATTAGAGAAAATCGAGTTTATTTGTGATATGGGTACTGTTCAAAGTTATTTGGGAAAGAGAGGTTGCTGAAATTCTAACAAAAAGTTGAATTTCGGTAATCTCATTACCAAAATTCTTGCTGTACAAAATTACTGCCCAACTACCAGGTGAAGTGCCCGAAGGAGGACTGGTTGAAAGGAAACCAATTGTGGCAACCAAGTTGTCGAAATTGTAGAGGAGTGAGGAGAGAGAAAATAGGAATTGTGGCAACCAAGTTGCCGAAAATGGGAGGAAAAAAAAAAAAAAAAGAGAATCGTGGCAACCAAGTTGCCGAAAACTTGGGGAGAAATTTAATATGCAAAAATAAAAATATATCAAAAAGAGTTGGAGGCATGAAATAATATTAGGGAAAAATGGCAATGAAAATAATCATAATAATATTCAAATTTCAAAAATATAATATAACAATTCTTGATTACATAAAAATATTAATCATTCTTTTTAAAATGCACATATAGCTTACAAAATTTTACTACCAATATTTATTTACAGTTGTTTATTTGTTTTTATGAAAAGAAAATTTTTTAAAACTAAAATTGATTATGTCACAAGAAAATTAAATGAATTAGTTATATTATAATTTGGAAAGTGAATATGAGAAGAACTTAAATATAAAAACTTAATTAGTAATTTTCAATCTCAAAAAGTAAGAAGAATGTATTTTAATATTTTTTAAAATAATGAATTTTACATATAAGAAATACTCCATTTCAATCTTATTTCAAAATCAATTATATCATAAGAAAATTAAATGAATTACTCATATTATCAATTAAAAAGTTGTTATTAGGAAAACCTATATATACTAACTAAATTAATAAGAAGAGTAGCTTTTATGTAAAAAAAAATTAATTTTTAAAAAAAAAAAAACTATAATGGATTTTAGATATGAAATGGTCCTGCTTAAGATTATGCTCTCTCTTAGGTCTCAACTTGATTTAAGCCGGTACTGATTATATCTATAACTCATTAGTGGCGTGGTCTTGTCATATTGTGTTTCTTTTGTTAATAATATTTTCTCATTCAATGTTGAAATTTTATTTTGCATAAGACAGATCCCTGGAGCGGTAAGAAAATTTCATCTATGTTTGCTTTGATATGGTTTCAATGAAGCTATGAATGTTTAATGGAATGATTTGTTTATTAGCAAAAAAAAAAAAAAAAAATCCTCCTATTTTCGGCAACTTGATTGCCACAATTCCTATTTTCTCTCTCCTCACTCCCCTATAATTTCGACAACTTGGTTGCCACAATTGGTTTACTTTCAGCACTTCACCTGACAACTGGGCAGTAATTTCGGGTAGTAAGAATTTCAGTAATGAGATTACTGAAATTCAAACTTTTCTCTCTCATACTTTTTGTTAGAATTTTGGTAACACCATTGCTAAAATTCGCTCTCTTTCCTCAATTTTCTAAATAATTTTAAATAATACCCATACTACAAATAAACTTGATTTTCTATAATATTCAGTCAAAAGACTTGTCTAGAATAGGTTTTTTCTTAACATAATTTATTTAGTTTATAAATAACTTTTTAAAGCTTTATTTGTTTTTTGTTTTTTTTTTATTGATAAAAAAAAAGTACAAAGGTGCTGAGGGGCTTTTATGTCAGAACAACGCAAATTGAAAACTCAGTTCCCGCCGACACTTGGTGGAAAACGTGGCATATCCTTGTACTAAATACTAATAAAGTTTTATACTTATGGTGATGCGCACGTGTCGCTGTCTCTCGAGAAAAGCATATATGGGTCTATGGACCATGATGATGCACCGCAAATTGCAATAATTGGAGGTTTAAAACGTGGCACAATCTGGGAAGATCAGAACTGTCCATCGCTTAAATCAATGGTCTGCGATACTCTGGATTCTTGGCTGGAATCTGGACTATGCAGTAGTAGTACTTTTTTTTTTTGATAAGTATGCAGTAGTACTGTAGTAGTACTTGCTTGCACTGGAATAGACCGACGTTCTACGTTTTTGAGATATTGAACACAAAAGAAAACAAAATAAGTTTGGGCTGAACCCTGTGTTCTTTTGGTTTTGCAATAGGGATTGGGTGGGGTTGAGTTTTGTGGGCTTTTGATAATTGGGCTTTTATCATTTTTAAATAACCCATAGTTAGGCAAGAATTTGGGTTGTGTATAGTTTAAATAAGTGATTCAACAGCATCTGAGGTAGATTGATATCTCCCCAGGTACTAAATAAGGGTCCTTTGGTTGGAGGTGGAATAGGGAGGATAGAAATGAAATGAGAAAAAAGTGGAGAGGAAATATTTTTAGTGGGTGTTTGGTTGGAAGAACAAGAGGAATAAAAGTTGATGGGGCCTAGATGTTTTCTCTACTAGTCCACCAAAATATTTTATTTCCAAACTGGAGAAAAAACAAGAGAGAAAAGGTTTGGACTAAAACACCCTCTACTACAATGTGCTTGGTTTTCTAATTTGTTACTTTTTTTTATTATTATTATCTAGTATGGATTGAAAGTAAATTTATTCAAATTACATTTTCTATCCCTTTACTTTTCCACTCCCAAACCAAACACCATGAGAGAAAAACTAAAAATTTTTCTATCCTCTTTCCATCTTCTATCCCAGTGGTGGCTCTACGTTCAGTTTAGGGTGGTCCTGTGACCACCCTAACCTGAAATTTTTTTTTAGTATATATAAATTTTAAAAATTTATGATTTTTTAATCCTTAAAAAATATTTGTGGCCATCCTAAATTTTTTTAGGCCTAACATAATTAAATTTTGGACAAAATTTGGTAACAAACTTGGTTGTAAACTAAGGTTATAACTCTACTCAAATTTTTTTTTTTTTTTTTTATTGTACATGAATTTTGACAAATCCATAAATAGATAATACATTTTCTTCTTATATCCTCCATATTTGCAAAATTTCAAGAAGATTAAAGATTAATAACTATGTCATCAATCAAATCTTTAAATTTTGAGTTTTTGTAGTCTAGAATTATACATAAAAAAAATAAAAATAAAAAATTTATGGATCAAAAGTAAATAACATACGATTGATATGAAATTTGACATGCATTTTAAGAACATAAAAAGAACATGCAATTCAACAATTAGATTTTCAAAATTGACCATGTTAATTTATTTAATGAGAGTTGTAGCCTTAGGGTATAATTAAGTTCGTAGCCAAACTTTTTTTTTTGGTAAATTGAATATTATATTCAGACAAAGGAATAAAAGGTTCAATACAACGCCTACTTAAGTACATTCCAACAAAAGACTGTATTTCCATAGGTGGATAGTCATAAATAGTAAAATCAATAGATTGTTGTCCTCCCATCCTAGCGAGCCCATCGGCACATCTGTTAGCTTCTCTATAGCAATGCTTAAATCTGACTTAGGGAATCCTCTCGGCCAGCTGCATGTAATCATCAACAATAGGCGAAATAATCATGTTAGTTTGTGTGGGGTTACTTAGAACATCACAAACAATTTTAGCATCCAATTTAATCTCTACAGCCTGAAAATTTCTCCTTGCATAGCGCTAGCCCATCCCAAATAGCCCATAACTTAGCCATGAAACTAGAGGTGATGCCAATGTGTTTGGAGAAACCAAGAATCCACCCTCCATCATCATTACGGAAAACACCACCTCCTCCTGCCAACCCCGAATTACCCAAGGATGAACCATTCGTGTTCAACTTTATCCAACCCCTTAGAGGTTTTTCCCATCTAATTGGCTTGGGAGCATAGTGGATTGGTGCTTTACCGATGTTATTGATGCCTAAATTTTGCCACACCAGTTTAACCACCTCACAGTCACGAAGAATATGGATTATTGTCTCTGTTTCTTGTTTACATATCGAGCAAAGAAGATCCGAATTAATACCCTTAGAGGCCAAGCATGATTTTACTCCAATGCTATTGTGGATACATTTCTAGATAAAGAATTGAACTGTGGGAAGAGTCTCCATTTTTCATATCCACTCTTCCTCAAATGGGGTATGGTCACTGTCAATATCAAGATCATAAGCACTCTTTAAATCGAAAACACCTTGAGGGTTGTTGGCCCAGGCAAGCTTATCGGGCCTCGGTAGTAGAATACGAGATTGCTTAGGTTTCCAATTTTATAGGCAGGGGGATTTCCATAGAGATTTTAGACCAATCCCACCCCTTGTCCAAGGCCACATCCTTTACTCTCTCAGCCCATTCTCCCCCAGCATAAGCGGGCCATGTATGATACTTCTCAAAGTTCCAGCATTCGACCATCTATCATGCCAAAAGCTTAAATTACTATCCTTCCTAAGAGTCCATTTTGCGTCTTTTTTAAAGGTGCTCATGCCCTTTTTCATACCTTTCCACACTCAGGAACAGGGAAGATTATTCTGGTTCCTTGCATTCAGTCTTTGATGATTGCAATACTCCCTTCTCAACAAAGTAGACCAGTGGGAGTCTTGTTTTGTGTGAAAGCGTTAGTTCAGATTTGTGAGAAGAGTAATGTTTCTCCCACTAGCTGTCTGAATTCCCAATCCACCTTCCTTCTTGGATTTTGTGACTTTTTGCCAATCCACCCAATGCATCTTCCAAGCTAAATCAAACGATCCCTATAAAAAATTCCTATTGATTTTATCAATATTTTCCAACACTATGCCCAGAATAGGAGCACATTGCATGACATAAACAGGAATAATAGAGAGAGGGCTGAATAAGGACGGCTCTACTAGCCATGGAGAGAAGGTTGGCTTTCCATCCTGCTAATTTCAACTTCATTCTATCAAGGATAAAATTGAACTCATGTGAGGAGGTTCTCGGATGCTTAATGGGAATGCCCAAGTACTTCCTAAGAGATGGAGTAGACCAGAATCTAAGGACATCACACAGAGATTCCCTCATGTCTATATCCACATGAAGGAAGAAATACACCCTAGATTTGGCTTCACTTACCGTTTGCCCAGATTTTTCACAAATTTCTTCCAACACTTCACGGATGGCAGTGCAACTAGTATAGTTTGCTTTGGCAAACAAAACCAAATCATCGATGAAGAACAAATGGGAGAAGGATGGACCATTTCTCGATGTTTTTACAGGCTTCCAAAGATTCTTAGCACACATCCCTTCGATGAGTTGCCCCAACCAATCTATACAGAGGATGAATAGGTAAGGTGAGAGTGGGTCGCCTTGTCTAAATCCTTTAAAGGGGTAGATCGGTTCTAAGGTACCTCCATTAAATAGAATTGAGGTAGAAACAAATGAGACACAGCTCATTATAATCTCAGTGAGCTCCTTTGGCATATTGATATGGCTAAGTCTTCCTTTGATGAAACACAACTCCAATTTATCATAAGCTTTTTCTAGATCAATTTTGATGGCCATATATCCTTCTCTACCTCTCGCTCTACTGATGGTATGAATCAACTCTTAAACAATGATACATTATCCGTTCCATTCCGACTCGGCACAAAGGCTATTTGCATCGGGGAGATGAGATTGCCCAGGAGAGGTCTTAGGGTCTTAGCCAATTAACAATAATCTTGGACACTAACTTGTAAACAGTGTTGAAGAGGCTAAATGGATAGTAATTTTTGAGAGTTTCCGGGCCTTGGATCTTGGGAATAAGGGCAATAAGAGTTTGGTTGAGATATTCAAGTACTTTCCTCGATGAGAAAATCTTTTTTACTTCTTGCACCACTTTGGTGCCGATCGTGGACAAGAATTGCTAGAAGAACCCAGCATGGAGGCCATCTGGGCTAGGAGCTTTGAAAGCTTTCATGGACCATAGAGCCACCTTGATTTCGTCTTCTGAGACAAGAGTAGCTAAACACTCATGGTCTGGATCTGAGAGAGAGACTTGCCATCTAGAAGGAGGGGTGGTTGTGCCCTTAACAATATATTAGGTCCTTACAAACAAAAAGAAAAATCCCAAGAAAAGTTTGATCTAACTAAAATTTTGATAGAGATGTAACTTGCAACATTGGTAATGAAACTATCATGTAAAAATTTTAAAATAAAAAAAATTTATAGAAAGAAATTGTAAAACTTTATGTATTTGTGTTAGTGTGCGTGTGTGTGTGTGTGTGTGTGTTTTTGTCAATATTTGAAGTTCTCTTTTAATTAAATTTTTTGTAATTTAAGTTCTTAATGACCACCTTGGAAAATATTCCTGAAGCCGCCACTATTCTCTCCTCTCACTTTTCCACCCCTCCAACCAAATGGACCTTAAAGGTGTGTTTGTTTGGAGGTGAAACATGATGGATGGAAAACTTTGGAGAGAAAATGAGAACGAAAACTTTTTTGGAGTGTGTTTAGTTGGATATAAAGGAAGAAAAATAAATAGCGGGGCCCAAATGTTTTTTCCTCGAGCCCACCAAAATGTTTTCTCCTCAAAATGAAGAGAAAATTGAGTGAGGATAATTTTTTTTCTTGATTGACAAAAATGCCCATGTGCATATGCACATGAGTTGCCTTTATTTTTTTTTTCTTCTCCCCTGGACAATATTGTTGCCTTGTTACCTTTTTTTTAAAAAAAAATTTCTAGGCCTGGCACCTTTTTTCCCCCTCTTCTGGGCAGTAACGTTGCCCTTCTTCTTCTTCTTTTTTTTTTTTTTTTAATATATATATATATATATATTCTTTTTAGTTCTTTTGATTTTCTAGGGTTTGGGTGTGATAGTTGTTTTTTTTTTGGACATTTTTATTTATTTATTTTTAATAAATTTGGGTGATTGTTTTTTTTTTTTTTTTTAATTAGACATTATTCTTTAACAAGGGTATATGAATAAATTTATTCAAACTCATTTTTTCCATCCCTTCGCTTTTCCACTCCCAACCAAACAAAAATGAGAGAAAATAATTTTTTTTTCATCCTCCTACCATTTTCTATCCTCCCACTTTCCACTCCTCCAACCAAACGAACCCAAGTGTTTGAGGGGGGAAAGCAAGTTCAAGTTGTGGGGGAAGTGTGGTAATGAATATAAACGGTGACACTTCAAGAAGATACTTAATGATACAAGAGATACTATAAATTTTACAACATTAAGCTTACAACCTATGTTAAGTACAACTAACCACTAACTCAATTTGATTTGACTTTTTATGACTTGATTCGTGGGAAGGCAAATGGGTAGTTTGAGACGAGTTTGGATTTTTCAAATATTAATGGAATTAATTTGAGATTGTAGAAGTAATTACTTATGTTTAAATTTTATTAATTAGTTTCTAAATATTCGAAGTTTAGGTTAACTTAATATGCTTTGACTTGTTATGTCCTGATCTGTGGGAAAATAAATGGGTAGTTTGGGATGAGTTAAAAATTTTCAAAAATTTAATATGGTTTTGTAAGACCCCTGAAGGTTTGGTATGTAAAATATTTAGAGAGTATGGATTTGAAAAACATTTTCCCCAACCCACTATTACCATTCCTATTTTGGATGTTGATGCACAAAAGATAATATCCAGATGTATAAAACTTGGATAGTTGGACAGCAAGCCTAATTGGAAGTTAGGAACATATGCTCGATGGTTAAGAGTATGCATGGGTCAAAATGAATTGAGTTTGTGATATTTTTCAATCCAACCTATCCCACTCAGGTTGAGAAATCCTCAATCTAGCCTAACCCATGGTGCCTCTAAAAACCAACTCAACATAAGTATTACAAAACTTTCAATACATCTCTTACCAAAAAAACCACATACACAGTATCATATTGATAGCCCAAAATAAGTCTCTTCAGTATGGTTGACCTATTTCTAACTAAGAGCTTTGGAACTCAACTAGCACCTCTTGGTGTTTAAATGCACACATCCACTGAAATACAAAAACACACACACACAAAAACCTCCCTGGGGTCCGAACCAAAAAACAATACCCACCCAGCATATAAAAGCATGTCTTTGGATATTTGGAAAATGTCACACCAACCTCCAACAATCCATAATTGGTTGCGTGGATCTTGTTAAAGATACATGTTTATGTGATGGCCCAAAAGTTTCAAATATATCATAGGCCCAACTAGGGTTAATATTATATTATATTAATTCAATATTGAATAAATATATATAGCATACCATCTTTAGATGCAATCCATCCAACAAACTCCCTCTCAAGTCTCAACTAAGTTCATCTGCAACACTTTAGCTTGAATGTCATAATTAGAGTACCAACCTAGCTGATATCCAACACTAAACAACCACCAGTAATAATAATATACTAGAAACTCGAGCATCAATGCTGTTTAGGGTCCATCCAAAGAAATACATCTCTTCCAGCCCAATTCAGTGCTTCAAGAACCGCCAATCAATTCCTCTTAAGTCAGCAGCCCTCTACAAACCAATGTAGTATCTTGAGGAATTTCAAGGATTGCTATTCTGTAGTCCATACCATACCTTAGCAAAATGTTATCATTATGTGTGGCCCTGAAGCTTGTTCTCATTTTTGCTTTTCTTCCCTCTTGGGTTGTTTTCTATTTGGTTTCATGAAATTTTTTTGGGTCTTAGCCGAAAAGAAAAAGCAAAGAGATCACAATATGTCCACTAAAAAAAATCAAATAAAAATCAAATCTTGGAAATTTAACTACATTCCAATTCGGCTCAGTCTATTGAAGCTACAATTTAAGAAGTGTCACGCGCTCATGAGCTAAGCTCAGCCAACCATAAGGCACCTTACACCTTATGGGCCATGTACATACAATCAGTATTTGTCAGCCTCAAGAACAAACTACAACCACAATAAAAACTACAAGAAAATCTGTAACAAACTCCCAAGATATCTGGCAGAGGCTCAATAAACTTGATTAATTTTACGAGGAAGAACGACGATACTTATACAACACTTTCCTTTTACTTTATACAGATGAATACAGCAGCTATCAACACCAATCACATATTCCGATTCAAACCACTAGAACTTAAATGATGCCTTGTAAAGGCAAGAGGAAAAGAATAAAAGAAAATTAAAAATCACCTAGGGCCGGAAAGCTCCATTGCTTCTATGACAAGCGAAGATTCTTCTATAAAATCTGAGTATCTTTGAGGAGGGTTTTCACTAGATCGAAATCTGGGTGTCTCAACCTTCTGTGAGGCCTCCCATTTCTCAGCTAAACCATCTCCTTCCAACATTTTTAATACCTCTGACATTTTTGGTCGGTGGGAAGGATTAAACTGAGTACACAAGAGGGCAACCTGAACCATTTCTTCCAATTCAACCCTGTCAAAGTTGCCCTTTAGATCCTTATCCACCATTTGACTTAGCTTTCCTTCCTGATGGAGCTTTTTAACCTGCAAAAAAGTAAGGCTCAGATATGAAGTATCCACAGAAGAAAGAGTATATTATCTGAGCATTAAAAAGGATTCCCCAACTCTTCTACAGTCATGAGGTGAATTCTTGGCATATATACAGTTTAGCATACGGCAAATTACTTTTAAGAGCATTATACAATGCAAATCTCCTAAACAGGATCAATGTCACAAGGAGCACAAACTTTGACACTAGGAGGAGAAATACAGAGAGAATGCAAGACAAGTTGTACATACAATTAGATTGAATTAAAAAACAAGTATGACTTTCATTTGCATAAACAAGACACTTCAGACATTTCAAATTGTCAGTTATGTTTAACTTTGTGGCATAATTTGCATTACCAAAACACCCTGAGAGAGAGAGAGAGAGAGAGAGAGAGAGAGAGAGAGAGAGTGTACCCAATCAAGCATTACACCTTTCTGATTTGCTACTCGTCCAAAATCTAAAGCTTTATGACCTGTGATTAGCTCCAGGAGCAAAATTCCAAAGCCAAACACATCAGTCTTTTCTGATGATTGACCGGTTGACAAGTATTCTGGAGCAATGTGGCCAACAGTGCCACGCACAGCTGTGGTGACGTGGGATTCTCTGTGATCCAAAAGCTTTGCCAACCCAAAATCTCCAACAACTGCCTCATAGTCTTCATCCAACAATATATTGGCTGCTTTGACATCACGGTGGATAATTTTGGGGTCACATTGCTCATGCAAATATAATAGTCCCCTTGCTGTACCTAAAGCTATTCCCTTCCGTCTTGTCCAGTCTAATGCTGGCCTGCCATTAATATGATCTGAAAGGAAACCCAAAATAATGTCATTGATTTTGGGTTGATGCAAATTCTAGCGACTTTCTTAGCAACATAAGGCTGAAAATCTCAAAGTTCAATTGCCAAATTAGCTACAAGCCTACAACCAATCAACTTAACTATAAAAATAACAAGGAAAAAAAATGAGATTGATTAGCACTAATGTCTTCGGGAAAGCGACACAAAAAAAATGACACTTCTGATCGAAACTTAAATAATATCTTTAAAAAAATTAAAGCTTTTACATTGGACATTTTTCGAAGGTTATATATGACACATGGATAATCTGAGCACTAAATACGAATGTTAAATTCAATGATAGAAGTGCACAATTTGAAATTTACTATTTGGATGATTACATTATTTGCATCTGAGTGTGCCAGTGTAGTGAAGGTTTGGACCAGTTGTACCAGTAAAGTGCCTGGTGTTGGAAGCTAGATAGATTGAAAAGATAATGGCAGGAAAAGCAGCACCATCATGGTGAGAAGGTAGGGGCGGTAGGGAGTTGAATAATGTGTGGCACAGAACCATTGGCTGAGGTAATGTCTCCCCACCAGGCTAGTGCAACAGGAAGTGGCATTGCTGGAGTTGCCAGTTGAACCATGATCGACAAGGTAAGAAGCAGTATTGGATAGGTAAGAGTGCAGTTGGTGCTACTGTAAATAGCAGTGATGTACAGAAGGCAATGGTGGTGGCAGCAGGTTTGGTTTCTTACATCAGATGTAGTCAATGATTTAATAAGTCTTTAGTAAATAAGCAATACAAGCAGTGACTACACACATATAACCAACTAGTACTTTATTAGCTGACCTCTTAGCCGAGAGGCTACACTTCCATTGGGCATATAGGGGTAAACAAGGAGACGTTCATTCTCAGTAGAGCAGAACCCACATAGTCTAAGAAGATTCCGATGGACAGCCAAACTTATCATCTCAACTTCAGTCTGAAATTGAATTTCACCAGCAGCCGCATTAAAGTCCTTCAGCCTTTTAACTGCCACTACAGTTCCATCATTCAAGTCCCCCCTGTATACAATCCCAAAACCACCTCTCCCCAGAATATTCTTAGAGTTGAAGTGGTCAGTTGCAGCGCGAAGCTCCTTTAATGTATACCTTCTCAAATGGCCCAGGCATACTTCCGGGTCATATTGATCTGCCACATGACACATTATAACCGAGAAAACAGGGATAATCATAGAAAGGGAAAAAGAAAAGAAATAATTACATGCAGTAAATCAGATTCATAAAAACGAGTTCCTAAAAACAACAAAAATCTACAATAAATAACACTGCTAGGTGTGTTGAGTCACACACCAAATACAGGAACAGTAACTATGTCACAGCTTCAACTATTACTTTTTCTAAAAGGGTGCAAATGGTCTTGAAATTTGTGTTTTGACAATTAAATTCAGTTTCTCTATCTTTTCCTTACAGTGCACTTGAATTATGTCATTCCTTGATTTAGCAAGGGCATATTTTTTCCTTACCACCCAAGCAACGATTCCAATTTCCATTTTTCTGTCTTCAGAATAGAAATTTAATGACTCAGTCCAAAATCCCAAAGTTTTAGAACACCAAAGTTTTAGAACAAGAGCTGTTCCAATAGCTTGAAATACTTCCAGCAGTACAAAAACTAATTATAAAGAAAAGTAACATTCAACCCCAGAAATGTTTCAGGAAACTGAAAATAGAAAACTATCAGAAAGCCATGAGAACAAAAAAGCACCTATGAATGACTTTCCACATAAAAAGACTTCTGAGATTTAAATATACTCCATACCATCTGACACTTGCAGTTGATGTACATCATTTCCATCATGATATGCATCATAACTTCTAACATAGATATAACCATGAGCGAGCTATAAGATTATGTGTTACTGACACTGAAATACTATGTATAGAAAGATACTAACCATTGACATCAAAGAAAATCTGCTGGTTGTGTCTGTATCGCCACCAAACAACAAACCCAACAATAAGAATGATGACAAAAACAGCACTAAAACTTGCACCAAAAGCAATAATCACATGATGACTTTTTCCTCCAAAGTCAGATTGACCTAAGAAACCATAAAACCCATTTTGAAACATGTCATGAAAGAGTAATGGAGAAGCAAGTAGAGAAAGAAAAAGATAAGTATATAACATAGTCATAAACACCTTTTAGAGAACCTGGAGGGAAAGACAGTGGCTCTGGATTGCCAGCTGAACAATTGTTGTCAGCCTTAGCCCCACAAATCAAAGGGTTACCAATAATTCTGAAGAGGAAAATTGGCAAGGAGTGTTAACAATTACCAAATACCAACTTATTGAGGGATATTTAAGTGTTACAAGAAAGATTGAATGAATGGCTCACTTGAATGTTCTTGCAGATATTTTTGGCAAGGAACCACTGAGATTGTTAAAAGAAAGGTCCCTACATGTTCAACTTATAAAGGTCAATACATAAGTTTATAAAAGAAACGATAATTTTGTTCTGAGGGTTTGATAAATATGCAGATAAGAGTAAATGATTGACTGCAAAGGACAAGCACATACATGAGAGTGAGACCTTCGATTTTGGACAGAGACTCGGGACAAGGTCCAGTTAGGCTGTTGTTGTTCAACCTCCTGACTTGCTCAAAAAACAATATTAAAAGCTGTAAGAATTCTGAAAGCAATGACTTAAGCATGTGGTGAATTGCACAACATTTCAAAAGTATTGTAAAGGAATCAAAACCAGTATAAAGTTTTTGAAACTTACAAATAATTCAGGTTCGTTAGGTCCCCCAAGGAACTAGGTATCTCACCACTGAATGTATTGTTGGAGAGATCGAGTGTCTGAAGCTTCACCAACCTCCCAATGGCAGAAGGAATTGGACCTGAAATGGCATTATTCTGCAGCAACCTGCATATATATAAAATCATGGTATAAGAATCAACTTAAATGCTATAGCACTACACAACCAAAACTCTCAAGCTGAAGGAGTCTTGGTATGAATACTTGAAACAAGATGGAAGTAAAATTAACACCAAAAACAATTAACACTATGAAAGTAATACCCAACTGCCAAGAAGAAGCAAAGCTAAAATCAAAGATCATAGAAAAAGGATGCAATAACTTACACAGATTGCAAATTACTAAGGTTTCCAATAGCTGGAGATATGATACCAGACAAACTCTGACTAGGCAGTCCCCTGATTACCAAAAATTTAAAATAAAATAAAAAATTGAAAGTGAATGAACTAAAAATACTTCTCAACTTATTTTCTTGGATCAAAATCCCTTGGAAAATAAAGGCAACTTACAAAGCAGAAACAGATCCCTCTGGGGTACATGTAACCATCCTCCAGCTACAAGGATCTACAGAATTGCTATCCCAATTCTCCAGAACATTACGTGGGTCAATGAGATCATTTTTTATCGCCATCAAAGCTACAACTGTTCAAAGTTCAAGGGAAAATAAAAATGAAAAATATTATCTTTGTGTAAAAAAACAAATAAATGAAATAAAAGGCAATACAGGTACTTTGAAGCCCGAGCTGTATCTGGCTAAGACACAGATGAATGTTGTAAATGAGATACAAAAAATGGAAAATGCTGGTAGTTAAGCTACTTTAGCGAACCAAGAATGCATTAACTGAAGAGAAACAATAATTTCCTCCAACCCCATATTCAAAAATAATTAGCAAGCAAGCATAACATGAAAGGTGAACTTTATATTACTCTTACTCTCTCTCTTTTCGCCAGACAAGTCTCACCAAAAATTACAAAAATGAAAAAATAAATTCCTGCCCAATCTCTGAGTTGCAATTGTAATGAACAGTGTTTATAAATAAATAAATAAAACTTTAAAAGAAGAAGAAGATAAAGGAGGAGAGGAAGAAGAAAAAGAAAGACCAAAGTGAAAGTTCAATTGAAGAAAATCAAAAGGAATCATTTGAGAACTGACCTTCATAGTTTATACCAGTAGGAGAAAGAGTAGCAGAAGAAGCCTCCATCAATGCCAAAACCAAAAGACCCACTTTCCAGAACATGAAACTACTTCTTTCCATACTCTATTCACAATTCAGTAAAAACTTTTACTTTCTTTGCCCAACCACAACAAGTACCCACTCATCAAAACCAATATAACCAACAACCAAACAAGCCATTCTCACATGAACTTACTTCTCAAACACTTTTTTCATTATACAAACAACAATCCAATCTCAGAATCAGAATCCCATAAAAGCAGACCCACCCATTTACCATAACAAGAAGTCAGGACTCTCAGAAGCTGTTACTTTCACTAGCATTTTTTTTTTTCCTTTATAACTCAAAAACAATAGAGACCCAGATGCTAAAAATCACTTGGCCACAAAATGCCCAGCTGGGAAACAGAGAATTATGAATTAAAGTGAGTGGGAATGGGCACCAAACGAGCTCAGACAAACAAAACAGCAAAAAAGAAAGAGAATTTTCTCGAGAAAACAAGTGACCAAAACATCTAAGCCCGAAATTCTGAGATCCTAGAGATCTGGGAATGCTTGGTGTGATTTCTATATGTTTTGGACAATCCCCACAAATTCCATTTGGTTATGCTTTTGGTTTCTACTACCCCTGTTGTACTCGTCCCCTTTGATTCCTTTACCATTATCTTCTTTCCTTTCCTTTTCACAAGCACAGCAACAAGCGAGTACAGATTAGTGAAAATAAAAATCACTCACTCACTCACGCACATAGAACCAAACACGCAAAGGCCAAAACAAAAGGCCAAAGTTGGACACAGATACATATGCAGAACTATTAGCCTTTTTTTTTTACTTCTTTTGAAAAAAAAATAGTAAAAAACATTATAGGCAGTGAAAAACTGATATGTGTTGTCTTTTAATAAAAAAAAAAAACTTAAAAATGAATTTAGTTTGATTAAAAAATAGTGAGTGATTGGATTGGACTGAAGGGATGTGTGGGAGTAATCAGAGAGAAGAATGGGATGTCTAAAGGCAAAGAAAATTTCAGTAAGTTTTTTGGCAGGTCACGTGGTTTGATTGTCTTGACCTCTGTTGGCTTTTTGGCTTGAGATTGCTTTTTTGAAATTTTAATAATCACATTCTGTTAAAGTCTTTGCAGGCCATGGCCCACTATGCCAGATATATATAATATATATGATTATGATGTTTAAACCGAAGTTTGAGATGCAATTACCAAAAAGAAAGTATATATCGTATGAACCCAAACAAACATGAAATTCTTTATGTTTTCAAGATAATGCGTGTCTTTAGTATAATTATTAATTAATTATTTTAAGAAAGTTTTGATTATTTTTTTTTGACAAATAAGGTCTAGACCTTTTTAGGTATTTAATAATTTTCTTAAGTATATGTATTTTTTTTATTTCACACGCATTAAATTATTATAGGGTTGAATCTCATGGGGTGGCTTCAAAATATTGACAAGGAATTTTTAATTCAAAATATAATGAAGTTTTAGGAACTATTAAACCAATTCCTTAGAGTTTTTTATATTACTTTCATTAATATTATAAAAAAATTTCTAAAAATTACTTTTTTTTTCTTTAATTATGATGTTACTTGTTTTAGGATTTTGAATTGGCTAAGTTTCTGGAGACAAATGAAATATAAATCATGTTGTGTACCCTGGCCTGGCCATTTTTGTGAAGAATTTGAAGTTGCTTGAAGACATGCCTTTTTGTTGAAGCTTGCTGGAACAATCCTTCATTCAAAGTTCAAACACAAGTAAATCATTAAAGTTAGCTCAAGCATGATTTATTATCGGTTGAGAGAGAGCCCTAAGGAGACATGTACAGTTCCTTACTAATTGAGAGGACCTCTTGCTTAGCTAACATTTAGCATACCACAACACAAAAAGGCTTTAGGCCATTCTACCAAAAATGTATACATTCGGAGGGTTATGTTTTTATGTATGTAGGTGGAGTGTTATTGAACATATCAGTGAGAGCTAATGCCTTGAATCTACTCTTTTTCTCGTTCTTGCTTAGCCTCATTTTTGCTTAGCCTCGAAAACCTAGACCTGGCAAACGAGTCAGGTCAATTGGGGTCGAGTCAATAAACTTGTCATTCTAAACTTGGTATTTTGAGGATCAAATGAACCCTGTATGACCCTCACATGCCAAAAAAAAAAAAAAAAGAAACTTTATAATATTGTTTTTGTCTTCCTTTTAATACAATTCAGATAACAAATAAACAAAGACACTAAAAAATAAAAGTAATATAATACACAAATTTTTATGTTTACATAATCCAATGTTCATCAAACTTAAATATCCAAGCCTTGACCTTGTGAATAAAGAGTAAGTGAGTGATTGTGAGAATTAAAGAATTTAGAAAATAAAGGGGACAGAGAAAAGGGGAAGAAGTAAAAGTGTGAAACAAATTTACACATAAAGCCCTAAAAAGTGCACAGAAAAAATAAATATAAATATTTTTAATTAAAAAAAAAAAAAACCATAGAAAAAATCCCTTTGAAAAAAATGGGTTGACCCATATGTCTAATAAATTGAGATCCAATTTTGCCAAGTCTTAACCCACCCATGATTTGACCATACTCTTTATATGTTATTGGTTTCATACCCTCTTGATATACATTTTTTTTTTTTTGAAGGACCCTCTTGATATACATGTATCATACAACATCTGAAAAACCACCAATTATATTGAAACCATAGAGTTCTTAACATGGATTGATATCTTGGAGGTATTGGCATGAAGCAAATGTCTCGTTTGTAAGAAAACCCTAGGAAGAAATGTAGAGGTTATGGAGTTGGTGTGGTGAAACCAATGAGTTGTCTACTAAATCAATAAGGTATAGTTTCAAAGGTTTTGTCATTTAGTTTGTCAACTTCTTCTTTATAAGGATTTGCGTTTTGGGGTTCCTTCCCTTGTTTAGGGTTTTTTTTTTCCTACCTTTCTTCTTGAGAAGTTCTCATTTGGTTTTCTATCCACCGCCAAATATTTATGTTTTTTGTTTTTGTAATATAATTGTCACTGGCATCATCTATCTTTTTTGGTGAAATCTAATTTTAACAATATTTATAACCGAAAATGCTCATCATGTAGTTTTTGTAGAAAAAATAAGAGTAAGCATAAGTACAATCATTCTATAAATAAGTTGGTAGGTTGTTGATATTTTAATCTTTACCATCCATTTGGCATATTATGTAATGAAATGATGATGAATAAAACATTAAAACATATGTGCGCTTCGGAGCGATATAGTACCATTCTCTAAAAATTTTGAAAAGAAAAAAAAAAATATGAAATATATAGATGAAAAAAAAAAAAAAGGAAATGCATGCAAGCACAGGTTTATGAGCGCACACACATGCGAGTAAGAAACAAACTTAAAATATAAATAAAAGGATAATTTTGTGTGAAAATCCCTAGTCTCTTATTTCTCAATTTGCCCTTAATTTTCTAGCAACTACAAAATACCTTCTATCTTTTTGTTCATTAAAGGAGTTTAGCAGCACAAACACCAATCAATCTAAAGTATAACCCATCAAAGTTCTGTGGCCTCAACCTTTTTTTTATTTTTTTTTATCTTCTCATAGTTCAGTCGACTGTAAACAAGTTGAGTTTTGTTAAGTAGTGAATATTCAAGCTCAACTTGACAACAAAACTAAAATGTTCAAACTTTGCTTGAGCTTGAATCAAGCTTACAAATAATATTCAAGTTTTAACTTGTTATTAAATATAAAAGTTTGAGTTCGGTTTGGCTTTAATTCATTTACTTTGGCGCAACTCATTTACTAAACAAGTCTAAAACTAAAACTAAAAATCTGATTTATTTATAAATAAATAAATATGATCAAATTTTTTATCGAGTTAAACTCAAACTATTTATAAACGGTTTGATTTATTTACTGTCGTGCATTTTGGAGAGATGAGTGTTATAACCTCAATATTACACAGATTAAAAAATATATATATAATAGTTATATGTGTCTCTAAAGTACATGATAATTGAGAGACAGGCATGAAATATGGTACAGGGAAAAGATCCTTGCATGATGAGCATCTGTTTGGGAGGTGTGATATTCCTGTCAAGGGATAGGATTAATCCCAATAGGCAATAGGGCTAGGTAGCGTGTGGTAGCTTTCAGAGCTAAAACTACAGATCAGAGTTGAAGAGGAGAGTACAGAGCATGGGCATGTGGGTGGCAATCTTTGTCTACACAGTTGTTATATATATCTCTTCCCCAAAATAAAAAAGAAAAGAAAATTTTAATACTTCACTTTTTGTTTAAGGAACCGTGAGAAAAATAATAATAAAGTGAGGTGGAGGTGCGTGCATGGTTTTTGTACCCTTGTTATTCTTTGTTGGTTACTGTGTGTGAGAGAATCTCTAAAATGCGCACACCGCAACACATGCCGCATGCTTTGGGCCACATCCACAATACTGGAATTTTTATGCCGCTTGTACTGTATGTATTGTATTCTATGTTTTTGGTATGGAAAATATATATACAGTATCTTACTATTGATTTAAAAAAAAAAATTTAAATTCAAATATATTATAATTGTATTGATATTTAAGTTTTTTTTTTTTTTTTTTTTTTGAGAATAAGGATTTTATGTAACTTGGGTTGCATGAATTTTTTGCAATCTTTTGCGTGGCGGGTAAAAAAATTATCTACATGTAGTTTTTTTTTTTTTGAGCAAAATTATCTACATGTAGTTATAGTCAAATAATATTTTTAACAAATCATGTAGATGACGTTTTTAACCGCTATGTGATAGGTTGCATTAAAATTTCTATAACTCAAATTGCATAAAAATCTTGCTCATTATTTAATACTTGGGCCAAAATGTTAATTGATTTTTTATAGAGACAAGATTCAAATCTCATATCTCTTATTAGACCAAAAAAAAAAAAAACTCTTCACACAATCAACTAACTAAAGTCAATTGAGTTGATTCAAAACCTTCAAATCATTAGTACAAACTAGAATTATCACACACGATTTGCGCAGTGTAATAATGTTTTTTTTTTATGTATTTTTTTTTAGTGTTATAATATTTAAAAGTGATATATAAATAACTGTTTGTATTTAAAAAAAAAAAAAAAAAAAGGAAAGGTAACGTGGAATATTGTTAAAAAATGAGATACAGATAGTGTTTTAAGTTTTAGGCTGAATGAAGAAGATGAAGAAAATAGCTTAAAAATTAGGAACAGTAAATTACTCTTTTAACCAAACATTAAAGTACTCTTTTAACCAGTTTGCATTTTTTAATTTAAAATTATTTAACTAAAATGTAATGATATTTTAGAGAGTTTAAGAATTTGTGTGGGGATATTTTACTATGCAAAATGTTGAAAATCAAACATCAAATCTTGTTATTAATAGTATAGATAGAAGATAAATAAATAAATAAAACCCTCAAAACCATTCCCCCACTTTCGGTAGATCGTAGAAAGCTAAAAAGTGGAATTGTTTTTGATAAGGACAAAGTTTCTATATTAATTTTTAACATAAATCAAATGTTATATTTTTGTAAAGTATATGTTTATTTGTGAGAATACTTAATTAATTGTAAAAGAAACCAGATAGAATCAACGAAATGACCTGAATATAGGATTTTATTGGGTCTTGAAAAATTCTTGCCTTTTTTATATTCATACATATAATCTGTAATAAAATCATGGGAACAAATACAATATCAATGACTTTACAACAATCATCTCCTGAACAAATGCCAGAGGTTATCAAGAACATATCATTCTTGAATTGAGGGATAAAAAAGACCATGATTTCAATTGAGGAGAGCCACAGTATGAGCACACAAAAAAAAAAAAAAAAATCATAAAAATTCAAATTGTCATCAATTTAGTATTAACAAAATATCAAAAAGTGAAAAGATATAAAAATAATTGTTTCTTTAATATATTGAAATAAAATTATCTATCAAAATGAAACTTGACAATCTTTTAAATCTTGAAAACCATCTATGATTGATTTTGTACAAGATATAGCAACAATTTCCTTTTTAATGTATAAAATCAAAGATTCTATTAAATCAACTACAACTTAATTATGTTATTATCTTATTATATGTGCAATAATATTCTAACGAAAGGACTAATTACTATTGGCAAAAAAACAAGAAATAAAATAATCAAAAATAAAATAATTATTAAAAAAACATATGAGGAAGTCTATTTAGTAAGCCTAACAGTGTCATAATCCTTATTGCACAAAGACATATCACAAACTTGATCAAAATTAGTGGACCACTCAATGAAATAGATAAGACGAATAGATTAATAAAAACTAGAGTTTTAAGCTATTCAGTTAAAAATTAATGACTCTAACCCACTTATCAACAATCATTAATTATAAATTTCTAAATTCTTATTATGATATTAACGAATTGCATCTATGTGCATTAGTCATTGAATAATGTGCAGTGTGTCGTATGGGTGTGACATTTTAAATTTTATTATCTAATTGCTAAGTATGTCACTAACTATGCCACTAACGAAATCTAAGCAGGATAGTGCATATGTATTGTCAACATATTGAGCTAAAAAACAAATGCATCTCGTTTTATTATTTATACTCAATTTTGCTCAACTTTTATAAAACAAAATTAATCAACACATTTTATTAATTGTTTGGCAACATTTTGTAGAGCAACCCCTTTTATACAACCACACTACTATCTTTACTCAGAGAGAGAGAGAGAGAGAGAGAGAGAGAGAGAGAGAGAGAGAGAGAGAGAGAGAGAGAGAGAGAGAGAGAGAGAGAGAGAGAGAGAGAGAGACGCGAGATGGTGTGGTGCAAAGCCCCAAATGAGTAACAATCTCTCCGAAATGGAGTGGGGTTATAGGCGGGATAATTTTCGTGAAGATGCTGAGGCAACATACCATGTACACAAATGGGTCATGTGCCCATGCAGTAACAATGAGCATGTGAGATGCTCGATGGCATGGTGCAAAGCCCTAAATGAGTAGCAACCTCTCCAAAATGGGGTGGGGTTATGGGCGGGACAGTTTGTGTGAAGATGTTGAGGCAACATATTGTGTACACGAATGGATCATGTGCCCATGCAGTGGAAAGCGTAGGAGGTCGGACAATATTCTCTCTCTATTCAATTAATGTTGTATAAATATGGTGATTTAAAAAGAAATTGATAGATCTAAGATCTGTCAATCAAACCTGATAAATATGTTTTTTTTTTTTTTCTAAGGTTTATTGTTTGTTATTTAGGCTAATTTTTGTTAGTTATTTGGACTAATTTTTGTTGTTGTTGTTTGGTCAAATTTTGTAGTTATTGGTTTTTTGTTTTTGTTTGTTTGTTTGTTTTTTTTTTTTTTTTTGAAGGGGGTTAAGGATTATGTTAGAAGAAGGGGCAAAAAAAAATTTCTTGGACTAGAATTTTAAAATTTCATAATATGCATATACTATTTTGGTAAGGTAGTTCAAATAACAATTTTCAGTCTTTAAACACTGAAAACTGTGGGCCCTAAAAAAAAAAAAAACACTTTTGATAAGAGATTTCGTTTAGATATGTTTGAGTTATATTTCTCATTTTAGAGTGTTTAAACATTGAATTTAGAAAACTCCTTATACCAGTTTTCAGTTTTCAAATAATATTACTTAATGACACTTTTGTAAATATTTAGAAAAGTGTGGGACTTACTTGTTAAGACCTAACATAAATATAACTCTCTCTCTCTCTCATCTTTTTCTTTTTTTCTTTCTTTTCCTCCATTCTCTTTCACATTCCTTCTCTCTAATAAATATTAATAAAATAATTGTACATGAAAGTTACCACTTTAAAATAAAATAAAAATATATACACATACCAAAAACACAATTATATTTTTTTTTCACATTTTAAAATATGTTGTTTGAAACATGGTATCAAACACATTTTGCATTTGAGTTTCTTAAACATGTATTTTCACAACACTTTTTAAACCACATTTTTCACATTATTTTAAATAACAGTACTTAAAAGCTACTACCAAATAGGCCCTACTAATTTTGACTCGAAAGAGCCTCTTTTTTTTTTTTTTTTTTTTTTTTAAGAGAAACTTTTCAAATTTTATTTTATCTCCCACTCCAAACTTTACATTGTGTCACGACTTTCTTTTTCCCCTAACCCAATACCAAAAAGAAATGAACACAAACTGTCCTCTCTCCGTGTGGATAATTATTTCTTTAAGATGAATGTTATATATATCTATAACTTTTTCATATTACTTTCACAACAAATTTTACGTGGTAGGTTATTATTAGTTATTAACTTATTACAGATGAAAAAAAGTAATTTGAGTTATAGATTTAAATTAGAATTAATAATAACTTACTACTTATTATTTGTTATGAAAATATTATGAAATTGTTGTAGACTTTGTACTTATCTTTCTTTTAAGATGGACCATGTCTGCATGTTATATTATTATTATTATTATAACTTTAAGTGTGTGGTAAATTGGTAATATTACTGAACTAAAGAAAAAATCATGTTCCACAATATATACACGACATATATTAAAATATTCTAATGTTTTTTTAATCCATAACAAACAATAATGGGTGTGGCTCCCCCCCGTTATATAATTTCTCCGGTTCTCTTATGTTTTTACACAAATGAAAGATAGTTGCAAGCAACAAATCCTATGGTTAGAAAAACCCCAGAAAAAATTTATTGAAACATTCAAGGGGGCATGTGGACAGTGGTTTTCCTAAGGAAGCTGTTGAAAGAGATAGAGAAATTTATGTTTGATGTGGCTTATTTTAAAGCTTTAGAATTGTTGCTTGCGACATGTCTTTTATTTGTGTAAAAACATGAGAGAACCGAAGAAATTATAACAGGAGGGGAGCCATCCCCAACGATAATCATATATTGCTATAGGATATGGAAAATTTTTCATTTTTTTCACAATTGTTAATGTGTTATGTTGTGATTAGTGTATAATAAAAATAGTATAAATTATAGTTCCATATAAAAATGATATTTTAATCGCAAATGATCACTTTAACAAATTGTAAAAAAAAAAAAAAAAAAAAAAAAAAAAATCATTGTCACTAAATCAAAAAAAAAAAAAAAATGTTGTTTGAAAATACCTACAGAGAATAACTTAAAAAATGGCAAATGTTGTTAGATTTTATTTTATTTTTTGTTGGTCAGGTTTCTGTTCCCCTGAATTTGCCAAATTTGCATTTAACAATCCACTTTAATAACCAAATCAGCTTTTAATTGAAAAATAAAAAAATAAAAAATAGTAATTTAATAATAATAATTGTACGATGCCTTGATATGCTCCAAGCTTGGAACCCAAGCCCAAGGGGATGTTTGTCGCTTTGGGAAAACTGAATATTCTCCGATCTTTTTATTAAGACTTCGGATTTACTTTATTTGAACATTCATGGGAGTAGTACTCAATACTCAAAATACTCAAACCATTCTTTTCTTTATCAATAAAAATGGCAGAGATTTCAGTAAACAAGGTGACCAAATTCAAGGGTATTTTGGTCGCTTTGGGAATAGGGTAATTCCCCTATTAATCCGCCCCTCAGCTCCAGAATATGATGCATTCTATAACTATAGTAGTAACTGGAGTAGTAAGTCTTTTTTTATTTTTATTCACCCTAAACATGTTTTGTTTACCACATAGAGAGAAGAGTGGTTTTTTGTTTAGAGCTTTACATTTTTAATTTTTATTTACCACATTGCATAATGGCCCATTAAAATATCATTGTTTTAGTAGCATAATTGTCATTTTCAAGGCATTATTATTCAATAGTCATGTTTGAAATGTTTGTGAGGGTTTTTTTTTGTTTAATAATTTTCACAAATTTTTAGTACGGCTTCATGGCCTTGCCCACATCCTCTCTCACAGTGGTTGAACACGTTAAATTGTTAATGTCTTGATTAATGTTTTATATAATCTCACTTGGAAACCTTAAAAGCTTGTTTGCAACTTTTCTCCTGTACATAATTACGTGTAAATCAACATCCTAGCACTTATAATCCGTTTAGATTGAGAGAGAGAAAATGGGAGTAGAGGAGAGTTGGCTGAAAATTAATTTAATTTTTGGTCTATTAGTTTTTGGCCAACTCCCCTCTATTCTCCTTTGCTCTCCCTCCCCCTCCTCCTCCCCTCAATTCAAACAAGCTTTTAGACTTGAATCTCCTTTCTTTCTTTTTTGTTCTTAAAAAATAATAGTATCCGAGCTAGAAGGCAACTTGTGATTCCTGTATAAAAAAGAAAAGTAAACGATTGTCCAACATAATTTATTTTTGAATGGTGCCATGTTTTTTTTTTTCCCTTTGTTGAATGGTGCGATGTTTATTTGGTAGGTAGATTTTGGAGGATGGATAAGCTGTAAGCGTGACTGTTATGAGAGGAGAATGAGAGAAAAGAATCTTGTGTCTCTTGTCTGGTTGACAAAATAAGAGGAAGGACATATTCTTTTTTCACTTGTGGGTGAGTTTTGGAAAAGAAAGTAAATTTAGCTCCCTTTTTGGAAGTGGAACAATTGAAAAAGATTGTGTTTTTAATGGTTCACTTGAATGAGTTGTCAATTTGCTGCGAAATTGGTCAAGTGAATTGACAATTATATGATCAAGTGAAGTGACAATTATATGATCATTTGCATGAGATGTAATGCAAGGATACACAAAATTTCTATTTGAGATTTTAGAATTTTACAATTATATGATCAATAGTTCGCTTGAGCAAAAGGTAACTCAGACGAAACAATTCGAGATTTTAGAATTTGGCAAAATTATGTAATAAATTGTACCTTAAGTATGGGGTGGCTATCAAGAGCCTTGTAGTCCAATTGATACCTCATGGTATTTTTAATACAGAAATTCAAAGTTCAAACCTATCACTCTTAACCATCAAATTATCAAAAAAAGAAGAAGAAGTAAGGTTAACTATTTTGTAACATATCTAGTAACAGTTTTAATGGTGTTGTTTTGGAAGGTTTGCTACAAAGAAAAAAATTTATACATACAAAGTAATTATGGAATTATCAAGAATTGCTATCTATTAAATTTATACTTCGTTGTATGTTAGAGACAATTTGATAGCAGGAACCCAATAGCAAAATCTCTTTGAGTTTAAATATTCTCTTAAAGAACCACTGCTTATGTAGGCAGAATGGTACCTCCTCACATATTGGGCGCTTAGAGGTTTAAAGAGTGAGATTTGAAATTCGAACCGCTCGATTAGTAACAAATTAAGAAAAAAAAAACCATGAGTAGCAATTACCTGACCATCAGCTGATAAAACAAATAAAAAAAGGGAGGCAGCAGACAGAGATAGGATCATAATTCATATATAGGATAGTACCAATAATACAAGATTTTAGGATAAGGAGGCACCTCTGTCACCACCACTTCTTCTCTCAAAATAATTTTTCTTCTTGGTTGCTAGAAGATTTTTGGGTGTATGCTTTCATCTATAAAACATAAAGTAATATGTAATCAAATTTAGAAGTCTATTAGGGCCCCAAACCAACGTCCACTAAACTCTAGCAGATTAGACAAATTGACCTTGATGAAAATACATATAGTATTTTTGTTTTTTTTTTTTTTTTTGAGAATCAATAAATGTATTCTTGGTGATGTTGTCCATTGTTGATTGGAACTCAAAGTCCAACATTGATGTTGCCCTGCATGATTCGGTATCACCTTTTGAAAACTTTTCTTGCAAAAAGGAGAAGAAAAAAGCAAACTTTGAATGATGAAAAACAACTTAAAAAAAAAGAATACTAGAAAGTGGAAAACTTAAATAGACTCAACAGTAGCTCATAACCCTTTTGTCCTCAGATTTGTTCCCTTCAATCACATTACTGATAAATTTTTCTATAAAACCATTTGACTTTAATGTTAACGAAGGTTAAAAGGCAAGAGCTTTTGTCCTCAGATTTGTCCCCTTCAATCACATTACTGATAAATTTTTCTATAAAACCATTTGACTTTAATGTTAACGATGGTTAAAAGGCAATAGCTTTCTAATTCAATTACTATATTTTAGTGTTTTTAATGGAAACATTTAGGATTTAAATCACTCATCCCTTAATTAGCGAATTATGAAAAAAAACGTGTTGGTCATCAAAAAATTGAACATTAAAATTCTATATAGTCTATTTTTAGATGCTGGAAATTTTATTTTCAGTGTCTATGAATATCTTTTTTTTTTTTTTTTTTGATACAAGATAGGATTTCTACTCTAAAAGTGTATGTGTGTGAAGCTCCCTCCTGGAGACTTGAACCCCGACCCTTACCCCTCACACCCCATAAGCACTTATACTTGTAGAGTGACTTGATGCGTGGTGGTTCTATGAATATCTTTGAATTATCGCAAAATCACTTTTCTAATAATACTTTATAGTGATTTGCACAAATTATGGTAGCATATGAAATCTGAGGAGGGGGGGAAGAATGAAAATTTAGATGATTTCGTAGGGGCCCATGATTGAGCCACTTGAGTCATTTCTTTTTCTTGGGCTAGTGGGCCCGTTTTGCACATCTTGGCAGTGGCAAATCAACTGCCTATACCAACTGGGATTATCTTCTTCTTAGTTTTTCTTTAGGTTGGTAAGAAACACGGGTTATTCTCTAAAATGGTTGGTAAGGAAGTAATATGTATACAATTATCTTTCAATTATGGACGTCAAACTGATTTATTAAACATTTTGTGTTCGGTTGGAAAGAATATAAGGTGAATTTAAAAAATAAAAAAATGTTGAGAGCCAGTTTGACTAATATTGTAGGACATTGTGGGTTTCTGTTAGCTTACTAGTAAAGTTTTTTGTCTTTCGAACAAGCAATCTGAGGTTCTATCTCCGCCTACACTAAAAACTAATTGGTGTCTTGATCTGATGATAAAAAGCAATTATCAAAAGTGAACATCATAGATTGATGAGGAAAAAAGAAAAAAGAAAAAAGAAAAAGCCATGGTAAGACTTTGAAACTTTCAAAAGATAAATTCCCATAATTTATAAGATTTGGGAATATTACTAATCTTATTCTCCCGCATCTTACACTTAAAACTTGTGAACTTTTCTTATAGGATTTCACCTATCTTTATTAAACTTTTCATGATTTCTAAAAGTAGTTTCGTAGTGCCTACTAAACACTAAAGATCCAATTTCTTAGGAATTTAAAATTTTAAACTGTTAGGAATTTACATTTATAGAAATTTAAAATTGTCAATAGTAAAAAATCTCAGCAAATGAGCAAGCCCTAAGAGCATCAGCAACGGAAAAGGCAAATGCCAAATTTAAGCCTATTTTACCATTCAACCCAAAATGCCCACTCCATTAGATATTGTAAAATGTAACTATTGAAAAAAAAAAAAAACAATTGTGCTACAGTGCGATTCTAAATGTAGAATCACACTGTAGCTCAATGGTAAACAATATATTAATATTTTATGTGTAAATATTAGTCCTTTCTCTCTCCACGGTCTCTCATCTCTCTCTCTCTCTCCATTGTTGAAGCTCTTTCATCACACACCAAGCCTCTCGCTTCTCTGTCATCCCTTCTTCTCTCTTGCCATTGCTACCGATTCACCCTCACCCATCTTCGAAGCTCTTTCACACCAAGCCTCTCTCTTCTCTCTCATCCCCTCTGGGTATTTTTCTGGGTATTTTTTGTGGTTTCTGGGGGTGGAGATCGACAAGTGATTTGGGTTTCTAGCGGTGGAGATTGGCGAGTTGTGTGCGTTTCTGGCGGTGGTGGGTTTGTGACTGATGTGGGCATGGGTCAAGTGGTGCAGTGGCGGCGTGGGTTGGTGTTGGGTTTTTGGTTTTGATTTTTATTTGGATTGGAGATCGACGAGTGATTTGCTATGGATTTTGGATTTTGATTTTGGCTGGATTTTGCTCAGCAGAGGTGGGTGGTGTGACTGAGAAGTTGGACGGTGGTGGTGGTGGGTGGTTGACAGAGTAAGAGAAGTAGAGATCAGGGAGAGAAGTGAGAAACATTTTTATATTAATTTAATATGAAATATATTAAAATAAAAGTTGGGATGCTGGGTGTAGTGTAAAATGGTATTGTATAATTGATAAAATGGCTTTTTAGGATAGTAAAATAGGATAGGATGGCATGAATCATTGTGGATGCTTTAGGGCCCCTTTGGTTTAGGGGTATCTCAATTTTCATATTCAGTACTTAGTTTTCATAACTCTAACTCAAAACCTATAACTCATCACCCAAACTCTATTTTCACTCAAAAATTCCAACACTTTTGTTTGGTCAAAAAACTCAGTCATGTATCTCAGTTAATTTTTGCCAAAATGATGGACCCACCCACTGACAATACACAGAAGAATATGGTTGCTACCCGCGTCTTCAAACCCAGCTACACCGAAACCCAGCTCCACCACCACCAATGGCAAACCCTTCATCCACCACTATCAACCAAGCTCCACCTCCACCACCACCAACGGCAAATCCAGAAATCCACAACCACAACCACCACCACCAACAGCCTTCAACACAACCACAACCTCCACCAAAAAATCCAAATGAATCAAAAATCCAAACCCACCAACAGCCCTCAACCAAATGTGTTTGATTGAAGAAGAAAAAAAGAAAAAGAAAAAAGAAGAAGCATCAGGTCTCATTGCGTTATAGCCATCACCGTGTGAAGAAAAAAAAAAGAAGCAGCTAAGAGAAGAAACCGGAGTGAAGAAGAAAGAAAGAAAGAAAAGAAAAAAGAAAATAGAGAAGAAAGCATCAGGTCTCATCACCAGCGAAGCTTCCCTTCCCCTATAGCCTATCAAATCCCCGGTGAAGCATCAGGTCTCATCAGCCCATCTCTATCTCCATCTCTCCATCTCTATCTCTCTATCTTCTCCCTCCCTTCAACCCACAGCCACTCACCGGCGCCATCAACCACTACCAATCCACCACCACTAACTCATAATTGATGTCCACGGCGATGTACAAGCTGATGTCCATGGCGAAGGGTTTGGTCTAAGCTTGGATCGGAGACCTAAATCACGACTTGTGGTTGATCAGAGACCCAAATCACGAGCTTGGATCAGAATCCTTAGATTGAAGATGAACCGATCTGGGCTGAGCTTGATGGTGACGACTTGTGGTTGCTCGTGGTGGTGATGACTGGCGTGGTGGTGGCGGCGGCTTGTGGAAGAGCAATGAAGGTCAGTGAGAAGAGAGAGCTCTGGGTAAAAGAAAACAAAAATGAAGAAGGAGAAGAGACAGAGAAGAACCGGTTGGAGAGAGAGACGTTACTTGATGGGACGAGTCATACGGGTGGGCTCCACGAGGTCAAAAATTCAACTCAAATTGAGTTTGAGTGATGAAAATAGGGAGAGGAAATCAAGCCAAACACAATATTTTCAATGGGTCCCACGCAATTCTCAGTTTGAGTGATGAGAACTGAGTCATATGACTCAAAACAGGGGTAATCCAAACAGGCCCTTAATAGTCACGAGTCAAGATTGTATTTTTTTCAAAGTACAATTTTATTATTATTTTTTTAACAGGTGTAGGTTCAAAAAGCTAAAAAAAAAACTATATTGAATGTTAAGAGATTTGCATTGGCTCGTGCAAATATTTTTGTCTATTTTAGCATAAGAACCTATTTTTTCTATTTTACATATTTACTTTTCAAAACACCTCATACCAGATTATCTATTTTAAACTACATTTTATTGAAATATCAATTTTTATAATTGTTTCTCTTTCTTCACACATAATAATCACCATCCACTCTTTTCCTTCATCCTTAAGATATGTAAAAAATAATAATAAACACCTAAATGCAAAATGAATAGTATTAGTGTAAATTAATATGGTTACTGTAGCAAACTTGTAAATTTACACAATCATACACGGACTGATGTGGATCATTTTTAGGCAAAATTGTGTAAATTCTACATATTTTTTTATTATACATGGATTGATATGAATGCTTTAACACTTAACAGATACAAATGCCCTATCGTTGTAAGAAAAAAAAATGTATGTAAGCATATAGTTATTTTTATTTTTTTTACCAAAAAGAGGTTATTTTTATTTTCTTAATCAAGGACAAAGGCCTTATTCTCCGAGTGATTGACACTTAACAAATACAAATGCTCTATCGTTGTAAGAAAAAAAAAATGTATATAAGCATAGTTATTTTTATTTTTTTTACCAGAAAAAAGGTTATTTTTATTTTCTTAATCAAGGACAAGGACCCTATTTCTTGAGTGATTGAAAAAACTTTATAGTATTTGTTAGTTGATTGGTGTAACTAATCCAAGGATATGAATAAGACAATGCACCATTGATCGTGATGTTTACTCAAATTTTTAAAGCAAAATTGAGAGGGATTTAGCTTTTTAAAAAGCAATGGCTTTTGTATGAAGCAACAATTGAGCTGCTTGCCAAAAACTACAGTAAAAAGCTGAATCATCCTCATGCTAAACATTCCGTAGGTAACTTCTGCATTTTATAAGCTTAAAACATTTTTCGAGAAACCCACAAAGGGACCCTTATTTTACTCTTTGATTTACAATTCTTAAATCTAAATCAATGGCTTCGTAGGATCAAAGCCACCACTGCAATGTTATAAAAAGTCTAATAACTTTTTTCCTGTTTTGCTTGGAAGGACCACAAATTACATTTTATCATTTGGAAGAAAATGGGACCATTTTTCTTCAGGATGACATACGTTTAGTTTAGGCCTATATTCTTTTTGTGGTTGGCAACCAAAAACTATGGAAAAGGTTTTGGACCTAAATCTCAAAGACCTTTTTGTGTTCGGTTGGGAAGAATATAAATTGTTTTAAAAAAAATTTGAGAGTTATCCGTCATTCAGTTTGACTAACATTACAGGATTCTGTGGATTTTAGTTAGATTTTAACTAGTAAAGTCTCTTTCTCTAAAATAAGAGATCTGAAATTCTATTTGTACTTACACCAAAAATCAATTGGTGTCTTAGCTTGATGATAAATGACAATTATCAAGAATGAATATCATAAATTGAAACTTTACCTCTCAAAAAAAAAAGAAAAAAGAAAAAAAAAACCATGGTAAGACTTTGAAATTTTCAAAAGATCTATATTCCCATAATTTATAAGATTTTAGAATATTACTAATCTTATTCTCCCGCATCTTACACTTAAAATTTGTGAACTTTTCTTATAGGATTTCACCTAGCTTTATTAAACTTTCATGATTTCTAAAAGTAGTTTCGTAGTGCCTACCAAGCACTAAAGATCCAATTTCTTAGGAATTTAAAGATTTAAACTGTTAGGAATTTACGTTTATAGAAATCTCAAATGGTCAATAGTAAAAAATCTTAGCAAATGAGCAAGCCCTAATAGCCACATGAGTCGAGATTGGATTTTTTTCAAAGTACAATTTTTTTAAATTTCATTTTTTTTAAAAATGTTTTTTTTTAAACAAGTGTAGTGTCAAAAAGTTAAAAAAAATAAACTACTCTAATATATTGAATGTTAAGATATTTGAGTTAACTCGTATAAATATTTTTGTCTATTTTAGTATAAGAACTTACTTTTTCTATTTTACATACTCAATTTGTAGAATACCCTGCACTAGATTATCTATTTTAAACTACATTTTATTGAAATATCAATTTTTCTTAATTGTTTTTTTTTCACACACAACAACTACCATTCACTTTCTTCTTCTATCCTCAAAATACGTAAAAAGATAATAAACAACTAAATGCAAAATTAATAGTGTTAGTGTAAATTTACGTGGTTACTATAGCAAATTTGTAAATTTACACAATTATATATGAACTAATGTGAGTTATTTTTAGGTAAAATTATGTAAATTTTACACATTTTTTTATTACACACGGATGGATGTGAATGCTTTAACACTTAACAAATACAAATGCCCTATCATTGTAAGAAAAAAAAAAGTATGCAAGCATAGTTATTTTTATTTTTTTTTACCAAAAAAAAAGTTATTTTTATTTTCTTAATCAAGGACCCTATTCTCTGGCCGATTGAAAAACTTTGTAGTATTTGTTACTTGTTAGTTGATTGGTGTAACTAATCCAAGGATGAGTAAGACAATGCACCATTGATCGTGATGTTTACTCAAATTTTTAAAGCAAAATTGAGAGGGATTTAGCTTTTTAAAAAGCAATGGCTTTTGAATGAAGCAACAATTGAGCTGCTTGCCAAAAACTACAGTAAAAAGCTGAATTATCCTCATGTTAAACATTCTGCAGGTAACTTTTGCATTTTAAAAGCTTAAAACGTTTTTCGAGAAATCCACAAAGGGACCCTTATTAGTATTTGATTTACAATTCTTAAATCTAAATCAATGGCTTCGTAGGATCAAAGCCACACTGCAATATTATAAAAAGTATAATAACTTTTTTCCTGTTTTGCTTGGAAGGACCACATTTTACATTTTGTAATTTGGAAGAAGAGGGGACCATTTTTTTTTTAAAAGGCAAGAGGGGAGTCGGGACCATCTTACTTCAATATTACGTTTGTTTAATCTATATGTGGGTTTCAATTAGCTCAATTGGTAAAATCTTTATTGGTTGTATAAGAAATTAAGGGTTCAATCTCTACCTATACAAAAAATTAATTGATATTTTAGTCTAATAATAAAGAACTATCATTAAAAGTAGACACCATATATTGAAACTCTCTTAAAACAAAATTTAGTCCTATCTTTTTGTGGTCTGCAACCAAAAACTATAGAAAAGGTTTTGGGCCTAATTTTCAAAGACCTTTTTATTAAAGACTGAGCAAATTGCTATGTCAGTCAGTCATGGGCCTTGAATGGAGTTGGCATTGGCATAGCTCGTCCAATGATGGAGACTTTTTAGTTTTTGTTTTTGATTTTTTTTTTAATAAGATTGAGAAGACCAAAAAAAAATGATCTCCCATTTTGCTTTGACAAATGGGCCATGTTGGGTTCGGTTCATATGACTTGTTCGGGTTAAATTAAATTCGTTATGCATTTGACTGAAATAGATTGTTATTTAAAAACTCGTACCTATCCCTTATGAATTTACGACCAATATTTTTTGATGAAAAGAAAAACTTTATTAAAGTCAAAAAGCCAAAATAACACACAGAAAATAGAATAGGGACTGCCTTTGCCTTACACAGATTGATTAGCCTCCTCAAAAATTACATTTACAAAGGCATGGCTATGCCCTAAATCAAAGGATCCAAAAATTGAATTAAGTAATGCCCGTCTGGCGAAATTATGAGTTTTTTTTTTTTTTTCATTAAAAAAAATTATGACCCGTATTAAAAAAAAAAAAAAAAACTTGAATATTTTATTTTTCTTTCATTCAAAATATAAATAACAGACAAATAAATCACTTAAAAATAATATTTATGGCTAGCCTTTTTATATAAAATATGAAATAAAGTAGTTCAATAATTCCCCCCCCCCCCCCCGCCCCTAAAAAAAAAGCTCAATACCATAGTCCTATAATATTAATTAACCCATAGTCCAATAATGAGCATTGGGTGCATCTATTTTATATAAAATATGAAATAAATTTAAACCATTTATAAAAAAAATAACTAAGGCAAGAAAAATTTATATAATATTACTATTTTCGTATATGTTTTAATAAGTATTACTGTTGTATTGGGCTCATTGGGCTAATATCCTCACACACACTACGATACACCATTCCTTAGGCCAAAGGCTTATAAGGCAAGGGTGAGAGGCGTCTCTACCCAATGTGGGATTGAACAAATTCGTGCGGGTGGGACGTAGGTCGATCCTTGTCTATTCTAAAGTGAACAATACCTGATTGAGGGTCGAGACGAAAGTCCTCCCACAACTGTTTACTCAAAAAAAGAAAAAATGTATAATAAATAATAATAAATTCTATCATAAATTATTTTTAAAAAAAAACTAATCAATTTTAGTAGTAGATTTAACATTGGCAATGATCATTTTGCTAAAACTGAAACTTTGCTGAAACTGAAAATTTAACATGTTAGGTCAAGGAAAAATGTAGAAAAAATAATAATGCAATCTATCATAAACTATTAAAAAAAAACCCAATCATATTAGTAGTATATTTAATATTGGAATCAATTTATTTTGTTGAAATTGAATTTTTTTTGCTAAAAGTACCGTATATAAAGATAAAAGTTAGATGAAATAGTATAGTGGGACCCATGAATAATACCAAAAGTACAATGGGACCCATGTATAGTAGCAAAAATAAGCTGAATAGTAAAATAAGTTGGCAAAATTAATCATGCCAAACAGACACTCTTGTCTATGAATGAATTAAATATTAATATTACTTTTGAATTTAAATAATAAGTTTGGAGAACAAATCGAAACTTCCATATTCTTTATTAAAAAGTAGATCGATATTAACTAAGAATTCTATTTCGATTACTATATAACAGATCACTTGGAAGCAACCATTGTTATAGTCCAAGAAATAGTGTGTCAATAAAAAGCTCATAGAATTGATTGCAATTCTTTTTCTTATGTCTTTCACTGGTAGAACCCATCACTATAGCAACAGATGTATGGGTTAACCTATTTTTCCATGGGTCTAAAAAAGCATATCTCTAGACTAGTTTTTATCCTTCATATTTGAAAGAATTAACGCCAATGGCATTGTGTGTGGCTCAAGTGATACCTCATTATATTTTTAATAAAAATGTTTGGATTCAAATTCCCCTTACCGGCTGTAACTATTGAATCATTAACAAAATCTTTTTTTTTTTTTTTAATAAAATTGAATGGATTAACAAGCGTGACTCAATTTTTGCTAGGTCCACTTCCTACTTGCCATGCACTTGTAAAAAATCCACATCTATAGGTGTCATTTTGTTAATTTTTATTTTCTTCTTTGTGGTTTGTGGTAATATCTATATAATAACTAATAGAAGAAATGTTTGACTTTTTGTTGACCATTTCTTATTACGCCATATGACTACATAAATTAATGCCATATGTACATTTAAAAAAAGTTAAACAGTTGTGTCTTCTCATTTGATGGAAATTTTAGTGATATTTTCATTTTTTAGAATGTATTCAGCTGTAAATCAGAGACAGAATGTTCTGACTCTTTGAACAGTAGTTACAAAATATTTTGACTCTTTTTGCCTTATATACACGCATACATGCCCCTTAAAAGCCCAATTGCCCATACTAAACTATAGACACAACGTTTGATAGTAGATATAAATTAAACATCACTTCTTTCTTTTATCTTTATCTTTGCACTCTTCTTTTCCTCTCTCTCCCTCTCTCCGAAATTTATTTCCTGTGGACAACTTTGAAACAAATTTCTCTTTGAAATTTTTCTCCTATTAGAGTACTCACAGCAGTGGTGCTATAATGCTATATTGCTATATTTTAGCTCCTCAAACCCCAAAATCAGCACCCAGCAGTGGAGCTAAATCTATTTTTTTTAGCTTCATTGCTACAGTGCACATCTATAGATAGATGTGCACTGTTCATGAGAGATAAAAAAAAAAATATTATTTTATTAAATTTCTCTCTCCTCTTCCATTAAAAAAATACTTTCTCTTTCTTTCTTTTTCTCTCTCTCTCTCTCCGGCTTCTCTTCTTTCTTCCACTTTCCTTCTCATTTTTTTTTCTCTCCCTCATCTACTCTCTACTTCGCCAAAAACCGTTAAGGCTCACAACTTTGAAGTTGATCAGATCAGGAAACGTACTCCTCGCGCTTCTCTCTGGTTCGCCAAAGAAATATTAGTCGTACGATCAAAGTTCAAAAAACAAAGTGCGATAATGATGATCGTGATGAAAGTGCAGTTTGATCGATCTTACCGGAGAGGAGGGAACCGAAGCCATAGATGGAGACGAGGCCGTTGGAAGAGATGATTTTTTCAAAATTGGACTCGTCGGCGAGTTCTTCACTTGGTTTCGATAAAGGAGCTTGGGGGCGGTGATCGGAGGACATGGCGGTCGGAGATTGAGATCATCGTTGGAGATCGATTCGGAGAGGAGAGTAAGGTAGAGGAGTGAGGCTGAGTTTCATGGTGGCTGAGTTTCGTGGGTCAGTGGTGGTGTGGCTATGTTGGTGGTGATTTGTGTGGTGGTTTTTGGCTAATTTGGATTTTTGGCAGTGGTTGTGGGTGTTTGTGTGGTGGTTTTGTGTGGTTGTTCTTGGCTTGCTAGTTGTTGTTGGGTGGTTGTTCTTGGTTGGCCGTGGTGGTGGATCGGTTTGTGGTGTTATTATTGTAGTGAGATGGATTATTTTATTGTAGTGAGATGAATTATTTTATTGTGATATTTATATTATTTTATTGTGTTGAAAGCTAAAATAGATCCACTGCTGCAGCACGTGTGTAGGTAAAATAGATAAAGTAACTTTTGGTAGAGCTAAATTGCTAAATTTTTAACTCCATTGTTGTGGATGCTCTTAGCAAGGACTTCTCTTTTCAGTAACACCGGACAGCAAAGTGTCAAAGCAAATTTAAAGGTCAGATACCTTTTCTAAAATGTATGGTAAAGAAAAAAATTTTATGGTAAAAAAATTGGGTTTTAAATACAGATGAAGTATTAGGGTGACAATAGGATATATCAAGTAACGTATTACGATATTTGTAACAGAAAGTAAAAGAATTGAAATGCCCCTGAAATGCCTACTATTTTTTTGTAGAGAAATGCCTACTATTGTAAAACTTAGATCATTGCAAAAAAGTACAGTACTATACGATAAGGATGACAAAAGATCTGATGTTGAGAAAAGAAAACGTGAAAATAAAAAATAAAAAAGGAAGATTTTTGTTTTTTTTTTTTTTTTTTTTCTCAGTAGTATTTTACAAGCTCTCAACACCTTATCACTGTTGTTGAGGCCTCAACCACCGTGAGATTTGTCAAAACGTTGAGATGAATGCTTTAGCAAAATCTTTTGAAAAAAAAAAGAAAAGAAAAAAAGAAAGGAGAACGATGACGACGTAATATGTAAAAACAATCTTGCATTCTTATTGTTTCTATGATTGAAACTAATTTGTTTGTGAGGAAGAGAATGAAGAGACTGAAACACAGGGAGAGGAAGAGATTTGTGAGGATGAGAATGAAGAATAGAACATCTGAACGTGTGGCCATTGGGAAAGTAAAAATAATTTAAATGTGTGGATGAGAACAATTCAAGATAAGAGTAAAAAAAAAATAACAAAGAAATAAAGATGAGAGAATTAAAAAAACGGTGGAGCAAGAAAAAAAGAAAGAAAGGAAAATACGGATCAGACTTATGCAATTTTAGGAATTTAAAACTTCTTTTTACTCAAGTAATTTCCCACCCTCATCCCAGTGTCACTTTCTCTTCTGCGGTACTCACTAATTGATTTGATTTTATTTTTTTTATGGACTCATTGATTGATTTTTTAAAATTATAAAATAGGTTGAGTGATATTAGATTATTTACATTATTCCCATTACATTTTAATAACTTATATTACTGCTACTCCAATTTTGTTAAAAATTTCTTTAATCTTTTTATATTAGATTATTTACATTATTCCCTTTACATTTTTAATAACATATAATACTGCTACTCCAGGTTTGTTAACAATTTCTTTAATCTTTTTTAAAAAATATTGTTCCTATTGATGATTTTTTGGGTATTGAGAATAATTATATATTAATGTCATCTTTAGCATAAATTTTAGGTGTGACAAATTATTATTGAGAATAATTATTATTGTTCCTCTACTTTCTAATTTGTGATGGCTTTAGTGTTGAATGTGAGTTGCTTCATTGTTATTTTACTGCTAGACGTATATGACTTCATTGATACCATACCACTAAAGAGGTGAAAATTTGACCACAGAGCCTACCACAAGATGCTCCAAACTAATAAATGGATTTGGCTAAGCCTGGTTCATTAGAGGAGTTTGACCCACCAATCTAATCAAAGCTCCCCTAGATTGATGTTGAAGTAGCCAAAGATCTACCACCTAAAAAAGCCAAGACCCCATACTCATATCCACTCAATGAATGAATAAATGAATTCATTTAGGACTTGGAACTTGCTCACCCAGTGAAACTTCCACTTACTAAGAATGTGCTGCTGAAGAATTGATGTTGAATTCCAATAGCTAATATCACATCATTTGGAGGTTCATCTTATTTTTTTATTTATTTTTAATTAAAAAAATTCGTAATTTTCCCATTCATCGCACGGATTAACGACTAGTTATATTCTAAAGCCGAGATATTGGGCCTAGTTTAGGGTTTGCAGTGACAGACAACCGTATTGATCCAACGGATTGAAATCTAGGCTTGGGACTGACTTCGTGTTGGCGAATGCAAAATGACAGATTTGGTGTTTGATAATGCAGGATGACTTTTTAAGTTCGAATCCTAAAATTTCTGGGATGACACTATTGAAGTACTGATACGCTTTCTTATCAATTTTTTTTTTTTTAAAGAAAAAAAAAAAAAAAACATGAAATAAAACCAAAAAAGTATGATCCAAGAGTGTCAAGTTTTGCCTATAATCTATTCTATGATTCTATCTTATCCAATCCGATGACCCTACGTCTCTACCTAACATAGAGATTGTACGTTGGATCACATGGAAAATTTGGATGTATATATATATATTTTGCTGAATAAATTATTATAAATATCATGAACAAAAGAACGTCAAGGCAAAGTGGGTCCTTGCCATCTCTATCATCCACCTTAAAAGTGATCTATATCAATGTGGAGGGCAATATAAATAATAATGTCATTCCTCAATGTATGCACTTTGATGATTTAAACTTACTTGGATCTATATTGTTCTTTGTAGGACTTTTCTTTGGTATCAATGAAATTCTTAGATTATAAAAAAATGCTCAAACAAGTTGGTCGCATTTTTGTGGTAAAGAAAGTGTACATTATTTTGTTTGGCGTATAAAAAGGTAACCGTAACTTAACGATAATGAACTCTGCCCTGGATAATAATTAATAAGGGAGAAGAGTGGGGAGATATTCAAGGTAGGTAGAACCAGTGGCTGGCGGACCATCATGAGGACCAATGGAGGCCTTGGGCCCCCAAAAATTTTTGAAAAAAATTAAGGAAATTTTTTTTCTTTTTGGAATTATCCTAAATAATTTGAAATTTTTTAAAAGAATAAGCTTATTGTGCGTGCCGGAAATGAGACTAATGGGCTTAACCTTACTTGGGCTCATAACTTATTTATAAGGTGGGCTTAGGATTTTCTACTTTGGGTCGTTCTCGGTATAGAGACTCAAAGTAATATTCTCTCTTTCTCCCTGAATAGCTGTTTTTCTCTCCTTTTTTTTGAACCCCCTTTCTTTCCCAACTTCTCCTATTTATAGCTCTAAGTTAGTGGGGAGATCATGATTATTGTCATTGTTAGTGCAATTGAAGGTCCAATATTATTTGTTGTAAGTGGATGTTTAGGTGAGAGTGGAATGCAGCGATTATGGCTTTGGAACTTGGTTCTAACTCAAGCGAATATGCTTGGTAATGATGTTTCCAGGAAATTGCCAAGCATCTTATGGTATGTTCGGATTTTAGTCTTTCCTTATTGTCCGAGTGTTTTATGTCGAGCACTGGTTAGATGACGGGTTTCGGACTTGTAGTTTATGAGGGTAGAGTAAAGAGGTTCGAAGAATTGGTCCATGCTATTGGGCCTGAATCCAAGGCCCAATTGGATTTGGACATCTCAGTGTTGTACACTTATCATTTTGGCCCCCCATACCCGATAATACACACACACACACACACACACACACACATATAAAAGAAAGTTTAAAAATAAACATAACTTTCATTTAAATAGAATAATAATGCTAGAGATACAAACTATTTTACAAAAAAATAGTTTAAACTACTAATGTTGTGAGTGATTATTGGTAAATGAAAAAGTGATATTAATGGTGAGTCTCAATAAAAACCAATAAGTGGTTGGCTACATCAACATTTTGTAAAAATATTGTAAAATAGAATACAATTCATAAATATTGTGGGGTCAAAGAATTTATGACCCCGGCCCATTTTATATTAAGGCCCAAGGCCTGGGCCTAGGAAAGATAATGCCGAGGACGCACAATGGGAGTCCAGAACGGCCTAAGGATATGGCCGAGGACAATCTTGTGCTCGGCATCTCATAGTGCCCCTAAAAGAAAGGGCAAGCATAGTGCAGGAGCGGCCCAAGTAAAAGGCAACCACTACTACAATAAAGCACTCTGCACCTGACAGGACCATACTTTTCAGCTTTTACAACTACCCCCAACCACTTTGGGTATGGGCTGATGGGACAAGTATCAGTCTTGGAAAGTCGAACCCATACGTGGACGTTGGATGAGGGGTACAGGCTAATATAAAAGGAAAAGTAAGCAATCCAAAGAAAGGGGCTGGGAAAAAAGGCCAAGAACCAGAGCCTCCCAGACCGTATTGAGAAGAAAGACTCCTCGAACGAACATAGTTTATTTCCGTATGAACATTACGACCAACCATCGTCCGGTGACAAAGGCCTAGCCTTTCAAACCCACGCTCTACAAATTATATTGTTTGGGCCCTTAACGTGCGAACTCAATATCATTTTGGAGTTGTTACGAATTGAGTTCTTACAATTTGCCAATCATATACAGTGCTCCCGTGTTACTTTACTTTTCATTTGCTTTTTTTTTTTTTTTTCCTTATAATATATTATTTGTTATTATAATAATCAATTTATTATATACCGTATGACATTATAATTTATAAATGTACTTGATTAGTTTAATTAAAATATACAGTATATACTACTATTAACATGTATTAGTTGTTGTTTATAGTATATATTGAGTTATGAAGTATTGTACATTACTATTTTATATTTCATACACACACAAAATTTTTATATGGCCCCTAAAGATAAATTCTTGGCTCCGCCATTGGGTATAGAACTAAGATTCCATGGCCATAGCTGCCATTTCCATGAGAGATCATTATACATTCAATTCCAAGAGCCAGAGAATTGAAAAGATAAATATAAAGATGAAGTCATTGAACAAATAACGATAAAAAATTGACCCACTTGGGTGGGTGAGCTTTGAAAGGCAATCTTAATTTGGTGATTGGTCGATCGGGTCCTTCCTGGGAAGACTTAGGAGGATTAATTAACTGCTAACCTACCAGCCCGAAGTTCACGAACTAGTGGATTCTTTTCAGAGCTATAAATTATTCGTTGTAGTTGAAGACAAGTAGGAAAGTAAAAAAAAAAAAAATTATAAACCAAAGTCACCAACCAATGAACAATCATAAAAAGGATATAAATTCTCAAAGTGACACCTAAACTAATTAACAAACTCACATCTTAGACTTTCATCTTATTAATACACATACAAAAAAAGGGGAAACTCCTCCCCTTACCACAAGTCTCTAAAGTCTAAATTCTGATGCATACCTACTAAATAAGTAAATAGAGCTTAATTTTTGGGGGTCCTTTTTGAAAGCTCGAAAATATGTCAAAACACAAGAGCTGTTTAGACCCCCAAAAAAGTTATGTTTGGTTGATTTTACTCTAACTTAAACTAAGTGCGGAATAAAGTAAATGCGAGCGGATAAATAAATAAGCTACTCTAACCCATATTCATTATAACATAGTAGTAAAATAAAAGGTAAAAGAGTAGAGAAGAAGAATGCAAATACAAGATAGCATGCCGATGTGTTATCGAAGAGGAAACCGAAGAACTCGACGAAAAACCTCTCCGCCGCCCTCCAAACGGTAATCGATCCACTAGACAATTAGTTGAGATACACGAATAGCAAAAGACCCTCCAAGCCTAGTCTACCCAATGCAACTAAGCCCTCCAAGTTCCTACTCTAACAAGGCTTCTCAAAATCGTGTCTTGTCTAACTTTTCGGATCTCACAATACGCCCGATTGCGTCTGCCAAAGCCTGGCTTCTTCCAATACATCCCAGTAGCACTAATACCTCACTTGACACTCTGAAATTGTGTGGTAAATGTTTGGGCTATCAACCTCTCAATGGTATGGAAATGGAGAGGTAGGAGTTGAGAAAAATCCACCAGTAATTGTGTAGAGAATTGTGGGAATAACAATCTCTAACTCTCAATATTTGTGGCTAAGGTTTTCTCTCAGAAGCACTCCTCAACATATGTGGGTAATGGGGGTATATATAGTGTGGGTACAGAAAGTGTGTATTAGATATGACAGTTTAGTAAAACAGAATGTTTCACGGGTATCTCGCGGAAAGGCCTTACCCACGAGACACTCATGAAAACCAGCTGTCTCCATCCTGTCCTGACTCTTCGCATTCCAATTATGTGCAGGGCACATGCTTCACTTCGCGGGAAGCTTACTTGTGAGCTACCTGCAAAAAAATCTTTAGTCTTCAATTGCCTTGAGTCTTCACACACTCTCTCTCTTACACACAACCCTTACAAATAAATTCCATATAAAATACAGGGTACATAAGATTGAACATAATTACAATCAAATTTGGCATGGAATTAAAGCTAACATAAACTAGTTGTAAATTACAACTTTACATTTTCCCATTTCCAACCTTCCTACACATGTTTAGGATGCACAAATGGCAGATGGGCTGGATCAACTTCCTTCTTTGCGATAAATCATCACTTATTCAACCACAAAAAAGAAAAGAAAAGGAAAATACTAAAACCACAAACTTATTACAAACATCTGATATGATAAATGGTTATTGGTAAGAAAAAAATGATGTTAGTAATGGATCTAGATGAGAACTGATAAGAATTTGTCATATCAATAGCATCTAGAATATCACCTTGGATTGGAGCTTCTTCCTCATCATCTACTACAGTTTGGTGTTTCACCATTGTTTTGTTTTATCTTGAGGTTTTGTATTTGGTGTGAGAGAGAATGGATGGTTCAGAAGCTCCTTTATATAGAGAGAGAGAGGCAAAATGAGTGATGTGGAACACGTTTAGTGAAGAATTTTTTTTACAAGATAGAAATTCTACACTAACATAATCTAAGTGTATATGTGTGTGAAATTCCCTCTTGGATACTTGAATCTTGGCCATTGCCCCTCACATCCTACAAGCATATTTATACCTGTGAAATGATCACCGCGCCAAGTAGACAACTCAAAGAAATATATTTTAACTATGAGCTACACTCCTTTTTTTTTTTTTTTTTTTTTTTGTGGGGTAACAAAAGAATTGGGTGCTATCTTATCTTATATATTTGAGTATATTTTGACCTATCTAGGAGTTAATAAAACTTTTTGGATATATATCATTGTTAGTTTCTTTAATACACTCTTCCCTTTCTTCGTGTACGTGTTAAAAATACTTAATATTCTAAAAAAAAAGGAGTTAATAAAATATTAAATACAACTTAATTAAAAAAAAAAATTTTAACCTAAAACTTAATTTTAAGTTAAAAGCTACTCAAAGGTCAAGTATGAGTTGTCATGAAATTTCTCTAGGAAAAGCAATACACTTGTTTATAATTCACTTGCACAAATTTAAGGGACTTGTGTGTCTTTTTCTTAATATGGGTTCCTTAGGGCACCTTATTTAACATGAAAAAAAAAAAAAATCAAGTATCATTCAATATATTAAATTAACTTTAATTTATGACAATAGAGCAATAATTAATAAATTCATTTCAAAATTTCATATTATTTTTATTGAAGTAGGAATTTCACAGTAATTATTGCAAATTACTAAAGTTACTAAAATTTTTTTGTGTTTATAAACTAAAGTGCTAATAAATGTGTATGATTAGTGAAATTTCAATAAATAATAAATAATTAGTTATAAATTATCTTTATGTGTTAGTTACATATTATTTTATAAGATTCATATAGTAAATTTTTTAATATTCTTACATTACTCTTGCATTTTTTTTCCATTATAATAACTTCTCTAATTTCTATCACAAAAACAAAACCTTTCTAATTTCTATGGTTAGTAAATACATGTATTACATCATATATTACACATATGCACATTTAAAAAAAAAAAAAAAAAAAAAAAATCATACATTTTAAAACACGCATGCATCAAACTCTTTCGTATTATATTTGTATAAAAAAACTTCAATTTGACTTAAGTTCAATACTTTTATTGACAATATAATTATTTATTTTGTCATTATATACAAAAATCAATATTTTTAGTTCCATAGTTTACTATTTATATCAAACATCAATATTCATCTATTAAGGATTTTCTATAATTTGAATGATTATATCCTCTTATATATGTATATATCATGTACGTTTGTATATTAGATTTTAAATAAAATAAATAATTATTTTCTATTATAATGATATGAGGCAACAAATATTTTTGTTTTTAAAAAAGGTGAATGTAGGAATATAAGAAACACCATATTATTCATTACGTTGTCGTTGTTATATATTTTGCTCGAAAATAAAATTAAAATTGCGGGAAGATACTAATTATTTTAAATACTTAATTACTTGAATTTTTTTGTAATATCTTATCTGAATGGATTAATGTCAAGGGCTCATTGTGTTTTTAACGGAAATTTTTAAGATTCAAATTCTTCTTGTTTGTTGTAACTATTGAATCATTAAAAAAAAAATTTAAAAAAAATTGAATGGATAAACAAGAGCGACTCAAATTTTGCTAGGTCCACTTCTTAATCTAAGTGTGTGTGTGAAGCTCACTTCTAAAGACTTGAATCTAACCCTTATCCGTGGTAATATTATATTCTAAAGCTGAGATATTGGACCTAGTTTAGGGTTAGCAATAACAAAGAACTGTAATGATCAAGTGGATTGAAATCTAGGCTTGGGCCTGACTTCATGTAGGCGAATGCAGGATGGCAGATTTGGTGTTTGATATTGGATATCTTTGCTTCATTCTAGTCATCAGCAAACTTAGTCTGATGAATGATGATACTTTAAATTCTTTTATTCTCATTCTTTATTTGTTAAAAATCCCGCCCCCTTACCATTTGGCCATTTCTACCTTCACAAAACAGCAGCCCTTCAACCCCTCCAAAACCCCAAAAATAGGGGAATGACTCACTTTCAGTTTATGAGTCTTATGTTTCTACCCATTTTTAAATAGATGACATATGGAAGAAAAATTAATGCAACTGTTAAAAAAAAAAAAAAAAAAGTCAAGTGGAATAAATTATTCAACATAAACTCAAAACTCAAAACCCACCATATTAAGGTGGAGTAATTCATAGGTACCCGAGAACGAAGAATGGTGTACTTCCTCCTCTCATATTTATGGTGGTCCACTTATTAAATTTATGGTGGAATCCATCATGAATGTGAGAGAATAAAATGTAATTTTATATTCCGATAGTATCTAAGAATTTTCAATTAAGGTAACCCAATAAAATTTAACAGAACAAAACAAATTTAAGACTTCTCTCTTGGCCAACAACTTCACCTCTTGAACGAATACATGTGCTTTATTGCCTTTCAATCCCTTCCTTCTGTGCTCCACCTTAGCTAATCTGAAATCTCCATGAAATGCACTGTCCACCTCCGTAGCTCAAAAGCATCGGTCTTGGGTTGAGTAGCATGGTGGTGTTACGGGTCTGGGTTGGGTTGTAGGTAGGCAATATGTAGGGGCGGAGACAAGAATTTTTGTTTGAGGGCCAAGTTGCGACACTAATATATTTATCAAGACCACCTCCTACACACATATATACATATACACGCTTTTTAAAAAAAAAATTATTTATTATATACATACTTTTTTATTTGATAAGTTATATACACACATCCAACCAAAAAAAAGAAAAAAAAGGTTAGTATTTTCAATCAAAATTATGTTTGACGGTGATCTTTTGTAAAATAAAATTCATTTTTACTGTGAAATTCTTAAAAAGTTTTATTTTCAATACAAATTATTAGATTTTATACTAAAGTAAGTAAAAAATCTTTCAATTGAACTAATGGAACTTTCAAAAATATGAATAATCCAAAACTTGGAGGAATAAGTTATGCTATAAACATATTTGAAACTATTTTGCTCTAACCCATTATGTGACGACTAAAGAAACATTTCATGTGTAGTTTTTGTGATAATATTTTTTTAATGATTTAATGACTTGTTAATCGCTTTATAACGGGTTGAAAAAGATAAATTCAAACATGTTTGGTGCCAAACTTTATTAATTATTTAACAGACATAAGAGCACATTTTTACAATAAAAAATAAAATTGCGAAAAATAAAATTGTCTCTATAACTATTAAACCATTTTTTTTTTTTTAAGAGTGTCATTAGATTAATTCAAATATTTGGGAGGCCAACTTTTATTTTTGTAAACTAAATTTTGAAAACATTAAAATTGTTATATATATATATATATATATATATATATATATATAGAGGAAAAATTCCAAATTTGGGAGGAGCCATGGCCCCCCACCCATGTACATGGCTCCGCCCCTAGCGGTGTGGGTCACAGTGTTGTAGATTTGGGTTGAGGCGGCAGGTCACTTGTCATCGGTGGCAGGCATTTGTTCTGTTTGGCTGCGGCCGTAGGTGGTTTGGGATTTCAGTATGGCTAAGTTTGGCTAACATGGTGGGTTTTGGGTTTTCAGTCTATGCTGTATTTTTTTAGTCTGGCGTGGTGATGTTGCAGGGTGAAGAGGAGTAACAGACAGAAGAGAAAATGACAGAAATTAAAATATCTTTTTATTATATTTTATTTTATAATATTATTATTTTAAAATGGGAGGAAATATGAGACTTATAAACCGGAGGTGAGCCGCCCTAAATTAAAGCCTAAAATACACAGAAAAATCCAGACTTTTTCATCTACCCGAAACCTTCAAACGCCATTCTCATCAACAACTCCTCCACAAGGACCACAACAGACCATTCTCAAAGAAAACACAAATACCCCAGCAGGTAATCAAGAGAGAACCCCTTTTTTTCACCATCAAACAAAAAGAGGCCCCAACTTTTTTCCATTTACTCAGCAACAATAACAAAAGCAAGCAGCAAGGCATGAAGGCAAAGTAAAGAATGAGGCAGACAGGCAAAACTTGAGGGTAACACAACCTTTTTCCATGGTAATTTACTTTATATTTATGCCATACTTGTTAGACTTTACATGTTCAGATGCTTAGATTTGTGCAAACAGTTGTACTATTGCACAAAAAAAAACATGTATGCAACATTGTTATTCATACAAGCATGCCTCTGAACACACAACGCACAGCATCTATATGCACGTGCCACTTTCATGTCACACAAATGCAAATTGAACATAGATTCTATACAAATATAGGCCAAAATGGCCAAATACCACATTTTTTGGAAATTTTTAGCAAAAAGACACTATTTCGGAAATAAATGGCAAACTATCACTTTTTCCAGAACTCGAGTTTCAGAAACTCGAGTTCCTCATCAGTTCTGCCACCGTGGCACTGCTGAGTTGGATTAAAAAAAAATATGTGGTACTCGAGCTTGGTAAACTCGAGTACCATGCAACACAATATTCAAGTATACCAAGCTCAAGTACCTTTTATAAATAAAATGCAGAAATTTTTTTTTCTACAGTACTCGAGTTTACCAAACTCAAGTATCATGTAAATTTTTTTTTATTTTATTTTATTTTATTTTTTTTGTTTTTTTTGTTTGGGGATAATCAACAAATAAACATAAAGATAAAAATAAATAGCTTTTTTTTTATGTTTTTATTTATTTAAATAGAAGCATTATAAAATATAGAGATTTTAATTTCGAAATATGAATTTAATTTCTACATTAATTAAAATTATTCATTATTTTCTCATAAAAATTGTTCATTGTTTTCTGTATAAACAATTTCTACGATTTTGCATAAAATTATTTTCTATTCAGCATTATTTAAAAAATTATTCGCTCTATTTTTTGCATAAATTATTTTCTGTTTACTATTTAAAAAATTGTTCACTGTTTTTTCATAAAATTGTTCGCTCTCTTTTTTACATATATATATATATATATATATTTTTTTTTTTTATAGTGACTATTTTCAGTATTTCGATACAATAGCAAAAGTAGGAACTAAAGTAACACATAATGTAAATATTAAGGACCAGATATAAAATTTACCTGTTTCAACCATAGTAACACACTCTCTTTAGTGTCCTTCAAAGTTCAAACATCAACATTGCATAAGCAGTCAGCCTAGTTCTTGCGTTGTGCAGAATGCAGAGTGCTCCCCCATTTCATCTCTTCTTTCTCAACAATTTGCAGAAAATTAGAACAATTTCAATACTGATCCGGTACCTATTTACCAGCTGAAACGCAAAATGTTTCTCAGTATCGCAAAACAATCTTGGTACGGGCTGATATTTAATGCAGTACAAATCAAGCAGGGGCGGCACTACATTGAAGACACCTAAAAAAAATTATATATAACATTTAAAAAAAAAAAATTGTTTTGACCCCATACAATAAAAATTTGCACACCCTGAGTCCCAGACCTTGACCCTAATTTTTTTAAGCCCATTTGAATTTAGCTTCTAAACTCCGGGAAAAAGAAAATCAGCAACTCCAAGTCCATAAATCCCATAAATCAATTTCAAAAAATCATAAGTAAATAAAAAAGCCAAACCAAACCTAAAGAGAGAAAAACGTAATCCTCTTCCGCAATGCCTCTTCACTCTCCAAACCGCAAACCCAAAGGTCTCAAAGACTTAAAAATCCAACCTCGTTGCTGCTTCACTGTGTCACCCACGATCTGCTGACGCCTGGTCTGTCCCTTATCTACCACCGCTGCTTGATCTAGTATCTTCAACTCTCTTTCTCTTTATCTCTCTTTCATCGTTTCAGTGTGTGTCATAGTGTTTTGATATACTCTCTTTCACCATGTATGTGGTTAGAATGTTTGATAATTAGTAGTTTGGGTGGCACATGCGACGCACGTGCGGCCTCCTTAAGCAAGAAAATTAAAATAAAACTTTTATTTGAAGAAGAATGAAACCATGTACTTAAACTTAGAGTAATTATTTAATATATGAGTATTTATTTGTCATGATAGTTTCTTAGAACCTCTTTGCTAAAAGTGGTATCCACTCATTAAAAACTTTTAAGAATGATAACGAATATCATCTTCTTCCAACAATAAACAATTAAATTTTCGCAATGAATGATGTCATATACTACAATTGAAGGTCTTCCTCAAATACTTGCAACTATCCACAATAATGATTTTGTTATTCATACTTCATTTTTATTATCTTACATTTTATAAGTCTAGCCATGATATTTAGCTTACTTAGTTTTTAATGAACACTCTTTTAAGTATGAAAAGAAAAGAAGAAAAAAAGAAAAAGATAACAAAACGCACGTATCATTGAAGTTTCAATTGTATAAAATTTCAAGTCTAGAATATTTAAACCTAGGAAAATCAACGTCCTCTAGGTAACAAATAGAACGCCTTATATCACCATTCTAACTTTTCAGGTATGAGTATCACATAAAACTCAAAGGACAAAATTTAGGTATAGTACCTTAGGTATTATTCCTTAAATTCTCCTTTTAAAATCTAACCATATGGCTTTTTCTTATGGAATAGAAGTGTATGTTTAGTTAAATAGCCAGATGGCTAAATTTATAAGGGAAACTTAAAGAACAACACCTAAGTATTGTACCTAAATTTTGCCCAAACTCAAAATACATAGAAATTTTTTGGGATATTTAAATTTAGTGGAGGTATTTTAGACATTGTACAATAGAACATTTTAGGAATCATAAGATTTCAAAATGGTTTAATTGAGAGAGTAATGTTGTATATATAGGTATATACAAGGATAAGTTGTAATAATGATATTTGAGTTTGGAGAATATGGTTTCATAATGTGAAAATTCAAGTTCTGGAAAATTCAAAAATTTGAATTTTTTGGAATTTTCTAGAATTTTCTGGTTAGTGTTTAGAAAGTTTGAAGAGGTTTCAATCTTTGTTATCCATTTTATGAAAAAATAACTAACTCTTCATACGTGTCTTTTTATGAAACGTAACACTATGGGTATGAATAGAGGTTTATATTCACTTGAAAAAACAATTAACTCTACATACGTGTCTTTTCATGAAACACAAGAAATCCCGTAGTCATTTTCCAAAATTGCTATTTGTAGAACCCAATATCTTGATTGAATCTTAAAGGTAAATTTGCGATAACCCTTTAGCAACAAAAGTGTTGGGGGGGGGGGGGGGCAAATATTGTCTAAAGAAAACAATATAGTGCCTCCAAGTTATTTATTTTCTGCTTGTCTTTTATGTTAATCTTGTTCTTCTACTATTACTTTGTGTAATATCCCCAACAAGTAACAGTTAAGGGTATTTGCTCATTTTTAAAGTTTAGGAAGGAATGAAACTACCCCAAACTTAAAGGGCCCAGTTTTTATTTTTTACTTTTGGTGTAAAATTGTCTTCTTCTTCTTCTTCTTCCTTTTCTTTTTTTTTTTTTTTTTTTTTTTTTTTTTTTTTAACAGCGTGGAAAAAAATAAAAACAAAAAAAACCAGTCAAAGAAAACTATGCGTGAAAAAATGAATTTTGGTTTACCAAATTTGACTAAACCAAAAAATAAAAATAAAAAAAATACTAGAAACACAATAAAATATCGCAACATTTTTACAATACCTCTATTTTAAATTGTGGTGGATCTCAATATTTATTATCTTCCTTGGACCTATAAGAAACTTACATATCAGTAGTTGTGAAAATATTGTACTAACAACAAAATGTCATGACATTATTACAATACAATACCTTTATTTTTTGTTGTGCTAGATTTCAATATGATATTTTATTATATTTTATTTTGACCCATAAGGAATTGACACATATATCACAACATTTTCACAATATCTCTATGTATACATTGAACTTACAATGTAAATTTATATTGTAGACACATAAAAATTAGCAATTATTATACATATTTGTAAAATTTGTACAATATTTATCATTTCTTTTACAAATGTGTATAATATTTGTCGTATCTACAATGTGAGCTTAAATTGCAAGCACAAAGTAAACTCGTCTAGTTGAAAAAGTAAAAGGCAGCTCACCACTTGGCTCTTTTTATATAGTTAATAGATTTTTTTTTTTTCTTTTTTGTGAGTTTTGAGTCTTTGACCATCTCTTTTTATGTGTTTATCGTTTGTAGTGTTTTTGAGTTTTAAGATTTTGTCTTTTTGCACTTTTGAGCAGGTCAGTAGACTAGAGCATTAGAACTGGCGTAGGCCCTTTGGCTAAAATGCTAAATTTACCATTAAAATATAGTAAAATTAGGTTGCATTAGAGCATCCATAATAGTTGAGTTAAAAATTTAGCTATTTAACTTCACCAAAAGTTACTTTATTTATTTTACCTACACACATGCTGCAGCAGTTGATCTATTTTAGCTTTCAACACAATAAAATAATATAAATATCACAATAAAATAATATATCTATTACAATAAAATAATATATTCACTACAATAAACAACAATCACATGATAGCAAATAATCGTCTAGTATTAACAAGTAATTTTTTAAACCCCAAATTATACTTATACATTTTTTTTTTTTACTAAAACAATTTCTCAATCATCATGATAGCAAGTAAATATTCATCTAGTATAACAATAATATTTTGTTTTAACCCCAAATTATATATGGTTTCAAAAAAAAAAAAAAACCAAATTATATATATACAATTTGATCCCACCCACACGTGCCAAGTCCCTCTACTCTTTCTCATTCACACATGCTGCCTTTCTTCCTTTTCTTTTCTGGTTCACCTTTTCTTTTCTGGTTCAGACTCAACACGCCGCCCAACTCCCTTGCCTTCTTCTCCCATGTTACTCTCCTTCCATCAACCAAGCCGTCACCGCTCCAAGATCCTTTTCCCTTTGATTGAACCCAAAAACCCATGCCGCCAAATCCATGCTTTGCACTTCTTCCCCTGACTGAACCCAAAAAGCTTGAAGAAGTCAAAGCCGCTACCGCCGATATCTAGCAAAGCCGCCGACGATGTCAAAGTCAAAAACCGCCAAATATTTCATCTTTCTCTTCCGATCTGCCGCCGTGGGTTTTGCCGATGTTTACTCCTTTTTTCTTTTTTTTTCTTTTTTTTTTTCTTTCCTGGTAGTGGTGGGTTTGATGAGTGTGGGTGTGGTTGGGTTTTTGACTAATGTGGTGGTGGTGGGGGTTGCCGTGGTGGAGGTGGTGATTGATATTGGTGGTAGTGGGTTTGATAAGTGTGGGTATGGTTGGATTTGTGACTGATGTGGTGGTGGAGGTAGTGGTAGTAGGGGTTGCCGTGGTCGGAGCTGCTGGGTCTGTGGCGGCATGGGTCAGCGGTGTGGGTCAAGGGGGCGGTAGCGTGAGAGGTCTGAAAGTTGAGAGAGAGAGACGGAGTGAGAGAGAGAGCAAGTGGCATTATTTTAATCAGGAAGTAGAATAAAATAATTTTTTTTTTTTTTTAGCTCTCATGAACAGTGCACATCTATCTATAGATGTGCACTGTAGCAATGGAGCTAAATTTTTTAGATTTAGCTCCACCGCTGGAGCACGATTTTAGTGTTGGAGGAGCTAAATTTTAGTAATATAACAATATGCCTCCATTGTTGTGAATGCTCTTAGTGGAGTTAAACCCTTTTTTTTTTTTGCTGCTGTGCTACAGTGCATAGCCAAAGATGGCTGAGCCTGTGCACTGTATTTAAGATGGTAAAAAAACAATTTATTAAAAGATATATTATTTTATTGTGTTGGTGGTGATGGTTGTTATTTATTGTAATAGTTATATTATTTTATTGTGTTGTTTGTGTTATTTTATTATGTTGAATGCTAAAATAAAATCACTAATGTTGGATGTTTTGTAAAATGAGGTGATAAAATAGATAAAGTACCTTTTTATGGTATCAAATTGCTAAATTTTTAGCATTACTAATGCTGATTCTCTAAGCATTAACGCTTAAAAAAAAACAATTAAACAATTGTAAACTAGTAAATTAATATTTGCAAAAAAAGTAAACTAATAAATTAAAGAACGGTAATCAAGTAAAAAGACCTCAACTAATAAATTAAAGTATTTTAAGCCATAATAAAGTTTTCTGTATTAGAAGAAAAATATGTTAAATGAACTTATAGCATATTTTTTATTCTTTTGTTAGAAAATCATGTAGGTTGCAAGATTCATCTTCTACCTAAAATTTATCTTTTAAATATGCTTGACGTGAATAATCTTCCATTAAACCTTGTGCACCAAGTTTCAACAATACTTTTTTACCTACATGTATTTTCATAACACTTAAATAATATTATTAAAATAACATTACCAAACAGAGCTTATATAATTTATATCTCTTGTTGACCCGGACAAATATCCTGAAGCCGATATATATATATATACTGTCATTAATTAATGCAATATTTTGCATTTTCTTTTCCTTCCGTTGTCTTCGTCGCCACATAGACTGCCCCAGGCTCTCAGGCCCCATGGCTGGGAAACTTTTGCTAGCTCTCATTGCTGACATCATTTGGCGACTCCCCATTGCTAACATCCCTCGGCCAGGTCCCATTGATGGCATCCTTAGGCGAGTCCCCATGGCTGACATCGTTGGATTGATTTTAAGAAGTCTGAACGAGGTGCTGGAAAGTATGGAAAATGACCACGGAGTTCGACGTAGGAAAATTCTTTTCCTTCTTGCTATCTTGTTTGCTTGTTCGTGATATATTTATTCAATTAACTTACTATCATGTACAGGTGGGGGTGGTTTCTTTAGGAGGATAAATACCTTAAAAGTGTAATTTTCGCTGCTCATTTTAGGCAAAGTTATGTAGCTGAGGCTTATCAGGGACGTGGAGAAAGAATCAGGAATGAGCACCATCGGTCGATGGCGCGTTTGCTTCACGAGTTAAGAGAAAGCGATTATAGGTGTCGTGAGGCATTACACGATCCACGACTTCGTTTGGAGTTGGTGGGAAACAGGCGCATCCGCCGCCGCGCTCAACGTCGCTGGATTCAAGCAAAAGGCCACTTGGAGTTATGCATCCGGAAGTTGATACGTGAAGCTTTGCTATATCATCTGATCTGTGAAATTGAAAAGGAGCACGGTCGCTCATTTGAATTTTCCGTTGTGTCTAGAGAAATCGATGTAATAGTGATCGAAGTGATGATTACTCTTTTTCCTTATTTCTTATTCATGGTGACCTCATGCATAGATCTCGTCGGGAGGTTTCAGCATTACGACGTATTTCCCGAAATCCAGGACGGCGACAGACCAAGGAAGTACAGGTATTATTTCTTTATTTTAATACCTACGATCTCTTCTTTCTTTCTTTTTTCTCCTAATTTTTTTAAGTAATTGTGAGGCTGATTCTAACCAATGAAGATTCTTGGAGTCTGGTCTTCTGGTATATTCTCACTGGCTAGGTTCTTATTTTGTATTTTAATTCCTATAAATCAAATAAAAAAATCAATGTTTTTTAGATAATAAATAAAAAATCTTATATTATCATTCCAACTTTTTAAGAATTACTACTATCTAAAACTCAAAATACAAGAAGAAATTTTTAGGATGTTAAAATGTAGTGGAAGTAATCTAGACATCAAGAAAATATTTTAAAAATCATAAGCCTTCATTAAGGTTTAATTGAAAGAATAACCATATCACATATTTGTTATTTCCCAAAATATTAAAAGAAAAATTGTTTGATTTTAAAGTTTAAGAAGGAATTGTAAACTACTTCAAACATAAGGGATGAAAAGTGTTTTTTTCTTAAGTTTTTGTTTTGTGTGTAAAACTATGTTTTTACTTAAAATGGTGTGCAAAGAAAAAAATACAATAAGTCAACCTAAGAAAATTGTATGTGAAACAATGAATTTTGGCTCAAAAAAGCTAACTAAACCAACAAAAAATTTATAAAATCACAACAGAATGACACAATATTTTCATAATAATTTTATAATTTTATAGTTTTGTTATTTTTTATTTTGACTTATAAAGATTTGACAGTTCAACAATTTTGAAAATATTGTGACGACAATAAGATGTCTTAAAATTTTCAAAAAAAAAAAAAAATGCTATGTCTACAACGTTTTCACAACAAATCATAAATAATAGGTTGTTACAGGTTGTTATTGGTGGGTAAAAAAATAGTTTCATTAGTAAGTTTAAATTAGAACCATAATAATTTACTATTTATGATTTGTTATGAAAGTGTTGTGAAAAATATTGTGAGTGTAGCACTTCTTTTTTCACAATACCTTTATTTTTAATTGTGGTTGGTTCCAGTATGATATTTTAATATTTTATTTTGACTTATAAGAAATTAACACCTCAACAATTGTGAATTGTGCCAATTTGTTGTGTTAATATTTTATTATAATATGAAATAATGCGAATTGGACAAACCAAAAATAATGTAGCACATCTATTGCAGCTTTACTCATTAAAAAAAAAAAAAAATAGTGGCCAGCGAAACAGTGAAGATTGAACAAACCAAAACTATTATAGTAAGCTATTATAGCTTTTCCCATTGACTCTTTTTATATATAAAAATATACATTGTACTTATAATGTAAATTTATATTGTAAACGTATAAAAATTGGTGAATGTTGCACATATTTGCAAAATTTGTACAATATTTATCATTTTTGTTCTGCAAATGTATATAATATTTGCCACTTTTTATGTTTAGACAATATAAACTTATATTACAAGTACAAAGTAAATATATAAAGATCGTTAAATAAATAAATAAATAAAAAACAAAAACAAGCTCAAACCAAATTGGCGAACTTGAAGAAAAAAAAAGGAAAAGGAAAAAGGGTAGCTCACTAAACCAAAATTACTGGTCATGAGCCTATTGGCTCTTTTTATATATAGATTGTAAACACATAAAAATTGGCAAATGTTGTACACATTTGCAAAATTTGTACAATATTTATTAATTTTTTTATTTTTTATTTATTTTGTGTGTGTGTGTGTGTGCAAATATTTGCCATTTAGTTTAGGTGACATTTCGAGAATTTATTTTAGATGGGAGTAAATCCCATTAAAGCTATAATAGGTTTGTCATCTATCCTAGAATAATAAACGAAAAGCCCATCATCACCAGAGAAAATTGAAAAAAAGAAAAAAAAAAGAAAAAAAAAAAAGACATGAAAGATGCCTCTGTTTTCTTTTGGTTCGGATGGTTGTTCTTAGGGTTGATTAGCATGGATTGTCCATAACCTAAATTATGAGTGAGATAGTCCTTACATGTTTTGAGACATGTTTAGTCACTTAGAACTTAGAAATTTGAGGTCCTCTCTTTTTTAATGGACTTGGAAGATTGTTTAATATACTGGGGGTTGAGTTTTGATGTTACAAATGCAATTCTTTGGTTTTAGATGATATGAGTTAATGGATTGACTGAATTAGACATGACAATCTTATAAATTTTGTAGAACACAATGTTTGTGGTATTATTGAATTAATTGGACCAGTGACCTATACTTTGATTGGATGTTTCGATAGGTTTGGGGTAGCAAGAGAGATTATTTTGAAATAGTATTGCATATAGAAATTATAGTCAATTTTAGTACTCTTTTTTTATATTGACAGATGGTTAATGATTATAAAGTTTTTTTTTTTTTTTTTTTTTTTTTTGGTGAGAATCAGATTATAAAGTTGCTTTATACTCTATAAGTTCTAGGTTGTTGAGAGAAAATTTCTGCAAGGTAAAAAAAAGAAAAGGGTTTGAGACATTTTAATATTTTATGGACTTTTCCCATCTACCCGATGTATACTTTGATTATAATAATTAATTAATTATCAGGAACCCGCTTCTTTCAACGAGTTCAGCCCAAGTGTCATATGGAGTTTAAAGTTGAATTAAAATTTTGCTCAATTGCAAAAATAATTTATATGATTGAGATATGATTGAGGTGTTCTATGAAATGGACATTATATTAGTGTTCGGTTGGCTATTTAAAACTTTAGAATTTCCAGTTTATAACTCTGAGGAAGGGTGAGTTCCAGTTAGCTCAACTGATAAAATTTCTGATGGTTGTATAAGAGATCTGGGGTTCAATCCCTGCCTACACAAAAAACTGATTGGTGTCTTAGTGTGATGAGAAAGAGCTATCATCAGGAGCGGACGCCATAGGTTAAAAACTCTCTCAAAAAAAAAAAAAAAACTCTGAGGAAGGAAAAGTCTATACATAAAGTGGGAAATAGTTTTGAACTTATAATCGAATGTAGACATTACTTAATCTTGCGTTACAGAATTAGTTAGATGTCAGAGCATAATGATTTATGATGAACTTTGATTTTGTAGATTTTCTTTTATTATAATTTTTGGAGACTCCTTCAACATTTTGATTTATTGGAGATTATTTATTGCGGAATTATCATTTTAACAGGATTTATTTTGAACGAATAGGCCTTGAATTTTTTTTTTTCTTTCATTGTAGAAGAAACTGAAAGAATTTATTTATTTATTTATTATTTTTGGAGGAAAAAGAAACTGAAAGAACTAATTATATGTATTTGAAGGATATTCTTTTCATAGTTTAGTAATCCTTATACTATGATAGATGAGTAAGAACATTTTTTTAGAGAGCTACAAACTAGTTCTTTCAGTTTGTGCAGATTGGTAACCTTTCAGAGGACTGAATTTCTAAAGTTGGGGAGATTGTAAATTTTGTAATATCCAGTCCCAAAAAATATACAATAAAAATAAGGGGTTTTTTTTTTAGGAACAACTTTGTAATTTTGATAATGGGACTATTAATTTGAGGGTCATGTTAACGGGTGCCTTTAGGGCAATTGTTAACAAATTATTTTAGGAAAATTTTGACATAATTTTTATGGAAAATAGAAAAAGCTGTGGAAACATTAATTGTTTTTTTTTTTTTTTTTTTTTTTTTAAAGTTCCTAAAATGGTTTACTAAAAAATGCTCATAGGCATTTCCCTATATTTATACCCTTGTTGGAAACAGTAGCCCCTAAGATTAATTAGTGTTTTTGCGTCGTACACCTAAGGATTTTTGTGAGAAAGTTGTCATGTGATTGTGTGATAATAATTGAATAATGAGCAGAAGAAGCGTGAAAAAGAGAGCATATACAAAAGTTTATATGGTTCGGCCTAAGTTAGGGGTGTGCATGGATTGGGTTGAAAAAACCCAACCCAACCCAACTCACTTGGATCGGGTTGAACTCACAGGTTTGATAGTTTTTTTTTTTTTTTTTAATTGAGTAGTAAAATAATAAATTTATAAGATTAATAACAAAAAACAAATTTACTAATCAAACTTGAGTATAATACTAAATCAATATAAACTATTTGATTAGTGCATCAAACCAACACAAATATCAGTAGATTTATAATCATATAAACCTATTGGTAATTCATCAAACCAAAATAATAAATAATAAAACCATTTATATATATATATATATATATTAAAAATAGGTTGGTCGGGTTGGGATAGATGGATTTGAGAATCTGCCATTCCACACCCGACCCAACCCAACCTCTAAAAACTGTCCCAATCTATCAAATTAGGTTATATTGGGTCAATTTTGGCGGATTGGGGGGTTGGCTCTGCACACCCCCACCATGAGAAAGCCCTTGATGATTAGTACATATTATATTAAGTACTTGTGTTACAATGAAGGGTTTATATATTAAAGAATATTTGTCTAATTCAAAGCTAACCATAACTAACCTAAGGTTAATATGTTTGTTCTACAAGTATATGAGTCTACAGGTCACAGGTATAGGTCACATGTATAGGTCCTTTTGCTAGAGTGCACCAGGTGTAAAGCTGATTTGCAGCTTGTTTTTCCTATTTGTATTGGATGGTTGTTAGTTGGGCTTGATGTCTTGGTTTTTGACGGTTATTTGGTGGGTTGCAGGTGGTTTTTGTTGCTTGTTGAGTTGTTGTGGTTGTTCACTTGTTTGGAGCGTTGTTGAATATCTAGTTTCTGTCTGATGAAAGTCTATTATTCATTATTTAAAAAAAAAAAAAATTCTATCATTGATTTATTTGGTTGTGCATGCACAAATTTATGCGTGGTTTGAATTTAATTTCTTAACAAAATTCTACTTTTATAATTTTATTGTGTTAATGTTATGCCCTTATGACACACATCAACAAAACTCTATTTTAATAATTTTAGGAAAATGTTAATAAATGCTCTAAAAGTATTGGTTTATTAGAAACTATTTTTAGAAGGCGTAAATGCACTTTTAGTCCCTACATTTTGACGTTTTTCCATTTTAGTCCCTACATTTTATTTTTTCCACTTTTAGTCCCTAAAACCAATTTACGCTTTCCGTTTTAGTCCTTAAAGCCTCATTCCGTCACCTAACTAACGGAGAAACTGACGGATGAATAAAATTTTTTTTTTTTTTTTTCATGTTGGACAATAAAATAATAATTTTTTATTATTATTGACTAACTTTTCTTCAAAACGTTAAAACCCATGTCTGAATCGGCTGATCGATTCCTTGTACCACTTCTGCCGCCTTCTTTTTTTCCTTCTTTCTTCTTCTCCCCCTCTCTACAGCTTCAGCAGAAAGGGTATTAAGAGACACGTATCACAAGTTGAGTGTTGGCTCTTTTCCTCGTGTTTTTGCTAGCCTTTGCAATCGAGGTGTTGTCCATCTTGCCCGATGTCAAGCCTACAAGCCGAATCCCATGCTGGGCGCCTTGACTTAAACCATCATATATACTTGTCGCATGGTTTTTGCTTACTTAGTCATGCTCTCTGTCATGTCCTTCAACCTTGGAATCTTCATAGCCGCCCTGGCTTCCATTTCTAACAGGTACCCGAAATATACAAAAGCATAAACCAAATTATTCACCAACAAGCACATCCCAATATTTCCAATCCTCATATAATCCTATATCTGGAAAACAACACACACACAGTGAACAAAAAATAGGGAACTGTAGGGAAAACACGAAGAAAAGAGTGAACCTAGGCCGAATGGAGTGGGTGTCGATCAATTTTGGTCGGATGAAGGAGCCATGTAGGTGATGAGGTGTGCTCTGTTTTGGGTTATATGGAACAGGGGCTGAAATACTTTTGGTTTTGGGGGTAAAAACATGAAGAGGTCGTGTGCATGTAGAAAACATAATAGTTGAATACCTCAACTGTGGCCATTTGGGCTGCAAAAACTGAAAGTAAAAGAAAACTTGAAGAGAGAGAATTGAAAGAGGTGAAATATATGAGTAACAAAGGAATGAGAAAGAGTGCTTGTGAGTGAGGAGCTGACCAATGTGAGAGCTATATATAGAGATGGTGTAGAGAATACTAGAAATAATAAAAGGAAATGGGAGTGAGATTAGTGTGAGCGCCCCTGAAGAATCTTTGGCAAGAAGACACCTCACGTCACTGACACAAATTAAAAGACATTTGGTAAGTCTAGCTGTGAATGTTTTTCTTTTGTTTTTTTAAAGAATAAAAGTATTTTTAGATAAGTATTTTTTTTTCTTCATTATCAATAGCTTTGTACACCATTATTTGTATAAGCCAAATGGTGGAGGCCATAACTCACATCGGTATCGTATCTTATAAGTGGGTTTCTCTGTGTTTTGTAAGGTGGGACATCATCAGTACTGGCTATATATCATGCATCCATGCACATAAAAAAAATTGGAATGAATGAAAGTGTAAGTAGAAGAAAATAAATTTACGTTTTCTACATGCACATGACCTCTTCATGTTTTTACCCCCCAAACCGAAACTATTTCAGCCCCTGTTCCGTACAACCCAAAACAGAGCACACCTCATCACCTACATGGCTCCTTCATCCGACCAAAATTGAACGACACCCACTCCATTCGGCCTATGTTCACTCTTTTCTTCGTGTTTTCCCTACAGTTCCCTATTTTTTGTTCACTGTATGTGTGTTGTTTTCCAGGTATAGGATTATATAAGGATTGGAAATATTGGGATGTGCTTGTTGGTGAATAATTTGGTTTATGCTTTTGTATATTTCGGGTACCTGTTAGAAATGGAAGCCAGGGCGGCTATGAAGATTCCAAGGTTGAAGGACATGACAGAGAGCATGACTAAGTAAGCAAAAACCATGCGACAAGTATATATGATGGTTTGAGTCAAGGTGCCCAGCATGGGATTCGTGCTTGTAGGCTTGACATCGGGCAAGATGGACAACACCTCGATTGCAAAGGCTAGCAAAAACACGAAGAAAAGAGCCAACACTCAACTTGTGATACGTGTCTCTTAATACCCTTTCTGCTGAAGCTGTAGAGAGGGGGAGAAGAAGAAAGAAGGAAAAAAAGAAGGCGGCAGTAGTGGTACAAGGAATCGATCAGCCGATTCAGACATGGGTTTTAACGTTTTGAAGAAAAGTTAGTCAATAATAATAAAAAATTATTATTTTATTGTCCAACATGAAAAAAAAAAAAATATTTTATTCATCCGTCAGTTTCTCCATTAGTTAGGTGACGGAATGAGGCTTTAAGGACTAAAACGGAAAGCGTAAATTGATTTTAGGGACTAAAAGTGGAAAAAATAAAATGTAGGGACTAAAATGGAAAAACGTCAAAATGTAGGGACTAAAAGTGCATTTACGCCTTTTTAGAAATATTTTACAGGAAAAATAATTTTATTGGTCTCACTAATTCCAATGCCACTAACCGTGTTCACTTTTGAATGATTGGCAGGTTGTATCGTGGTCTTCGTTTATTATATCTGACAACGGTGAATTTTGTGTTGGTACTGCTTTGTGAGTTGACACGCTATGTCAACCAACCGATATCCCTCTATGATGAATTCCTGATGATGTTCGCCGTTTACTTCTTCATTTACTCCTTCATCATCTTGTTCTCTTTCTCCTGTTACTCAATGTCCTACTCGTCATATTCTTCTTCTTCTTTTTCTCCTGATTAGCTTTCTTAAACAAATTCTGCATCTAAGCATGGAACATGAGATCCTAGAGATATCGTGTAATGATATAAGTAAAAAAGCTAGTCACATCTGCACTATACCTTCAAAGGACTAGTCATAGTTGAGGTTTCTTATAGTTGTTAATAAAGTCTAGATCTACCCAGTATATACCCGATGTGGGACTCATCACACACCCACACATATCACACAATTAATCAAATTGGAGTATCACATATTGGAATGCTGGATGTGATTTCTATATGTTTTCCCTCCATTTAGTTATGCTGTTGGTTTCTACCTCTGAGCTTCTTATTTGCATCCATAATTGTATATGAGCCTCTAGCATTATTTTGTCATAATATATACATCAATACCATCGGATTGTGTTATTTTGGTTCATTTACCTTAAATTGATACTATAGATCACATCAGTCTACTGTAGTCTTGAGTTCAATGTCTGAAAACACGATAAATTATTAGAACAATGGAGCTGCTAACCTTCATTGTTGCGAAGAGACTGATATGATATGTTCTTGGCAGAGTAACATAGCAAATGAATCTCAAATTAACAATAAGATGATAATACATATTTTGAACATTCTCTATCTAGAATAGTAGATATGACATTTGCTCTTGATAATTGCCTTTAAACACCAAAGCTAAGATACCAAAATGTTTCTTTTTGGTAGAATTGTGATTTGAACTTTTAAACTCAAGCATCTTATTTGATAATAATAAACTTCCCATTAAACTAATTAGAATACATAAGTTACTTTATTGTTTAATTAATCCTTCAAACTTTCAAATAATAATTGCTAATTTTTAAGTTTTCTAATATAAATCACGTTTTGCTTTATTTCTTCTTGAAAACCAATTCTTGAATATTGGATGAATATTCCAAAACTTTTTTAACGAATTTGATTGTCATTTTTGGCCCCCTTTTTTTTAAAAAAAAATTATTGTTCTAAACTTTAAAAATGCACAAGTATTATGTTAGGGATAATTCTTGTCAAATAGCCACTTGTTTTAAATTAAGAGAATGTTGCAAAAAATTTATAACTCATAGGCATAAAAAATTCAAATCATTTCTTCTCAAGTTCCCATTATTGTAACTACAGAATTATCACTCCCGAAAAAAAAAAAAAAAAAAAAAAAAAAAAAAAAAAAAAAAGAATGGACAAACTGTAAACCCAAATCCACCCATGAATAAAATAGGTTACCAATCTCTTCACTTGTAGAAATAAATCAGATCAGAGCCGATTCTAAGATGCATAGACACTACAGTCTAATACTTTTATTGTCATTCAATTCCCCATTTAGCGGACTACAAATCTTATCTCCTACAAGGGGAGACATTGGGAATTACTGCATTTGATGATGGACCGTGAAGTTATCAAGACAATGCTTTTCATAGCTCATGGAGGCACCCAGTGCTCCAACCTTCATGCCACAAAAACATTGCTTTAGCCTCACCTCTAGAACTAATAACAAAAAATGGCAATGCTAACTTTTACTTTGTAAGCCTTTGGCAAAGAAGGAAATGATAAAACAAAACCAAGATCAGTCATGGAACACCATAATGTTCCTAGAGATTGATCCTAAAACCAAAAATAAAAAGAAGGCTAGGAAGAACAAGATGATCCCACCATCCAAAAACATGGAAGCGTGACACCAGATTAAAAATCCTCCAAACACCAAAGAATATACGTCTGTAAGGTACGACCAAGAAAACAAACATTATCATAATTAACAGAATTGAACTGCAACTGCAATTTTATCCATGGTTTAAGCATGAAATATCAAACAGACTGCTACTTATGCATAATTTGCAATGTAGATTCTAAACTAAGCCCATAATGTAGTAAATGAATGAAAAGCATAATAGCTAATGTGGCCAAGCACACCAAGTATGCCTGATCAGAAAACACAATTTTAAAATTTATGGTACCATTCTTATGGTTTTGTGATACTATTAATTTGCTTGATATTTTAGCTTTGTCTATGTACTACCCGAATCCAAGGTTTGAACCTTGCAATTAAGAAAGAACTCTATAGAAAAGTTTGAAAGTTCCAAAAGCACAAGGGGTTACTACAAGAGCTTGTAGCCTAAGGATTTGTAATTTTGTATGATATTCCCACCTTTAAGGACCATATGATGAAACAAGTAGACCTCGTTCCATTGCGTTCTGATGCAACAAAAATGAACTATATAATTATTCTTTTCGAGGTATGAAATTGAACTAAAATGAATCGGATTTTGTTCCCTTAAACAGTAAATATTTTTATTTGTTGGTTTGATGAATAAAATGGTTCAAATTATGAGTAGTTCTAGTGCCACATAAATTGCCACAACTATTTTACATGTCAAATTGTGATTGACTGCTATTTGTCACTTTCACATAAATTCATCACTTTTTCTCCATCATTTACTATCTATTACGTACACAGTTGTGGCACAAATTGTATCATTTTATATGGTCTTAGAATTTATTCATTTATAAGTGACTCACTTTCATGTAGTAAAAAAAAAAAAAAAATCACTTCCTGGGCCCTTGTGTTGAATGTAAGGGGCCTAGCATGAGCAACATAAACTCTTCCAAAAAGCAAACTGATTGCTTAGAAAACTGACTGCTTAGAAAGCTAACACAAGGCCCAGAGACAAGCACATGGCAATTAAGCCCAAGAAAAACCACTAGTGGGTTTCATTTAGTCATATGGCTAAAACCAAATCATTTCACAAACCAAGACAAGACTCCGTATATTTGTTCCCGGAGGGTCATGACTCATGACAAAACCCAAACCCAAACCCAATCACCTGCTGGAATTTGCTGTTGTCTCCTGTGAAATCAACTCTTTACCGTTCATTCCCTGCCGAATTTTGTTGCCAAAATGTACTGAGACTCTCAAAGAGTGTAAGTTTGTCATTTGATTCAATTTAATATTCTTGTAATTTGACAAAGGCTTTCTTATTGTTGCTTTAATTAAAATTATGCATAAAATATGAGCATCATATAGTAAGTAATATCCAATTAACGCAAAATTTGACATTATGTTAAAAGTGTAAAGAACTTGTAATTCAATGGTTAGATTTTTAAAATATGTAATAATGTTTATTTTATTTACTAAGATTATAGCCTTAAACTATAATCAATTTTGTTTTTAAATTTTGTCTTTATTAAAATTAGTTCCTGGTAAAAATGTAAAAAACAGATAACTCTCTCTTTCTCTCTAAATAGAACTCGGTTTTCTTATTGATTATGGGAGAATACAAGCAACTGAGAATAGATAAAATATCTAGCTCCTTATATACAAAATCTAAGAGAAGAAAAATAAAGAAAATTGACTAACAAACCTCCCACAATAAGCGGGAAAAACAGTTATTCTAACCTACCAATAACAAGCTGACATGTGGGACTAACTAACAACAGAAATGAAAACTACACTCTCCAGATGATACGACAGCTTTTGATCAAAACTATTAATGAAGTAAACACTAAATGGTGCCATTTCAATCAATGCCATTAGTTCCTTATTAACAAAAAATGTCCACACTGAAAATTCTCGTTAAGGCTCTTGAAATATCTGAGTGCATGTTCGATGAAAGGCTAGTTGATAACATATATGATATTGAAGAAAGGCGTGTGCGTAGTAGTTCGAAGTATTGCTAGTGAAGATCGCTGACTGCCAAATGTAAATGAGTTGAGCTGAGTGTTGAATGTTCAAGCTTTTTGATTTAATTTTTTTTAAAGAAATATGAATTAAGCTTGAGCTTATTATCAAACAAGATTTTATGATCAAGTTTGACTCATTTTCTTGTCGAGTAAGCTTGAGCTTGTTTACGAGCAACTTGATTAAATTTTTATTTTTTATTTTTTTTATATAGTGTGATATTATGACTAAAATGTTTTATCTCTTTACAATTTTATGAATTTTAACTATGAATATACTGTTTTTATCATTAATAAGTTACAAAAAATAATTTAAAATCTTAAAAACCTATTGACAATTTTATACAATCTAATTTCAAGTTTATATAAATATATATAGTTCAAAATATAATATTATATATAGTTAAATTGAGTCCTCGTGTTTACGAGTTTGTTCATGAACACAATATTTTGTTTGAGCTAGGCTTATTTAATAAGCAAACCTAAACTTAAGGTTTGGGCTTGGCTTGTTTTCTAAACAAACAAATATAAACAAGTTTTTTTTGAGACAAACTCGAACTGTTCATAAACAGCTTAGTTCATTTACTACCCTTTTGTCAAATCATATGCTTGGAATTAATTTAATTTCTGTTTAACCTGTGAGCTTCTTATATGTATCCATAATTGGTATCTGAGCCTCTAGCATTATTTCGTCATATTATATACATCAATACCTTCGGATTGTGGTTATATTGGTTCATTTACCTTAAAATGATGCTATAGATCACATCAGTCTACTGTAGTCTTGAGTTCAATGTCTGAAAACACGATAAATTATTGGAACAATGGAGCTGCTAACTTTCCGCCAATCTGTTTTGCATTTAGGTTTTGAGTAGATTTCTTCAAATTTCTCACCTTCATTGTTGCAAAGAGACTAATGTTATATGTTCTTGGCAGGGTAACATAGCAAATGTATCTCAAATTAATAATAAGATGATATTACATATTTTGAACATCCTATATCTAGAATAATAAATATGACATTCGCTCTTAATAATTGCCTTTTACCACCAATGCTAAGATACAAAAATGTTTCTTTTTGGTATAAATGTGATTTGAACTTTTGAACTCAAGCATCTTATTCAATAATAATAAATTCCAATTAGGGGTGGCAATTTTTATCCATATCCATTAACCCGCCCATTACCCACCTTATTTGGATAAGTCTTAACTCAACTCATTTGAGTATTTGGGTTAAATGGATAAAGACCCATTTGTAGGGGTGTCCAAATCGACCGGACCCGAATCGAAAACTGCCCGACCCGACTACCTGGCGGTTGGTGGCGGGTCCTTGCCATCTTAAACCGATTTCGGCGGGTCTTCCCTTCCAAAATCCGATCCACCCGACCCGACCGTGTATATAAACCCAGTTCTTATTCATTCTATACTCTCCATTCCAGTTCAGACCATCACTGGCTTCTCACCCTCAGTTTCTCTGTCCACTCGCTCGCTCAGTCTTGCCTCAGAGTTTCACACTCTCGATCTCTCTCACGCTTAACAGCCAACACCATCGCCGATCTGAATCTTTAGATCTTCGACTCCACCATCACCGATCTGAATCTTTAGATATTCGAACCTCCACCATCCCTTCATCACACCATCACCGATCTGAATCTTTAGATCTTCGAACATCCACCATTGCTGAGCTACGAAACTCCTTCATTGCACCATCGCTGAGCTACGGATCTCCTTCATCGCACCATCGCCGCCGATCTGCCAGTAACACTCTTTATTTCTTCGTTTTAGTCTTATGCAGGTTCAGATCTGCTATTATTTCTCTCCATTTCTGTCTGGGTTCTTCGGATTTATGGTTACTAATATTTGGGTCTGTAGATTTGTTCTTAAGATTTGTGAAATTTGTACTAAGTTTCGTCTTTGTTTTCTGTCTTTCGGTTGACTCGGGTCCAACCATCGTCCACCCAAGCCCTATCCGACTCGACCCGTTGTTTTTCGTGATTGGCGGACCTGCCGCCGTCCTTCAACCCGACAGAGTCGGGTCGATTCCGGGTTGAGCCCAAACCCGACCCGACCCGACCCGTGGACACCCCTACCCATTTGGTTATTTAATTAGATGGGTCTAAATGGATAAATCCACTAATACCCACTAAACCCATCTAAAATTTAAAATTAAATAAACCTACTGAACCTAAATAAACAGTGTACCCTCTAGATTTCTAAGCCTAGCCCTCAGTCTCACTTTCCCAAACACTTTCCCTCAGATTTTCTCAGTAACCAAACACTTTCCCTCAGATTTTCTCACTAACCAAACAAAAGAAAATTCTAGAGAAAGAACGGGGATGGAATCGGAGTTCACCGAAGGTAGTTTATCGGCTTCTACAGATGTTGATTTTGTGTTCGCTTTCAACGATAGTAACTTCTCGAACCGGTAGCTCCGGATCGAGATTATGGGTGACCTGCTTGAGAACCGGCCTGATAACGAAGGCTGTACAAATATTTGTAACAATATCGCCGATTGGGCTCGTCATCGAAAGCGGAGGCGTGAACACTAGAGAAATCCATGATTTATTAAACAGTGTTTGTGCCGTCAAAACCATTTTTTGTTCTTGTTTGGTGTGAAACTCACTAGAAAGCGTTTGGGTGTTTTGGTTTTCGAGAGTTTGTAGCAGATTCTGATTGCCGTCATCGTCAGGTATCATGGCTTCTTCTTCTTCGTTGCACTTGTTGGCGTTGAGTTCGGTGTGAAGCTCACAAGAAAGTGTTAAGTCAGTGAAAAATATTTGAGTGTTCTAGTAATAGTTTGTTTGTTTTTTTGTTTGTTTGTTTGTTTTTTTTTTTTTTTTTCGAGTTTTTTTGTTTGGTTGCCGAGAAAGTTTTGAGAAAATTAGGGAAAAACTATAGTTCAAAGTTTAGACTAAAGTTCAAGTTAGTTCTATGAGTATTTGTTTGTTTGCTTAAAAGATTGTTTGATTAGCTAGGTATTGGTTTGGGTGAGGAGAAGTTCTGTTTGGTTTGTGAGAAAGTTTGGGAAAATAAATGAAAATGAAGTGGTTGATGTTGTTATAAAGCTAAAAGATTTTAATCCGATTTTCAAGGGTCCTGTTGGTTTATGAGAAATTTTGTAAGTTATTTATTTATTTATTTGGGTCATATTGGGTTAAATGGGTGGGTTACTAATTAAATAGGTTGGGCGGGTAATGGATAATTAATTTATATATAAACGGGTCATAAATGGATAAATGGGTAACTACACACCCAACCCATTTATGACCTAACCCGCCCATTTGCCACCCCTAATTCCAATTAAACTAATTAGAATACATAAGGTACTTTATTGTTTAATTAATCCTTCAAAATTTCAAATAATATTTGCTAATTTTTAAGTTTCTAATATAAGTCATGTTTTGCTTTGTTTCTTCTTGAAAACCAATTCTTGAATATTGGATGAATATTCTAAATTTTTTTTAACGAATTTGATTGTCATTTTTGGCCCCTTTTTTAAAAAAACATTATTGTCCTAAACTTTAAAAATGCACAAGTATTATGTTAGGGATAATTCTTGGGTAATAGCCACTTGTTTTGAATTAATAGAATGGTGCAAAAAATTTATAACTCATTAGGCATAAAATTAAGAGAACTAGGATTCAAATCATTTCTTCCCAAGTTCCCATTATTGTAAACTATAGAATTATCACTCCAAAAAAAAAAAAAAAAAAAAAAAAAAGAAAAGAAGAAGAAGAATGGACAAACTGTAAACCCAAATCCACCCATGAATAAAATAGGTTACCAATCTCTTCACTTGTAGAAATAAATCAGACCACTGCACACCTTTGGTGCGATGATTACTCCACAAGTATATGTGTTTGTCGGGTGTGGAGGGTAAGGGTCGGGTTCAAGTCTCCAAGAGGGAGTTTCACACATATATACATTTAAATTAGGCTAGAGTAGAAATTTTATCTTATATAAAAAAAAAAAAAAAAAAAAAAAAAAAAAAAAAAAAAAAAAAAAAAAAAAAGAAAGTAAATCAGATCCAAGCTGATTCTAAGATGCATAGAGACTAGAGTCTACACTTTTATTGTCATTCAATTCGCCGTTTAGCGGACTACAAATCTTATTTCCGACAAGGGGAGACATTGGGAATTGCTGCGTTAGATGATGGACCATGAGGTTATCAAGACAATGCTTTTTAGCTCATGGAGGCACCCAGTGCTCCAAGAAATCCTTCATGCCACCAAAACATTGCTTTAGCCTCACCTTACTTTAGACCTAATAAGAAAAAATGGCAATGCTAATTTTTAATTTGAAAGCCTTTGGCAAAGAAGGAAATGATAAAACAAAACCAAGATCAGTCATGGAACACCATAACGTTCCTAGAGATTGATCCTAAAACCAAGAATGAAAAGAAGGCTGGGAAGAACAAGATGATCCCACCACCCAAAAACATGGAAGCGTGACACTAGATTAAAAGTCCTCCAAACACCAAAGAATATACGTCTGTAAGGTACGACCAAGAAAACAAACATTATCATAATTAACAGAAGTGAACTGCAACTGCAATTTTATCCATGGTATAAGCATGAAATATCAGACAGTCTGCTACTTATGCATAATTTGCAATGTAGATTCTAAACTAAGCCCATAATGTAGTAAATGAATGAAAAGCATAATAGCTAATGTGGCCAAGTACACCAAGTATGCCTGATCAGAAAACACAATTTAAAAATTTATGGTACCATTCTTATGGTTTTGTGATACTATTAATTTGCTTGATATTTTAGCTTTGTCTATGTACTACCTGAATCCAAGGTTTGAACCTTGCAATTAAGAAAGAACTCTATAGAAAACTTTGAAAGTTCCAAAAGCACAAGGGGTTACTACAAGAGCTTCTAGCCTAAGGATTTGTAATTTTGTATGATATTCCTACCTTTAAGGAACATATGATGAAACAAGTAGACCTCGTTCCATTGCATTCTGATGCAACAAAAATGAACCATATAATTATTCTTTTCGAGGTATGAAATTGAACTAAAATGAATCGGATTTTGTTCCCTTAAACAGTAAATATTTTTATTTGTTGGTTTGACGAATAAAATGGTTGAAGTTATGAGTAGTTCTAGTGCCACATAAACTAGCACAACTATTTTATATGTCAAATTGTGATTGACTGTTGTTTGTCATTTTCACATAGACTCATTACTTTTTCCTTACAATTTACTATCTGTTACATGCACAGTTGTGATACAAGTTGTGTAATTTTTTATGGTTTTAGAATTTATTTATTTATAAGTGACTCACTTTCATGTGGCCAAAAAAAAAAAAAAAAAAGATTCACTTTCGGGGGCCTTGTGTTGAATGTAAGGGGCCTAGCATGAGCTAAATAAACTCTTCCAAAAAGCAAACTGATTGCTTAGAAAGCTGACACTGCTTAGAAAGCTAACACAAGGGCCAGAGACAAACTCATGGCAATTAGGCCCAAGAAAAACCACTAGTGGGTTTCATTTAGTCATATGGCTCAAACCAAATCATTTCACAAACCAAGACAAGACTCCATATATTTGTTCCCGGAGGGTCATGACTCATGACAAAACACAAACCCAAACCCGAAACCAATCCCCTGCTGGAATTTGTTGTTGCCTCCTGTGAAATCAGCTCTTTAGCGTTCATTCCCTGCCGGATTTTGTTGCCAAAAGATACTGAGACTCTCAAAGTGTGTAAGCTTGTCATTTGATTCAATTTAATATTCTTGTAATTTGACAAAGGCTTTCTTATTGTTGCTTTATTTAGATTGATAACACTCAACACCCACGGTGTTTGTTCCCAGTCCAAGTCCTCCCCCCTCCCCCCTCCCCCCCCCAAAAAAAAAAGGAAGGGTTGATAAAAAAAATATTCTTGAATTGAAATTATTGGGTTAATGTCAACATCTTGAAGCTTAATTAGTTGGTATCTCATGATATTTCTAAATTAGACATTTAAAGTTTAAATTCTTAATCCCTAATTATTGAATTATGATGGGGAATTAAAATGAGCTAATGTCCAAAGTGCTCATCTAAGAGCTCGTCCAATTGATGAGATCATCTAAAGTAACTCATGTCCAACACTCACTAAATTTTAGCTACAAGTACTCTGAACTAGGATTTATCACATAAGTCCACTACTTTGAAATGATGAGAGTGGTACGAAACAAGGAAACCCACTCAAAATACCCTAAATAAAGGGTCTGTTTGAGATCCGTTTATTTTGCTGAAATGGAAAATTTTTTGCTAAAAGTAAAGATAAAAGTTAGCTAAAACAGTACAGTGAGACCCACGAATAGTACCAAAAAGTACAGTGAGACTTATGAATAGTAGCAAAAATAAGCTGAATAGTAAAATAAGTTGGCAAAATTAATCATGCCATACGGACACAAAGATTAGACTTCATCAAATGAAAGGTATGTAAGAAATTTACTAACTCTTACACTCTGAGAGTTTATAAAGATCTTAAGAGAAATTCTAACTTAACCATTGAAGGGTATTTGGTTGACAGCACACCAGTACACTTCCATAGTGTTTGCTCTTCTTTTTGGTCTTTAATCACATTCCAAGTTTGAGCATTCAGTCCACTTATGTCATACTTCATCAAATTATTATTATTATTTTTAAAAAGTGAGTTAATGGTTAAAAGGAAGACATTTAAAATTTTAATCCCTATGGTACCAAAGACACCAGTTTCCTTTTCAAAAAAAAAAAAAAAAAGACACCAGTTTCAGTTTCGATTGCCAAAAAAAAAAAAAAAAAAAAAAAAAAAAAAAAAAAAAAAAAAGACACCAGTTTCAGGTTTAAAACTGTGACAGAACAGAACTTACTAATAATTATAACTAAAACTGTCATTAACAAATAAAAAGAACTACAAATATCAATTTAATAACAAGTAAAAAATATATATATATATATATATATTCACCAATATAGTAATCAATACAAATATTAATATACAACGAATGTATATATATGTATATATAATAATAAAAAATGAAAAAAAAAAAAAAAAAAAAAAGAACAAAAAAAAAAGGGCCATAATAAACTGCAAAATGCGGGCAGTGAACACTCCAAAGTCTTTATACAAGGAGAGCGAACTCCTTCAACCAACCAATTATCAGCTGCCACGTACCCCTCTGTAAATCTCTACTCCATCTCCTCCTTAATAGTTAATCTCCGATCACCAGACCTCAAAGCCTGGTGCAATTCTCCGAGTCCAACGTTGGCACACGTGTACACTAAATTCTTCACAATCCTACTCCCGTCGTCCACCGCCGCATTCCTCACACTCCCCCAGCAGCAAAACGACCCACCGTTTTGCACCTCGCACGCGATCACCTCCGCCGGATCAGAAGGGTTGTGCAAAAAGACGAAATTGCCCATCGAGTTCATCCCAATCGACGTCACGCGTGGACTCTGCCCTATCAGTTTCGCCACCAGCTCCTTCGGCATCTCACTGATTTCAATTTTCATATCCAACATTTCACCCTTCACTTCCCACATTTTTACGCTTTTGACATTCTCAGCCTCTCCGACCAAACCCACCACGAACATTCGATCATTGACAAATCCGATTATTGAAGAGAAAACGTTTTGATCGGATCGGAGATCATAAGGTCCTTGCCAGGTCTTAGTTATAGGATCGAACGAGTGCGTCGCACCGGAACATTTCTCCATCACGTACATTTTTGACTTGTCCACAGCCACCGAAAGCCACGTGGAGGCACAGGAATCTTTGAGTATCGCGGGCATGTCGTCGCACGTGTCCCACGCGCGCGTCTTCAAGTCGTAAGTCTCCACCGCGAGCGGGTCGTCCCCGAAATCGCACGCGCCTCCGGCGATCACAACGCGCTCCCCCACCAGCGCCACGATCGGGTCGGGCCGCCACACCAGCGGGGCGACCGCCCTGTGCCACGTCAGCTGAAGCGGGTCGGACGAGAAAACGAACCGGAACGGGCTCTGCATGTAGAGCAAATTCGAGTGCGACGACCGGAGAGTCGAGACGTACTTGATCGAAGGCTGCTCGATGTCGACCCACACGTGCGAGCGAGGATCGTAAGCGTGCGAGGTCGTCGTGTACGGATACCGGGTCGACTGGGCGTGGACAATGAGCCAAGGCTTGACCGGGTTCAGGTGACGAAGAGAGGAAAACACAGCGCCTTTCCATGAGGTGGACACGTGGCAAGCCGGGACGAGGTCGATGAGTGGCACATGCGTGAGAATAGCCTCTAGAATATCACCGTGGATTGGGGCTTCTTCTTCTTCATCTACTACAGTTTGGTGTTTCGCCATTGTTGTTTTATATTTTGAGGTTTTGTATATTGGTGTGTGAGAGACTGAGAGGGAAAGGCTGGTTCGGAAGCTCCTTTATATAGAGAGAGAGAGAGGCAAAAATGAGTGAGGTGGAACACTGTAACACTAAAGAGACTTCGGATAGACCGTAGACTTGGCTCTTCGTATTAATTTTCTTTTCTTTTCTTTTTAGTCATTTACTAAGAAAGAGTCTTGTAAGGGGTGTTCAAAGTAGACAACTCACAAGAAATATTGTTTAACTACCATGACCTACATTGTTTTGATTTTTTTTCTTTTAGAAACCTAAAATTTAATTTTAATTTAAAAGGTACTCAAAGATCAAGTATGAGTTGTCATCAAAGTGCCCGTTTGGATTCGAATTATAGCTGCGTCTGCGTTTTCTGATTTTTTTTTTTTTTTTTTCCAGCCGCACTATTTGACCAAGTTAATCGTGAACAGTGCATCTGTGCACTGTTTACGAACCTACAAATTTCACTTTTTAGCAACTTTTTCATTAAAAATGAGTCCCACGACACTATTCACACATTTAAAAATTATTTTGGTACAATGTTTTCAGTTTTAGTTTTCAGTTTCAGCAAAAATAAACTCAATCCAAACGGACCCAAAAACTCACTCTTTTATCGGGTTTTTAAATCTAAGTTTTTCCCTAGTTGCTCTATTATGGAAGCTTCTGATTCCAGTTTGGGTTCATACAGGGGCGTAGCTATGTGTAAGGGTGGGGGCATGGCCCCCCAAAATTTTGAAATTTTTAAAAATATATATAATTATTTTAATGTTTTTAAAATTTAGTCTAAAAAATAAGAGTTGGCCCCCTCCAAATATTTGATTTAATACAATGATGCTCTTAAAAAAAAAAAAAACCGGTCTAATAATTATAGAGACATAACATTATTTTTCACAATTTTATTTTTTATTGTAAAATATGTTTTTATATGTATTAAATATTTGATAAAGTTTGACACCCAACATATTTTAATCTAAATCTTTTTCAACCAGTTATGTGACAATTAACAAGTCATTGATTCATTAAAAAAATAATATCACTAAAACTATACATGAAATGTTTCTTTAGTTACTACATAATGAGTTAGAGTAAGATAGCTTCAAATATGTTTAAAGCCTAACTTATTCCTCTAAGTTTTGGATCATTCATGGTTTGAAAATTTCATTAGTTCAATTGAAAGATATTTTACTTACTTTAGTATAAAATTTGATAATTCGTATCGAAATGAAATTTTTTAAGAATTTCACTATAAAAATAGTAAAAATGAATTTTATTTTACGTAAGATCACCACCAAACATAATTTTGATTGAAATTACTAAAATCTTTTCGTTGTTGTTTGGTGTGTGTGTATATATAATTTATCAAATAAAAAAGTGTGTATATAATAAAAAAGCATATGTATATGTGTATGTGGAGTTATCTTGATAAATATATTAGAGTTGCAACTTGGCCCCCCTAAACAAAAAATTCCTGACTCCGCCCCTAGGTTCATACGCATGGCACATCATCTTAAAAGGTTGTGATGTTCTTTTATATAATAAATATATATATATATATATATATAAAAGAAATTTTATAAATATTTCAATAAATTTTCCAAAAGATAATAAGTAATTTTTTGAAGGCAAAAGGTAATAAGTAATTAATTACCAAAGTAACCACAAATAAGCAAATAATAATGTGATTATTCCTTTTTTTTAATATTATTTATATACTATTAATTGGTTGCCCTTTTTTTGAACAATGTGTATATTTTTTTTTTCTTTTTTCTAAACAAGTAGTACTATTTTTAATTGTCAGTTCATATTAGACTTTTAGCCTTAGGTTATGTGGCACTATTTGCTAGAAAAGAAAAAGAGTAATACACATATAAAAATGTACAACTTTGTACAACAATTTGTCATGTAGCCTCTTGTGATTGGTGAAGGTGTGATGGTAAGTCATGTGGGGACACATCTTCATTACTCACAACTTATCACGTGGCGAGTTGTGGCATAAAATTGTACATTTTTATGTGTCCCTACCATTACTCAAAGAAAAAACATGGCACCATTTGCTTGCTTACCCATTTAAGAGATTTCACCTACCCCCACCTAACCCTAGCTCCTCTACTCGAGTCCTAGTGTTGAAATTCTCTAATTTAAGTTTGAGTTTTTAACTTTTAACTTACAAGTTACAACACTCTCTTTGCCGCAAAACTCTCTCTGACACTCTCTTTGTGCTGCAAATATGTGAAGGTTGAAATTTCATGAGTGATCCACCTTAGGCTCAAAGAATGATCGAAGTTCACCTTCGGGTTTTTACCTCTCTCTCTCTCTCTCTCTCTCTCTGTGTTCTTCACTTCACTGTTGTAGATTATTTTGGTTGTATTTGATGCTGTGAGGTAGAATAGAATCCATGGAACTCAAAATCTTTTTGCATGTAATGGTGAAAAGTATCTATAGGTTGAAAAAAAACAAAAGAAGAAGCCAAATTCATTCCAATTGAAAATTGCATTTCGGCCAAAATTACTCAGAATTGATTGAAATGTCTGAAACTAGCCGGAATTTGATCCAAGGTGGAACAGAGGCTATTCCCATTTTGGTTTGCATACCGGTACGAGAAATTCTGTTTGGAATGAAACAAAATTTATAACATTGATTTAAACCAAATAACCCCCTTAAAAAAAGTAAAAAGTAAAATATTAATTGCTAGCTTCCTCTCAATGTCTCGTAAGTATGAGTAATTCTTATATATTCTCAGAGTACGGAAAATTGTACACCCTCCTTTCACATTTATGGTAGGATTTACTTATTAAATTCATGATAGGATCCCCGTGAATGTAAGAGGAGAGAGCACTATTTTAAAAGCGCTTTTAAATGTGGGGGTTTTTTCCCCGCACACTCAGCTCATTGTCCTCTTTGGGGAGTCAAGCCCGCAAGGATTTGTCCTCGTCCCCGAGTGTGGTCTTTGGGATTTTCACCTCTTTGAGGCTTGACACCCTTAGTCCCACATCGGTTAGAGAAGCGCCCCACGCATGCCTTATAAGCCCTTGGAGCAAGGCATGGTGTACCACTCATTACACAAAAATTAATAATAAGTTTAATTATTTGTGAATGGGAAAGAAATAATGTAAAGAGCTAAGGGGAAAAAAAAGTTGAATTTACAAGTAACTTGCAAGTAATGTGCAATTGATCCGATTGCTTGGTTAGAGCGACTTGCCTACCTTTACCATTACAAATGTATAGATCGAGCATATTACGATTGATATAATATTAAAACCATGAAAGCATGCTTTTTTTTAAAGTCACAAAGCATGCTTTTTTTTTTTTTTTTTCTTTTTTCTTTTTTTGAGGAAGAGTTCTAAGATATAGCTAGGTGTATAAAAGTGTATCAGCAAAGATCTTCACGAGATGAGTAATGAGTTTAAGATTTATAAATTCCATTCTTTAAAGATGATTTTGATCTCAAAGTTTATCTAGAAGGAATCCAAATAGAAGATTTTAAGAATTATATTTTCTGTACTTTCTTTTAAGGGAAAAATAAAAGGGTTTTGCAGATATGATTCCCTCGTTTCCCCCATGTTGTATAAAAGATTTTTTTTTTTTTTTTTGGAGAATCTTAAAGAATTGACTTGTAATTTTAAAGTATTTTAGTTGAATTTTTAGCCTAATATATATATATATATATATATATATATATATTATTATATTAGTTAATCAAATGTCAAATTATTCTCTCATACTTGGACTTGGCATGTGATTCGGTGTAGAGACCCCATGCAAATAAGAACCTGTTAAAATTTTAAGTTTAGGGCACTTTGATTTTGGCCTATCAAATTGTATTATTATGATTTTAATCCTAATGTTTTAGAGCTGTATGAAAATCATCTGGCTAATTTGTTAATAATATTGCAACTGTTAAATGTCATGTAAGTTCAAAATAATGTAATTTTAATATATTAAAACTCTATCAAATTTTTTTTTTTTTTTAATACAAGATAAAATTTTACTCTAGAATAATCTAAGTGTATAATAACAATTTAGGGGTGGTCGCGGTGCAATGCGGTTTGGTTTTGGGTTATTTTGAGCACTGCGCTTTATGATGCGATTTAGCTAAAATCATAATTGCATCGCATCTTATTTTTGCGGTCACATGTGCAATGTGGTGCAGTTTAGAGTTTAACCAAAACATAACTGCATCACACCTCATTTTTGTGGTCACATATGCGGTGCTATATATAAGATGAGGTTTGAAGTTGGTATATTTTTCAAATTTTGGGCATTTCCTACCCATCCCAAAACTAATTTTTCCCTTTTGTTTTGGCCAAGTTTTAAATTATTTAGCTAGTTTTTCTTTATTTTGGGTTGGCTTTTCTAGTCAACACTTGCTAGGGTTATCAATTTTTTTTTTTTTTTTTGGAAAACTAGGGTTATTAAACTATTAATAATATATTTAATATTTAATATTAAAAATAAATAAATATATTAATATATAGAGAGAGTGCAGTGCAGTGCTGTTTGTGCGGTTTTCTTATTATAAAACCGCAAACCGCACTGCACCATGCGATGTGGTTTATTGTTACTTGCGGTGTGATGCGGTTATGCTATTTTGCAGGCGATTTTGGTGCGGTTTGTACGATTTGGTGAACACCCTTATGTATATATGTGTGAAACCCCTTTTTGGAGACTTGAATTCCGACCCTTATCTCCCATACCCTAAAAATACTTATATTTATAAAGTAACTATAGTCTATTGCGCCAAAGTGCCCAGTGGTAAAACAAAAGAAGTCAATACCGTACCGTATCGGCCAGAACGGCCGGTATTTTTCTTACAGGTTGGTGAACCGGTACAGAAACACTTAGGGTATGTTTGGTAACTGTTTTTTCCCCTTATTTTCTGTTTCCAAATACAATTTTCTATTTTTGAGACTAAAAAACTTGTTTGGCAAACCAAAATGGACAGAAAACAAAAACTGTTTTCAAAACTCAATTTGTGAAGGAAACTGAAAACATGCAAAAGACTATTTTCAGTTTCTAATTTTCAAAAGTCAATGAAAACACACATTTAATTTAATGAATCTGCCTCATTTAATGATTTAGCATTAGAGTTCAAATCCTAGTAACAACATATTTTAGTATTTTCTATTTTTTTTTTCAAAAAACTATCTTTTTAATTTCAACTAACCAAACATGTTTTTGATTTCAAAAATACAAGAAAATTGTTTTTTCTTTATATTCTCAAAAATAAGTTTTTGAAAATAGAAAGCAAAAACTATTACCAAACATAACCTTATGTTTTGTTCCGCTTCAAATTTCGGCCGATACTGGACTGTACCGGCATTACCAGAGAAAATCGGGTGTTTTGGCCGGTAAATCTGATTCAGGCCTGTGAAGAAAAAACCAGAAAAACATACCACTAAAAAAGAAAAAAGCCAAGAAAATGTTATCACCACCACTTTCAGCCTTGCAACCTTCTCTGTTTCTCCTTCTTGCACTGTTTCGATTTTACAGCCTTCTTCTCACCCCTACTTCTTGTTCTCCTCTATTTTACATGTTTTTCTTGTGGGTGTACTGAAGATCTGGCTGGAAGGCATGCCAAGTTTATTTCCTTCTTGTTTTGTACGCTGACCAGTGCTCTTCTTAATGCAAAAGTTAATAATAAAAGTTGGGCTTAGACGCCATAGTTGCTCCAAGTGGCTTCACCAAAAGTTGCGCCAAGTGGTTTCACCAAATTGTAGAAATTTTAATAAAATTTTAGATTTTAAGAATAGATATATACATATTTTTTGGATAAATATGACAAATTAAGTAATGAAAGAAAGTAATATTTCATTTACAACTATAATAGTTGTGTCTATCTAAAATGTTATCAACAAACTCTAAAATCAATAAAATAAAATTACCTAAGGATAGATTTTAAATTAAAAAAAGAGAGATAAATAAAAGTTAGGCTTAGACGTCGTGATTACACCAAGTGGTTTCACTAAATTGCAAAAATTTTAATAAAATTTTAGATTTTAAAAATAAATATATACATATTTTTTGGATAAATATGACAAATCAAGTAATGAAAGAAAGTAGTATTTCATTTACAACTATAATAGTTGTGTCTATCTAAAATGTTATCAACAAAGTCTAAAATCAATAAAATAAAATTACCTAAGGATAGAATTTAAATAAAAAAAGAGAGATAAAAAAATGTAAAAGAAAAAAAAAATCGAATTAGCATTTTTCTTTCATACGTCTCTTTAAAAAACGTAAAAGGGAAAAAAAAAAAAAAAAAAAAAAAAAAAAAAAAAAAAAACTTGCATACCAGGCTCCCATAGCTGAGCACATAATAAGTTGGCAAGATAATTAACAAAACGAAGGATTCAAGCTTATCAATTATTGCTGATCCTACGGGCCAACCATCTGGTACAGCCAAGCCTAAAATCATAGGCCCCAACACATAATGTAGCCTAGTGATCTCACCAAGGAGGGAACACGTCATCTTTTTTTTTGGTGATAAATTTGCTTCTTATGTCATCTTTTTCCTAATAATAAAGTAAAATATATATTGTGGGGGCCGTTCGATCAATAGGCCCATTAAGGTCAGGATTGTTGGGCTTGTGGCCCATCCGAGGATGCATATTCGTCAGAAGAAGCCAAGTCCAGTCATAAGGTAATTACTGAAGGGGGTGGTAGTTAATATCACGAGGGTGAGGTGCTGTATTCGTTCGAGGACGCCATACTCCTCGGCACTGTGCGTCCGAGGACGAGCAAGGGGCGGTCTTTTGGTAGTCGGGCCTCAGAATTATGTCACCAATACAGATAGGATCACAGACCAAGGGTAAAAGGGAAAAGATAAACAAATATCTATAGCCACAGCTGCCTTCGCATTAATGACTTCTCAACCAACTCTCTGGCCGCATTAATGTGGAGGTGATACCTGAACAGTAAGGAGGCAGCCTTACAGTTGCCCATAGGAAGTTCCAGGAGATGCTGGATGGGACAGAAAGAAATCCTCCGAACCCAATCTACACGTGTGCAGTGAGGATGGAAGGCAAAGGGTGGTATATAAACTGAAAGAAGAACATACAAGAGGGGGATCGAAACAGAAAAAGAAAGAAAAAAGAAAGAAAAACACAGACTGAAGAAGAAGAGCAAAAAGAGAGAAAAGGAACGGTACCGATTACCAAAGGAAACGATCGTTGTACCAACTTAAGACTTTCAATATACGTGGGAGTAAATCTTTTTCAATATACAAAAGTTAACCTAGTTCTTTACATTCACGCTCTACAAATCATATTGTTTGGGCATTTTTATGTGCGAACCCAACACTGTTACGGGTCCTTGCAAATCGCGTCCTTACATATATATATTTGACTTTCACTTAAACTACTTCTTTTTATTCATATCATCTTCTTCACAACCTAAAATTCTCACTATATATACATAGAGTTTTTTGATATTTCATTATTTCTACTACGTACTTTACAATTATTTGCTATATTCTTCCTTTCTCCCATCTGCCCTACCTACAACCTTGCAGGTAATTTTTTCTTTCTTTCATCAAATTGAATAGATTTTGTGTATCTGTTGCCTTTTTATTATATATAATATGATTTTTATCAACAAGTTTTATAGATAGGCTGAAATTGTATGTTTGATCACACTTTTTAGTGTTTTTTTTTTAAGTCAATATAGCAAGCAATATATTTGTATTTTTTAATTTCTTATTACATGATTATTTTTTGTTGACATCATTATTTTATAGTGGATTTAATTTGTTATAGCTTTTGTTTGGTGCTTTGTTACATGTAATCTATATTCTTTAATTAAAAGAAAAATTTGCTGTCAAACATGAAATTGGATACAAGAGAATCCATCCGTCCAAAATTCTATGTAAGTTTATCTTTACTTAACTCCCTTTTTTTTTAAGCTCAAAAATTTGGAAATTTTTTCATTAATGAATTGAGGTTTTGGCTTAATTTTGTTTTCAACTGTTTCAATTATTGAATTCATTATTTTTTCATGTGTAATATTAATATTTGTGTTTTTTTATGATAAAAAAAATAATATATGTGTTCTTAAAGGCTAAAACACAATACAATTACAAACATTACTTTAAGTTAGGATGTTATATTTATTTATTAGTAAGTTAGAACGTTACATTAAGTTAGAGTATTATATTTTTATTTATTGTAATTAGATATGAATTTTGACGAAGTGAAACTCGAATTCCAAGTATTATGGCAATTGAATCAAAAATAATGCTTGGAACTCGAGTTTGACAAACTAGAGTATGAGCCAGTCGAGGTTTCTCTGTTGCACCTGAGGTTGACTTCCAACAGCTAGTGCACAGTAGAATTTGTTTGTCCCTTCTTACAGAAGGTGGTAAGAGTGTTTCCTTGGGGTAATAAGATTACTCCTAGGCTAGTGGGTTGTTTTTTTTTTTCAGGGGGTAAAGGAAACAGTAAGGAGAGCTGAAAGGTTTTTTTGATAGAATACATGGAGGATATCACACAGAGTTGGAGTCGCCTCTCACTGTCCGAGAGGGAGGGACCCGGTTGCAATCTTACTAACGAGGATCAGAACTCGGACTACGCCATCATAGCAAAGTTTCTTACTAAAAGAGCGCTCAATATGGAGGTAATAGCAAGAACTTTTAACCCTTTGTGGAGGGCGCGCAATGGTTTCAAGATGCAAAACCTTGGTAACCATATCCTTCTTTTTACTTTTGATAACCAGAGAGAGGTTGACAGAATCCTATCAAGTGAACCTTGGAGTTTTGATAAGCATCTGGTGGTGATGCAGCAATATGACAAAGAAACACCGGTTAGTGAAGTGAAGTTTGATAGGGCTAGTTTTTGGGTCCAACTCCATGGAATTCCACCACGATACATGACGGTGGAAGCAGCGTTGAAAATATCTAATGTGGTTGGAGAAGTAGAACGTCCCAAGGATTTTAATGAAATTGATGGAGGCAATTTTTTGCGACTCAAGGTGAAGCTGGATTTATCTCTCCCATTGTGTCGTGGAAGGTTAATTTCATTAGAAAGTGGAAAGCAAATTTGGGTAGGCTTCAAGTATGAAAGATTACCGAATATATGTTACTGGTGTGGGCGTCTCACTCATGATGATAAGGATTGTGATTTGTGGATTGAGAGTGAGGGAACTCTGAAGAGTGAGGACAGGCAATTCGGATCGGGATTGCGAGCTCCAGCCTTTGTTATGACACGGAAGCTGGGGTTGACAGTGCCGAGCTATTATGAGGCTAGGAAAAAATCAGTGTCAAGCTGCTCTCAGGTGGCCATGGAAACAGAGACGGCTACCCAAACGACGGTGAACCTCCGGGATACGGCAGAACAGGTCAGTCTGATGAGGAAGCAGGTAACCGTTGATGAAACAGGGGACAATAATGACAAGGGGTGTAACGGAAATTCTGGAATCAATGAAATTAAGGTGGTGCAGACAGAGTTAATGAAGGACAGCCCCAATGATAAGATATCGGTTTCAAAATCCCAAACGGTCAATGACGCAAATCATGGACCCTCAATTACAGCTGATTCCCATAACGGTATGAGGAATATAATGCACCAGAACGTTGGCATGCATTTAAACCGAGTTAAAGCTGATGAAGTAAATCGGGAAAGTCATGAAGCAAATCGGGAAAGCCATGAAGAGTCCAGCGCACGTGTCTCACTAAGTCCCACAAGCAATGGCCAAGTTAATGATCCACGTGACCTCCAAAACAACCCTAGGGTTCCCACTCCAACAACTCATCGCCGTGTGCTACCAACCTGGACCAGGAAAGTAAGAGCGGCAACAAACAGCACGGTAGCACAATGCGAACAGATTGTAGGGAAGAAAAGAGAAGCTGAGGCAGAGGGCAGTCAGTCACATTTACCTTCCAAACGCCAACAAGTTTTCCATGGTGACAATGATGATTTTCTTGAAGTGGTGGAGGCTGTGGAGCAGCCCCACCAGACGCAATGAATTGCATAAGTTGGAACTGCCGTGGTTTGGGGCAACCACGTGCAGTTTTAGAACTCACCGAGTTGGTGAAAAACAAATCGCCCTCAATCCTCTTCCTCATGGAGACAAGATCAAAGGAGCAGTATTTGAAGAAACTTTGTTCGAAGCTTAAGTTAGAAAATGTACACATTGAGCCTCGGATGAATACAGGTGGTGGATTAGCACTCTATTGGAAGAACGGGATTGATCTCAAAGTACTAGATTCTTCACCAACATTTATCGACGCAGTAGTTAACCCTGGAATGGATGACGCCTGGCGGTTAACGGGTTTCTACGGAAACCCAATAACAGCCAACCGGGAACATTCTTGGGCGCTACTAAAACACCTTTGCCTGAAAATGGATATACCTTGGTTATGCATGGGGGATTTCAACGAAATAATCAAAGCGGAAGAGAAGAAGGGTGGTGCAAACAGAAGGGAGAGACAGATGAGGGAATTTAGAGAAGCCTTGGATTTTTGTGGTTTTCGAGATTTGGGGTTCGTGGGTAACCCTTTCACATGGTGTAACAACCAATTTGATGGAGAGGTGACTTGGATTCGTTTAGACCGAGGGGTGGCAACACCGTCTTGGATACAAATGTTTCCCACAGTGCGAGTGCACCATGTGCAAGGTACGCTATCAGACCATTGTCCATTATGGGTTTGTTCAGATGATGAAAATATTAGATTCTACAATAAATCCAGACCATTCCGCTTTGAGGCTGTATGGTTGAGAGATGAAGGGTGTGAGGGCATCATTAGAAGTGCATGGCAAGGGGAAATTTCAAATGACTCAGTGGGCAAATTAATGGGGAAGGTGGAGGCTTGCAGATTAAGCTTAAAGTCATGGAGTAGGTTATCTTTTGGTAATATACGCCGAATGTTGATGAAAAAAAAGAAGGAGCTAGCAGCAGCCGAACAACTATCCATGGCAGGGATTAGTCATGAGCAAGTGCGGATTCTAAGGGGTGAGGTGTATGAACTCTTGGTAAAGGAGGAGTGCTTGTGGCAACAAAGGTCACGGGTTGAATGGTTGAAGGGAGGGGATTTGAACACAAGCTATTTCCATGGCTGAGCAACCCAACGGAACAAGAGGAATTTTATATCCAAGCTACTTTTGGATGATGGGTCGGTGGTGGAAGAACCAAAACTTATTGGTGAGACTTTTGTGGACTACTTCAAAAATATTTTCACTTCATCCAATCCTTCAAATTTTGATCAGATCCTCCAAGGTATTGATTCAAAAATTACCCCCCTCTATGAATGATGATTTAATCCATGATTTTACTGCACATGAAGTAGAACAAGCTTTGAATCAAATGAAACCAATAACAGCACCAGGACCAGATGGACTACCCCCTATCTTTTTCAAATCTTGTTGGGATATTGTTGGCCAAGATGTCATTGCTGCCTCATTAACTATTCTCAATTCAGGTGTAATGCCAGAAAACCTAAACCACACCTTCATATCACTCATACCAAAATCGAAAAACCCTGAAAAACCCTCAGATTTTCGCCCCATAAGCTTGTGTAATGTCCTATACAAAATTGTGTCTAAAACCATAGCCAATAGACTCAAAAAAATTTTGCCCAAATTGGTGTCGGAGTCACAAAGTGCTTTCATGTCAGATAGACTAATTACAGATAATATTCTTATAGCCTTTGAAACACTACACCATTTAAAAAACAAGAGAAAAGGAAAAGAAGGGCTCATGGCTTTAAAGCTTGATATGAGCAAAGCCTATGATAGGGTGGAGTGGGTTTTCCTAGAGAAATTAATGGAAAAGTTGGGGTTTGCAACTAGATGGATATCCCTTATCAGTTCTTGTATCCGCTCAGTCTCCTTTTCTGTCTTGGTGAATGGTGAACCACATGGTCACTTCACACCAAACCGAGGCCTCCGTCAAGGGGACCCCCTTTCACCTTATTTGTTCCTTTTATGTGCTGAAGGATTACACTCACTTATTCAACAAGCTGAACTTGCAGGCACTATCAAAGGAGTCTCTCTTTGTAATGCAGGTCCTAAGGTCTCCCATTTGTTCTTTGCAGACGATAGTGTGCTATTTTGCCGGGCAACTACACAAGAATGCAACTCCATACTTGATATTTTGAATAAATATGAAGTATCTTCGGGGCAGAAAATTAACCAAGGAAAATCTCAACTATTTTTCAGCCCAAACACCAACCCACATGTGCAGCAAGAAATCAAAAATCTGCTTGGAGTTGGAGCCGCCATAAATTATGAAAAATACCTTGGATTACCGTCCTTGGTGGGTAGAGCAAAGAAGCAAAGTTTTAGTTACATCCGCGAACGGATTTGGCACAAAATGCAAGGTTGGAAAGAACGTCTCTTATCACAAGGGGGAAGGGAAGTACTTATTAAAGCAGTGCTCCAAGCAATGCCCACTTACACCATGGCATGTTTCAAACTCCCAAAGAGCTTATGTAAAGATATTGAGTCCCTAATTCGTAAGTTTTGGTGGGGATATAAAGGGGAGGGGCGGAAAATACATTGGGTGGCTTGGAAAAATTTGTGTAAACCGAAGTGCCAAGGGGGCTTAGGTTTTAAGGATATTGAAAATTTCAATCTAGCAATGTTGGGGAAACAAGTATGGCGATTGCTTCATAATAAAGACTCTCTCTTCCATAAGGTCTTTAAATCAAAGTACTTCCCTAATTGCTCTATCCTAGATGAGGGAGTGAAGGTGAAGGGGTCATATGCTTGGCAAAGCATTCTTAAAGCTTGTAGGGTTGTGAGGATGGGGGCGAGATGGAGAATAGGGGATGGGAGGTCAGTCTTGATTCGTGGGGATAAGTGGCTGCCGGATGAGTACTCAAGCAGGGTGGTATCACCACAAAAAAATCTGCCTAATAATGCACGGGTGTGTGCCCTCATTGACGAAGAAAATGGGAGATGGATTGAAGATAGAATTCAGAATGAATTTGTGCCCCATGAAGCAGCTGCAATTCTCGGCCTACCACTGAGTTCCACGCACGCGGAAGACAGACTCATCTGGACAGCAACAAGCAAGGGAGTCTACTCTACCAAGACAGCATATCAGCTCCTTCAAAATGAAGCAGAAGTGAAAGCACCAGGCCCCTCACATGCAACGGGAAATAAGCAGTTTTGGTTAGATATCTGGGCCCTCAATCTGCCAAATAAATTAAAACATTTCCTCTGGCGTGCAGTGAATGATTCTCTTCCAACTAAGCTGAATTTAATGAAGAGAAACATCACAGCAAACTCTATGTGTGACCGCTGTGGCTCTGAAACAGAGGATACAATCCATGCTCTTTGGGACTGCATAGAGGTGAAGAACGCATGGTGGGAGCTGGTGGAGTGTAGACTTTTTTTGGGTGAAAAACTGGCAAGTTTCCGTGACTTATTTCAAGGCATACTTGCTCGGAAATCATCACATTTGGCAGAGACGTTTGTTTACATTGCTTGGGGTATTTGGCATAATAGGAATTCCAAGCGAATGGGAGAGGTCACGGTACCCTTGGAGAAGTTATATGCTGATGCAGTGGATCGACTACAAGAATACCATGCAGCCCAAGACTCCCCAGTGCAGCAAAGATTGGTGGACGCCCCAGTGCGTTGGTTACCCCCCTCACCACCTCAATTCAAAGCCAACAGCGATGGTGCGATTTTCCAGGACACGGGATCAACAGGCATTGGAGTGGTGATAAGAGACTCTGAAGGAATGGTGATTGCAGCGCTGTCGGAGCGCATCTCGCTTCCATCCACAGTCGAAGATGTGGAAGCTCTAGCTTGCAGGAAAGCTATCTCCTTCGCCATTGAGATTGGCTTACAAGACGTAATTTTTGAGGTTGACTCCGAGATCATTTACAGCCACCTTGTTTCGGACTCAATCTGCATGACAGCTTTTGGCCACATCATTGATGATTCACGTAGACTAATCACAAGTTTGAGGAATGTGTCTTTCTCTCATGTTCGGAGGAATGGAAACAGAGTAGCTGACAAGCTTGCCAAGTTAGCAAAATACTTGTACGAACCACAAGTTTGGATAGAAGACATCCATAGGGATGTAACAGATTATGTAATTCATGACAGAAGTTTTATCCTTTCGTAATAAAATGTTTCTTGAATGGATTCTCAAAAAAAAAAAAAAAAAATATTTTTATTTATTGTTAATTCAGAATGTTATGTATGGATACATATGTTGGTTTAGAGTTGATATAACTTATAACCATTTGAATGAAATCAACACTAAAACAAATGATTTAAATATCAAAATAAGAAATAAAAATTAAATTTCTTTTAAGTGTACAAGTACAATTTATTTTTTAATATTAAATTTTGAATTAATTCTTTTTTCATTTTATTTGTTATTAAATTTAATTATATTATCAAAATATTTTTTTATTAAGCCGTGCATGGCATAGGCATAATAATAGTATATATTAAAAGTGAGTTTCTAGGACACGTTGACGGGAGGGTGTTAAGAGTTTGAAAAAAGCTTTAGTTTTTGCCTTTTTCAACGTGAATAACAGCCGCAGTCTTTATTGAAATTTAAAATTTAAGCTTTTTTCTTTATTTTTTTAGTTGATTGAATTGTACTCATATGATATGACATTTCCGCCTGTTTTTCAAGAATTAACTTCATTTTATTTTTATTTTTTATACTTTTTATATATTTTTCATTATAAATCTACATTTTTTTTAGGAATTAATCCAAGGTAAAAAAAAGAAAAGAAAAAGATCTATATATGTAACTGAATATCTATATTATTATTATAATTTTACAATTACAATGTTGGGTTGGTTTAGAATGTAATATTATATATATATATATATAAAATTAGTGATAATTTCAAAATGGTACACTGATATCAATCGATATCGAAATATTTTGTACCTATGATCATACCGAAACAGTTTCTGGTATGATATTGATTTCTTGGATAAAACTCCATCATTATCACCATGTGAAGGGGGAAAAAATCCATTCAATGCTTTTCTCCATCTTTTAGGGTATTTTTTATTTTGGTTTGCCAAATTTTATTATTATAATTATTATAATTTTAATGTTTTAGAGTGGTTTGAATATCACGTAGTTAATCTGGTAATAATATTGTAACCATTAAATGTCACGTAAGTTCAAAATAATGTAATTTTAATATATCAAAACTCCATCATTTTCACCAATTAAGGAGGAAAAAAAAAATATATTCAATGCTTTTCCCTCTTTTCTCTATTTTTTTTAGTAGCAACTCAACCTACACCACCATTCAGTCATAAGTCATGCCAACCTCTTTCTAAGTTCTATACAAAAACCAAATTTTCTTAAATATCAAATTTCGTTAAATCATATGTTTAATCACTTCCAAGTTTTTTGCACTAAAGTTTATCAAGGCAAATTCCTCAATAATTAAAATTCAAAACAACATATAATATTGAATTTAAAATAAAACCTCTTCCCCTCTCTTGTCCTTCTCAGCAACCAAATGAGGGGTTTCGACTTTCGACAATAAACCAAATCAATTTTTCGGTGGTGAAAACAAACAAATAGAGATTGATGGACTTTTTTAGCGTAAAAAATTCATAACCCAACCAAGCCCAAATGAATAAACACATCATTGATTCACTCTCTAAGCATACATTCACAACCATCACAAACCCTTGATGAGTTCACTGGACGTACGAATCTATTTCCCTTAATTCATTCGGAAGTATCGTAAGAAATATTAATACTAAAAGTATGAATACTGCAAGAGCCGGTATGAATACTTATAACAAGAAAAAAAAAAGTATGAATGATCAAAGCACAGTGAGAATTGAGAATAGGAATCGATATCGTCAATGGTTTGGAAAAAAAAAATACTATTAGAACTAAAAAGTATTCCACTTGCAGAGGGATCAACCATCACAAATTTTGATATCAATTGTGTTTGTAGGGGCAGAGCCAGAGTGGTGGCGAGGGTCACCTGCCCCTGATTCCTCCCAAAAAAGTCCTTCATATTTTTCTATAAAGCAAACCATACCCCTAACATGAAATTAAGAATAAATAAAATATACATTTTTATTTGAGAAAATCTTACAATATTTTCACAACATTCTTATTTTTAGTTGGGAGGGATCTCAGAACATATATATATATATATATATATATATATATATATTCTTCTTTTTTTTTTTTTACCAATAATGTATTGATACTTTAATTTATTGTAAAAATATTGTGATATTTTGTGGCGTTACTCAAACAACTCCTCCGACTTTAAACAATAAGCCTGATACGAAATAAATGCCACCAAACCTATTTACACTTTTGACCAATATTCAATCCTTTTTTTTTTTTTTTTAACTTATCCAAATTTCTTTACTTCATTTTAGGTTAAGCGATTGGAACTCAAACTTTACACATAATAATAATAATAATAATAATAATAATAATAATAATGTCTTGTCTCTCTAAAAAAAATGTCTTGTATGGCACTAAAGCAATAAAGCATCCATTATTTATTTCTCCTTCATTTCTTGCATTTTCATAGTTTCAAAATTTGAGTTTTATCAGAAATCCAAATTTTAAATAATTTGAAAAATAGAGAAAGAAAAGTTGAAATTTATTTTCTCAATTTATTTTGAGGAAACAAATTAAATGTCTAAACTTTTTGTATATAGATTAATCTCTTAATTTGATGATTGATTGTCAGAAATGTTTTACAATTGTTTAAATTTTAATAGATTTTGTATGGCAATTATTGTTGTTTCGATTAATAATTTTAGGTTCTTTTTTTTTTTTTTTTTTAAAAAAAAAAAATCTTGTTCGCTTAAACTAAGATTCTGGTTCTGCTACTATGTGTTTGGTTCCATATATTCGCATGTACAGGTCTCTATTAGAAACAGTGAAAATGATTGTTGCACCGTAAAACTTTTGATGTTGCAGTTTTTTTAATAGTTCTATGAATCATATTCATATTACATTTTTCATTAAGAATATAATAGTAAGGGCCCCCTCAAAAAAAAAAAAAAAAAAAAATATATATATATATATATATATATATATATATATATAATAGTAAGGTAGTAACAGTCAAAAACATAAAAACCTTGTTAAATTGCATTAGGTCACGAACTACCCCCAAAATTGTCTAGAATCTTGAGGTTCTATGATTCTATCTGTGATATTATTATCATATAACATTCACTTCCTTTATCCTCGGATTAACGGTATGTATATAGTACATCCTTGTCTTATACATAAAGAAGAAAAATCCCAGTTGAATGGGTATTCTCTCAATTTTTTTACGAAAAGTTAGAATGGATTTTAGTGATAATGATTGGTATGAAAGTATCAATTAATTTGTTACATACAAAAAAAAAAAAAAAAAAAAAAAACTTAATTAGAGTCCGTTTGGAACAGTTTTATAAAGTTAAAAGGTGGTTGAAATAATACAATGAGACCCATGGATAGTACCAAAAAGTGCAATGAAACTCATAAATAGTAAAAAAAATAAACTAAATAGTAAAAAAAAAACTGACTTTTTAAGCCAATGTCAAACATAGCCTTAGAGTGTGTTTGATATCAGTTTATAACTTATAAGCTCAATTTTTAGGTTTTTTTTTTTTTTTTTTTTTTTTTTTTTTTTTTTTTTTTACTTTTATGTGTAACTTTTTAAAATCTTACTTTTTCTCATATTTTTTCACTTTTTCAAATTTTTTAAGTATAAGTATATCTTAACACGCTTTCATCAAAAAGTTTTAGTAGGAAATCATCCTAAACCGACTCGAAGTAATTTTGGTAGGAAATAAACTATCTCATTTATATGGAAAAGTCTTGTGCCACTTTAGGTGGCACTAGAAGGACTCCATTTATATATACGACAAATTGGCAAGTTGCCGCCATTGTGGACTGCCTATCTAATTTTAGTAGTTTAATTACTATTTCAGTCGACAATATGTTAAGGATCTTAGTTCTAGCCGTGACCTTCACCAACCGGGTTGTTGATCATGACTCTTCTTTCTTTATTTTAGTTTCTGGGTTTTTTTATATGAAATTTTTATTGACTGACTGACTGAATCAAAAGCTCAATCATACGCTAATTGGCCAAAACCAATTCTTGGTATTTTATATGGAGCCCACAAAGTTGACAACGTAAATGTTAATATTTTCTTATTTTTCTCTGTTGAGACAAATTAAAGGACATCGTCAAATTCGGTTACCCAAAAAGCAAATAGCAGCCAATGTAGAAATTTTTATTTAATTCATCAGAAACCTTATCAAAAGCGTTAGAAAGTTAATAGAAATCATTGATTGGTCTTTGGTCACGTTGATATTTGAAGTTTGGAGGGTATAATAAAACATATACAGCAGAAGTTTCAAAATCGGAATTCAGTCATAATCGTGTAGCATTGTATTCGTAGCCCAACAACCCCAGAAACGACTTTTTAAGTAAATGCAATTTGAATGATAAAAGAGGCATAAGTCTGTTGCATCTTTTTCAGGTGATGAATTGCGTAGACGAAACATTTATGATTAATTTCAATGGAAGCATTATATTTTGTTTGAAATTGTAGTTGTAACTTGTAACTTGCACCTTACATATTAGGCATCAATAATCATCATGTGCCTCTCTTTTTTCTTTCATGCTTTACCCTACATTCAGGGGAAGTTGAAGCTTAATTTGTTGTTAATAATGACGTTACAGTACTGCAAAAATAATTTTAATGGATATCATAAAAATATACACGCAAGTGAGTTCTAAGAATAATCTTCTAAGTGATAGAAGTCTTTTACTTTTAGTTTAATAAACACATTCCTATGCGCAAAGTATTTAGAAGTTTAGGGAAAAAGGGTTTGATCATATTATAAGTATCTTAAATAAAAAGAAAAGAATACCTGTCTAGATGTTAACTCAGTGATTAAAATGTTTGGTGTGCGGTAGGCCGTTAAGTACGAATCCAAAGAACTAGTGATGGCATAATGTTATTTCAACTCGGGATTATTGTTACCTATCATTTTAACTACAGTATCGTGAGTGGTTGAAGTTAAGTTATGACTTATTTCATTTGAGGTTATGTCTACATATCTTCTACTTGAATTTCATCCTTAAGTATTCGTCTTATGTTCTTCTAGTATTGATTCATCGGTGGGTTGAAGCTATTAAAGTTGCAATCAGGTCAAATCCCAACTACTGATACACTTTCTTATCCTTTTTATTTTTTAAAAAAAAAAAGAAAAAAGAAAAGAGGTATGTGATCCAAGAGTGTCAAGTTTGGCCTATAGTCTATTCTATGATTCTATCTTATCCAATCCAATGACCCTACGTCTCTACCTAACATAGAGATTATACGTACGTCGGATCACATGGGAAATTTGGATGTATATATTTTGCTGAATCAAAAATTATTATACTAAATATCATGAACAAAAGGAACATCAAAGCAAAACTGGTTCCGGCTAAATGTACACAAATTTCAAGTCATAAAAGTTTGAATGTGATCTATATCTGCTATGTGGTGGGCAATATAAACTTATAAACAATAATGCTATATAAACACAAAAATTTTCACAGCTTTTTTTAGAATATTTGAATCATATAGTTCAAAATACTTGAATTGTAGATGATTTAATTCACCATGTAGATGAAATAATTCACATTCAGACTTTTCTGACTTACAGCAATTTAAAAGATGCTCTTTTTTCTTTCTTTCGGTATGAACTATGTCAGCTACACGATGTCATTGCTCAATGTATGCGCTTGATGCTTTAAGCTTACTTGGATCCATATTGGTCTTTGTAGAATCTTTCTTAATTTGGGATCAACCAATTCTTAGATTATAAAAAAATGCTCAAACAAGTTGGTCACATTTATTTCTTTTGAAGGAAAGTTGGTCACCTTTTTTTTTTTTATATAGAGTTTAACTTATAGCGTCTGTTTTTGTGATTTTTACTTTTTATTATTAGACCAAAATATCAATTAGTTTTTGGTGTACGAGGAGTTAAATTGCAGATCTCTTATTCAACTATCGAAACTTTATTAGTTGACCAGCTAACTATATAACCCATGAGATGACCACATTTTTTGTAGTGAAGAAAGGGTACATTATTTTGTTTGGCATATAAAAAAGCAACAATAACTTAACAAATAATGAACTCTACCTTGGATAAGGGACATTCAAGGTAGGTAGAACTAGGATTCCATGGCCATCGCTGACATTTCCATGAGAGATCATTATACATTGAATTCCAAGAGCCAGAAAATTGAAAAGATAAATAAAACAAGATAAAGTCATTGAACTAATTACGAAAATATAAAAAAAATGGACCCACTTGGGTGGATGAGCTTTGAAAGGTAACCTTTAATGTGGTAATTGGTCGGGTCCTTCCTGGGAAGACTTAAGGAGGATTAATTTACAGTTAAACTACCAGCACGAAGTTCACAAACTTGTGAGTTCTTTTCTGAGCTATAAATTATTCATTGCGGCTGAAGACAAGTAGGAAAGTACAACAAAATTATCAACCAAATTCTGCTCACCAACCAATAAACAATCATAAAATGGATATAAATTCTCAAAGTGACTCCTGAACTAATTAACAAACTCACATCAGAATAGACTTTCATCTTACACATACAAAAAAAATGGGAAAAACAACTCCCACAAACCTCTAAAGTCTAAATTCTGAAGCATACCTACTAAATAAGTAAATAGAGCTGTCTGGGGTCCTTTGATTCTTAATTTCCCAACTCCAACCTTCCTATACATGTTTTGGATGCACAAATGGCAGATGGGCAGGATCAATTTCCTTCTTTGCAATTAATCATTACTTATTCAGCTCAAAAAAATAATAATAATAATAATAAAAAACTAAAGCCACAAACTTTTTTACAAACTTCTAAGGTAGTGAATGATTATTGATAAATGAAAAAATAATGTTAGTAGTGAGTCCAGACAAAAACCAGTAAGAATTTGTTTTATCAATAGTTTATAAAAATGTTATAAAATAATTTGTGTCATATAAAAAAAAAAAAATATATATATATATATATATATATATTTTTTTTCATTAGGTCTCTTTACAACCTATCAACAATAAGTCTAGAGTCACAAAAAGATGATGATAATGGACCTAGATGAGAACCTATTGAAATCTGTTACTCAATTATTGTGAAGAATATTGTGAAAGTTAATTTTTTATATAGCATAACCCATTTTAAAAAATTAGAATTATTATTAAACTGCGATTCTTATTGTGGAAGAGCACTTTGACAGTTTGACTTATAACAAAATTAGAAATTCTAATAATTGGAGGCCTTGACTACATTATTTGTAGAAAATCGGTCTTTAGAAATTGTGGGAGAATGTTCAACAAGATCCTTAACAGACGGAGTTTGATGGTTTGGACTGAGAGACTCATCAGACTCTCTGAGAATAAAGAATTGTTGAAAGAATTTTTAAGTTTTATATTCAATTTTTGAAAATTTCACACTATATTAAAAGCTTTCTGCATGTCTTGAGGAGAATGTTGAAAAGTTGGTTGGCATTTTATATACTAGAATATATGAAAATATTGATTAGTTGGAGCAAATTAATGAATTATGAGATTGAGAGAACTCTCTGATCTTGATATTGAAAATTCAAAATAAAGGCTAAAATATTGTTTTGCATGAAGTTTGTATTTATGTTCATATACTTTAACATAATTTTTTTTACCTTCTTCCTGTACAATTGAAAATGTTACATTTTTCCCCTTAAACTTTGATTAAATGTTACACTTTCATCTTAAATGCTAACTATGTTATTATAAATATGAGTTCTTATAGTTTTCAAAAAAAAAAAAAGAGTTCTTATACAATATCTAAAGTATCAAGTGAATGGGAAATATATTCTTTGAAATAAAAAATGGAGAACCATAAAGTTTATGGTTTTCAATCTTTTTTGTTGACATTTTATAAGTCTCTAGTTCAAGGATGAAATTGATTTGGTCATAAAAATCAAAGTACCAGACAGATGGTTTAAAGCATACATCTCTTATGATTTGCTTTATGAAAAACTTCAAGTAACTTTAACGAAATTTGATAATGTGATAAGTATCAACAATACATATATAGAAATAATTGAAGAAAAGATTATTATATCATCACATTTCTAGTTCTCTCTCTAACATTCTCCTTCACTCATTTGGGTTTATGTTTGTTTATTAGGAGTAGGTTTTTATGTAAAAAAATCATTTTCTTTAAAAAGAAATTCTCAATGAGGTTCACATTATCAAATTCTGTTAAAATTTGTAAAAATGCCTCGTAAAACAAATCATAAATGAGATAAATGCCTAATAAAGCAAAACCAAAACCGAAAGGGAGGCAAGTATCATAAAATAAAGCACATGATAGCTCTAAGTTTTAAGGGTATATCGTGTAAATTACATTTGTAATTTTCCTTAAAAAAAAAAAAAAAAACCATTAAATTGGGATATTCAAGTTCTTATCATGTATAACGATTATTTCGGTTACCGTCAAGCATTAATAATTTAATACGGATAAAAATTGAGTGGCCTAATATTAAAGTATAGTCCAGTTTTTTTCCCACAAGCATTGTGTCATGTGGTCACAATATATAAAAACCAGGCCCACGTTTTTTTTTGTTTTTTTTTTTTTTGAGCATACGGAGGCCCACGTTTTATTTGATCAGGAATGAGGATAAGGAATACTAAAAAACATACCCATCAAGGATTCAGATAAGAGCAAATTTTGACCAGAAAAAACAAAGATAAGAACAAGATCCAATATTAATGTGTTTATCTAACTATTTGATACCTTGAACTTCGATGAAAACCCGTGGCTGTGAGCCAGTGACCCTATCCTGCTCATATCAATCTTAATCACTGGCCTCAAAGTCACAACAGCTCAATTGGCTAGATATGTTGCATATCAGGTTGACACACATTAACAATGCGATAATGATAAGGTTGAAAACATGAAAAATTCATCTTTACAAATTCTTGCGATGTTTGGCAAATTACGAAGTTAGTTTAGTTTTAATACAAAGTTATTTAATTTGTTTATAATCAATTTTTTTTAGTTAATATGTGCACAATATATGTATGGTGAGTATGTAATAAAAATTATATGATGATCATTACTCTTAAAACTAAAAAGTTAACGGATTAAAGACATACACAACTTACGTCCAAATCAAATTGAAAGAAAGTTCCTCAAACCTATTACATAACGATTCAAATAATTATCTATATATAATTTTAGTCACATGAAATATAACTAATGATTTTAGTCACTATCCAAATCAAAACGAAAGGTCCAAATGATGGGAAAGTATATCACATCCATGAGGACAGCCTATAGACTATAGAGATGTTAGTGTCAAAGTGATCGACATAAGGCTTTTTAGTTTAAATTCGGTTGGATGGGTGAATTAATTACAGAGATACATGTATATATAATGAAGTATTTATATAAAAATAAAATAAAACAAGAACCACATGACACAGGATATTTTAGCAAACAATGATAAGAAGGTTGTATGAATATTGTAATACCTTTAACATGGGATGGAATTAGTACTTATACCTTATGTTGGTATCGTTATAAAATTACAAGTACCATAGGGAAGAAGTGTGTGTTTGATAAAAATTATTTTGCCAATTTATTTTACTATTTAGCTTATTTTTGTTACTATTCATGGGTCTTACTGTACTTTTTAATACTATTCATGGGTCCTATAGTACTATCTTAACTAATTTTTACCTTTATTTACAGTATTTTCAGCAAAAAGTTTTTAGTTTCAACAAAATAAACGGATCTCAAACAAACTCGAAATACGAGTAAAAGTTGCAAATGGTAAAAAAATAACACTAATAATGGTGTGAGAAACATCAAATTTGACAACTTTAAGATTTAAAAAAATGGGTTAACACTGGATTGAAAGATAATAACACAATTAACAAATGTTCAAAAAGATTAAAAAATGAAATGCATGGCATAAGCTATTTTTCTTTCTTTTTTTGCTGAATTACTCGTCAAAATCTCAAGCATAAATTGAAGTTCTCATTTCAAGAGATGACACATTTCCTAACTCTTTTGTTACCTTCACTAGTTTAGGGTGTAATTTATAAGATGATGTTATCAATTGTTCAGAAAAAAGATGATGTTATTCTTGTAGTCATCTGAATTATAACATAATCTTTCTTGAGTAAATAAGAAAGTCCTTTTTATAGCTTTTTAAAAATAAGGTCAAATTATCCTATTGGGATGTATTGAGTATAAAGACCAATCAAAAGTAGAATTTGGTCCAATGGACACCTACAAAGTACAAATGCCTAGGACTGAAATTTGAAATCCAATGTATTATAAAATGGTCTTCAAGATGTCTCTCATTATTCTTTTAGGTTTGGTTTGGTTGGAGAGAAAATAAGGAGAAGAGAAGATAGGGGAAAAACAAAAAATGTGTTTGGATGGGGAGGGACTAGGGAGGTGGGAGTAAAATTGGAAAGGAACACCCTGACCTGAACGTGACGTCACCACTGGGAGGGAGGTGGGAGTAAAATTGGAAAGGTGCACAAGTTTTCTCCCTAGCCCACCATTTGAGGTGAAATGATTTTCTCCTCAATTTGAATAGAAAATAGGAGAGAATGAGTGGTCTTGCTGAGTAATTACTTATCCGTCATATCTCCTCTATCCAACATTACTTTCTTTTTCTTTTTTATTTTATTTTTCTCCCTATTTTACGTTCATTTTTTTTTTTTTCATTTCTTGTGTACTTAGCAATCATTTAAAATGTGGAAAAATTTTGTTCGGTGACTTCTGTCTGCCTAGGACCAAAATTATTGGTGCTGGTTGCACATTTTTCAAAAAATAATAATTTAAAAAAAAATCTAAGATACTTCAAGGTAGAAAATTGAAACTAAACCACATGTCATTCTTTGGATATTTTGATGTTAATTTTTTTCAGCTAGGTTAAAATTTAAGTGAAACTTAATTTTAAGTTTCATATTTTATTAATTTTTAGATAGTTAATTCCCTTATATTAAGAGAACCAATCTGTCTCCTTATGCATATTTATGTGATATATTTACAAATAAGTATAACTAAAAGCACATTAAAATTTTAACAAGTTTATATATAATATATATAATGTTTTTATATTTGAAAATATAAAATAGTTTCTAATAAAATAATTATAATTTTATTTGAAACAAATAAAAAAAAAATCGTTTAAATTGTTATCCATGAAATTTTCAATTTTAGTTTGTACAACCACTACTTGTATAATAATAATTGTAAGGGCAGATTTTAGTTCTTAAGCCCAAAAGATGAATGAGTTAAGGCCCAAAGAGTCCAATACAATAAATTTATAGAAAGTGGACTTAAAAGCTAGGTTTCAATGGATCCAAGAACATGTGCCATGGGTCAAAGACAGTAAGAAAGTAAAGAAGAACAAGTTTTATGTAAAGAAAACCTTCCTTGGTGAAATCCGAGGAAGAATGATCCTGCATATATATTTCTTTTGAACTTGGATACTTTTATAGTTCTTGTTGCTACAATGTGTTCTCCCTTTTTCCTCCTCCCCATCCCTGGAGGGTCTCCTACATTATATAACTCCTTTTAGATGATATTGCCCTTCCATTTGTTGATCATCCAGGCCGCTACTTGAGTGCTTGTCCCATTAGACACCTTCCCAAACCCCTTGTGAGTTGTGGCAGCCAATGCAACACTGTTCAGAGGTCTTCTCCACATAAATGCAACCAGGAGGTTTGGTGGGATGCATTAAATGTGGTGGTAGCCGCCAAACCCTCAGTCACGTCAGTGATAATCCCTTCTCCGAAGTTCTTTCTCTTCAATGCGACTTCCCCTAGTGACGCGTTATTGACGTGGCTTTACTATCTGAGGGTGTGACCTTCTCAGCATGATAATGGTCTTCCTCGGCCACGAGTATGACACATGGCACAATTACCTTACTGGAATTCCAGTACCCCACAATAATAATAATAATAATAATTGGATTGTACACTTTGATTTTTGTAGTGTACTGAATAGTTACATTAAAATTAAGAAAATTGGATGAGAAACATGACATAAAATTATATTCCAATTTGAGATATAATTATATTTTATTTCAGCTTTGATTTTATATAAATATATATATATATATATATATATATATATTATTGAATTTTTTATTGCAGTCTTACAAGTTGCCAACCTCGTGTACCGCAAAAAAGTGGATATAGGGTTCATTATTCTTATTCTTATTATTCTAAATACTACTACTCTTATTATTAGGGTTATGATTTAGTTTGAGGGTTAAGGATAGTAATATTCTGTTAGTAATGTTATTTTTAGGGTTATTCTAACTAATATTACCTCTACTATTATTATTTGGGTTATGAAAGAAGGCAAAAGAGTTAGTAATATTTTGTTGGCAAACATGTACTTTACATCTAAAACTTTGATAGATTGTCTTTTTAGTCTATTAAGTTAAAATTATCATTTTAGTCCATTAACTTTAATAAATTGTCATTTTAAACACTAAATTTAAAAAAATTTCATTTTAGTCTGCTAACTTTGCATAATCATCATTTTAGTTTGCTAAGTTAAATATGTTGTCATTTTAATCCATTAAATAAATTAATAAAATAATTTTTTATTATTAAAATTTAAAAATGTGAAACGTCTTCATTTTAAGGATCGTAACTAAAACGTTTAAACGACAACGAATGGAAGGATTAAAGTGAACATGTTATCAAAGTTAATGAACTAAAATGACAATCAATGACAGTTATAAGGAGTAAAATGCTTTCTTTTTCCTCCTTCTCAGATTGAGCACCTGTGATTCATTGAAATGCAAATTATTGTAGCTACAAAAAACAAAAAAAAAAAAAAAACAAAAAATGTTTTAGAATTATAGATTTCAGCAAAACAATTCAAAAAATTGAGTTGATGCATTGGAGAATGACCATGGGTCATGGGTGGGGCATAACTCTTCCCCATTTGATTGCACAACGATGCTAACGTACTACGGGCCTAAGTTGTTTGCAGTCGAAATAGTTGGGCTTCTATCTTGGCTATCTGTGCCTCAACCCAAAGCCCAATAAAATGGGTCGTTTATTAAGAACTTAGGCAAAGGGAGTAGGGTTGCTAGAATAAGTTGGGCTCAACTTTGGGCTTGGCAAAAATTTGATGAATATTAGGCCAAGCCTAGTCTTTCTTTTGTTAATCATATTTTCATGTAAATTATACTCCTCAAATAATTATTTCATTTCTTTGATGTTTAACATGTTTAAATTTTCTATGTATCCTTAACGTTTTGAACAATTATTATTCAAAGTAAGAGAAAAATTAAAAGTAATGATTATTCAGGCAAAAAAAGGGAAATTTAAAAATAAATCCTTTAAATCGAATATATAATGGGTTAGATTCATTAGAAAGCTGGGCCCAGACCTATATGGAGTGTGTCTCGAGATTGGAAATGGGTGACAAAACTAAATTCCTAATTCATAAGGCTGGACCAGTTAGGCCTAGGCCAGCACCATGAATATTGACTTATAATCTTGCCTTATTAGGCCTACAAACAATTCAACAGTAGAGTTTATTTTTCTTGGTTTCATCTCTGATTTGAAAAGATACTTGTTTTTATGCTATACTTTCGAGATATTGAACAGTGATAAAATCAAAATCTTGAGGGGCGGAGGGGAATAAGTGTGATGGTATCGTGGCTTCTAATTAGCTCATCTGATGAAGTCTTTGATGGTTGATTAAAAAATCTAGGATTCAATCTCCTGTTTACACCAAACCGATTGATGTCTTGGTTTGATGATAAATAGCACAATCATCATAAGCGTGGGGCTATAGGTTGAAATTCTATATTAAAAAAATATGTGGTTGTATCATTGCCGATACCATGGATTTTGTTATTTTTTTATTTTTTATAGGAAATACTAAATAATGACATTAAATCAGGAATGAGAGACTACAGCCATATCATGAGCACATGCATGCTCTAAAAAGCTAGGGCATTCCTCTAGCCAAACTACATAGTTCTCAACCTCTCTTTTGCATATTGAGCTAACAAGTGAGTAGGGACATTTCCCTGTCTTTTTACATGAGAGAAATAAAAGCTTCTAAAGCTTGAAGTTTGTTCCAACATTACTGCCAGCACATTATGAGTGGATGAGGGAGCCTCCCCTTCACCCTGGAGGGCCTTGCAAATGACCAATAAGTCTCCTTCAAACATGGCCTCCCTAATCCCCACATCCCATGCAAATAGTACACCTGCTTTCATTGCTTTTGCTTCGATCTCCGCTGCTCCCAGGGTGCATTTACTATTTTACTTAAGGCCGCTATTACCACCCCATTTTCATCCCAAATCACTACACCAATTCCCGTCTTTTTTCTATGCTTGAAGACCGCACCATTGACGTTCACCTTGTATTGTTCTCGGGCAGGAGGCCTCCATGTTATCACTGGCCTCGCCCCCTGGGCATCTTCCTGTCTGACTTCATTCGCAGCATGGTACTCTTCCATAAGGTGCAATGGGGTTTTCAATATTTCTCTTCCCAATTTGCCTTTACCTCCCATTCTTCTCTCGTTGCGATCTTTCCATATGCCCCAACAAATTGAAATGACTTTCTCTATTAGACCGGGTTGAGACCCTTCCCATTTTTGCAGGTTTTGCATAACGTCCAGGAAAGTCCAAGACGGAGCAATGGTGAAGGGTAGAGCAAGCTTACTGGACTCCTATACCCCACAGGCATGTTTACAGAACCACAACAAGTGGCACGTGGTTTCCTTAAGTTGTCCACATAAAACACACTCATCGTTGGCAAAGATTTTTCTTCGTTTAAGGTTATCCTTTGTGGCTAGGATATTTCGGCCTGCTTTCCATGCGAAGTGTCTTAGCTTGTGAAGGAGTTTCAATTGCCAAATACCTTTCCCGACCTGTTTGCTATTCGAGTCGTTTGAGCAATCTCCCCTGTTCTGCTCTATCCTTTCCTCATAGGCTATCACATATGCTGACTTAATCGAGAATTTCCCAGAATTACAAGCAGCCCAAATCAGCTTATCTCTTCTGCTCGTCAAGCTTAACGGGATGCCCAAAATGGCCTGATGCATCCTCGGCATTGAAGCATTGATTGACCATATCCACATCCCATTCAAAAGTTCCTCTATTTATGAGGTCCTTAACCAGAGTGACCTGTGGGCTCTGTTTTTTTGGAGATACCACCATGTAAGTGCTCGGTCTTGGCACCCATTTATCATACCATACTCTAATGTTTTCGCCATCCCCCACCTGCCATCGAATGCCTTTTCGTACCACCCCTTGTGCTACCATTAAGCTCCTCCACGCATAGGAGGGGGTCCTTCCCATATCAACTTCCATAAAGCTGCCATGAGGGAAATACTTAGCTCTAAAGACTCGACAAAATAGGGATGAGGTGTTTGTTTGTAATCTCTATCCCTGTTTCGCTAAGAGAGCTAGATTGAAAAGCTTCAAATCACGAAAGCCCAAACCCCCTCTATCTTTTGGCATGCACAGTTTGTCCCAGCTTAACCATGCTAATTTCTTCTCAGTGTTTGCTTGTCCTCACCAGAATTGTCTGATCATCCTCTGGAAGTCATCACAAAGTTTGTTTGGCAAAAGGAAGCAGCTTATAGTGTATGAAGGCACCGCTTGTGTAACTGCCTTAATCAGAATTTCTTTGCCAGCACTAGTCAATAGTTTTTCCTTCCAGCCCGACACCTTATTCACCACTCTTTGTTTCAGGTGAGCAAAGGTATTGGATTTTGACCTCCTTACCAAAGAGGGTAAACCGAGGTATGACTCGTGGGGTTCAATCACTTGGGCACCAAACAAGGTTTTCACATCATCTCTTATCCCTTCATCCGTGTTAAGGCTGAAGAAAAGGGTTGTCTTGTTCCGATTCGGCTGTTGGCCTGAGGAGGTTTCGTATACCTGCAATAGTCTCTAAATTTTGGCTGCCTCCTCCTTTGTCGCCCGTCCAAAGACTAGGCTGTCATCGGCAAAAAAGATGTGCGAAACTTTGGGCCCCTTGACCGAGGAAGCCACCCCTCTAAGCTTCTTCCTTTGGACGGCTTGGTGTAATAGTGCCAAAAGTCCTTCTGCACAAATGAGGAAGAGATATGGCGATAATGGGTCGCCCTACCTCAGTCCTCAGGATGGATGTATCTTACTGTATGGTTGTCCATCGATTCTCACTGCGTATGTCATCGGGGTCGCAGATCTCATCACTATAGATATCCAGTTGTCATGAAAACCTAGCTTCTTCTATTTGTCGTAGGCAATCCCACTCCACTCGGTCATAGGCTTTTCTCCCCACATTTACCTTTCTTTTTTCCGCTTATGTGAGTCATCATCTCATGGGCCACAAGAACATTATCTGTGATTAGCCTTTCTGCTACAAACGTGCTCTGATTCTCACAGACAATTTCCATTCTATTTGCCACCACCTTTGAGGCTAGCTTATAGGCCACGTTGCACAATCTAATTGGCCTGTAGTCAGTGACACATTCCGGATTCTTTGTTTTGGGGATTAGTGCAATGTGGGTATCATGAAAGTGCGGGGGAGCAGTGCCATGGTTTAGAAAATATAAAGCAGTAGTAATAACAATAGACTTAATCGTAGGCCAAAAATGTTGGTAAAAAAGTAGGGGCATACCATCAGGGCTAGGTGCTTTTAAGGGATGCATCTATCGGAGGGCCTTCTCCACCTCATGGGCATTAAAATTTATGAGCAAAGAGGTATTCGTCCTATCAGTGACTTTTGTGTGGATGCCTCCAGTAGCTCCCCCTCCACCGTTGGCCGCGAAGATGTAAAAAGTTCGTAATACTCAATAAAGATTCTGCCAATTTGTTCCTCATCCTCCTACCAAGTGTTATCACCATCCTGCACCTTATGTATTGAGTTCCTTTGAAACTAGTTAGTGGCTTTTGTATGGAAGAAGGTGGTATTTTTGTCACCTACTTTCAACGAATTGTTTCGAGATTGTTGGTGCCACATTTCCTCCTCCACATTTAGCCACCGATTCAGCTCCATTTTCATGGTGTATATGTCCTCTAAGACTGACTCACTACCCCTCCAATTCCCCAGCATTTGAAGCTTTTTTTGCAACTCAGTGATCTGTTTGCCTACATGGCCAAAGGAGTGTTTGTTCCACTCGATCAGTGACGTGCAGCATTCCTCCAGGCAATGAAGGAGTGGCCAGTTTGTTCCCATGTTTCTTCCTCTTTCCCGTGCATCATTGACCACCTCTGAACACCGTTCATCCCTTAGCCACATTGACTTGAAGCGAAATAACTTTGCCCTCTTTCTCCTCTTTCTAGTGGGGTTTGCACTCTTAAGAAATAGCATGCTATGATCGGACATTGAGTTTGCCACATGATAGAGCTTGGTTGTAGGAAACAATGCTGCCTAGTTGGTCGACACAAATGCTCTGTCCAAGCGTTTGCGGACCCACCCTCTCGCTCCTAGTCTTCAACTCCAAGTGAAGTTCAACCCATTGTAGCCCATATCTCGCAGTCCACAACTATCAATGGTATCTCGAAACACTTTAATTTGTCCCTCAAGTCTTACATTGCCCCCTTCTTTTTCGTTTGCATGAAGAAGCTCATTGAAATCCCTAATGATCACCCACAGTAGCTCACATTTACTACTGAGATTCCTTATCAGTGCCCAAGACTCCTTCCGTTTGCTCATCTTCGAGTTGCCATAAAAACCAGTAAATCTCCACCTCTTCTTTCTGTCTTCCTTATTAACTATCATGTTAATATGTTGTGGAGAATAAGTCAAAGGATCCACCTTTCGTGTACTCCTCCAAAGTAGAGCTAAACCTCCCCCACGATTTTGACTTGGCACCACCAGGCCATGTTGTTTCTCAATCTTTCTCTTAACTCCTTCCATCTCCATTGCCTTAAATTTAGTCTCCATTAGAAAGACTAAAGCGGGATCTTCCTCCTTAACTATTTTTTGGAGTGTTTTAATTGTTAGGAGGTTCCTAAGCCCCCTACAGTTCCAACTTAAGGCACTCATTGTTCCCGGCAAGGCTGCTCCGCAGCCACTGCCAATCCAAGATGTTGTTTTAAAATCCATCCAAATTCTTTCACTTCTCCCTTCTCTTTTACTCTTTTCCCATTTCCATTCTCCTCCTATATCTCCTTCAAAGGAGTACGACATCTCCTCTTGGTCCCTGTCACTGCGCCATCCACATCCATAGCCATATCCCGAACTATCATGGCTTCCATTACAAAGTTTGAAGGCGTTTCAGCAATGTTTTCTTTTCCTTTCGTTGACGTCCTTATTCTTGTTTTTTTGGGCTTCCACTATGTAGCTTTTTTGTGTTGATGCCATTTATTGGTGTTGGGCTGTTTGAAACAAATTTAAACCCATCCTCGGGCTAGGCCCATTCAGTAGTTATGTCCATAACCAGAGACATATTGGGCCCGTTTGCATCATTGAGGCCCACAAGGACTTGCTACACTAGGTAGGGGCTTACGCCATCATCAGTCACGCCTAAGGGAGCATGCGTGTGTTTATAGGATTGACTTTTGCTACTTTCCTTCACTTCCTTCCCAGACCCCTCACCTGTCATTATTCAGGAAACTTCACCATGAATTCCTGTGTCAATCTTTGCTAGTTGTTTTTCAAAATCTCTTGTTAGCGCAGAAATCGACTTCACAAGTACAGCAAGGTTCTCCATCAACCTCGTATCGTCCACATCGTTCCTTACGAGGTTGGTGAGTTTTGATTTGCCTACCCGCAGCTCACTAGTCACCTATCGCATCTGCGTAGGCTCCGTTAGGATGCTCGCCACCCCATCATTTGTCTTGTCAAACGCCCCTTCTTCCCCACGGCTGCTGTGGCTCGTCGCCACTATTAGTTAAGGCCTCTGGTTTCGTTCCGGTGAAGCCCCAGCCACGCTCCAAACTGCTTCTCCTCCGGTCTTAGCGTCTCCCTACTCCATATCCACTGTAGGCATTCTTTCTCATCGTGGTCCACCATCCCACACCAGTAGTAGAATATAGGAAGTCGCTCATATTTAAAGTCTACCCACAACAGATTCTCTCTTCCCAACCGTATTTTCCAGTCTTGGCATAGTGGTTCTGTGATGTTTACTGAAACTTGGACGTGTAAGTAACCTCCCATACCGAAACCCTTGTCATCTACGTCCACCTTTTCCACTACCCCCAGAATTTCCCCAATGCTCATCCTTATTTCCTTAGTTTGGCTCATCATGGGCAGTCCATGAATTTGGACCTAGAAGGATACCCTCTCAAGACATGCTCTTTGAGCAGATTCCCTGGCTTGCAACTTGTGGAGAATGAGAAGATACTTATCGTACAACCACGGGCCTAGTTACAGCACTCTATCCAGATTGTCCGTCGTCTGGAAAAGGAATAAAGCTCTATTCTCCCCCAGATCACTTACCTCAAAATTTTCCTTGGTTTTCCTTGCTATCTTCAACACCCTAGCCACCAACTCCAAGTTAACCAGCCTTTTCGTGTAGAATTTTCCAACTAGGATCAGTCTACCCTCCCCTGTTGGGGAAAGTACCTCAACTTCAGCCTCTTCCTTCGTCGACAATCGTAACCCAGCACACCTGTTCTTGATCTCGTCCATGTCCTCTTAGGATTTTTCTACCTTGACGGAGAACAGGTTTGCACAAGGCAGCCTTTTTTCACCTCCAGGTTTCAATGGATGGTAAAGTTGATAAAATACTTACTTATGTTAATGTATTTGTATATGTCTTTGTCTTTCAAATTAAATCACACAAGTTTCTAAAATCACCCTCATGGTGAGACTAATGATTGTTTAAATAAAGTATATGGAAAGTTATGAAATTTATTTATTTACTTTTCAAAAAGGACTAATGACCGTAAATGGTAAAACCCTAAAGCCATTGTTCCAAAATCAACCTCAATTTGTTAGTCATTCTCACCAAGTCTCGCCATGCCATTGCCGGTCTCACCATTTTGCCGTCGTTTTCAAAAGGACGCCAAGAGGAGAAGTAAGCCCCCCCACCCCCCCCCCCCCCCCCCCCCCGCGGACCCCGAAGATTTTTTATTTAGAGATCCAATTGCTTTATTTATTCCTTTGATTTTTTTTTCATTTGTCTTAAATTAAATGAATATTAAAAGATTGTTTTGAAATTGATTTTTACAGTTGAAAATCCACACTACAAAACAAATCTCACAATTTTACTATGTCGTCATATCATTATTGTTTCAAAACTCTAGCTTAAATGACACATTCTCCTTGTACAAACAAGGTGAATGTTAAGATCATATTTATTGAAACATATGTTATCATCATTTATTGAAACATATGTTAGTACATTACCATAAGAATTTTTGTTAAAATAATAACATTTCTAAGTTTTTTAGATTTTTATCCCTCTAAATTATATGAGCAAATAAGAATAAATTTTCTTAACCTAACTAAATGAACAACTAGCAAAAGAATCAACAAGACTTAGGATATTATCTATCAAAATACGGATGGACCAATTTGTATCTCTTAAACTGGAGATGAGTGCTTCTATACAAATTTTAGAGTCCCCTTCTAGGATAACATAATTCCAATGCTTAGAGACAACTAACTGGGCTGCCAAAGAATTGTTGAAGCTTCGGCTATAAGGTGGGAGCTAAGCAAACTTATCTTGGGCCAAGCCTTGATTACCTCACTTTGTGATTTCAAGCAACAGCTGTAAGGTCAACCTTAGAAGTTGACAAAGCTACGTCAACATTGATTTTAATCCACTGAATATGAGGAGGCTACTAGTTTGCTTAGGGACACTGAGGTTCATGATATTCTATTTGTGAAATATTTTTTACTGTTTTCCTCTAATTGCCTCATTAAAAATTTGCTTACCCTAATATCCTTGATTGTAATAACCCCGTAGACCTTTGCCCAAATTTCGTGATCTTGTCGAAACTTTGCCCAAAATCTAACAATATCTTTGTCCAAAATCCTATCTTTGCTCATCGCCATCCAAGATTTTGCCTAGATTTGTGTAGATCTCATGATCTTTGACCAAATATGGCTGGAAATCTCGTGAATTTTGGAGAGATCTAATGGATATCTCACAATCTTCGGCCATAATTGGGTGGCTTCGACATTATTGAGGTAGAGATAAGGAAGTTAATATTGTACCAGTACAAAACATATCGGTGACATATTTCGCATCAACAATAAAATTGGTATTACTCTTCTAAAATATACCTAGTAAACAAATAGAGTTATACTGGAGATTTTTTGGGTGATAACTGATTAGGTTCCATTTATAACTCTTATTGGGAAGGAACTAAAGAATTTAGCCATATAAAATTAAAATTAATGGTTGTTAGAGGCAATTTTTTTGGACAAGAGCCCATCTTTGCCCATCTCTCATTATATTTTTGCCTAGGAGAAAATGCAATGGTAATGTAAAAATTTCAAATTTACTTTTTATTTTCTCATTTAATTTAGAGGGACAGAACTCTAAAAAAAACTTATGAAATGTTATTATTTATAAAAAATAAATAAAATAAATAAATAAAAAAGACTTATTGTAACATATGTTTCAATAAATGTTGGTAACACATGTTTCAATAAATATTGGCAACATATGTTTTAATGACTTTTTTTACCTGAGTGATAAATGTGTTTCTCATTATCTCTATGGTAAACAAATAGAAAATTTTTTGGGCAAATTTATGACTTCGAATTGAAAAATTGTTGTCAACTTAATCGGTTAGATATGGCACTACAAAAAAGATTGCTATTTATGATAAAACTTTTCAAACACTTGGCTGACTACATTAACTAATAAAATAAGAATAGTATTATCTTTTCTAAAAATAATTAAATTCAAAACAACCAATTATTGTATCTAATGAGATTTTTTTTTGGCATTTAGCTTGATTTTTCTAACAATTTTGTTAGATGACAGGTTTTGCAATCATATTTGTAAAATAACATCTCGAGTCTATAATACTCGAGATCAATGAAGGAACTCAAGTCTTTAAGACTAGAGTTCCTTAAAAGAAAACCAAGAGAAAAACTCGAGCTTACCACCGATCATTTTTCTTTTCTCCAAATCTGATCCTTCTTCTTCTCTCTAGATCAAGCCCATATTGGGCCTTGAAGGCTGAAGCTACTTCCCTCTAGATTTGCAAACCTGATCCTTTGGTGGTTGTCTCTTTCTTCTCTGTAGGGGGTTCTCTCTTTCTTCTTCTTCTTTGCAAGCTCTACCGTGTGGGTTGTTGTTTCTATGGAACTCAAGTCTCTAAGACTCGAGATGTTACTAAACAAATTTTATTTTATTTTATTTATTTATTTATTTATTTTTTTCTGTTAATGAAATTGTTAGTGAAATCAAGCTAAATGCCAAAAAAAAAAAAAAAATTGTATATAATGTATCTAAGTTTTACCTAAACACATGCACGCGCGCGCACACATATATATGAGAAATGCTATGTTTACAACATTTTCACAACACTATCATAATAAATCGTAGGTGGTAGGTTGTTATTTGCTATTATAGGAGGACAGAAAAGTAATTTAAGTTGTGAATTCAAATTAGAACCAATAACAACTTACCACCTATAATTTATTATGAAAATGTTATGAACGTAACATTTTATATATATATATATATATATATATATATATATATATGTATATAGTCAGACCAATGTAGACTATATAATGTGTCTCTCGGGACTGGAAATGGGTGACAAAACTAAATTTCTAATTTGTAAGGCTGGACAGTTGGGCCTAGGCCAACACCATAAATGTTTACTCATAATCTTGCCCCCATTGGACCTATGAACAATTCAATAGGAGAGCTTATTTTTATTGGTTTTAAAAAATAAGTTGGCCAAACCAAAAAAAAAAAAAAAAAAAAGCAAATATTTAAAAAGTTATGACTAGCAGGCATAAATTAGGCTCTGGTTTCATCTCCGATCTAAAAAGATTGTTGTTCTTATGCTATGATAACCTTGAAGGGCAGAGAGGAATAAGTGTGATGGTGTCGTTCCCAATACATATGTAACCAAGTGAGAAAAATGTAACGGTATAAGCTCATTATTATTGTAACACAATAACATCAGGCAGATTACATCCAGAGCTTCGGACACCATTATTATTGGTCCATTAACAAATAGAATTACACTTTGCTGATGTTTCTGGTACCAAGAAAGTCGAACTAAGATTTAATAGACACCTGAAACTTGGCTTGAAAATGAAAATAGAAGTACAACAAAGACAAATGTTCAGCAGTTGATTATGCAGCTGCAGTGATACACTCGATTGCCTGTTTGCATATTCCGGTCATTGTTGCTTCAGGCCCATAAACCTATAAGAGAAATTGAAAATAAGACACTTCGGAGATGCTCATTTTAATGCTAATGTCAATATTAAGGTGTTCTGTATCAGATTTGTTGCAGTTTCACATATCAGCAAAAAGGTCTGGAGTGTTTCACTATATTAATACCTCAATTGGGATGCCAATTTCCTCTCCAAGTCCACGCATTTTTGCCAGGCCTTTCTGGTAGTTAGGACCTCCTCTCCTCACATAAATGTGCACCCTTGCTGCTTTAAGTTTTGATTCCTGATTTATTAACATTTTGTAATCAGTTATGCTTACAATAAGCAAAGGAACACTATGAAATTAAGTTAAGTTTATTCAGGTTACGCTCACCTTCTCCTTCAGGGCACGAATTATACCATTAAATGTAGCAGCAACATCAGTAAAGTTAGCTATTCCTCCTCCAATTACAAGGGCTCTCTTACGGCCATCAGGATCAGCAGTAACACACTGTACAGGAGCAATGGATTATTTTAAGAGCTAGCAGGGAAGATATAATGAGTAATTCTTAAATACTCCAAGAGTTCAAAGAATAATGCTCCCTCCTCTCACATTCATGGTAGAGTCTACTCTTTAAATTCATGGTAGAGTCCACTATGAATGTGAGAGGAAGGAGCATCATTTCTCTATGCTCCAGAAGTACATAAGAATTTTCCAAATATAATAAAATTCTGATGGTGAGCATAATTAGAACATGGTCCTCATGCTATCTTTAGTAGAAATTAAGGACAACACAAGCTGGACAAGCACAAAACTAGTGTTTATTTGTTCATGCAACATTATAACACAACACTATAGTGTGTACGGTATGTCCTTACATCAAGTACAACTCTGGCATATTGCAACACTTCATCTTCATTGGGAGCTCCACTATATTCTGCATAGTTTCCAAGCTCAGAAGCGTAGCCAAGATCCCCAACCTGATTAAGAAATAATGATCAGAACACATGAAATTTATGCTAAGGTGAACAAAAGTTAAACTTAACAATAGTTGCACTACTGTTAAAAACAAAAGAGAACCACACCGTATCTGCATAGATAACACTTGCACCTCCTCCAGCTACCATGGTCCAAATTCGACCCTTAGGGTTCAAAACTGTGAATTTCAAAGAAGCACTTGTCTGCAAGCAGGTGGAAAAAAAAAAAAAGAAGAAGAAGATTAATTAATAGACTTAATAAGATTCTCATAAAGGAAGCTAGCAATGTGATTCACTAAGATTTCATTAAAATTAAACAATATGAATATATCATAAAGAGAATACAAGAATCTTAATTTATAGTGAAGATTCAAAAGCCAGAGATGACTTGAAATGCCTTGATAAGAACTTAGGGGATTTCTGAATGCTGATATATAAATATTCTTACAAACATTCTTTTAAACCAAAAGTTGTAGCAATAGCCATATACATAATTTTAACAATAGATGGCAATCACAAAATTCATCAAGAAATAGAGAGACAAAAGGATGTTCGCTTGTGAGGAATAAAAGAAAATTTAATATTGCTCAAAATTTTCCAGGACAATATGATTTTGCAAGTGGAAACAGATTTCAGATTCAGGGTGTTAAGGCATCAATTTTACCTTTTCATCTAGTCCATGAATAAAGCTCTCTGAAGGACTCATAACTCTTCCAAATGGCATTGGAAATTCAATACTGCCCCACCTGCAAGATAAAATCACGTAAGATGAGATCAAAGTTGAAGCCATGCAGTAAAAGTATTAATTACAAAATTTGTTTGGTTCAAAATAAAGAGAGAGAATGGTAAAAATGAACAAAGAAAACAGGACATACTTCTTAAAGTTCTTGAAAGCAGCAGTATCATCCAACTCTCCTCTCATATCCAAAGGATAAGGCTTTCCATCAACCAAAGCAAAAGGATTCATCTCTAGGAAAGTGAAGTCCAGGTCTGGCACATAAAGATTAAATGTTAACATAAGATCTGATCTGTTAATAAAATTGTCTTCAGATATGTAATTGAATTGATTTGGCAAATATCTATAACATACCTTGAAATAGTGTAAAAACTGTTTTGATAAACTCCTCAATCTCTACTTTGATCTGAATGAACAAAATTTTTTTGTCAAGATTTCAAATTCAAGCTAATACTAGGGCCCACAAACAGTAAGTGTGAGATTTCACATAGCATGAGCATTGAATTTATAACAATTTTTTATGCCTATGCATTAAGCTGAATCATTCACTGAATAAATTTTATTTTCCTCCACACCCCCCCCCCCCAATCTCCTATAAACTATGTATTGAAGTCAAGGAAGGGAAGAATAATGCAAGAAGGATGATTTATCAATTCCAGTGAAGCTGATATATCACCAAGAAGAAGAAAACAAAAGGGTCGAAGATTATCAATAAAGGAAAAATTACCTCCAAAGGAAGCGTCGCAACAAGTGGAGCACATAATTCTGATGTAAGAGACACTCCTGTTGGGATAAATACAGTCTTAACCTGCAAAAAGTACATATTCCTTTGGTAAATTACGGAGCTCTGAGGTGAAATAATTTACAAAGGCAAAGAGACAGTACAATTTGGAAGTACAAAGTTCTTAGGAATAATGACTTAAAAAAAGTAATGATTTCATATCAAAGAGTACCTTATCCCAGTTCTCTTCAATTTCAATTCCTCCACATTCTGAAAAGCTTATGCTATTCCCAATTCGGTCTGAGACGATATTAAGATAGAACTCTTCGTTGTGTGGGATGAAAGGTTCTACAATGAATGTCGTAATAGGTCCTTTACATCCACCCATCTCAACCTATAAACCAACACCAATAAAATTCACGCAAAAAAAGATGCTCAAATCAATGAACTACAGTATAAAGCAACAAAATCATACAGTGTAAGAGTGAAGGAAAAAAAAGAAAAAAAAGTTAGGTACCTCTTTGCCAAGACGCTCCTTCACGAATGTAACAACTTGAGCCAAATCGAGATTCAAGGCAACTAAACCGCTCTTCCCACGCTTCCCAAACAACATATCAGGTTTCACAACCAACTTCATCGATGAAAGCCAAGGTTCGTTTTGGGCTAACTCATTGAAATCTGTTGATTCCGTGACCTGATGCAAGCAAAAAGTACACACCAAAAAAAAAAAAAAAAAACAACATTAAATTCCAATATCTATCCTAATCATAAAGCTAAAATTAATGAAGAGAAAAGAAAATAAGCTTTTTCTTAATTTCAAAAAACATATCATGGAAGATCAAATCTCAGAAAATATCCCAATTCAAATCTACAGTTATATAATATTGTTAGCTTAAATGATTAAATTCATCATTTCTCAATGGCTTAAGCTTTTAGAACAATCAGTAATTTATTATTATATATGCTAAAAAGCAAGGACATGGATACGTATTCGAGTTCAGCTGCAACACAACGACACAAACAAACAATTTCTGAAAAAGCATAATATAAAATGATTGGTACAACACTCTAAATAAAGTATCTATGCTTTTTTGGGTATCTTAGCAGGAGGTCAGATTTCTTAAAGTATCTATGCTTTAAGAGATAAAATCGATGTAGATCTATTTTATAACGAAGTCGCTGATTAACACTAATATATCATTCCTAATCTCTAAGATTTCAGAACTTTCGCAACATTTTTTTCAAAAATATTTGAATTAGTATTCGGTATTTAAACATATAATCATCAAATTTTAAGCTAAAAAATTGATAATTTTTTTCAAAAATCCAGAAATTACGAATTTTTGGCACAACTTACTTGGGCTGATTTAATGGGTAGTTCACGGCCAGAGAGCCTCTTGAAGTGCTCTTTCAACAATCTCTTGGAATCGTACTCTCTGATCTTCTTGCGTGCCATTTCCTTCCGATTTCTCTCTAACCTGTGAAAAATTAAATCTCAGCCGCCAGTTTATATCCAAAAAAAAAAAATCCAATGCCCCAGATCTAGATCATGATTCACGCAGATCCGGCAAAAAAAAAAAATCAAATTTATTCGGAACACAAAAATAGGGGAAATGAAAAAAAAAAAAAAAGAGAGAGAAGAATTACCGTTGAAAGAGAAGCAGGAGGAAGCTCACTAATACGAAGTTTGTGATAAATTTAGAAACAAAGAACTTTGAAATCTTTGAGTCTATGGCTTGGTCTATTTATAACTGCCAACTTGCCAACTGAATTTTTTTTTTCTTTTTTTTTTTTTAAATACTAATTATAGAATTGAGTTTGGTTGGGTTCAGACTTTGGTGTAGCGGGAACTGAGTAGTACACACATGTGGCACCTACCGCCTTGGACCAACACTTCAACAATATATATTTTTTTTTTAATTAAAAAAATTATGGGGTTTGATTTGGTGCGTCGCGGGGACAGATTGAATTATGAGGTGGCGGTGGGCATCAACGTGAGTTGGAAATACTTCTTAATTTTGAGGTTGTGGAGTGGTCGCTATGGTCTAATAGTGGGAACCTAAGAACCAGACATTTGTTGGTATTTTGGTCAATTAAAGACAATTGGGTGGATATTTGGAATCGTAATACTTTCCACATTCTTGGAGTTTTCTTTAACTAAAATGTACGATTCTGTTTTGGTAGTTAGTTCCATCCGGGCATGTGGTTCGAGTTCAAGCGTTTGGCAAGATCAAGCAACAATGAATGAAGTTTATTTATCTACCAAAAAGAGCTTGGTGGGTTTGGAATGAGTTGTCCATCCTGATAGGACAAAAACGAATTAATTCCTTATGATAAATTAATTGATTAATTAGCTAAATTTATTAATTAATCAAATTAACATGCAAATGTGTAATAGTACAAATAAATCACCAATAAACTAAGTATGTAACAGAAAATAAATTGACACGGTGATTTGTTTACGAATGGGGAAAACCAACACAGCAAAAACTCCACCGGATGATTTTAATGTCACCACTCTCGAGAATCCACTATTATCAAAACAAGCGGTTACAAGTAAAGGAATCCCAGTACTTTAAACCAACCTACAGTTAAGCCTTTACTCCAATACCCAATTGGACTTGTTCTGTAGTGACAATCTCTCCTAGTAATGCATAGCTCCTAGTACGTGACTAACCAATTGCGTGAATCTTAGTACACAATTTCAATCACCAACTAGAGAAGGTTGTTGGCTGCAAAATTCTTCAATTCATCACATGATGAAGATCAAGAAGCTCCTTGGTTACAAAACCCTACGGTACACAAACACAGCATCTTCTTCACAAGAAAGATGAACTAAAGCAAATTCTGTCTCTGGTCACAATTTGCTTGAACAAACTTTGCTCAACACTTGTGCAACTTGTGTTACCCTTGACGGATCTTAAAATAATCCTTTTATATGTCTAGGGTTGTGAGAAAATAAAGTCCAAACATACAGTCACGGATTGAATGAAAAATAGTCATGAAAAACTGAACTTCATAAACCTCGACAAATACCTATCTATCGAGCTGTTGTTGAGCCACGGGCTGGAATAGCTTTACAGGTCTCGATAGATGCTAGCTGTCGGGCTAGCTGTCGAACTTTAATGACAGACACTTTTCAGCTTAAATCTTGGATAAACTTACATGGCTTTAATACTTGATCTTTAAACAAGGTTTTTTAAAGTATTAAACACATCCTAGATCTACCCAAATATAAGTAAAGTGCATTTTGTCAAAGGATTAGCCAATTACATAAAATAGTGACATATGTTCCTAACAAGTGAATCATATATGTCCTAACACATCCAAGAACCGGACTTGACTAGACTGTCAAACTTGAGGTGAACTAACTCGACACCGAACTAATTTGATCGATCGATCGATTGATTGACCGCAAGTCTCCAACTCTGAAACCCAATATTAGATTAGGTGTCAATTCTAGTCTTCTGCAACCTTACTCTAACCAATCCTATTGAAACCACCTAAGCCGATTCAACGTCGACATTTTCCTTATGTCTATGATGTCGTTTTTCAAATTTGGCAAGATCTCCATCACATCTAGGGAGATTACAGCCAAATATAGGGAGATAACGCTTAGGTTTGGTAAGTCTACACAAGACTTTGAAAAGTAGCCATCACTCACAGTCTTAACCAATCTAACCACCAGAAAAATCAACCCTTGGTAATCAATGACCTATATTCCTTGCAATTGGCTATGGGTCTCATGATCTCAAATCTAGCATTCTTAAGCCAAGTGGTGATTTAACAAATTAATACAAAACTTGACCCCGGCTGATCGTGAACTACTCTATTAAAAAGACACCAAGGGGGATTTTTGTAAAAAAAAAAAAAAGTATTGTGAGGGGACGAGGATCCAAGAATACAAATAAAGTGATTAAGGACAACATCAAGAAAACGGACCTCAGGAAACATTAGCAGAATGTCCTTGGAAAAATACTAGCGACCTTGTGCAAAGGTAGAAAGACTACAGCGGACGAGTACTCCGTGGATGCCAACTTACCCTTAGCAAGCCGAGAACCAAAGCTAAAGGAAGTTGGGTGTGAATAGAGGGTGAAAAGGGTTACTTGGCGCTAAGCAAAGAAGAAAGGAAAGAGGAAGGATAAAAGCAACCATCCCCTCCGCATTAAATGCACTACAACCACTTAGCTGGCCTTATTAATGAGGAAAAGACTTATGAACAGTATCCACATAGCTTATACCTCAATGTAAAAATCTTCTGGCTAGGCCCTGATGGGACAAGTATCAGGAAAATCTGATCCTAGCCCTCTAAATGTAGGGTTCAAATGTATCTTGGCTGATTATATAAAGCTAAGAAGCCCCTAGATCGGAGGAAGGTTTTTTTTTTTTGGGAGACAGAGAAATTACTTGTAGCCCCTATCTCTGACTAAACTCGAGGACATCAATATTACCATTCCAAGACTGTTCTTAATTAAATATACTTTGTCCTTGTTGGGAATCAATTCTACTTAAGTTATCCCTCCTGTTAAAGGTATTTAGGGTTGATTGAGCTTCCCACCTCTTAAAAATTAATTGTGGGAGCAAAAGTAGCAAGATAAAATTTGTCAACTTCTCTATTTACTTTTTTCCTACCACAAGTATATATTAGTAATTACTAATTACTATTTGAAACTTTTGGTTAAAAAAAAAAATCAAATCTAACCCTTTCCAGAATTGAAATTTAAAATTTAAAATAGTCATATAGCCCAAACTTTTAGCTGGTCGTCCCTTCCAAGAAATCCCTTTTCCTCACAAAACAAAAATAAATTCTTTAATAAAAAAAAATGTGATTAATATGACACTTTCGTTATTTACATTTTTGGGACCCAAAATTGAAATTTATGATAGGGACTTGGGTGTTGTTTTACTCTAGTCACTGTTTGCTATTTTATTTTATTTTATTTTATTTTTAGTGCCATTAGCAAGATGACTTTACAATTCAACATCATTCTGGATTAGATATTTTCTATGTTACAATAAATTCTCAATTACAAAAAATAAATTATCACTCTAATGAACATTTATTGGAGTTACTCATTCGTAACTCAGTTATAGATCCCTGGTAGTCAATGACCTAAATTCCTTGCCATTGGCGATGGGTTTCATGATCTCAACCCTAACATTCTGGGGCCAGGTGGCGAGTTAACAACTTAACACCAAACTTGACCCTGACCGACTCGTGAACAACCCTATTAGAAAGACACCAAGTTTTGTATATATAAAAAAAAAAAAAAAAAAAAGTATATACTAGTAATTACTAATTACTATTTGAAACTTTTGGTTAAAGAAAAACTTCATATCTAACCCCTTCCAAAGTTGAAATTTAAAATTTAAAATAGTCATATAGCCCAAACTTTTAGCTAGTGGTCCCTTCCAGTAAATCCCTTTTCCTCACAAAACAAAAATAAATTCTTAAAAAAAAAAAATGTGTTTGGTATGACACTTTGGTTATTTACATCTTTGAGACCCAAAATTAAAATTTATTATATGGACTTGCATGTTGTTTTACTCTTGTAACCATTTGGTGTTTTATTTTTTATTTTATTTTTTTGGTGCCATTAGCAAGATGACTTTACAATTCAACATATTATGGATTAGATATTTTCTATGTTACAATAAATTATCAATTACAAAAAAAATAAATTATCACTTTAATGAACATTTATTGGAGTTACTCATTATTAACTCAATTATAGATCCTTGAGACCCAAGAGTCTTTTATGAAGGGAAGTTTTGGGTGTTAAATTACACATCCAACCTGTCTACATGTGTGTTTATATATATTATCACGTGATTATGTGCTATTGGATAAAGGGTTTACAACTTTTCCTCCTACCTTCAACCTACCATATTCTCACATAGACCTCAATTTTTTCTTCACATAGTCTATCACATCACAGTTATGACAAAGTTGTTCTAAAAAGTAAAAATAGGTGTGGTCCTAGATTTTCTCTCTTTTTTTAGTTTTTATTTTTATCAAACTCTAAATTTACTAAGCAAACCCCCCATCAAGGTTAATTTACAAATTGAGAGAATGTTAGTCTCCATTTTGTACATCCCAACAGATCCCAAAGAAAAGCTTGATACAAAAAAAAAAGGAGGGCAACCATGATAAACTATTTTTCCGACCGGTATGTTGTCCACACTTGTTTGTCAAAAATATCTGCACAACAAAGAACTTCACAGTAGATGTGCTTAGGCCACATATTCATATGTAACAAATATAGCAGAGTAACGTCAATACATCTTTTATTTGGCTAAGTAATTATGGAGAAAGAGAATAGCAAATGAAACCCTTATAAGTAATCACTTCTTTTATTGTGGCACAAAATTTGTGTCCATAGACTTTCTCAAATATAAGCACCAAGCTCATCCAATTCTCTTACAAGATAGTTTAGATAGTTAAAAAACAAATATAAAACTCCCTTCCCTTCTTAAGGATGCGGAACAAAGCCCAAACCTGTTATGACCCATGGGCATAAGGAGATAGAAGATGGACACGTGGAATTGGAAGCAGCCGCTGAGTCAGACAGTGGCTAAGTTATTGGACTTGTGATGTTGCCTTACGGAGTAGTTATTATTGTGTTAGGATAATTGTTATCAGGATAGGATAATTGTTATTTAAATTTGATTAAGTTGTTATTAGGATGAGGTCTATCTTGTGATAGAACCATAAGACTAGGAGTTATCTTGATTAATTGTATTTAAGCGTTAAGATGAATAAACAAAGCAGGCATAATTTAACCCAAATACTCCTTCTTCCTTTAATTCTAGGAGGTTAGTCACCTCTAATACGACTAAAACCATTCTATCAACTGCAGATCACTGCAATTGGTATCAGAGCCATGACCACCATTCCACCAAACACACGTTTAACCACTAATGATGACCGCTTGGCTGCCTTGGAGATTAGCACCCATTCCCTCAAACAGCAAACCGATTCTCACAGGGAAGAGTTTGCCGGCATGAAGGGAGCTATGGAGGCTCTCACTGATGCCGTGGCCAAGATGAGTCGAGCTATGGAGAGCAGGGGAATTCGGGTAGATGAGAACCATAGCGATGATAACCGAGACCATGGTTCCATCAACCGGAACCGTGAAACTAGAGAAGGAAGCCGAGGAATTCACCAAGGCGGACTGCAGACCAGATTTGCACGTCTGGACTTTCCTCGTTTCGATGGGGACAACCCAACGGGTTGGATCTACAAAGTAGAGCAATTTTTTCATTACCAAAGAACCGATGACAATGAAAAGGTGTTGCTGGCTTCTTTTCACTTGCAGGACGATGCCTTAGAATGGTATCAATGGTATGAACAATCCCAACCAAACGTGACATGGGAAGAGTTCACTCAGGCCTTATGCATTCGTTTTGGCCCTTCGGACTACGAAGATTTCGACGAGGCCCTCGCGAAACTACAGCAAACGGGCACCGTGCGAGAATACCAAACGCAGTTTGAGCGTTTAGCAGCACGAGTACGCCAATGGCCACAACGTGCGTTGGTCGGAAGCTATGTTGGCGGACTGAAAGAAGAGATACGCGCCGAGGTAAAACTCTTTCGGCCCACCACTCTGCTTCACGCAGCAAGCTTGGCTCGGTTGCTAGAAGAAAAACTCTCCAAAATACGACGACCATTGTTTACGACATCCAAACCTTCGCTGCTACAAAACCCACCATACAAACCTTCACTCCTACCTACCCCCACACCCATCAAGACCTCCACAACCATTAATCCCAGCAACAGACCTTCCACCAATCCAACATTCCGCAAATTGTCCTGGACTGAGATGCAAGCGCGACGGGAAAAAGGCTTATGCTACAACTGCGACGAGAGGTTCGGACCAGGACACCGATGCAAGAAGTAGCAATTATTCATCTTAGAATTAATGGAGGAGACGGAAGAAAATTCAGGGGCGGTTGAGCTTGATCCTGAAGGTGAGCCACCACAAGCGGTACCGGAAATATCGCTCCATGCATTGTCTGGTGTGTCCACGCCCCGAACCATGCGAGTTACTGGCTTAGTCCGTGGAAGGCAGTTGCACATTCTTATCGACAGCGGCAGCACGCATAACTTCGTTAGCCTGAAGTTTGCCAAGCGCTTGGGCTGTCCGACAACTCCAACGCCAGCCTTCCAAGTGATGGTAGCCAACGGTGAAAGGCTACGATGCGATGAATTCTATTTGGCAGTGCCAATGGAAATACAAGGCTACAAATTCAGGACCAACATGTATCCTATTGATTTACAAGGCTCAGATGTGGTTTTGGGTATACAATGGCTACAGAACCTTGGCCGTGTGCTGCATGATTGGAGTAAGCTTTCCATGGAATTTTCGGTCGACGGCCATACGTTTGTGATACATGGGGACAAGACGGGAAAGGTAATTCCAGAATCCGCCCACTCCATTGCCCGGCTCGCATCGAATGGTATGAGATTCTGCATTATGGCCATGTCAGGAGAAACCACCAACGCGCTCGCATCAAAGGCAAAGTCAGACCAATGCAGCAAACTCGACGCACTGTTGAAGCAGTACTAGCAGGTGTTTGATACACCAAAAACGTTGCCACCTCTCCGTACCCATGATCACCGTATTCCCTTAGAACCAGGGAGCGGGCCTGTGAGTGTTCACCCTTACCGGTACCCCCACATCCAAAAGAACGAAATCGAGCGGGCTGTCAAGGAGATGCTCGCCACTGGGATTATACGTCCGAGTTTCAGTCCTTTTTCATCACCGGTACTCTTGGTTAAAAAAAAAGACGGTTCTTGGTGCTTTTGCGTGGACTATCGAGCACTCAATCGCGTCACTGTCAAGGACCGATACCCAATCCCAGCCATTGATGAGTTGCTTGACGAACTCCATGGTGCGACATTCTTCACTAAGCTGGATCTTAAGTCCGGATATCATCAAATCCGAGTGCAAACTGATGACATCCATAAGACCGCTTTTCGCACCCATGATGACCACTATGAATTCTTGGTCATGCCGTTTGGACTCACCAATGCTCCGGCGACATTCCAATCCTTGATGAACGATATTTTCTGAGCACTCTTGCGAAGGTACGTTCTTGTTTTTTTTTATGACATATTGGTTTATAGCAAAACTTGGGATGAGCATTTACTTCATTTAGACACGGTGCTGCACACCTTGATGGACAATCAGTTATATGTAAACCATTCTAAGTGTTTAATTGCTCGGAAGGAGGTGGAGTACCTCGGCCATGTCATTAGTGTTACAGGTGTGGCTGCTGATTCGGCAAAAATTCGGAGCATGGAAACCTGGCCGACTCCAACAACTACCACCGCTCTTCGCGGATTCTTGGGGTTAACCGGTTACTACCGGAAATTCATCAAAAATTACGGCACCATCGCAGCACCACTCACCCAGTTATTAAGGAAAGATGGGTTCCGCTGGTCCGAAACAGCCGAGAAAGCGTTCCTCACGCTCAAGCGAGCAATGATCCAAGCACCTGTTCTTGCATTGCCGGACTTCGCCAAACAGTTTGTGGTTGAGTCTGATGCATCTGGGACTGGGCTAGGTGCAGTCCTAATGCAAGATGGACGGCCCATAGCCTACTACAGCAAGGCACTCTCGGGCCGAGCCTTGGTGCGTTCCACCTACGAGAAGGAATTGATGGCCATCGTATTATCGGTCCACCAATGGCGCAACTATCTGTTGGGATGGCGGTTCCGCATTAGAACGGATCATAAAAGTCTAAAATACCTGCTAGAATAGCGCATCTCAACCTTGGACCAACAAAAATGGCTTGTGAAGTTGATGGGATACGACTACGAGATCGAGTACCGACCGGGTCGTGAGAACGTGGCAGCCGACGCTCTGTCACGGTTACATGGGGAGTTAACGGCTATATCTTGCCCACAGCCCACTTGGTTAGCCATGGTTCGCCGAGAAGCCCACAACGATCCGCTCTTGATCATTATGAGGAATGACTTGCAAACCGGCGCCAATAGCATGCGCGGCTAGAAGCACGGGGTGGACAACTGTGGTACAAAGGCAGGCTGGTTTTGTCTTCAAACTCTCTGTACAAGGAAGCCATCATTCGTGAGTTCCACGATACACCCGTTGGGGGACATTCCGGAATTTTTTGCACCTTAAAAAGGTTGGCTGCCAACTTCCATTGGGTCGGCATGAAGCGAGATGTTCAACATTACATTCAGCGATGTGATGTTTGTCAACGTAACAAGCACGATACGATGACACCGGCTGGGCTATTACAACCGCTGCCCATTCCGGACCGAGTTTGGGAAGATGTGTCAATGGATTTCATTGACGGGCTGCCGGCGTCGAATGGCTTCTCTGTCATCTTGGTTGTGGTGGATCGCCTATCCAAGTATGGCCATTTCATAGCTCTTAAGCATCCTTATTCAGCAAAAGGGGTGGCGGAGACCTTTGTCAAAGAAGTGGTGCGGCTTCACGGCATGCCACGTTCCATTGTTTCTGATCAGGACCCTGTTTTCACTAGCCGGTTTTGGTCGGAATTCTTTCGCCTGCAAGGCTCTGAGTTGCGCATGAGCTCTGCTTACCACCCTCAAACGGATGGTCAGACGGAAGTCCTCAATCGTTGCTTAGAAACTTACCTACGTTGCTTTGCAAGCTCCAAGCAAAAACAGTGGCTCAAATGGCTGCCTTGGGCAGAATACTGGTACAACACAAGCTACCATACGGCCATTCGCATGACCCCCTTCGAAGCTGTTTATGGGCGGTCTCCTGCAACCATTCACTCGTATGTGCGTGGAGAGACGTTAGTGGCAGATGTTGAGCAATCCTTGCGCAGCCGAGATGAAATTCTTCGACTCTTGAAGGAAAGTTTGGTCACAGCTCAACAGAGGATGAAAATTAATGCCGATCGTCACCGCCGCGAGCTGGAGTTTGCGCCTGGTGACTTCGTCTATCTCCGGTTGCAGCCTTTTCGACAATTGTCGGTTCGAACCAGGGGAAACCAGAAGCTATCTCCCCGTTTTTATGGGCCATACCAGGTGGTGGAACGCTTAGGGACGGTAGCCTATCGGATTGCACTTCCCGCTGATTCACGGATTCACCCGATCTTCCACGTCTCGCAATTAAAAAAACAGTTGGGCCGCTCCGACCATGCTGCGCAAGAGCTTCCCCAAGTGCAAGACGACAGCAAGCTGCTGTTTGAACCCGCTGCTATACTGGATTTTCGCTGGAGCAAGGCAGGAAAGAAAGTGCTTCAGGAAGCCTTGGTGCACTGGACGGGTACAGCTTGTGAAGATGCTACGTGGGAGCCATTTCCGGAGTTACAGCAACAGTTCCCTCACTTAAATCTTGAGGACAAGATTCGTCTTTCAGAGGGTGGGAATGTTATGACCCATGGGCATAAGGAGCTAGAAGATGGACACGTGGAATTGGAAGCAGCCGCTGAGTCAGACAGTGGCTAAGTTATTGGACTTGTGATGTTGCCTTACGGAGTAGTTATTATTGTGTTAGGATAATTGTTATCAGGATAGGATAATTGTTATTTAAATTTGATTAAGTTGTTATTAGGATGAGGTCTATCTTGTGATAGAACCATAAGACTAGGAGTTATCTTGATTAATTGTATTTAAGCGTTAAGATGAATAAACAAAGCAGGCATAATTTAACCCAAATACTCCTTCTTCCTTTAATTCTAGGAGGTTAGTCACCTCTAATACGACTAAAACCATTCTATCAACTGCAGATCACTGCAAAACCTTTAAAGGCTTTTTTCTTATTTTTCGCTAAGTAATCAATACATTATTAATTATACATGTTGTACATAGCAAATTATTAGGTAGCCTTGAAATAGTGCTCTAAAACTACCAAATAATTTCTCGTTATATACATTATTTAATCTTTTTCATCAAGCATAACCAACCATTTGATGATTGGCAAGATTGTCCAAATTTGAATATGATTTTGCTACTTCTTTTTATTAATCAAATCAAAGTTGGCACCAAACTATAATGGCTACTTATATTAAAATTGTTGTTTTCACATTAGCAGTTAGCCCTATTCATGAAAATGATTTTACTAATAAGCTTACCGCATAATATTTTTGAATGACATTAAAGTCATTGTCAAACAAGTTGTCAATCTCCACATATTTTAACAATGAAAAACTATTAGCAGTACATTCCATTATTCATATTGACAATTAAATAATTCGTAAGGTTTGAAAATATCAATCTATTGCTTTCGTATTTTGCCAGAAAGCTAGAAAATATCAATCAGTTGCATACCCAAAAAGAAAATTTATTAATCTGTCATAATTTGAAAGCTAATATCTCAACTTAGAGTTCTATAAACAAAACTCAAAATTGTAGTGCGTACTTATAAGTTTTTAAGTTATTAATCTTATTCATATATAGCTGGCTTGAAATTTCAACCCCTCATTTGATATTGCTTTGCTCACCAAGGTCCTATAATATATTATTGACCCGCAAACTCCTTCTTCAACCTATAGACAATGCTTTCAATTTCGTGTAAAATTCTGAGCCACTGTAAAAGAGACAAACATTGGATTTGGATGTTAATGGGAATTCAAAAGGCACTCAGCCACAAAATAAAATAAAATAAAATAAATGAAGGAATTTCACAAGTGTTGCTTCACCCTTACCAACCACAGTCAACCAAATGAGTTGACACACCGCAAAACCCTTTGGTCAACACTGTACAGCTGCTCTCTATCATTGACTTGGTTTTGCTAATTGCAAGTAATAATATAGATTCATACTCAACAACAATATGATACTCTCTCTAATTTCCATGGAGACCGTGAAAGAGTAAACAACTTAACATTTCAGCCATGACTTCAAATATACTCCTAGTCCTAGCAAACTTTCAATGTTTTTATTCTTTGTTTTTCCTCCTTGGATTATGACTTGGCACCATTTACTAGTAGACTATAGACTCCAAAAATTGAGTAATTATAGAATATTCAGAGTACTATAAATGCATATTTATTCCTCTTATATAATAGTAGGTTCTATAAATTACATTCATGGTATGATCCACAATTCATGTAAAACTAAAAGGGAGGAAGTATGCATTTATGATACCTAGAGCTTAAAGTATTCAATAATTTTCTCCAAAAATTAAACATAATTTGAGACAAAAACTCATGCAGCATAAAGTCTTTGGAAAATTATTAGGTACTCCCGGAGTACCATAAATGCGTACTTCCTCCTCTCACATGAATGGTGGGTCCCACTATGAATTTAATTAGTGGGACCCACCATTCATGTGAGAGGAGGGATCACGCATTTATAGTACTCCAGGAGTCCACGATAATTTTCCAAAGTCTTTTGTCAAATTCATAGCAACTCAATAATGCTAATGTGATTTCTCAAAAAAAAAAAAAATAATAATGCTAATGTGGATCATTACCTCCTTTTTGGGTAAACCAGAATGGACGACACGTCCTAACCTTTTAAAAAAAATTTGGTACACATTGTGAACCAGCAGAAACCAAGCACTAATAAAGAAACATGGAAATCTTTAGACTGCGTAAAACGTGGGACATTTTTGAAGTCTTTGGCTTGTGGGTGTATAAATTGGAATTTTGGGCTTCACGGGCACATAGTGCTGCAGCTGAATATTGACTTTGATGTGTAAAAAATATGAATACGCTGGTTGACATAATTTTTTTCTTCTTTGTTTTTGAAAGATTGCGTAATTCTCCTTTTCATAATTTTTCCCTTCTACGTGTGGTTGTAGAAAAGTCGGGAAAATGCGTAGCAGTACAGTTTATTTATTTTATTTGTTCTAAGGGTTAAAATCCAAAATTCACTTTATATGTTTCACCAAAATTTATTTAAGTCTTTTAACTTTGTTTTTGTTCATTTATGTTATTTAAATTTCAAGTTTATTCAATTAAGGTTTTTTTCGTTACGAATATACGATTTTTTTTTTTTTTCTCATTAATCACGTGCGAAGAACAGATGCGCGAATCCGGCTCTGTGCACTGTGCAGTGTCTTTGTCAAGCATTTTGTATTGTTGAGCACGTGACAAACTTACAATAATGTTCTGAACTTCTGATACTAGCCCCAAAAGGTGAATAGGTTGATTTTTGGGTGGGTTTTTTTTTTGTTGTCTTTTTGTATATTTTCCTAGATTACATTTTTGCTCTTTTAAAGCATTTTTTTTTTTGAAAAAAACAATTTTGGTTTATATATATATATATATATATATATTGGTTATTATCAATTTAGTTTATACATTTTGATAGCATCTAATTTGGTATTCTTATTTTTAACTAATTTGAAAAATACCATATTGATCCATACATGATGTAGTCACTATCCATTTGATCCCTAGTTTTTTTCTTTTATATATATATATATATATATATATATATATATATATATATATAAAATAAGAAACTTGAAGAAAGAGCACTTACATATGGGATTACCGCTGTTATTTAGTGAAAAACAATCTAATCATCACTTGACACATAAACAAGTTGTAATAATTTGTGTGGCAAATTGTGTGTCCATATAAATTTTTTTTTATTTGTGCTTCGTGTTATATAAGTCTAAAGAGCAAAATATTTGCTGGGAAAAGAGAGGCAAGATTAGTTAGGAATTCAGGACTTGTGAATTCAAGTCAACATGCAGTGATATTTATACCTCCATTGCTATCACCATACTCTTTTCTCACTATCTTTATTTCCTTCTTCTAGCTGAATTTTTTCTTATTGAATTATGCCTGATTTTTTTTTTTTTTCAAATCTCAATTATAAGATTTGGGGTATATCTAATTGTATAGTTTTTGTTTTGTTTTATGTGTGTCATATTTGGGATTTTTAATAGATTTGATATTTGGGTTAAGATTTTTTCCTTCAAAAGTGTTTTCTTGGTTTTTTAGGCACTTCCTTACTTCTTTTTCATTCCCTTATCTATATATATAATAATAGATGAAATTGAGAGAAAATTCAATTAGATTTCAATTGAATTCTCAATTTTGCACCACGTGTTTTTTTTTTTTTTTGGTCAAGTGAGTTAATTGGATTCTCAATTTTGCGCCATGTGTCCTATCTAAATTTTTAAAATTTTTGTGCCAAAATAAATAATATATTAACACCTAATACAAAAACTAAGAAGACCACAAAAATAACCTAAACAAGAACATGTCATCTGGACACTTCTATGTAGATCTCTCAAGCTCCTCTCTCTCACTCTCTCTCTCTCTCTCTTAAATGTTTCTCTAAATATAATTTCAACCCCTAACCACTTGCTACCATCGGCAAACAACTCCTAACCACTTGCTACCATCCCTATTAGTCAATAATTGAGTGTCGTACTCCGCTACCAATCCATACATCAATTCATCAATGGATCATCTGTTACGCAAAGGGAATGAGAAATCTACCCATAATCCATAGATCCGGAATAATTAAATTCCAAAAAAAAAAAAAAAAGTGCAGATTAAGTAAATTCAATTAGTAAAATCTTTTATCGTCGAATAAAATAACTTGAATTTGATATCTGCCTACACTAAAAACCAATTGGTCCCCATTTGGATTGAGGAAGGAGGTAAGGGGAGTAAAGGAGGAGCTTGACATTCATGGAGGGATCTATTCATTAAATTTGATATTCGCCTACATTAAAAACCAATTGGTCCCCATTCGGATTGAGGGAGGAGGTAGGGGGAGTAGAGAGAGAGTAATTCAACCCCTAACCACTTGCTACCATTGGCAAACAACTCTTAACAACACACCAGCAACCCCCCAATGTACAACAAACAAATTTGTAAGTAAACTTGCGCCCCTTTTATATTCATATTCATTGACTTATGAAACATTGTCAATTCATTTTCTCACATATTTTTTTTTACGGTTAACAACTCTTTTGCTTCATAACTAACCATTGAATTTAACAATATCAATATTCAAATGTATAAATGAAATTTAAATCCCGTATGAGGATTAAAATAAGCATCCATATGAATTTGAAAAATATGGCTTTTGGAAACAATATTTCATTATAATGCTATTTGGAGATTTTATTTATTATTAATTTTGTTGTTGTCATATGCCTTTTTTGTTTTGGGTTGCATCTCAACAATAAACAAAGCCAATGATCCAATTATTTATGGTAAGAATATAAGGGTATGATTGGGCAAGACCAATAGTTCTTTTTCTTCCAAGTCCAATGTACATGACTTGTTTTTTGGAGACTACAAAGTTGCAGTTGTACCTTAAGACTACAATTTCCTTTAAATTTTTTTTAATATTGTTACATATTTTGAAAATCTAATAATTGTAGTGCATATTTTTTACACTCTTAATTATTATGGGCATACACTAAGTTGAAAGTGGTATTTCTTGAAATTTTTCATATTGCATGAGATAAGATCTATAATGAAAAAATATATAGTTGAATTTAGTTATACAATTAGTAACAATGACCATACTTTAATACAAGTTTTTTATACAGTTAGGTAGATGATATTTATCGATTAAAAATTAAAAATATATTTAGTTTCTCAATAGGTAAATATAGAGAGATAGTATTTACTTAGATCCAATATGGGGGATGACAGTCAAAAGCGGTAAACATTCATCAATAGCTAAAATATAGCATTCCATATGAGTGTTGTTACTTATCTTTGAAAATATCATATCCAAAAACAAACAAACCAAAAAAACATGAAAATTATAAATTCAGCCCATTTTCAGAGAAATTTGTTTAGTTTACGAGCTTTTATAATATTTTTTTTTTTTTTTTTTTTTTTTTTTCCCATAGTTTGTAATGCTCTTCAAAGTATATACTAAGTTATGTGTGACTTTTAATGAAGCTAAGCATTGCTAGAAACAATGGTATCATATAGTAGAAAATAGAGTGGAACAAATGAAAGCTCTCAACGAAAGCTATTTATTTGTCTTAATTCGTGAGTGAATTTTGGTTTGGAAGATTCACATATGAATGAATTTGGAAATATTTCATATAAGAATCATGTAACATAATATAATAGTGGGTGAATGCCATGGTTGAGAAAGAAGATATTTTAAAGTTTGATTTGTAAGCCAGAGGATAATAGTGTGTGTATGTCATTTGATAATTGTATCTTTGACCTTAAGCTTCGCAAATCTTTTTTTTTTTTTTGAGAAACAAACACACACACACACACACACACAAGGGAGAGGGAAAGAGATTCTAATACAAAGGCATACCACAACTCCACTCAAAAGCCATAGTAACTTTTAAGGTAGGGTGGGGCAAGTTATACTACACACAACACACTCTCTTAAGCAATGTGGGACAATTACCCATTCTTTTTTTTTTTTGAGAAACAAACACACACAAGCTTCGCAAATCAAATGTACATAACTTAACATTGACTCTTGAGGCATTGTCATTGTCCAATGTCCATAGTTCAAGGCAAGCTTTGAGTTATAAATTTTTTAAGACAAAACTTTTTCTCCTGAATGTTGTCATTCATGGTCATTTTATGTCATGTTGAACTTGATATCAGAATCATGTATGAAACATAGCTCCTACATGCACCCTTGGAAAGTGGCTTATAGTGAAGCTTATTCGCCTTCTCAAAAAAAGTGAATACTAAGGTCGCTATTCAAGTGGAAGCCAAAGCTTTTTTGTGCGCAGTGGAATTAGCAGGTCAAAAGTGGTTTTGGAATGTGGTAATTGAGGGTAATTCCAAAATTTGAGTTGAGGTAGTGACCAATAGCTCCAAATTAGTGCACTAGAGAACTGTTAATTTTGTTGTTAAAGTTAGATTGCTATATGCAAGATTTGACCGGTTGGAGTTTAATTGGGTGTATAGGAATGCTAACAAAGCTACACGTCTTAGCAAGATGGTTTTTGTCAAACTCTTTTCCAAGTTATTTTGGTGAAGGGATTGGTCCCTTAGGAAATATTGTCTTGGCATGACTAATTCTATCTTTACGTTTATTATTCTAAATGTTAATTTCAATTTTTTTTTTTTAATTCATAATCAATAAGCAAACAATTTATATATATATATATATATATATATATATATAATTGTGATTGTTTTTAAATGTACAGTGCATATGCACGGGGTTACACACTAGTATATACTAAAATCAAGCGCAAAACATCAAGATCCACACGCACGCACAAACACTAAATTTCTCTCTCAAAATTCTCACTCTAATTGATCCACTGGATCCATCAAGGTTGCCCATGAGCATTGGATTGTTTCTAAAATAGCTAAGAAAGCCGGTTTGCTAAAATTTTACATAAATTTCACCAAAACTTATTGAAATGTTTTGTGAAATTGAAGTTTTGGTTTGTTATATTACTGATATTACTTTTTTTTTTCTTTAAAGATGTGTGAAAAAGTGTTTTTTTATTAAATTAATCTTTGTTAACATTATGTGAATTTCTTTAGATCCTTTAAACATTTATGTCATACCATTTAGGGCAAGGCCCTTTGGACACTCTCTGGGGACGTCCAACCAATATTCTTTGGTCTCTTTTATTCTTTGTTTATAGATTCTTAGATCTATTTCATGTTCTTGTGTTTTAAGATAGCCTCTTGGGTTGGTAATCTTGCTTTAATTTTGTTATCATGTATGGATTTGATTAATTATAGATTTGAGCTTTGGGTAATGGTTTTTTTTATTATTTAAATTTTGAGTTGGGTATGGGTTTGTTTGAGTAATATATCGTTTTACTTGCCTTCTTCTTTTTATTTTTATTTATATAAAAAAGAAAAAAAAAAAAAAAAGAAGACGTTTCATACTTTTTATAGTTGTTGATGTTTGGTTTCAATTCAATTCCTACGGAAGGGCAAGACCCATAAGTCAAGCTAAAAATTGCTGCCACGATTTCAATTTATTCTCTAATTCTAAATTGTTTCTTTCTTATTATTAGCTTTACTTATTTAACCTCTAATTTTGATTACACAATCTGTATCCTTATCAGTTCTTCTCTCAAATGTATAAATTTGCTAACGTTATTAACCCTATTTGGTTAATTAGATTAGCTACCATTTTTTATTTGAAGAAATTCTGAAATTAGAGAAGTTGGTATCTTAGAAAACATAAATAGTTGTTTGCTGTGTTAGTTTCATCTGGAAAAACTGGGTCCATTATGTTGACCTCATTTCAAGTTATCCTTATATATTTGAAATCTAATCATATTGGGCATGATTAGGACTCTTTAACTACCATTCACATCTGTACTTTTTTTGCATGTTTAAATTGATGGGGTTTCTGCAAGAAGAGCAATTTTGTTCGCTCAAGAAATTGGGATTAGTCATTCAATTTTTTTAGGGAGATTATCAATTCTCTTTCTAAGGGTGACGTGTTATGTTAAATTTTTGGTTACTTGGTAAAAGATATGTTGTCTTTAGTTTAATCTTTTCAAAGATTTTTCTTCTCTCATACTTATAGGCAAAGGCAATGTTGTAGCACATGCTTTAGCTATGAAAATAAGGTTTACCTTTATTAGTTTAGATGGAATCTATTCCTCCAAACATTGTTAATTTTGTCCGAGCTGATTTACCAACCACTTGAATAAATATCAAAAGGTGGGGGGGGGGGGGGGTGTTCATGTGCTTCTGTTTATTTTTACTTTATATGTATAGTTTTGTAAAGTGGTCAATTTTTATACATATATTATGTCATTGGCTTTGTAGATCATGGCTGATCCAGGATTGATAAGGATGGCCTATGAAAGCATGAAGAAGATGAGGCCTCACTACAAAACACGCGGGTCTTAGGCCGTGTTTTTTGAAGCCGCATTTGCAAAAATGCAACTACAGATGGTTTAAAGCCGTGTTTTTAAAAAACACGGCTTAAAGCACACACGAGAGGCTGCATTTTAAACATGCAGCCATAGAACGCGTCTAAAGCTGCTTTTTCTTGAGCTATAGCCACATTTTTGGGGGTGGAGCTATGGCTGCCATAGGACTTAAGTATTTTTTTTTTTTTTTTAATTCTTAACTATGGCCGCGTTTAAATGCAGCTCTTTTTTTTTTTTTTTTTTTTTTGAGCAAAAGACGATACGTTTAAATGCAGCTCTAGCTTGCCTAAAGTTGTGTTTTATAGACGTGGTTTTAAATTTAGTCTGAAGCCGCATGTTTAAAATGCGGCTTCAAATTTAGTCTAAAGCCGTGCGTTTAAAATGCGGCTTTAGTTTGGATGGGGCTACGTTTCTTAAACATGGCTTCAGGTTTTGCCTATAGCCGCAGGTTAAAAACGCGACTTTAGGCCTTGTATAAATAGCATAGTAAACAATGGACAAACCCTATTTCATCAGCCTCCATAGCCACGTTTTTCTTTTCTTTCTTCTCTTCTTCTCAAGCTGTCAGCTCTCACAAATAGTGCTCAAACTCTCATCCTCCACAAAGGCTTTAGCTTCACCGATTCCCATCATCCTCATCCATAAACTCTCACCGATTCATCAACCTTCTCACCGCCGCCACTGAAGCTCATGCACCATCGTTGAAGCTCATGCATCATTGCCGACCCACGCACCATCGCCGACCCGATTCATCATCCTAGAGAGAGAGAGAGAGAGAGAGAGAGAGAGAGAGAGAGAGAGAGAGTCTTCTTTCATTCCCAAACCACTTTCTAAGATCTTCAAAAAAACATCGGCGAGTTCTCAATCACCGAGTCGACTCAAGTGAGTTCACCCCCCTTTTTCTCTCTTTCCTTCAAATTTCGATATTCAATTTCGCGATCTCCGATTATTTGATTCGTAATTCTGGATCTATTGTATGCAATTTTCAATTTCACGATCTGGGTTTTAGGGTTTTGTTTTTATTCATGAATTTCTTCTCAACTCTGATACATCTGGTTAGATTTTGGAGATTTAGGGTCTTTGAATTAGCTTCATTTGAATGTATTTTATGCTCAATTTTGTTGCTTTTTCGGTTTTTTATAGCCACGTTTTAAACGCGGCCATTGGTCCTGGCCTATAGCCACGTTTGAAAAAGTGTGGCCATAGATCCCTCAGGCCAATAGTCACGGGGTTTAGGCCACGTTTGAATACGCGGCCTAAAAAAACGTGGCTATAGGTCAAATCGTCCTATAGCCACATTTTTCTGAGCTATAGCCGCGTTTTAAAAACGTGGCTATAGAAATTTTTTTTGTAGTGCCTAAAGATTTGAAAATAAATGTGAATAGTTGAAGCATATCAATGAAAGAGGAGATGGCTAATGCCACACTTGAAGAGCTGGTAGTTGTGTGCCCATGCAGATGCACAGTTCACCTATGAATTGAATGCATTCATTTCTCTATGAGAAAGATGGATCAATAGGCTATTCTTGATAATGATAAAAAGATGAGTTTAAGTTGATCTCACATGGTAACTTAGGATGAAGGAGATTATATACAAGCATGATATTAGTTTTGTCATTTGTGGGAGTAATCATTTTGTGCTTGTGACGCTTTTCATGTTAGTAAGGAGTGTGTGGGTATATATATCAATAAAGAAGATAATTAAAAATTTGTCTTGGTAGAATTGAATGGTGAAAAAGAATGCATATGGCCAACCTAAATTTTTTTGGACTTAGGTTTAGTTGTTGTTGATACAATATATTATTTCATATAAAAAATATATAGAAAAATGATCCAAAATTAATCTATGTATAATAATTAGCTTATTAACTTAAAAGATTAATTTAAATTAAACATGTCATTTGAATATTTAAGGGTAAATTCTAAATTGAGAAAATTAATGTAAAAAAAAAAAGACTAATATAATTTTTAAATCTAAATTCAACTTAAAGGGGATATTACTTAAAATTTTAATACTAATTCTATATCTCTTTCTCTATGTTTGAAACTCACTACCACCATAAAATATATATATATATATATTAAAAAAATTCCTAAACACCATCACCACCTCAAACCCACTACCCACCACCACCACCAGAACCAATCACATTCTATGTTTGAAAAGAAAAACCCAGAACACCATTACCACGTGTCTAAAACTCAACACCATTGGAGGGGAAAAAAAATCAACCGACCCACAACCCACCAAGTAGTAGCCAAAATTAAGAGCATTAGCATTGGAAAATTCCAATGCTACTCTATTTTAGCATTCTAAAACACCACTTTATCATTATACCATACCATTTTACAATACCTCCAGTATCCCAAAACTCTATTTTTATTAAAATATTATTTTTTAACCTTTATTTATTATTTCTTTCCAACCGTTTTTCAGTCTCATTTTCCTGCGCTTTCCAACAGCCATTTTTATTCCTCTCTCTTTCAACCTCTAGCACCGGTTCAATACACAACACACACACACCCATGATACACCGATCAACCTATCCAAACCCATCACCACACCCACACACACAAACACAAACATCAAACCAGCAACAAAGCCACACACACAAACACAAACCATTAACAGAGCCACACACACAAACCATCAAACTAGTTGGAGCCAACAACGGCCAGCACACCCACCACCCAAGCCACCAATCAGCAAACCCAAGCCACCGATCTGAAACCCACGCCGCCAATTTGAAACCCAGGCCACCGATCAAAAAAATCATCATCGGAGCAAGCCCATTCAAACCCATTCAAAAAAAATCATCACCGGAGCAAACCCATTAAAAAAAAATCATCACTGGAGCAAATCCATTCAAAAAAAATCATCACCGGAGCAAACCCATTCAAACCCATTCAAAAAAAATCATCACCGGAGCCATCAGAGCAAACCCATTCAAAAAAATGAGAGAGATCAGAGAGCAGATGGAGAGCAGAGACGAGGGAGCAGATGGAGAAACAGAGAAGGAAGAGAGAGAAGAGAACAGAAAAAATGAGAGAGATGAGAGACAGAGGAGAGAGAGTCAGAGATAAAATATTAATTTTTTTTTTTTTACAATACTGCTGCAGTGCAATTCTATCTTTAGAATTGCATTGTAGCAAGTATTGCAAAAAATTTGCAATACTTACCTTTACAATTCTCTGATGCAGATGATTTTAAGGCTGCAAATGCCAAATTTCCCTTAGATATGGCATTAGCATTCTCCAATGCTAATGCTCTAACCATGACCTACATCATAAACCCATCGAAATCATCACCAAAATCAACCCATGACCCAAAAAACTCAAAATCGATGACAGGCAAGATAGCAACAAGGCAAAGGCAACTAGATGGCGTGTAGAGGTGCAATGGGCGAGATGGCGATGGGCGGTGGCAGTGAGATGTTGAAGGTTGGTTTGAAAGAGAGAGAGGCGAGAAAGAAGAGGAATAAAAAAAAAAAAAAATTTATGTTTAGCATTTGGGTTCGTACCGTTCTAATGGTAGAATGGTACAGTTACAAATGCTTAAAAATTTTGGCTTTTAAAATATTTATGTAGCTTGTTTTTTGGTATTTGGTATGCTAAATGTTAAAAATTTAGCATTTAGCATATGGTATGCTCTTATTGGACCCAAGATTGGAGCAAGGGCATTGAGGGATGCCATTGTGCCCTCAAAAAATAAAATGCTCATACGTAAGACTTTCCCCCTCCTCCTCAAAGGGCCAACACACCACTAAATTATGAGTTCAAATTTGGTAAGGATGAGGTGTAAAATTCATGTTTTATACCATCCATTAATAGATTGCCACATTAGCTTACATCTACCACACCTAATAATATCTCAATAAACGCCCAATTGAGTTGGATTTTCAAATGAGTGTTATAATTAATTGGGTGTAGTTGTGTCTATTCTTTAATACGTGATATGATGATGTGATATGTTGAGATTGGAGAATGTAAAACTTAGGTTTTACATCACATCTTTATAGAATTTAATCTCCCTAATAATATATATATATATATATATATTGTTTATTTTATGTAGTTCTTGGTGACATACTACTTTTATATAAATAATTTATATAAATATATTATTATTATTATTATTGTAGGGATGAAAGGTCTGGATAAGGATATTGGGCCGTAGGCCGCACCCGAGGACGTCAAAGAACCCGAAAACAAAGAAGTATTAGTGAAGACAAGCAGATTGTTGGGCCGAGGAAGAGGTCTAGTCATAATAAATAGGTGACGTTGTCCGAAGAGCCACCCTTCCTCGGCCAACAGAGTGGAAGCCTAAAGTCCGACCACCCATCAAGTATTGGGCAATGGGCAACCGTGCTTGGGAGGATAAGCTTGAGAGAGAGGTGAGTCAATAGAGAATATATGGGAAGAAAGCTATTACCACCGCATTGAATGCTTTGTACCTAACCAACTGGTTGCATTAATGTGAAAGTGATATTTGAACAGTGACTTCTAGCTTTACAACTACCCACATAGACTTTAGGAAGGTGTTGATGAAACAAATATGAAGGAGATTAGCAATCTGATCTACACATGGAAGGCTAAAATGAAAGAATGGAAGGGAGTATAAAAGGGAAGGATTCCATTACAGAAGGGATCATGAGAAACAAGAAAGAAAACTATTATGTAACCAAGAACTTTAATATTTGTGTAAGCCTAAGAGAAATATATATAAGAACATACCATCCTCGGACTTGATCGAGGAGTGTTTTTCTTTTCAGCTTGTTTGCTTTAGTCATTCCAACACCAACTAGCCTATTGTGATTCGTATTTTAACTCATTAAACGTTCAGTAACAAATCCACTCTCTAACAAATCTATTGTTTTGGGCTTATTAGGCAATTGTTCAAATCTTTTGGGCTGTAGATCAAATTGGGTCCTTACAATTATTATTATTATGTCAATTTTTATTCAAATATAGAAATAAAATCTTTTCTATTTTATCAATGTATTAAAACTTATGCTAAAATATTGTTTTGGTAAACTTTGTATGGATTTCTTTTTTTGTCCATAAATTTTAAAAAAGTTTTTTTTTTTATCCTTAAACTTTTTAAAAATATTTATTTATAAATAATAGAAGGATGATTTAAAAAAAAAAAAAATTTAAGTATGAAAATGTAACCCATACAAAATTTATGGACAAAAATAATATTCTAACAAAAAAAAAAAGACAGTTTAACAAAAACTTTAAAACTAACAAATTAGACCTTAATTTTTTTTTATAAAAAAAATTTTTAATTAGAAAATTTAAAGTGTAATACTCCGTCAAGAAGGCAGAAAAACATATATGAAATTATTCAAGCCAAATAAAAAGAGCATCTATACTATCCTTTACATAGTTTGCAAATTGCAATTGCTATAGAGCCCATTTGGTAAGAAATTTTTAGTAACATTATTTAAGTGTTGTGAAGATACATGTGGTGAAAAAATATTATAAAAATAATGTTGTATTATTTAAATAATGAAACTTATTGTTTAAAAAACAGTACCAAACAGCCCCAAATAAGCAAAAAAAAGACCAAGAGCGAAGACACTTATTAAACGGCAGTTTCATAGTAAAAGACTGTATACTCCAATTGAATCTATACATTCCTTCTCGCTTCTCAGTGAAGTCTAAGAAACATCAACTACAGAGTACAGCCTACTCCCAGAAACAGAGTTCGCAAAAACAGGAATTTGTAAACACAGTCTATGGTTGCTAAATTCACGTAAACCAGCTCAGCCCAGAGCACAAATACCCAATTAATTTCACAAGAATTGAGTTCCCTTTTTTTTTTTAGAGAGAGTTTCAACCTATGGCGTCCGCTCCTGATGATAACTCTTTATCATCAGACTAAGACACCAATCATGGTGTAGGCGGGGATTGAACCCCAGATCTCTTATACAACTATCAGAAACTTTACTAGTTGAGCTAACTGGAACCAGAATTGAGTTCCGTTTGAAACCACTAATGCCAATTCTTTTTTTTAGAAACTAATTCCAATTTAGTACTGCTACCAGATAGAAAATGAGTATCACACTCAGACTCTATTACTGTTAAAGTGTTTGAGTTTATTATTGGCCAAAATGCAAATTGTATGCTTTAAATTTTACTAAAATTTATTTCTAAAAAAGAAAAAATTTAAATCTGTAACTTTTGTAACATTGAGTTTTTTAAGTTTTACTTTTATTCAATCAAAGTATTTTAATAAAAAAGGAGTGAGGAGAAGGAAACTATTAAGATTTTTATTTTTAAAATATATATTTTTTAAAATAATAATTTTTGTAATTCTTATGTATTTTTGCCTTATAATTTTTATTTCAGGGTCAAGGGTGTTACCATGTTAGTTTAATTTGACGTAGGAATTAGTTTACCATATTTTTTAAGTTTATGGTTTAATTTGTTACCTTTCTTAAAGTGAAATTTGTTACCTTTCTTAAACTTCTAAATCCCATCATTTTTCATTTCAATATTCTAAATTTCAAAACTACTCGATTCAATCTTCCGTCAAAGTGCCGTCCAATTACGTTTAGGCCTGATTTTAATATTTGAGTTTTGGGGAGTGGGGTTTGTTTTTTGTGTTCTTCATATAAGGAACGACACCGTTTGGGTATTAGTTTTTTTTTAAAAACATTAACAGCAGCACTAGACGGAACTTTAACAGAGGACTGAATTGAAAATTTTTGAAATTAAAAGGACTGAAATGAAAAATGATGAAACTTAGAGGTGGGTTTTGCATTTTAGCAAAAAAAAAACTAAAAACAGTAGTCAAGAGAGTGAGAGAGATCTGAAAGAAAAGGATCGTTATATTCTAGGGCTTTAGATAATCTTTTATGTTTCAATTTGTTTCTCTGCAAATAGTTTCTGGTGAGACTTCCATTTACGTTAGTAATTTCGACCTCAATCGAGTTCCATTTCCTGTCTCTGTGTGTGTTTTTTAACATTAATTTGTGTCTTGTTCAGTTTTGTGTGTTAGTGTTGAGGAAAAAAAATGGAAGGAACAGAGCAGTGGAAGTATCAATTGGAGCAGTGGAAGAATCAATTTGAGCAGTGGAAGAATCAATTGGAGCCGTGGAAGAATCAAGCGACGCAATGGTTGAACCAAGGGATTGAATATAGTCATCAGATTCCTCCAACCCAGCTCTACTCTGCTCTCGCTGTTTTGTTATTCACAATCCTCTTCTTCCTATTCAGTATTGCTCTCTCTCACATTCTTTGAAACCCAAAGTTTTCATTTTTTTGATGTTCAATATATTCAGTGAATCTTGAAAGGTTAGTAATGTCTTCTGTTTTTTAAATTGCTTTGTGTGGCAGTTCGGTTGTTCAAACGTGCGAAATCGGATACAATTGTGTTAACTGGGCTTAGTGGGAGTGGGAAAACTGTTCTATTCTATCAAGTAAGCACTTAGCATTGTTGGATTTGTGTTCTTGAAATGTGTTACTTTGTGAAGAATTTGATACTTCATTGCGTTCATAATAAACATTGATAGTAAATTGGCTGAGGCAACAAAGGGTTCGCATGAAGGACTTTTAGGTCCAGTGCAACAAACGTTTTCTGCATACTTGTCTTTTTTTGCTCTCATGACTTAATTTTTGGGGTACACGGCACCAATCTATTTGGGCAAACTAGTAGGGTAGGAAAGTTTTGTCAAATAACACATGTATGTGTACAGTGTAGTGTTAATGTAAACCCAATTACTCAACTATTGTATTCTTTTTTTTTTTCAATTTGATTGAATCGGGAAATTTAGCTATTTGTATTATAAATTTGGATGTCCCACTGTTGATCCAAGATAAGCAGTCTCAACTCATGGGCATTAATGGGTTGTTACTTATGCAGTGAGCTGTAGTTTCTACTCATTATAACGTCTATCAAATATTTTTTGCTTTTAATTTGGAATAATGTCTCCTTACATTTCTGCAACAAACCTTACATATCTCGAGCATGCCTTTTAGACTATTATATTGGCCAATCATGTAGTATTATGTCTTGATGTGATTCATTATGTTACATTGCATTTTTTGTTAGAAGAAGGTTTACATTTTCACCTAGGGGCACAAGGAACTATCTAGAATCTGACACTTCATGTGAACACCACTAGCTAAATAATGTAGATTAAGTGTCTTGGATAGTGATTCATCCGAAAGAATAGAGAAAGCGTTCTTAATCTATAATTTTTCAAAACCCATGGATTAGGAATACATTGTGAGATGGAAGAAATAATTGTCATGATGTAAGCTGTAAATTTTCATTTTCATTTTAATTTTTTTATACACACGAAAAGGTTTTGAATTTAATACTTCACCCTTTATACCATTGTAATGGGAGAAGGAAGTGCTGTTTGAGCTACAGCTCATTGGCTTGAAAAGTATTTCATGGTGCCCCAACTATTATTTTTAGAATCTTTGTTCTGTTAGTTATATGCTCTGAATCTGATTGGGGCATCTAATGAGCTAAATTTTGCTTTGATTGCCCCAAGCGAGATCCCCTTTAAAAGTTACCTTTGACATTAAACTTGGTAGGCAAACAATATCCAACCTGTTGGGCTGATAAAACTTCATAAATGTAATCTTTGCATCTATGAACCCATACTGCAAGTAGAAATATGGCTTAGTTGAGTAATAGTTGTTCAGTTATGTAGGAGTCGTATTTCTGTTATGCCTGTTGAGGCGCCATATTGTTGGAAATTCACGGTCAAGAGGCTTCAGGCTTTGTTTGAGGACTCAGGTTCTGTTGCATAGCTGTTTGTACCATAAAATTGGTACCTTCCCTGCCTTTGTATTGGTTAATAACAGCAGCTAAATAAATATGTGGCCTTGCAAAATGCCACATGTTGAAATTATCCTTTCTTTAACTTTAAAGTTCACCTGTTAAGGCAGCATGGAGTAGTTGTAAGTTATTACTTAAAAGAGAATATGGACACACCAAATTGGGTGAATGAGTACTGGAGACACTTTGTCATGGACAACGAGAATTACATACTATGGTTGGGGCTGGGGAGTTTGGTGTCATGGTGAAGAATAAGTTTTATTTAATTTTTTGGTTTTCTTATATTCAATGATATTGGGGAAGAATTAGTGGGGAGAGTCTTGTCGAGTTTTGTTGTTATTCTTAGCTAAATAATTAGCAAAGAATAGGATATTTTTGTGACAGCTGAATGAGCAGTCTTTTGAATATTGGTTGTTTAGTAATTTGTACAGTTCAAGCTTCATACTTTATAGCACAATTTATTTTCTTCAATTCATATATTAGTGTTAATCTATAGATAGCCCATGCTTGTGGTTAGTCAAAACCCTTATCATTTCATTTATCATCATGCCATGGCATTAGAGGTAAAATAACTTGGATGGCCTTTGGAGAGAAGTATTTTCAGTGCGCTTATCTTCAGTAAATGAGTCTTTTTTTCCCCTAAGCAGAACAAGATTACTTAGTTCATGGAGTTTTTAGAAGTTTGTTTCTAAAGAATGCAATAGTTTTCCTAACCTGCACTAGAAAAAAAGAAAGAAAATGGAAATGATTCAGATATTATAATCACTTGTGTTAGAGGGCTTTGTAATAAATAATATTAGGTGAGCTTTGAATTTTAATTTCATTACTGTTATGTTCCTATGATGTTTACTGTTGCTCAAATATTTTTTAAAATCTCATGTTCAATAGCTTTCCCATGCATCGCACATGTTAGCGACTAGTTAAATTATATGGTGGAATGCTTAATGAAAGACTAGAGAACATTATTTTGTGCTGTTCAGCAACCTGGAAGTTCTATTCCTTGGTCTTTGCATTATTTGGTTATTTATTTATTATTATTGTCCAATTTGTTCTGAAGCTTTTGGAGTGTCGGAGAGTGGCAGTTAGGAACTTAGGAAATAAAGTGTAGTGTTGTTTATAAGGGGTGATGTTATGCTTGACTTAGTGCCTTTGCAATAGCACAGTGGTTGAGCATTCAAGGTGATTGAACCTTTTATCCACAAGATTAGATGGTGTTCCTTCAATTTTTATTTTATTTTTAATATCTCGGGCTCTTGGTCCTTTCAGTAGTGATTCTTCTATGCTCTGTTTTTAATTGTAATTTTATAGGCTGACTTTCCCGTTATTGGCATCATGTTTACTAGGGGCTTCCCTTTTTTCTCCTAAGAAGCTTTTATTTAGCAGAACCCATATACTCCTCATATTGCTACTAATTAATTTATTACATGACATAGTTTATGCCTTACAGATGTCAATCTTACCTTTTATGCATGGTTTTATGCTTGGTCCAGCTTCGGGATGGCTCTTCCCATCAGGGTACTGTTACATCAATGGAACCAAATGAGGGCCTGTTTGTGCTTCATTCTGAAACAACAAAGGTATCATATTTTAACTTCTTTTTGTAAAACCAATGCATGAGCAAACAAGTGCAGCCAAATGTCTCTGTGCATACTGATTTTCTCAAATCACACTTCTTCTGTATAATGAGAGAAAGCATGCCAACTCCTTCAACTGTCATGTGAACATAAGATTAATTCTAGTAGTTTCTTTCCTTGTCATTATATTGTTTTTTATTTATTGGTTATTGAATCTCAGAGTCAATTGAACTGAACCTTTCTATCTTTCCATTTGACAGAAGGGAAAAATAAGGCCTGTTCATCTGGTTGATGTTCCTGGACATTCTCGTCTTCGACCCAAGCTAGATGAGTTCTTGCCTCAAGCAGCAGGAATTGTTTTCGTGGTGGATGCTCTGGAATTCTTACCAAACTGCCGTGCTGCTTCAGAGTAAATGATTGTTATTTATTTTTGGCCAAAGCCACAATATGTGGTTAAAAAATACTGTTCTTTTCCCATCATTTACTAATTTTCCACACCCTGCAACCATGACTTGGACCTCATGGGTCCCCAATGAGTCCGAGCTCATCCTTATGTGTGAGCAACACATGGTTACCATGGGAATCGGTGTACTTCTTTTGGGGTGGGCATTGGATCTACTCTTATGGGCCTCACTCTCCCCTCCTCTCCTTAATTATCTTAGCCCAAAAGAAAAAGAAAAAACAAAACAGTTAGTGAACAAATGGAAATTAGAATTGACAAAGAGATATGTTGCACACAAGGATACTAACATTTCTTACTTGATTGCAAAAGGTACCTGTATGACATCTTGACTAAGGCAAGTGTCGTGAAGAAGAAAATTCCAGTTCTCATTGTCTGCAACAAAACAGACAAAGTGACAGCACATACCAAGGAGTTTATCAGGAAACAGATGGAGAAGGAAGTGTATGGCTTCTAAGTTCTTTTATATTGAATTGTTCATAGTTGATTACATTTATTGCACATTTTGCAAGCTGTGTATGGGATTAAACTGCTTGTTTTGCCACAATTTGCTACGATTTGCTCTACATTATTCATAGATGAAGAAGAGATATCTCTCCATTATGTAAGAAAATGTTGCATTAGTATTTTGGATTGTCATCCTTGAGTCACTGCGAAAGTGGTTGTTCAATGCAATATCTTTTGTGTGTCCTTCATTCTCAGCTCACTGGATGGTGCTCTATATATTTGCAAAATACTTATGACATGTATGCATTAAGTTATTCTCTCAATGTTTCATCCTTGATCAATTGCATCTTATTGGACATTTTTGCAAGTGGTTGCTTTTGATCATGATTCACTCTAAGTAAATTATAGAAGGAAGAGATCTTTGCCATTACACCAATTGTCTTTCAAGAAAATTCTGCTTACAGTATGATCATTGTGATTTTCATTCATAATCCTTCAAGAGTTAGTTGTTGAATTTGGATTTATATTCCTTAGCTGAATGAAATTACAATGTGATGCTTATGACTCATATTTCTAACATATTTTCTATCTTTTGACAGTGACAAATTAAGGGCATCAAGAAGTTCAATTTCGGAAGCTGACATTGCAAATGACTACACACTTGGGATACCTGGAGAAGCATTTTCTTTCTCTCACTGTGATAACAAAGTTACTGTTGCAGAAGCTTCTGGTTTGACTGGTGTGACAAATCAGGTGGAACAGTTTATCAGGGAACATGTAAAGGCCTAGCAAGATGTTCTCTAGATTTCTTGAACTGTGATGTTTTTGCCTCTAGAGCTTGCTTGAGTATTCATGCTGTTTGGAAAAGCTCTAGGAAGCTTTAGACTCCCAATTGAACTTCAAGGAGAGAAACGAGGGGAAAAAAGTGGGCAGAGATCCATTTGGGTGCATGGTAGTGGTCTGGTCAGTGAATTTGACAATGAGACACAATTGAATATGTTATTTTATTTAATTTAAAAATCTAGGAGTATTGACTGTAGTTGGAGTAATCATGCCTTTGCCTCTCCAAGCTCACCAACTAGTTTTTGACCAACTGCATGACTTTTGATTTCATTTGCATTATCCATAGTCTTTCATTGATCTTTGCCTTGTTTGTGGTTCATTCTATTTTAATGAATCATGGGCCACTCCATCAATTTTCTGATAATATGGAATATCACAGCTCCATCACAATAATCTAGGACTAGACCATACCAAAGGCCAAATCCCCTAATTTGGAATGTAATGTTGGCATGACATTGCGTTCCAATTTCCAAAACCCAGTTTAATGATGTGTATTATTAAGTAATCGACCAATTCAACCCTATTTCTGGAATCCTTACTTCACAGATCACAGTGTTCTTTTGATGAAACAGACTCTCAATTATATTCAATGGAAATAGTAAACAGTAGTAATCCACTATTTTACTCGTTTGAGCATTATGAGACATGTTTTATCTTAGTTGAAATTGAAATTATTCATAGTGCTTTAAATTTCCATCACTTAAAAAGTGGATCCCACTTGTGAATCTTTATATGAAAGGAAGTACATTTGTGAATGGAGTATTTCTCTCGGGAGATGTTTATTACAGTGTGTTTTCATAAATTGAAATCGTGACACGTGTTTAACAGATTTTACCATTTCTCTAATCTTAGTATATTAAGGATATTGTCAATCTAATTGGTGTGTTTATCTTCAGTTAATCAAATTTTACTATGGAATTCTAAGAACAAATTCTTCCAACCTTATAAGACCTTGTACAAATCTACTCGATTGTATGACATGTTCTTCAAATTTATTGCGAAATTCATCAATGGTTGCAATTTGGTTGATATTCAACAAGGGAAACCCCGTTGGATCATTTTCTATATGCCTATCAAATCCAACATATAACATGAGAAAAGGCAGTCCCAAGTTACAATTTTGTAACTCACAGCGTGTATACTACGCATTTGTCAAGGGCAACAGTAGCGTTGTGGTTAATGAAAGAATAGTAAACTGAGTGTTTCTTTACTTCAAATCAAAGAAAAGGGTGAATCTGAAAAGAAATGTTAATACGGAAAAACTTTGCCGAAATCCGTTACTAGTCAAGATCAGCGTTATCAAAGTTATAAAGTATTAAAGAGTGGGAACAACTTTATAGAGAAAACAGAAAAGTCTCTTTCAAAAAAAAAAAAAAAAAAAAAAAAAGGCAGGGAAATGGAAGAATCATTACAAGCTAAAGACCAATACTGTGGACTTCGAATTTGGCAATGGAGATAGATATAACAAATATAGCAATCCTGAGGTAACCAAACCATATGGCTGATGATAACTTAGTTGAACTCATTTACAAATCCCCCATTAAATAATTCATGAGTGCTTGGCAGGTCAAAAATGAAGTAGAATTGAATTGAGAAACAATTAACAATGTTTGGCAATTTATCCAAGCACATAAATATTTAGGACATATACCCCCTCTGGTGGACACAAAAACATGCTTATCTGATTTGTATCCTGGGAAAAATAATGATCACCAGCTTATCAACAATTTTTACATCCTTCCATTGCTGCTCGATGTAAAAAATAATGACACTAGCAGCAACTCTCTTAGAAGATAAATACTGAACTAGTCTTTCATATGAAATGGTGTGGACCCTTGTTTTACGCTCAGACCCTTGTAATTAACATGGTCGAGGGCAGCATTAGGCTTCTGTTTCCTCAACTAATAATCTGATACGAATTTGGAAATGATCTTGACAACCATATGCGCTTCAACCTAAGAATTAAAGCAAAGATGAAATAGCATGGAAGATGCATCAACCCCACTGCGAAGTACCTGCAAAATCCACAATGGCAGCAGAATGGTAGGATTATGAGAAGCAATAGAATAGTAGATACATTTTGGTGAGATTAGTCTCATCTTCACAACAGTGGAGAGTTGCCAACTGAACATTGGAAATCGCACAACCGGTGCTGCCATCCTTTCAATAGTCTCTCTCACTCACAAAGCAACATAATATATTTTTTCTTTAATGTGGAGGCATATTATTGGCAATAGATTATTATTATTATTTTTTCTGATGACACGGATTCTCACCAAGGCAGGCCCTTTGGACCCACCCTTGGCACTTGCAATGATAGAAATCTACCATATATAGTACTTAACCTAAAAGTTAAAAAGACCAAGTTATATAACATCTGGACAATCATTATCTGATAACATGATTCCAGTGATTTGAACTGCACTCAGAGATATTTGGCTGCCATCTAAAGGAAGAATGATATTATTGAGGAAAATTTCTTGCATTTTGGAGGCATAGATGGCCAATTGGCAGTATATATGATTTCTTCAAAACTTTTCTTTTGTCTATGTTTTTGGAAAACAAACTTGTCTTTTCATGTTGAGAGTTAAATGCATGTTTTTGCACAGAATAAGGAGGTTCAAGAATAATAGTAGTATTAGCAATAGTAATAATTAAATAGATAATGACACCATACCATAAGGGAGCATATGGAGATGACAAATCAAGAAATGGATATGGCCACCTGTAAAAAAAAGAAACAGAAAAAAGAAAATGTATAATTAAAATGAAAAAGTAACTAAGAACATAAGAATAAAAATGGAGAGGGAGAGAAAGAATAGCAACAACAAAAACAACATTATCAAAAGTATAATAATAGACAACTAAATGGGAAAAATGTTTTACCATATAGAAATACATGCATGGATGACCCATTGGAAAATGACAAATATAGCTGTCCACAACACAAAATATGCAATCCGAAACTTCGGAAATCGCTGGGACAAAGAGATATATAGTTATAAACTTGCAACTGATCATTGAGAAGATTAAAATAAGTAGAAAACAATAAAACCATTCAGGAACCAAACTTACCACACAATTTAACATTGTTTCACCAAGCAGGAAAACAGCATTGAATGAGTGCATACTAGCAAGCAACTGCAATTGAAACAGCAACACATTCCTCAAATGAAAGGGATTCATTATTAGTGATACAAAGAGAAACTCAATTTGTATTACCTAAAAGAGCGAGAGGGAGGGAGCAAATGATGGGGGAAGTGCAAAGAAAATTTTATTTTAATTTAGTCCTGTTTAATTTTAAAAGTCAAGTGTATCTTTATTAGTCAATTGGATTTTGTTTTATGTCTTATTAGGTAATTAGGTAATTAGTATTTTATTCAATTACCTAGAGTTAAAGGGTATTTTTGTTATTCAATAATTGAGAATTTCCTAATCAGTCAGATTAAGGGTTTAGTTTTAGTGGGCTATATAAGGAGGTTATTGTACTCCTATGGAGAAAAGTTTATGATGAATAAAATTTCTTTTGGATTTTTTTTTTCTTTTCAATTGTCTGGTGTTTGCCTCTAGCCAACTGTAGGTGCTAACTCCAAGCAATCCTAGGTGTTGATTTCTAGGGTTTTTCTTTCTTCTTTCGATTTTGCTGTAGAATTTCAATTGTTTTTGTCCTGTGTCAGCAGGCATGATGGATGTGACATTTGCATAAAACTGCTAACTCTTTGCTTTCTGCTTGTTTTGAGGCCTGACTTGCTAAATTGCAGAAACAAGAAAATATAGTTGAAAGGAACTGAGTTTACTGCCTTCAGCCCCACAAAATAAGACAAAACTTGTCACTGCCAATACCCCCAAAGATCTTTCTCAAAACCAAAACTCATTTTTCTGCTTTCAGGGTTTGGTGGTTTTGGGAAGTGGTAGAGAAGACTTCAAGATCAATGAAATGTCAGAGTCCAATTCTGACTTAAAAGTTTTTTCTTTCAAGAACAACCAAAGTCCTTGATTTAAACCCTTTCCAAATGATACCATATCCGTCCTATCAGTATTCTATATTTAAAGCATATCCCTTTTTGGCTAGTAAAAACATCTCCTTCAAAAGGGCATTAGAATTCAACCTTAAAGTCAGCAAAAAGGGCGAAGGGGTCTGAACAAGGTATGGTTTGCATGTACAGAAACATAAACAGTTAAATTATAGGAAGCAAACCAGGCGGTGTGATGATAAGGTCTGTACTTACAAAATCCAGTTTATACTCGTTGGACATAAGAAAAGGATAAAGAATGAGCCAAAATACGCAGTCGGTGAGCGTCACAGCACCTGCACACATCTATAGGTAGAAAAAAAATGAAGTAGTAGATATAGAATCACTTAAGATATGTTTACTCAAGTATTAAAAGCAAGTTAAAAGAACAGTAGTTGCCAAATGTGGTTAAACTCATACAGATAAGCAATCAATGACAGCATAGTGCTCAAGATTAGTGAACCATATATATTCTTAAATTTCCTCAGGAAAAAAAGAATAAGAAAAGAAAGTTCATAAACTTCTCTGTTCAACTGGTAAGGGTAGGATAAAAATAAATACATAAATAAATAAACACAAGCCAGGTATTCCATTCTCAGTACTAACTAATCAAGGGAATGTACAAAACAAAACCATAGCAAGTTTAACATTTTTTCTCCCCTAAAGAATCAGCTCATTAAAATTACAGTCCTAACTAAAGGAACAAGATGAAGAGAATATAGAAAACACTGAAAGCAAGAAAGAAACTTGAATGACATAGTTTAAATTCATACAAAAAAATTTAGCAACTGAATTTTAGAAGAAAAATCACCTGAAAAATGATTTGAAAGATATAACCCCATACACTTGCAGTCTGGCGAGAATGAGGTGCTTCATGGGTATCTGGACTCTTGGACATATTGGCCATATCTGCACTCTGTCCTATTGTGGGAGCTAAATATGTTCCTTGCTCTGCATCTGAACTTGCATGATCAACCTCATTGCCTCCAACTCTATTGTGCTTGAACAATCCATAAATGGAGAATAAAGATCCAAGCTACAAGTTGAAGTTGAAACCATAAGAACCTATAAATGATGATGTAAAGTAAAATTGAACACAAGGAGCTACCATACTCCCAAAATCAATTAATGACATTGAAGACAGATGGCTGTTATGTGTTCCCAAGGAGGAACTCAATAGCCAAGTAGTGCAGCAAACATCTTTATACAAGATGATTAATAAAAAAGAATAAACAATAATTTAACTAGTCCAAAGAACAAAAGAGGTATACGTTCCAATTTCATCTCTATGAGACTTTACTACAATTTAAAAACAAGGATCTGTACAAGAGTGTTTTTAGAGTTGAAAAGTATACCGCAAAATATATCGTGACCAAAGTAAATGTCCACCTGTGCAACACCCAAAAAAACAAAATCACAAAAAATATAGTCAGCAAAGTGATCATTTCTCTTTATTACTCATGATCAAACTTGAGACTCGAAAGCTAGTTAAAGAAATACTGCCTCATTGAAAAACCAATCTCAAGATCCCTTCCCCACCCCACCCCCCAACATCCAACAAAAAAAAAAACTCTTTTTCCTTTTCAAATTGTTCATGGAGGTATTGAAATTATTCACACAGCAAAAAAATATAAAGTATAATAAGGAACCATTGCAGCATCTGACATAAGCTCTTTGTTATTGACAAAAGTACACAATATATTCTCTCAAAGGGGTTTTCAAAAATCCGTAAATTGAAACCGTGCTCCACTATAATGTGAAAAAGTATACCATTATCTATTTACAGCATGCTGAATAACCCGCTAAAGAAAAATTAGGGCCCCCCACTCAGGTTGCACAAGAATTGAAGAATAATGCAGATTGTGATACTTAAAGCAGGAAAGTATCAAATGGTGACATCTAAAATCACAATACAAGTTAGAAGAGATTTCTTTAAGTGTACCTTAGGTACATATATTTCCAGGTAAATAGATGAAAGATATATAGATGGGACTAGGATGGCTTACTGAGTGTAAAAGAAAAAAATGCCACCTCCGGCATCAGCAACATCTGCGATGAGCAACGACAAAAGCACAATCAATGCTATCATTCTGTAAACAAGCAGCCAGGCAGGATGGATTCCTTTAAGACATGTCTTCCAGGCTTCATCCTCGTACAAAGTCCTTGATTTTTCTTGCTGATTTTCTCTCCTCTCCGGTCTGGACTTGTTGAAACCTTCATATTTCCATATTAGAAATGATGCCAAAACCATCGAGGCTAAGACCCATAGTGCACAGAGGAAAAACCTCCAGTTCAACCAATAACTTGGAGTGTTTGTATCAGTACTAGTCATGACAGGCTCCCAAGTATGGGTTGAAGATCCTGTTAAGAATCTAAAGATATTACTTCTACTTGCTTCACTTTTTATCATATTTTGTAGTTTAATTCCCAGAGCCAAATGTTGGGTGAAAATTGAATTCACTACCAAGTGCACAGATGAATGATGGTGAAAATTTTAAAACCAAAAAGGGTTATTCTTAAAATTTGATGACTTGAAACTATAAAATGGGGAAACAAGTTTTATGAAAGAAAAACAAAAATGTAATCAAGATTCCAAAAGAAATACAAAAAAAAAAAAAAAAACAAGAAGCATGTGCCTGCTATGCTAAGGGTTCAATGAGATTACGGTGGAAACTCAAACATCTGAATTTTCCACAAACACTTCAATTGCTAAACACATTCTAAAGATTAAAACTTTGAAGAACCCAACAAATTAACAATACAAACTACTATGCCTCAATGAAATGGAACCCAAATCACAATTTTTTTTATAAGTAAACTTTACTAATGAATAAAAAAGAACAAGTCCCAGTGTCTAAAAAAGAAAAGAAAAAAGAAAACAATAGGAAAAACACATGGCTAACAAAGGCCAGACTTCAAAAATTCAATCCCAACACAATTCAGTTTAAGAATTTTCACAGTGAGTGTTATGCAAGTAAGGAACAAACAACACAAGGAACTAAGAACTAACACGGGTTCTCTTCTCGTTAATATTATCATACACAAACAGAGATTCTTTACTTTGGATTGGTTTTTACCCAAAAGGTCATGATCAAATAATAATAACAATAATAAGAAAGAAAAAACACGTAAATTCCTATAGAAAAAGAAAGGTGTGGCACTTACGGTTTCGCCAAACTAAAATGCAGAGAGAATAGAGGTGTCAAAATGTAAAAAAAGAAGATGCTTTGCTTCTTTCTATTGCAATCAAAAGAGAGAGAGAGAGAGAGAGAGAGAGAGGTTTAGAACAACACAACAACAACCTTTTACAAAAGACGGGTATGCTTTCGTTGTCTGATGTAGCAGGCTTTTCTGGGATTGGAAAAGATTCAACAGAGAAGATAACGCACTACACACATTTTTTTCTTTGATTTTTCTCTCTCACAATGGATTTTATTTACAACATGGGTTTGGTTTTATTTGGAGAAAGAACGCAAATTCTATACGGAACCAGAAAACCCACACACAAAGAGACACAGACACAGTAGAGTCACACGTACACCGAATTTTGGACAGGTAGTAATTAATAATAATAATACCTACTCAAATGGAAACAAAATACACTGTTTCTTTCTTTATGTTGTTGACGGTTTTTTTTTTTTTTTTTTTTTTAATAATAATAATAATTTTGATGCAGAATTTGGGTCAGTCTTTGCCTTTGCCTTTTCTTTTGTCAACAGGCTATGATGGTGGTGTTCAATTTATTCATCCCAACTCCCAAGTACTTGGAGATGAATAAAAGGAGAATTTTTTTTTGGGCAAAGAAACGGTCCCAAGCCACAAATTGATCAGACTGTTCACAAAATCTTGCTATACATGCCCAAAAAAAAAAAAAAAATTTACAACATTTTATATGGAGGCACCCTTATTTGTCATGACTCCACTCTTCCATTAAAATGACATGTCATTTATATAACAATCTTATAAGGTTGGTTTGAACTTTGAATACTTGAATTTGGATTTGTATTTGAATTTTAAAGCAATAATTTTAAAATGCCTTAATTTCAATTTTATAAATATTGAAGTGTATCATACGAATTTCTAAAATTTTATGGGTTCAGAAATTATTTCAAATTCATGAATTTTAAGATTTAAAATTTTTTTGTAGATTTGTCAAATCTAAATTTTTGACTCTTTGTAAACTATCCAAATAAAATATTTGAATTTTAATCACCCAAATTCAAATTCATATATCCATGTCTTGCTATTCAAACACACCATAAATATGGATGACTGTTTAATTCACGCATGTGTATTTGTAAAGTTAGATCATGACCTTGTCATGATTACAGTTTATAAAAATAAAACACACAGTATGTATGTTGCACTAATATAATAATTATCCAAAAGTATAAATAAACAAAATTATTAGAGTTGGAAAACAATAACCCAATCTTTCTTTATAAACTATTCAGAAAAAATATCTTTCCTTATAAACTTTTCACTTACTTTTGATGAATAGATGAATATACCTTATCTTTTATTTATTGCCACAAATATTTGATTGGCCAAACCCACGTGATCTAGCTTTCGGAAAGAACAAGGCACTGAAGCAGCCCTACCAAACAGATAGGACTATATATACATGTTTTTTTCTTTTCTTTTTTCTCAATACATACTTTACATTTCATTTCCCCATTTCTTCCTCCAAATATCGCAATCTAGTTCAATAAAAAAAAAAAATCGCAATCTTAATTTACTTAAAAATACTAAAGTCATAAACTATTTTACAATTTTTTTTACAAACTGCTGATGTGAAGAATGATTATTGGGAAGTAAATAAGTGATGTTAGTAGTGAGTTCTAGTAAGAATTTATCACATCAATAATTTATAAAAATATTGTAAAAAGTTTTGTGTTCTGTAGCATTATTTACAAAGCTCATTGTTCTCTTCTGGTAAAAATAAGCAACATTGCAATTGAACAGTTCATCTATGTCAGAACCTTCTTTTCAATTTCATTCCCATTTGAGCTTATCAGCTATCAAATCAACGGGTAATGACCCTAGAGGCACTGATGACTCCACCTCTTCAAACGAATCACTATCATAATTTTCGTACTCATCATCGTCACTATCATTATAGATGTCATCTTCATCATAACCTTCTGATTGGGGATCATCTTCAGACACTGCCATTGAGCTGCTTGTACCATCTTCGCTTGTCAATATTAACGCTGGATAGGAATGCTCTGTGGCCTGTGAAATACCCTCAAATTCCTCCACCTTCTTCAAAAGAGCATCTGGACCAAGATTAATCTCATCCAGCAACAATGCTTTGCTTGACTCAATTGCTCGCTTCCATAGTGACATCATTTTAGAGCTTGTTCTCACTGTTGTGGCATTACCCTTACAACAATCACCATCATCCTTACCTGAAAAACACGATGAAAAATGAAAATTAAGGCCAATCATTTTAGAGTCTGTCATCATGTCACAATATTTACCATAACTGCAAAGTACTGCTAGGAAAAGTCAATCCTTTTAGAACTGGTTTTTCTTATTAGTATTATTATTATTATTTAACATATACCACATTTGAAAGCAACCTCAAAAATCCCACCTCCCATCCAAGTTGTTCAAATGTGCAATTCAGAAGAGAATACAAAAAGAGCACTTGCTTACTGGTAATGCAATTTCAAGGAAACTACTCTTGGAGCATCTACTAAGGGCCTCTTTTAACTTTTTCACAAAAAACAGGATGCGTACCTTCCTTTACCAAAATCATTTCAAAGTGGTGTCCAACCAAATTGCACAGTAGCTTACTAACCAAAATATATAAATAAATTGCAAAGTAGCTTGCCTTATCCAAAATAATGTCTAGTTGTCTCCTTAACTGTGGGGCCACTACAGCTATTCTTCCTGAATTTAACTAAAATCTAGTGGCCAATGGCGGCTTCCTTGAAATTGGAACGAAAGGCTTTTTTAAGACATGCTACTATGTCAACTTTTATCATATCGTTTACCATCCATGACATGGTAGTCCCTGTGCATATGAAATGATGTATCCCAATTTGCCATCATCTATAAGACTAAAACCCTTCTCAACAACATATTGTTTTCCTATAAAGTACATCAAAATCAAGTGCCTTCCCACCCCCATGCATAGAATCATCCAGCTGTTATCTACAATTTGATCTTTGCATAATATCATCTTACAGCATAAATAACCTAATATTGCATGCAATAGTACCCTTGATAGTGTGTCAACAGTTCCAGATAAAATTTCAAAGGAAAGTTGTACAAATGCAATGTGACTTGTCCCATTCCTTTTCGTAATGCATACCTGAACTTTCCAAACCACCTGCAATGCCAATTTTAGGGGGGATTGCAGGTAAAGGAGCATTTGTATACATTGATTTCCAATCTTGTCCCCTCCACATCAATATTTGTTCACCTTCAAAAGATAATAACACACAAGGAACTAAGTCCTGTCCAAATGGAGAGGAAAAAAGGTTAAAAACTAGGACAGCATGGCAACCAGAATGATAGGTAAACTAGTAAAGAATCTAAACACCATCAAACAACATTCAACATATCATAACACACTTGTGTAAGGGACTGCCTATCAATTAACAGTATAAAGGGGCCACCATCTAATGCAATGCTTTGTCTCAGGCTAACAAGTGCATATGCAAAAGATGCTGAAGGTAGGATTCTATCCAAGCCCCCCTACCTAGGTGGGACTAACACTCATAATGATCCATATAATGACAAGTAAAACTTTAGAAAGGTACCATTTCCTCTGAGCCACAACATCTTTTTCTTTTTTTGCTAGGCATCTTTCCTTTGGACCTACATGTATAGATGCTAGAATTCAAAACGTTTGTAATATATACATATGGACTATGATTGTTGAGGAGAGTTCACTTTGCGGTGAGCCAAGCCCTAGCAGATGGGATAACCCTGTTAGCCCATGCCAAGCCTGTCATTAGGTTCTTCTCATATGTAGCTTGGCTGTCTGGGCTTTAAAAATGTGCAAATTAATCACAAGTTCAAGCAAATGCAAAAAATCTGTCTAGAAATGTTCATAGGAACTACAAAATTTTTGTTTAACTAAGACATCAAGTACCACCTTGTGCTTTTACAAATTTCAAAACAAGGAAACAACAGCTTCATAGAATATTTTTAACACTAGAAAGAAGTTACACTTTTGGTTGACATAGCAATAACTTCATTTGGAATGCGACCTTTTCATTGTCTTATGTGGGGAATTTGGAGGGAGCCAAATTTTCAAAGGCATGGAGAGATGTGTTAAGATCAAGTATACTTTCTTATATTTTTGGTTTGAATGGTGTACTATGATTTGGGTTATCTTGTAATTTACTTGATTAGATGGATAATTAAAATATAGTTCTGTCTCTACCATTTTAGCTCTCCTTTTCTTTAATAATTTTTGTTATTACTTATCAGGAAAAAGAAAAATAGAAAAGGACACCCAGCAGTGCAATAACTTAATTAATCTACCACAATCAATTTAAAAATGTATTGACAAGAGAGCCATATCCAATGAGTTCCTTCGTAAGCATCCATATCCTCCCCCATCCAAACTTTTTGGGGATTCAGAGGACAAACCCTGTTCCATCATTTTAGTTCATTAGGTCAAGACTCAGGACCTGAAACTCAGGCCATTATAGATTAACCTCAAGTTCATATTTCATAGAAGCCATTAGATACCCATAGTTTATTACATAAAATTCCTGATTAATATATAGTGCCAGAGTACTTATCAAATATATACATAGTGCCAGAACATACCTTCTTTTAATCTTATATATTTTCTTTCCAATTTGAGACCAAACTCTATTCTTAAATTTAATACCTAACAATGTGTACGTGCTTATATATAAGATTGTGTTACATTAATACCGCTTGAAAGTTAGAAGAACACAAATGTTACAGACCTTAAGCTTAGCACCTAACTTCTTGTAATCACTTGTGTGCATCCCTTTGCAGTCAATTTTCACTAGTGGGCTTCCTTCAAAAGCATTCCTAACATCTTTCACCAAGGTTATGTATACTCCATTTTTTGCTGCAATGTGAAAGAAGGAAATAAATAGTTTGAATTGACCACCAATAAAAATAATAAGGGTAAATTGCAAATTACACCCCTAAAGTTTGGAGGTGATTGAATTTTACACCCTGAAGTTTCAGAATTTGGATTTTACCCCCTGAAGTTTGGTAATATTTGGATTTTACACTTTAACGTTTCAAAATTTGGATTTTACCCCCTATATTTTAGAAGTATTTGGATTTTACTCCTTAAAGTTTTGGGGTGTTTAAATTTTACACCCTAAAGTTTCAGAATTTGGGGGTGTAAAGTCCATACAACCTAAACTTTAGGGGGTAAAATCCAAGTTCTGAAACGTCAAGGTGTAAAATCCAAACATCTCAAACTTCAGGGGCTAAAATCCAAATTTTGAAACTTCAAGGTGTAAAATCCAGTCACCCTCAAACTTTAGGGGTGTAATTTGCAATTTACCCAAATAATAAAACTTGAGTCTTGATGATGCTTAGATAATAGACTTTGTCCCATAAATAGTGCAACTAGAATCTCTGACATGAAAGCAAGCCTATAATACAGGAGCAACTTGCAGTATACACATTCAAATCCATAGACACTTCAGATGGTTTAGTATATACAAAGTATGTACAGTGTGACATGGTCATATTGAATTGAGGCATTCTAAGCCCATATTGAAACTGAGGTTGGCTGTTTGCCTGAGCAAAACATCAACAGATCTGGAACCCAGGTGTTGGGACTGGCTAGAACAATTGGCATGAAAGTGTTTATACCATGACCCTTTTAGAATAGAGAGACATATAGTTCAGGGTTCAGCTATTTCTGGTTATCCAAAGTATTGCTTCACATCCTATGGCTCTAGTTACAGAGAACAGATAAAAAAGACAATGTGAATTAAATATGAAACAAACTTTATGACAAGGTGGTTATTTATAAGAACAAGTGACGGTCCTGGTGAATTTACCTAATTTACAAATTGGCAAAAGTTTTTCTCCCTGCTTCCGAAATTCATCAGCTTCAGCTTTTGTTAATCCTTCTGGAGCTTCTTGGATAAGTTTTGGGTAAACCGGAGTAGCTGGTTTCCAGAGCATTACTGGGTACTGTGGACGGGTGCGATAATTGTAGTTTCTGCCACGGAAAAGATAAACTACACCACCAACGCGATGAATGATTTTTCCCCCAGTTTTATCCTGACATTATAAGAAACTTGAGCATGATGCAAGCATGAGCTTTCTTTACTAAATCAGAGAGAACATAAAATTTGAATTCAGCCTGATAATGAACTTAATTGGTGCATAATTAACTTAGGAGGCTTAAACTTCTTAGGAGAATAAAATTTGATGTACATTTTCATAAGTCGAAAAACTGGCCTTTAAATTAAAAAATAGAGGCAACTAAGGTGATTTATGCGCATACACACTTCCACAAAAGGCACTATTTATTGGAATTGAAGTGAAATCTTAAAACAGAATACACGAAAATCCAGTAGTAGCATCTATGGTTAGTGAAATGTGCCATTGTTCAGTTAAAACAAAATGTTGGCATGGGCCTCATGGCTGCTTCTATATCTCACACCCAATATCCCATTCCATCTCTTAACAAAGTGATGGTAATTGAAGGAATGCTATTCCAACTTTTTTCTCTGCCAAATTACAATAAGATTTTATAGAATGAGATTTTTATCATCACATCCCATTCCTTGCAAAATAAATGGGAGCTTGAAAAGAAACTTTACCCACAAAAGGGCACCTTTAGCAAAACATCTCTATCACATGCTTGATAAGCAACAGCTTAGATAAATGAAACTGAGGAATACAAGAAAAATGGAGAGACTAATACCTCAAGATGGCGGCAAATGTTATCCATATCCACAGTGGGAACCCCTTTACATCGAACTTTACAAACCTTCTGCCCCCGCCAATGCGAATGTATCAACTCCAACATATTATGTGTCAACCCATCCCTCCCTATACACACCCAAATTTAACCAAACAAACATGAATATCCACGACAAAATACCTCCTCCAACCCATACATGACAGGATCATTAAATCATTTAAAGAAGTCACATAAATCATGGATTAGGATCCTTTAAAGTTCTTAAGGTTACTCCATGACTGAGCTCATAAAATCCTATTAATCTATTTTTAAATAAGGGAACTGAATTCAACAATGCATCATTTTTATTGTATACTAATCAACAAGTTATAAAATTTGTTGTTATTGATATTTAGACAAACTTTGACAATCACCATTTTGATTTCTATTTAAATTATTGATGGCGTGCCAAGAGACTTGTAGCTCAACTAACACCTCATTTCCAGGTTCAAATCCCTCATACCAATTGTAACTAATGAATTATCAAAGTTAAATAAAAAAATCATTGGCAACGTGCCAAAATCCAGTCCACTCGTCTCAAAATGAATGAATATGATTTTAGGTATTAAGAACTCCATTGTAAACTTATCCACTAATCACATGTAACATAACAATTTCTTAAGTCTCTAGTCGCCACCTAATGAGCTAACGAGTCCTTAAAAACTGTGGTTTGAATGAAAATTCAGCTACCATTTCTGAGAAAAGAAAGGAAAACGAAAAACGAAATTCTCACCAAGATTAACCTGGCGATTATCGGACAAGCGAGGTTCAACAAGCATTTTGATCTCCCATTTCTTCAAACGCTCACCGAGTATTTCCTCTCTCGTCCTCTTCTCCTCCACAAACTTCCCCAACGGGAACGGCCTCGCCATCTCCACGCGCTTCACTCCGTCGGTACCGGCCGGAGGCGAATTCAGCGACTCCAGCAGCCGAATCTTCCTATCCTTATCCCTCTTCTTCTTCAGCGGCGCTTTACCGGTCCACGGCCGCGGCATAGTCGGCGGAGCGAAGGGCAAGAAAGCCGGCTCCCGAATCGCGAGCGGCTTAACCTTGGGAGTCTCGGAGTAACTGTACTGGAACTCGAAGGGAGCGCCGGGGAGGAGGTAGGAGACGCCGGAATCGCCGATGACGACGGAGCGGCCGGCGTCGGAGGCGATGACGCCGTCCTTGACTGGCTTGTAGTAGTTGGAGCGGCGGTGTGGGGTTTTGAAGGCGGGGTTGGTTTGGGAATTGGAAGATTTAGGAGGGGCAGTTTGGGATTTTTTGAGAGGCGGAGGGTATTTGGGAATGGGAATAGGTGGAGGAGGAGGAGGAGGAGGGGTGGAGTTTTTTGTAAATTTGGAGTCGTTTGAGGGTGGTGTTGAAGGGAGAGAAGAGAAGAGATTGAAGCCTGGTAGTGATGCTACAATGGCCATTTTTAACACTAAGTGTTAGCTTTTTTTCGGATGAGATATTAGAGAGATGAGTGATGATGAATGTGATAGTGATAAGAGTTTTCTGGTTTTTCCGTTGTGTTTTGTAGAGGGAAGAGAGTGAGAAAGAGAATATGATTTTTTTTTTTTGAGCTTTGTCACATGATACGACGCCGTTCTTAACCTTTTATTTATTTATTTTTTTTTGGGTTTTGTATGCTAACATACGACGCCGTTCTTAACACTGTGATTTGTGAATTTAATCAAGTGTGCAAATGCTCTTGTTAAATGTGGGTGCATTTTTAATTGGGTTTTTGTCATTCATGATGCTCCCCTTATCACAATGTTTTTATTTTTTTTAGGGAAGAAAGGAGAAGTTATGTTGAATTTGAAATAAGACTAGGACACAAGCATTTCTTAGTATTTTTTTATAGAAATATTCATAATTCAAATAAGGGGTTAGATGCCATTGAACTCCAAGCTAATTGGCACCTTTTTTTTTTTAAATAGATTTTTGAATGAAACATATAGAAATATCCTTAGATTTCTTTTTTTTTTTTTCAACAAAAAGAAGAAGAAGAAGAAGATTGTTTGTAAGTATTGTAACAATAATAAAGTTTGCCACTACTCGAATCCATAATCTCATACTCCTAGAGTGATGAGTCACGAGAGCTTCCTACTATTAAGTCACTTTTACAGATGATAAACAGTACTCTTACTTATAACACCTCTTGAAAAACATAAGAAAATACCATTTGTAAGTTGTTAAACAACATATAACACAAAATCATCACATACATATGTCCCTAACAACAAGACCCCTATCACATATATGAAAGAGTAAGATAAAACGGCAGCGGTTTTGCACCACCCATACAAACAAAAACGCAGCGTTTCACGATACCCCTAAAATACCACTCATGCACCCTCACCGCACCCAATCAAAACCCCCCACAAACCCTAGCAGACCCATCCACCATATATAAAGCTCTCTTCATTTCCCGAATCCCTTCTCATCCTTTATTTCAGACTCTTTTCACAGAGACCCATTTGAAGCGGCTGGTTGCTGCGAATCGCAGAACCAAGCAACCATGCAGATCTTCGTGAAGACCCTAACGGGCAAGACCATCACCCTCGAGGTCGAGTCCTCAGACACCATCGACAATGTGAAGGCCAAGATCCAAGACAAGGAAGGAATCCCGCCGGACCAGCAGCGCCTCATCTTCGCCGGAAAGCAGCTCGAGGACGGCCGAACCCTAGCGGACTACAACATCCAGAAGGAGTCGACCCTCCACCTCGTGCTCCGCCTCCGCGGCGGCGCCAAGAAGCGCAAGAAGAAGACCTACACCAAGCCCAAGAAGATCAAGCACAAGCATAAGAAGGTGAAGCTCGCGATCCTTCAGTTCTACAAGGTGGACGATTCCGGAAAGGTCCAGAGGCTTCGTAAGGAGTGCCCTAACTCTGAGTGCGGCGCTGGAACTTTCATGGCGAACCACTTTGACCGCCACTACTGTGGCAAGTGTGGCTTGACCTATGTGTACCAGAAGGCTGGTGGTGATTAGGTCTTATGTTTTGTTTTGCTTTTTTTTTTTTGAGTTATAATATGTTTTAATTTTGAAATAGCGGATGATATGGATCTGAACTACTAGGTTGTGTTGTTTTTTTTCCTGAATTTTCTGGATGATTATCGTACTATTATTCGACTTAATAGTTTTGTTGGGATTTTGCTTGATTATCTGTTTGGTTTGGTGTTTTTAATTTCTCTGTTGTTTTAATTTGCTATTGATTTTGCTATCTTAAATTGAATTTATAGGATTGTGTTGTTGTAGTGTGATATTGCACACACACACACACACAAAAAAGGAAAATTAAAATTTTGATTTAATATGTGTCTTAGTTGGATATTGATTCAAAGAGTCTCGTGTCTCAACTTAGACATCCAGGGTTTTAATCTCCCATTCCTAATTGTCAAATAATCGAAGATGATATTGACTACTTTGTTAATGGGGAGTGACTTTATGTATTGTTTTTATACGTGAAATTTGTGTAGAAGATGAAAATGCTATCCGTTATTAACCTAATGTAGGATGTGAATTTGTGTGTTTGCATATTGTGGTTCGATTGTTTTGTGAAGATATCATTTTTGTAGCTTTTGAAAACACTTCTTTGAATAGTTAACTGTGTAGTGTTTGAAATAGTTATGTTAGATCTTGCTTTCATATGAGCTTTGTCCTATTGATCTAGTCACCTAAGATCAAGTCTACTTTCTTATATTTTTGGTTTGAATGGTGTACTATGATCAAGTCTCCTTTTCTTTAATAATTTTTGTTTATTACTTATCAGGAAAAAGAAAAATAGAAAAGGACACCCAGCAGTGCAATAACTTCATCAATCTACCACAATCAATTTAAAAATGTATTGACAAGAGAGCCATATCCAATGTGTTCCTTCGTCAGCATCCATATCCTTCCCCATCCGAACTTTTTGGGGATTCTGAGGACAAACCCTGTTTATCATTTTAGTTCATTAGGTCAAGACTCAGGACCTGAAACTCAGGCCTTTATAGATTAATCTCAAGTTCATATTTCATAGACCCTGTTAGATACCCATAGTTTACATAAAATTCCTGATTAATATATATTGCTAGAGTACTTATCAAATATATACATAGTGCTAGAACAGACCTTTTAATCTTATATATTTTCTTTCCAATATGTGACCAAACTCTATTCTTAAATTTAATACCTAACAATGTATTGGGCTACATTAATACTTCTTGAAAGTGAGAAGAACACAAATGTTATAGACCTTAAGTTTAGCACCTAACTTCTTGTAATCACTTGTGTGCATCCCTTTGCAGTCAATTTTTCACTAGTGGGCTTCCTTCAAAAGCATTCCTAACATCTTTCACCAAGGTTATGTATACTCCATTTTTTGCTGCAATGAGAAAGAAGGAAATAAATAGTTTGAATTGATCACCAATAAAAATAATAAAACTTGAGTCATGATGATGCTTATAGACAATAGACTTTGTCCCATAAATAGTGCAACTAGAATCTCTGAAATGAAAGCAAGCCTATAATACAGGAGCAACTTGCAGCAGCATACACGTTCAAATCCATAGACACTTCAGATGGTTTAGCATATAAAAAAGTATGTATAGTGTGACATGGTCATGTTGAATTGAGGAATTCTAAGCCCATATTGAAACTGAGCTTGGCTGTTTGCCTGAACAAAACATCAACAGATCTGGAACCCAGGTGTTGGGACCGGCTAGAACAATTGGCATAAAGTGTTTATATTGTGACCCTTTTAGAATAGAGAGACATACAGTTTTGTTGGGATTTTGCTTGATTATCTGTTTGGTTGTGTTTTTAATTTCTGTTATTTTAATTTCCTATTGATTTTGCTATCTTAAATTGAATATATAGGATTGTGTTGTTGTAGTGTGATATTGCGTGCACGCGCACACACACACACACACACACACACACACACAACCCCCAAAAAAAAAAAAAAAAAAAAAATCAACAACAACAACGGAAAATGAAAAATTTGATGCAATATGTGTCTTTGTGGGATATTGATTCAAAGAGTCGTATCTCAATTAAGACATCCAGGGTTTTAATCTCCCTATTCCTAATTATCAAATTATCAAAAATGATATTTACTACTTTGTTAATGGAGAGTTAGTTTATGTATTGTTATTCTATGTGAAATTTGTGTAGAAGATGAAAATGCTATCCATTACTAACCTAATGGAGGATGTGAATTTGTGTTTTTGCATATTGTGGTTTGATGATGTACTTTGTTTCATGTGAATTTATCATTTTCATAGTTTTGTAAAACACTTATTTGCATTATTAACTGTGTACTGTATGAAAAAGTTTTGTTAGATCTTGCTTTGATATGAGCTTGTCCCATTGGTCTAGTCACTTGGTGTAAATGGCTAGTTAGTACTCAGCTAGTATTCTTTTTCTAGACATATGGAAGTAGTAAGATGACTAATTTAAAGTTATTAAGTAGGGTGTTTGATATGGCCCATATGGGCAATGTTCTTGGTAAAACTGTCTAGTCCCTTCTATGTTAGGGCATATGTGTTGCTCAGGGGCTATTCTAGATTTTATGGCATTAAAGACAATGCTGGCACGTTTTGATAATGTGTGTCTTGCACATTAGAGCACCTCATGACTTCCAAATTAAGGATGTGTTGAAGAGCCCTACTTGTTGTTTTGCTCTACTTCACTTGAATTATGATTTAGGATCTTACTCATTAGGTAGAAGATTACGAAGAAGAATCCTGGAATTTTGTAGCAGAAGTGGTTTACTTGAATTGGAGTTTGGTGACTGGTCATGGTATTTGATACTTTTGGCATTTCTTTAGGCATGAGCTTGCATAATAACTGGAATGTCTTGCTAGAGGTTGGTAATTTGCTGATGATTTGAGTAGGATGGTATTAGTTGGATATGAAACTAGTGAATGTGATTGCTAAAGCAAGAGGGTGAGTGGAGTTGTATTTTGTGATTGGTATGATGAATTATTTAATAGTGGAGACGACCTATTTTCGTACCGGAACATTTCAAAATAAATGAATTTCGATTGATGAATTTCTATTCAAATAAATGAATGAATTTCTATCTCCATTTGAAATCAGCAAGAATCGACCTGATGTGCTAATTCGATTGAAGGAAAGTGAATTCAGGCCATGAACACTGTAATCCGATTTGGGTATCCCTAATTTTTTCTTCAGTTTCCCGTTGTTCTTCTTTTACCATATTGTTATTTGTCTTTTTAGCGTGATATGATGTGGCATTCCATGTGTTTGCCTATGTGTCAGAGAAATAATATTTAACACGTCAATAATGTCCAACTTTGAACAACAGGATTAAATTGACACGAACAATTGACACAATTGAAAGGCACTTAATTGACATAGTGTAAAGGCTAGGGATTATTTATACAATTTACCCTATTTTGTTTTAGTAATTTACCCTATTTTGTTTTAGTAGTTTCTACTCAAATTAGAATGTTTTTATTATTATTTTAAATTACTTATACTAGGGAGTCCTTGTCTTTCAAAAAATGAAAAGGATTGATGATAACATTTATAACAACCTTTAGAGCACTTGCATAAGTGTTTGTATGATAGAAAAGTAACACACTTTAGCCAACCAAATTCAAAATTCAACTACATCAGTTTTTGGCTACAAATCTGGTTGTAGCCATTAGTTACAACTTTCACTAAAAACAACCATTAGTTACAACTTTCACTAAAAACAATTAATATGACTACATATTTTAAAAATTTAATTGTCAAATTGTATGTTCTACATGTTCTTAATTCGTATGTAAAATTTTGTGTCTATTGATGTTATTTACTATTTGATTTATGAACTTATTTTTTATGCAGAATTTTAGGTTACAAAAACTTTAAATTTAAGCATAGCAATTGATTTTGGATCTTCTGAAAAATTTGCAAGCATAGAAGATATAAGAAAAAAATGTAATCCAATGATGAATTTGTTAAAATTCATATTAGATATTAAATAGTTGTAATTATGGGCTACAACAAAATTTGTTGCCAAACTTTGTCAAAAAATAAATGAAGAATTAATATTATATTGAAATTGTAGGTAGAATAGATAATATGATGTAGGTATTTTTAAAAAGTGGTTGTGTAAAAAAAAAAAAAATAGTAATGTGAATGCTCTTAGCATGTATATACCACATCCAACTCTCTTAGTGTTATACCAATTACTAATTTGGGCAAATATGCCTACCTACATCTTGCAATTCTCAAGACTAAAGTAGATGTAATATAACATAAGACCTAAATTTTGTCCATCTAATCCCAAAAATCAGTCATATAAGTTTATATATGCATTTTACTATAGTACTTGTGCAAATGCTTTGCAAAAGCATTGTTATTGCGCATTTCAATTATTTATTTATTTATTATGTTTCTCGAAGTTTAAAGAAAAGAGTGAATAGTGATTGTGGTGTGTAAGTAAAGATAAACAATTTTAAAATTAAAGAAAAAATTGATATCCTAATGAAATAGAGTTTAGACTAGATAATATAATGTGTGCATACTGAAAAGTAGTTTGATTTAAAAAAAAAAAAAAAGCTTATACTAAAAAAAAAAAAATGCATGACCTAATATGAATTCTAATGATTAAATATTTTTCTAGTGATGCTGCTTCGGGCAAGACAAACAAACTATCCTACAGCTATGTGAAAGGCCTTGTAGCTGAATTGACATCTCCCCATGCCCAATGTGCTTGGAGTCTAGGAGGAAAGGGTTCGAGTTGTAGGGTTAGTAGCATGTTGTAATTATTTCTCAAAAAAAAAAAAAAAAAAAAAAACTATCCTACAGCTACAAGGCTACAAATGCTGTATTAATTGTGTTAGAACGTGGTTTTTTTTTTTTTTTTTTTTTTTTTTAAAATAAATTTTAAAAAGCGGGTCAATAAGATGGAACAAGGTATGAACTCGTTTATGTTGTTGTTTGTCTTAAATTTTGCCTAGGGCCACTGGATCCAGATCCTCTAGATTTCTTAGGGTATTCTACCAAATAGATTTCCTTAAATCTTAACCATTCTTTAATGATTTAATAGTCTAGATTTTGCCATATTAGCATTCCACTAATAATAATCTTAATTGTTTTGTTTGCAACATTATTTTATTGTTTTAAGAGTATTGTTAGTGGAATGCTGACATGACAAAATCTAGACCCTTAAATCATAAAAGAGTGGTTAGGATTTAAGGAAATCTATTAATAGAATACCCTAGAAAATCTAAAAGATCTGAATCCAGGGCGATTCCAAAATTTAGTTCTATTTAACAAGTTAATAAATAAATTAACTAAATTAATCACTATTATTCTTTCACAAGACTTTAGAGTTTAAATTAATGAGAATAGTTTTAAAAGTTTGTACATTTATAGGTAAAAGACAAAGCATTAAATACTAAAGTCAAAATTTTATTTGGAGGAACTTTCCTCCGGTGCACTTTGTGATGTTTGAAAAATCGATTAATGTATAATTTTAGTTACATGACATTTTTAATTAATCACATGGCTTGTTTATATAATACGCAAATGATAATCTTATTAATTGTCATGTAATGGGTTGAAAGAGATTTCCCCTAACAAGTTTGAAGGTAAATTTATTTCAAACCAATTTTAAGAATTCTATTGGAACTCATTACATTATAAATAATAAGATTATCCACATGTATTATGTATACCAGTTACAAGACCACCCCGACCTGAAAAAAAAAAATTATAAATAATAATTTAAAATTTTATATTTATCTACCTTTAAAAATTTTTTTGGGAACACCCTGAAATTTTTTATATTCCAATAAAATTAAATTTTGGTTCGTAATTTGAGCAACTTAACAATATATTAAGAAATTTCAAGCAAAAATAACCACATGCTTTTATATTCTTTTAACCCTATACTATGGCTTTACTTTTAGTTTTTGCTATTCTTTTAAACCTATACTATGGTTTTACTTTTAGTTTTTGCTTTACTTGACACACTGTCATTGTACGACTATTTTTCCTCAAAAACATTATTGTAGGGACACGATCCTCAAACGACCCAACGATGAGGTTGGGCTCGCGCGTGATGGATCCCACACAATAAAATTTGTAGAGAGTGGGCTTGAAAGGCTAACGTTGGGTCACGGGGCGTTAGTACCGGCCGGACTTTAGATAAACCCAGACAAGAAAAGGCTTTAGTCTGGATATCCAAGCCCTATAACTTTATAAATTGAGGGATTGGGCCTCTCGGATCATGTCCGAGGAGCACTAATGTTTTTCTCCGGTTACCCGACGGTGGGTTTTCCGTGGTGGTGCGCATATATTGTCTGGGCATTCTCATTCCTGAAGTTTTTCCCAGGAAGTGAGATGAGGATCCCCCCCCCCCTTTACTTCGTTACCTAACGTTTTCTTTTATACTAGCCTACGTTCGTGGTCCCTCGTCCACGTGTAGGGTCGACCTTTCCAGGACAGATATCTGTCCCATCAATCTAATCCCGAAATTGTGGGAGATGATCAATAAAGCCTAAGAATCCGGCCTTGTTAGGTGTAGTGTCATATCAGTGAAGGGTATTAAGGACAACTTCCCCCAAGATATTTTCTGATCTTTCAAGTTAGCTTGTATTCCACTCTAATCCATGAGACTTTGGGTCTGCCGAGGACTAAGCTGTCCTCGGCGGTATCTTCGGGCCACTTTGGGCTTCCTATTTTTGGACTTGGGCCCTGGCCTCCTTTAGTTTGGGGCCTGCGGACTCCCCATAAGCGAGCGAGCCGGGCCCCTAAACTATTGGGCCCCACATTAGCCCCTCAAAACCCTGCTGTCCAACGTCATGGTTGGAAAGGTGGGTTTTGATAATATCAAGCCTTCATTGCAGTTCATTTAGTTCAGCCCTTGATCAACGTTGGCGACTCTTCACCTCCCCGAGGAATGTACCGCTCTATGAGCCGTTTTCCTGAATTTGCGTACGTTGCCATTATGACGTTTGGTTATCTGCAGCGTGTCTTTAATATCTTCCCATTTACGAGACCTCCCAGATCTAACGGTTACTGATGGCGTGGGGGAACGAAACGGCGCATTCTTCTCTGCAGATTTCCCTGGGGATCTGAACGCGTTATATACCCTTTTCTTCGTCCCCTATATAAAGAAAGAAGACAGAAGGTGATTTTCTCATATCTGAATCCCTCAGGCCCTTCTCAGAGTTCACTTCTTCAATCGGATTATTCCCTATCCGATAATACATCCCCCATAGTAATCAGCCATGAACAAACCCTTCCTTTCCCAGAAACGCCATGTCCTAACAAAACTTGAGATGGCTCGGTCGGGGCAAGGATGGCGGAGACTCAAGATTTGCCTCCCCATTCTTTTAGCCAAAATCCGAAGCAGGGACTCGTCACACCCCACTTCCGGTGTGACTGAGTCGAAAACCTCCCTTGTCATCTTCATCTGCTCTCTCATGAGCATACCTAATATGGCTCCAGTGTGCTAAGAGTTAGGATTGAGGCAGGGACTAAATGCCCTTGCTTCTTCCTCTCTTTGTTCACTGGCGCCATCCTTTGATTCCCCTTCTTCCTCTTTTGCTCCTTTCTATTTTCTTCATCTCTTCCCTCTTCTTCTCCTCCTTCCTGCTCATGTCCTCCATCTTCTTTTTCCTTTGCACTCCTCAGCGACAAGAGCTTGCTGAAGTGCTTCCATGTGTTCCAATTCTTCTTCCTTCTCCTTCATCTTTTCTATATAAGGTTCTTCTCCTGATATGAGCAGTACTGAGGCAGAGATTTTAGAGAGACTTTGAAGACGAGTTTAAAGGACACCTGGCGGTTTACCTATCTGTATTACGGATGTTATTACTGCTTCGGCAGTTCATTTTTTGTATAGGCTTGCTTAAGCCCTTCTTTGTACGTTGTAATAATTTTTTATATTAATAAAAGTTACTGTTATTCTATTTCGCATGTTCTGTTTATATGTTTTAATAAATTTGCAAGTTCTGCTCGGCACAGTAGTATAGCATTTGAACCAATGACAACTAAGGCCAAAATACTTGCTAATAAAAGGACGCCATAATAACTTTAACAAAATTATTATTCGACATAACAATCCGACCAGTGAGGAACGAGACTTACCCTAAAATTAGTCGAGATGGGGACTAAGTGTTCGATAAGGTGTAAGAAGTAGTTATCCGAGGACATGTCACCTTCCCAATGAACAATTTCCTTAGGCTAACGATCATCAGTTCGTTTCGCCATCTTCTTAACACACTGGCCTTAACTTTTTCCCGTATTTGAGCCGAGAAACTTCTCCATCCGAGCAGTTGATTTCCCAAAAGGCCTGAGTCCGAGGACTTCGCAAAGCCTGGGTTTTATTTAAAACTTACGCTTTTTTTTTTTTTTCTTTTATGTACTTGGCTTCCCCATAGACTTGAGTCCGAGGACCATGCTAGCCCTAGGTTCTGTCCAAAACTTTTATGTCCTTGGTTTCCCCATAGGCTTGAGTCCGAGGATCATACAAGTCCCAGGTTCTGTCCAAGACTTTTATGTCCTTGGTTTCCCCATAGGCTTGAGTCCGAGGATCATACAAGCCCCAGGTTCTGTCCAAGACTTTTATGTCCTTGGTTTCCCCATTGGCTTGAGTCCGAGGATCATACAAGCCCCAAGTTCTGTCCAAGACTTTTATGTCCTTGGTTTCCCCATTGGCTTGAGTCCGAGGATCATACAAGCCCCAGGTTCTGTCCAAGACTCTTCGAGTTCAGATTATCCCTTTCATCAGGCATTTCATAAGGCACCGAGCAGGGGTTGTCCTCGGCAACGGCTATTTCTCGGTGTGGGCCGCAGTCCCTGGGCCCTCACGCAGAGCGGGCCTGGGCCGCGAATCCACTCAGCCCATGAATTAAGAGATATTTCTGCAACCTCTGGCCACGCGGTACTCTCTGATGTCACAATGATCGAGGTGCGCCTTTACGAGGCTTCTTTAATCTTGTGGTTGCAGTTGATGTTGGAAGTTGAGCCAGAACTGTTTTGTCTGTAGCGTACCTTGGGATGCTGCGTGAGTTGACCGCCATCACCTTACCCTTTCAAATAAACAGGAGGGAGAGAAAGTTGCTTTATATACGCTCCAGTCCTTTAGTTTTCTCCCACATCATAAATCTCATATCTGGTGCTATCCTCCTTTAGCACAGCATGTTTTAAGGCGAGGGTTGGGAAGAAAGAGCTCTCTCCGCCGCATAAGCACAGTGTCCTCATGAGACTCAAAATGGTAAGGTATGGGCACAGGAAGCATAAGTTCAGGAGAGTACTCCATTTCGACCGGGGGGGAAGGGTGTCTCTCCCTCTTTCAGTCAAAATCCGAAGCAGGTTCTGTCCATGCCAGAATTTTGGTGTGGCAGAAGAAAGATTTTCCGCCATCAGCGCCTCTGCTTTGCGGCAGGCGTATATTTAGAGAAAGCCCCTCAACCTCCAACTCCCTGCACCTTTCCTTCAATGGTGTCAGGCTCAAGTTGGGTCTCTTTTGCTGTTTGAGTTGTGGGCATGTGAAAGCATTGAGGAAGAACAAGGTCTTGGGGCTGTAGCCAACCTCTCCTCTGACCTACTTCCTCAGCTTCATTTTATTCTCTTGTATCTTCCTTTCTTTTCGGTTATGTAATGAGCTTTGACGCAAACTGATTCCAGCTTTTCATTGTACGCTGTACTATTTCTTTGTTTTAGTGATAATGGAAATTTCTTTACTTGTTTTGGATACTGTTCCTTTGACTACACTACTTTGTGAGTGAGTGTGCCCCATGCATGTGTTTCTTTCAGAATATTTAGAGCAAAATAGCTTGAAACATAATCTAACTAACTCCAATTTATCAATACTACCAGACATTATATCGATAATTTATAGTAAATCAAACTTAGGAAACTAACCGGGATAACAGTTGAATATTTTGTGATAAGCGCGTGAACACCGTCCAAGGCTGATAATCTCTAAATAATCCATCCGAGCAATCGACTGGGAAGTAGGGAACTCCGATGGTGCTTTTGTGTACTTGGTTTCCCCATAGGCTTGGGTCCGAGGACCATGCAATGCCTTGGTTCTGTCCAAAACTTGTAAGATTTCTTTGTTGTACTTGGTTTCCCCATAGGCTTGGGTCCGAGGACCATGCAATGCCTTGGTTCTGTCCAAAACTTGTAAGATTTCTTGTTTGTACTTGGTTTCCCCATAGGCTTGGGTCCGAGGACCATGCAAGGCCTTGGTTCTGTCCAAAACTTGTAAGATTTCTTGTTTGTACTTGGTTTCCCCATAGGCTTGGGTCCGAGGACCATGCAAGGCCTTGGTTCTGTCCAAAACTTGTAAGATTTCTTGTTTGTACTTGGTTTCCCCATAGGCTTGGGGTCCGAGGACCATGCAATGCCTTGGTTCTGTCCAAAACTTGTAAGATTTCTTTGTTGTACTTGGTTTCCCCATAGGCTTGGGTCCGAGGACCATGCAATGCCTTGGTTCTGTCCAAAACTTGTAAGATTTCTTTTTTGTACTTGGTTTCCCCATAGGCTTGGGTCCGAGGACCATGCAATGCCTTGGTTCTGTCCAAAACTTGTAAGATGTCTTGTTTGTACTTGGTTTCCCCATAGGCTTGGGTCCGAGGACCATGCAAGGCCTTGGTTCTGTCCAAAACTTGTAAGATTTCTTGTTTGTACTTGGTTTCCCCATAGGCTTGGGTCCGAGGACCATGCAAGGCCTTGGTTCTGTCCAAAACTTGTAAGATTTCTTGTTTGTACTTGGTTTCCCCATAGGCTTGGGTCCGAGGACCATGCAAGGCCTTGGTTCTATCCAAAACTTGTAAGATTTCTTGTTTGTACTTGGTTTCCCCATAGGCTTGGGGTCCGAGGACCATGCAATGCCTTGGTTCTATCCAAAACTTGTAAGATTTCTTTGTTGTACTTGGTTTCCCCATAGGCTTGGGTCCGAGGACCATGCAATGCCTTGGTTCTGTCCAAAACTTGTAAGATTTCTTTTTTGTACTTGGTTTCCCCATAGGCTTGGGTCCGAGGACCATGCAATGCCTTGGTTCTGTCCAAAACTTGTAAGATTTCTTTTTTGTACTTGGTTTCCCCATAGGCTTGGGTTCGAGGACCATGCAATGCCTTGGTTCTGTCCAAAACTTGTAAGATGTCTTGTTTGTACTTGGTTTCCCCATAGGCTTGGGTCCGAGGACCTTGCAAGGCCTTGGTTCTGTCCAAAACTTGTAAGATTTCTTGTTTGTACTTGGTTTCCCCATAGGCTTGGGTCCGAGGACCATGCAAGGCCTTGGTTCTGTCCAAAACTTGTAAGATTTCTTGTTTGTACTTGGTTTCCCTATAGGCTTGGGTCCGAGGACCATGCAAGGCCTTGGTTCTGTCCAAAACTTGTAAGATTTCTTGTTAAGTAGTTTTTTCTCTATACTTATTTATTTTTCGAAGGTTAACCCCTAGGCCAGGGAGGGGAGAGTTGGCTTGAGGCCGGAAGCCCCTAGAGCTGCTCGCGCCGTTAGCAGTGCAAGGCGTAGCCCCTAGCAGAAGCTTATGTCAGAGCAACAACTGCACGTCGCCGGAGATGGGAAAAACTCGTGAATCTCTACTTGCTAGAGAACTGACTCATGCGCCACCCGTGCCAACGCGCAAGCCTTTCCCACAGACGGCGCCAATTGTAGGGACACGATCCTCAAACGACCCAACGATGAGGTTGGGCTCGCGCGTGATGGATCCCACACAATAAAATTTGTAGAGAGTGGGCTTGAAAGGCTAACGTTGGGTCACGGGGCGTTAGTACCGGCCGGACTTTAGATAAACCCAGACAAGAAAAGGCTTTAGTCTGGATATCCAAGCCCTATAACTTTATAAATTGAGGGATTGGGCCCCGCGGATCATGTCCGAGGAGCACTAATGTTTTTCTCCGGTTACCCGACGGTGGGTTTTCCGTGGTGGTGCGCATATATTGTTTGGGCATTCTCATTCCTGAAGTTTTTCCCAGGAAGTGAGATGAGGATCCCCCCCCCCCCCCTTTACTTCGTTACCTAACGTTTTCTTTTATACTAGCCTACGTTCGTGGTCCCTCGTCCACGTGTAGGGTCGACCTTTCCAGGACAGATATCTGTCCCATCAATCTAATCCCGAAATTGTGGGAGATGATCAATAAAGCCTAAGAATCCGGCTTTGTTAGGTGCAGTGTCATATCAGTGAAGGGTATTAAGGACAACTTCCCCCAAGATATTTTCTGATCTTTCAAGTTAGCTTGTATTCCACTCTAATCCATGAGACTTTGGGTCTGCCGAGGACTAAGCTGTCCTCGGCGGTATCTTCGGGCCACTTTGGGCTTCCTATTTTTGGACTTGGGCCCTGGCCTCCTTTAGTTTGGGGCCTGTGGACTCCCCATAAGCGAGCGAGCCGGGCCCCTAAACTATTGGGCCCCACAATTATAATATATATTATACAACTAATTGGTCAAATTTATGTAAATTTAGTTTTTTTCATTGTACAAGTACTTTTCTTTTTTCCTTTTCCGATAATATTGATTAGAAAAAAATAGTAGTTTTAGTTAATTAAGTGAATAAACTTAAAAAGTTACTTAATTTTTATATAACATTAATTAATTCATTATATATATACATATATAAAATAAACTTTTTATTTTTATGATTATAATTAAACATGTGATTGTCCATTCTAAGAAAATTTGATTAAATTTACACGAAAAGTGTCACTAAATATTATGTTTTTACATTTTGCTATCATATTATTAGTAATAAACTTATTATATTTTTATTTATATAATTTAAAATTTTATTAATTATATTATTTATGACGTTACCGGTTTGACCATTGGTCGAATCTTGGTCCGACCAAAAAACCAGTAACCAGTTTATTTTTCGGTTTTTTCATCATATTGGTTTATAAAACCATGAACCCCCCCACCCCCCCCCCCCCCCAAAAAAAAAAAAAACTTGAATGAAAATTTGGGAAAAAAAAAATTATAATAAAACCACTAACAAGGCCAAAACCAAATGCCAAAATAGAAAAGCCAAGTACAAGATCAATCTCATCTTAGACTAAGATTATCACTACTCCAACACCAATACGATTACATTTTTAATTCAACAAATATTAAAAAAAAAAATCCTCAGTGCCTCGCAGATTCACAAGTCATTAAACAATTTAAACTAAAACTAAATCAAACATAAAAGCTAAAAGGAAATAAGAAACTCACTTACTCTCCCCAACCATCACCGTCTATCCCTGTTTAGCAACACTAACAACAACCACAACTGAACTCTACAAGCTTTATGTTGTAAAATTTTATGTATTTGCGTGTTTTTTGATTATTGTTGTTATTGTCAATATATAAAATTTTCTTTTTATTAAATTGTGTAATTTATACTTCTTGAGGAATACCCTAGAAAAAATTTCTAGAGTTGCCACTGGTTACAAGACTCATTAAAAAGGTTATATGACTAAAAGTACATGTAAATTATCGTTTTAATTGTTACATAGTGAGATTGAGAAAGTTATCTATACTAATATTTAAGAGGCTTCCCTTGTTTGGGATCCTTATTTTTTTGGTTCAAAAATGCCTCTACATCCCTATGTTTAAGTAGAGACAAAATTAAAAGACAATTTGGTAAAAATAAAACTCTAATTATTTTTAAATTATTTTATCCACTTATAAATTAGATTCCCAAAATAAAAATTATATATATGAAATAAAAATACAAGTTATTTTTTTGTTTGTTTTTAAAAAGCCTCATCGCATGCGCAAAGCACGTGTGATGAGTCTAGTTTCCTATTACATGATGTTCCTTATAAAATTTGGATATTTTAAAAGGGTTCTGTTAACAGATACCTTTATGACAATTGTTAATAAACTATTTATAAAAGTTTTAACATCACTTTTATAGGAAAATACAGTTAATTTTCTTATAAAATTTTTAAAAAAATATATCATAAACCAATGCCCTTAGACATCTGTGGGGCCCAATAATTTATGGGTCAGGTCCACTTGCTCGTGGGGAGGCCAAAGGCCCAAGCCAAGGAAGGCTACGACCCAAGCTCAATAACATAAAGCCCAAATGGCCCGGAGATGTTGCCGAGGACAGTTCAGTCCTCGGCAGACCCAAAATTCCACCGAGAAGAGGGGCAAAAACGGTATAGGACCAAACTGGAAAGAAGATCTAAAATATCTCGGGAAAGCTGCCCTTATTACCCTTCCCAGATAAGACTATGCATCCAGCAGAGCCGGATTCTTTGGCTTTATCAACCACCCTCAATGATTCTGGGATTAGACTGACAGGACAAATATCAGTCTTGGAAAGGTTGACCCTACACGTGGACGAAGGACAGCGAGCGTCGGCGAGTATAAAGAGAAAGTAAGTAATCTGGATAAAGGGGGCTGGGAACAATGGAAAAAAGACCAGGGACTCCCATCCTACCTCCAGGAGAAAGACTCCATGGGTGAGAACCCCTTAACGGTGTATGTGCACCACAAAAAAAAACCACCGCCGGATAACCGGAGGAAGACCTTAATGATCCTCGGACTAAGTCCGAGGAGTCCAACCCCTCAGGATGTGACGCTATAGGGCTTAAGTGTTCAAATCTAACTCCTTTTTTCTACATAAATTCCTCTAAAAACAGGACCGGACCATCGCCCCGTGATCAAAGATAAGCCTTTCAAACCCACTCTCTACAAATCATATTGTGAGGGATCTTTCATGTACGAGCCCAACATCATTATTGGGCCGTTAAATAATCGTGTCCCTACAACATCAATTAAGTTTTCCCATTTTAAAATGAACAAAAAAAGATGGGCATTATGACCTCTTTTTTTGTTTTGTTTTTTGTTTTTTGTTTTTTTGTATATAAATTATAAACGTTCAAAATTATTTGTAATGATTTCAACTATATTTTTTTCTCAAAAAAAAAGAAAAAGAAAAAAAGAAATGAACAAAATTTAGTTCCATGCATATTTTTGGAGCCTATCTTTTTCCATTTAAAACTACCTTAAATATCTAATGCAAAATCTTGCCAAATGATAGAAATTATCTAAAAACACTTTATCTATTTATAGCATTTATTCTCTCTTTCTCTCTCTCTCCAAAAAAAAAAAAAAAAAAATTATAGCTTTTATTAATCTTTTACTGCTTTGGGAAAGAAATTATATACCTCCACTGTTCTCCCTTGTTTGACGATGAATATTCTATTGCAATGTTAAAAGAGAACCCTTAAATCTCATACTCAAATAATGTCCGTGGAAGTCATGAGAGTCTGTGTTGGGGGGGAGGGGGGGGGGGGTGAGGGGAAGAGTAATTCTCAAGTATTCTCAGAGCACAGAGAATGATGTTCTCTCCTCTCACATTCATAGTGGGGTCCACTAATAAATTTATGGTGGATTCCACCATAAATGTGAGAGGAAGGAGTACAATTTCACTATATACTAGGAGTTTCTAAAAATTTCCTAAACAAAGAAAACTACTAGCCCAAAAGAAAAGAAACATAATACAATGCCGCACTTGCTCCTTCACAGTCATAAATCCCCTCTTTTTGTTCAGTGTTGCACTTCTCCAATGCGGAATGCTTCAAGCAATTGAATATGAGAAGGTCCATAAAATTAAGTAGCTCATGAATAAATTTGAACATAAGAAAATGAGTCAAGTTTGAACATAAAATCTTGTTAGGTGATGAGCTCGAGCTAAGCTTGTGTTCGAAAAAAATTTAAATAAATAAGCTTAAACTTTTAATACCCGACTTATTAATAGCCCTTTTTTTTAATTAAAAATAATAGAAAGAAAGATAGAAAAATACTTTATTTAAAAAAAAAAACACTAAAATAGCTAATTAAAATTGAAATAAAATAAGTTAGTTAACAATAAAATTAACACTAAAATTTTAGTTGCTTGCTCCACAAGCTTAGTTATAGCCCTTTTTTTTATTTGTAAAAAAAGATTAGAGAAAGAGATTATTTAAAAAAAACACTAAAATAGCTGATTAAAACTAAAATAATAGTTAATTAACAACAAAATAGTTATAAAAAACTAAAATAAAACAAGTAAATTAACAATAAAATCAACACTAAAATAATAGTTTCTTGCTACACACACTTTATTTCCCGCTCTGTACTATTTCTCACACTCACCCACACCCACGTCCACACCCAAGAACTTCCTCTAGGTCTCTCTCACTCAGAACCGAAAAAATCTCTCTCACACCCATTTTAGAGATCACTCAAAATCTCTCATACTCACCAAACCACCATGTCTGTGAAGGAAATTCTATTGAATTTGCCTTGGATTCTTCAAGCTCGGAGAATTGTTGTCGAAGATGGTAAGTTTTTTGATCATTCCTTCCTTTCTTTCCTTCTTTCTTTTTTCTTTTTGAAGTTTCTTTCTCTCTTTCTTTTTGTACTAAAATTATTATTATTATTATTTTATATGTTTTTGTCGTTTCAGTGATTCCCGCTAATACATCTCGTTAGGAACTAGACGAATATGCAGCTAGAATGGGTGCTTTCATGGGTAATTAAGTTATATGGGTTAGATTCTATTGGATTCTTTTAATTGGTTTTGTTTTGAGAAATGGTTTAATGGGTTTGTATTTGTCAGGGGAACAACAATGGTCTCGGGAGTTTTTTGATGCCGTGTGCAAGGACTTCAACTTGGCCGTAGGGAAATATCGGAAATACTCCAAGGCTAAGAGGATTTTACGCCAAAATCGGAGAGCTTTTGCTACTATATTGCGAAGCCATTTGCGTCCTATATCAAGAATGTATTTGTTGAGAACACGGATTGCAAGGACTAATTTCATTATTAGACCGGTCGGAGAGAGGATGGTGAGTGCAAGGGCTTCGTTTGCAAGATCGATGCAAAGACTTTTTCAGAGTGTTGTGGCTTTTCAACATTGTTATAATAATGGCGATGAGATATTCATCGAAATTTCCCCCCTGAGCCATTGAGATGCATATGCCAATTCACCTATTTTTTAATAAAAGATAGACTTTGCCAGTTGGTCTCAGGGTAAAATTTTCCCTCCTTAAACTTTTGTTTGGATTTTCTTTTTCTGGGCATTTGTCAATAGTGTATACTTTTGAATTATCTTTTCATTCTAGTTCTCTACTTTATTGCTTATTTAGTTTGCCACTTTGGATTGGTGGGTTGTTTTTTATTTTGGGTTTTGTTGTGTTTTAGGGGTTACCAAAGTTCTACGTTATAATAGTCTATTGTCATATACTTTATTGCAATAGTCTATTGTCATATACTTTATCACAATAGTGGGCAACAAAATTTTTATGCCAATTCACCTATTTTTTAATGAAAGATAGGCTCTGCCAGTTGGTCTCAGGGTAAATTTTCCCTCCTTAAACTTTTTTTTGGATTTTCTTTTCCTGGGCATTTGTCAATAGTGTGTAATTTTGAATTATCTTCTCATTCCAGTTCTCTACTTTATTGCATATTTAGTTTGCCACTTTGGATTGGTGGGTTGTTTTTTTATTTTGGGTTTTGTTTTGTTGTGTTTTAGGGGGATACCAAAGTTCTACATTATAATAGTCTATTGTCATATACTTTATTGCAATAGTCTATTGTCATATACTTTATCACAATAGTGGGCAACGAAATTTTTTTCGTTGCAATAGAGGTTTATTGCAACAATTTGAAGTTTATTTCAACAAAAACTCCCAAATGCAATATTAGGAGATTTTGATGATTATATAATGGATGATGCGGGTCATGTGGCTGCTGACATGATGATAATGTTGTTTATAACGATCAATTGTATTGTTATGGTAACCTATCGCAACAAAAATTTTGTTGCAACAAATTGTAGCAATTGTATTTTTTTTTTGTTGCAATAAATTATTTTTAATAATAATAAAAATATTTATTGTAACGAAATTTTTGTTGTAACAATCTATTACCAATTGACTTTATCGCAATATTGGACAACATAATTTTTTTTTTGGTTGCAATGGAGGTTTATTGCAACAATTTGAAGTTGATGGTGACAAAAAATTTCGTTGCAATAAGAGAAAGAAAGATAGAGAAATACTTTATTTAAAAAAAAAAACACTAAAATAGCTAATTAAAACTCAAATAAAATAAGTTAGTTAACAATAAAATTAACACTAAAATTTTAGTTGCTTGCTCCACAAGCTTAGTTATAGCCCTTTTTCTATTTAAAAAAAAAGGATTAGAGAAAGACTTTATTTTAAAAAAAAAAACACACTAAAATAGCTGATTGAAATTGAAATAACAGTTAATTAACAATAAAACAGTTATAAAAAAAATGAAATAAAACAAGTTAATTAACAATAAAATTAACACTAAAAAATAATAGTTTCTTGCTCCACACGCTTTATTTCCCACTCTGTACTATTTCTCACACTTACCCACACCCACGTCCACACCCAAGAACTTCCTCTGGGTCTCTCTCACTCAGAACCGAAAAAATCTCTCTCACACCCATTTCAGAGACCACTCAAAATCTCTCATACTCTTCACACCACCATGTCTGTGAAGGAAATTCTATCGAATTTGCCTTGGATTCTTCAAGCTCGGAGAATTGTTGTGGGAGATGGTAAGTTTTTTGATCATTCCTTCCTTTCTTTCTTTCTTTCTTTTTTCTTTTTGAAGTTTCTTTCTCTCTTTCTTTTTGTACTAAAATTATTATTATTATTATTTTATATGTTGTTGTCGTTTCAGTGATTCTCGCTAATACATCTCGTTAGGAACTAGACGAATATGCAGCTAGAATGGGTGCTTTCATGGGTAATTAAGTTATATCGGGTTAGATTCTATTGGATTCTTTTAATTGGTTTTGTTTTGAGAAATGGTTTAATGGGTTTGTATTTGTCAGGGGAATAGCAATGGTCTCGGGAGTTTTTTGATGCTGTGTGCAAGGACTTCAACTTGGTCGTAGGGAAATATCAGAAATACTCCAAGGCTAAGAGTGGGTCGTATCTATGGTATTTAGATTCTATTGTGTTAGATTTTGATTGCTTTTGTTTTGAGAGATTATTTAATGGGTTTCTCTTTGTCAGGCCAACCAATATGGGCTCAAAGGATTTTTGAGGATCTGCATGATGACTTGAACTTGGTAAGAAGGCAATTTCAGAGATCCTCCTAGGGAAATTTTTGCCACTATATTGCTAAGGCATCTGCATCGGTCTAGATCACAAATGCATTTACTGAGAACTCGGATTGTATTGTCTAATTCCACCATCAAACCAGCTAGACAGAGAATTTTGAGGGCAAGGGCTTCATTTGCACGTTTGGTGGAAAGGATTATTCTAAGTTGTGTGGCTTTTCAATCCATCTTAATAGTGACGATGATGTAGTCTTACAAATATTCTCGGACTAGTTGTCAGCTTTACACATTTTTTATAAATTAAAACTAACATTAAAAATCCAAAAGCAAAAGAAGAGGAATAATAAAACCCCAGAATAAACCATTTTGATCTAACCCGAGTAAACAAACCCATTTCAGAATCCACAATCTCTCTTATACTCACCACCATGCAACCAATTATCCAACACATCCTATTGAATATGTCTTGGATCATTCAATCATGGAGAATTGCTGTTGGAAATGGTAGGTCCTTCCTTTTTTTTTTCTTTCTTTTTCTTTTCACATGTAATTTCTTTCTCTCTCTTTCTTCTTTTTCCAATGTTGAAAGAAAAAAATTGAAAAATTTTCATTTTTATGGTATTTAGATTTTGTATTCATTTGCGGTGCATATTGTTATTAGTTTCCTCCAATACTTCAATAATTTTTGTTATTAGTTTCCTCCAATATTTTATTAATTTTCCTTACAAAACATTGTAATCTTCCATTATAGACAAAATAGAAAGACAATTTGAGCGGTGAAGTGATCTGATCATACTATATGTATTTTATAATTTGAAAATTGCATGATTTATTGGCTGATACAAATAGTCAAGTTTCATGCCTACTTAAGAATGCAAATATCATTTCCAAAAAAAAGGTAAATATCCTTTAATTATTTTCTTTATATTCTTGATTGTGTGTTAATATATATATATTTTCTATGTTGGACTTCTTCCAACTATTGCAAAGTAACTAAATTTGAGTAAGAATACCGTATTTCAATAATTGTTTCCCATATACATCTTATAAACAATAAAATTTCATTATATATAAATAATTAATGCGCCACTTAATATAAATAATTGAACAAAATAAATATAGTTATCCTATTAATGATCTCCAACAAAAATAGTTTCTTATATAAAATTCATAAAAAATAATCATATAAATTCCTCTAATATAAATAATGAATGCACAACTATAGATAATTAATATATACTTACTGTATGTATTGGCTAATACATTGAAATAATACTTTGATATAAATACAAACTTTGTTGAGTTGAAAGTCTAAATAAAGAAAATTTAAAAAAAAATGCAAAATTTGTTGAGGTGAAAGTCTAAATAAAGAAAATTTCAAAAAATGTGCCACATGGCTATAGAGTATTATTTCGTTGGATTAGCTAATAGAGTAAATGAAATTATTTATATTTGTGCATTAATTATTTATATTAGAGGAATTGGATTCGGTCAATATGAGAGAGAGAGATCCAAAGTGACCACTATTCCAATTTCTATCTAACTTCGCTTACAACATGATTGGAATAACTTAACTAGAATTACAACCTATAGATAACATTTTAATACCATGTATGAAATATAAATTCCCATATACAAGGTCCTCTAAGGGTCTGTTCGGGATTCGCTTATTTTGCTAAAATTGAAAATTTTTTATTGAAAGTATTGTAGATAAATGTAAAAGTTAACTGAAAGAGTATAGTGAGATTCATGAATAATACCAAAAAGTGCAGTGGGACCCATAAATAGTAGCAAATATAAGTTAAATAGTAAAATAAGCTGGCAAAAAATAAGCTATCCAAATAGACACTAAGAGGGTGTTTGCGTTTGGATATGATTCATTGGAATAAGAAAAGAATGAAAAGGAAGGAAAGCAGTGAGTTATTTCTAATTCGGAGTATTGGGCATGCGATGGACAAGGATATTAAGGAAATGACATGTTGGACAGTAACATCATATTGTAATAATCTTTCAATGCCTCTCATGTTAAGGGGATTGAGAAGAAAAAAGAAATTTTGTCATGAAATTGGTAGAATGCACTTGGTACAGTCTACTAACCACACAATTCAGCATATGAATCCCATGCCTATGCCTAGCTATATACTACTGCCCATTAATTTATTTTAACTGCAATAGAGCAGCAGCAAATGGAAACTAGGTTGAACAGAACACAAAATTGTGGCTTGGCTAGAAGATGCATGTCATGAAGAATACTAGAATGTGAAAGGATATCTTTCTAAACTTGTAAGCAAAAATCTCAATGGCACAATCAATTTCACAAAAACTAGCAATCATTGAGGTTCAGACAACGCATCCGGGTGCTTTCAGAACTAAATGAAATGCAAAGGACCACAAAACCTATAATAAGGTTAGATTATAACCTCTTGAAACATTCTCTATTAAATTCGTCTTCTTACACTAACCATGTTTTCCATCAAAGTATACGAAATTTAATTTGTCACATTACCTAGCGGTAGGGCGTAATACTTAGGTAGTCCTAGAGCAGTGCTCCGGGCTCTCACAAAGTGGGTGGGCCCTATGGTGGGACCCATGTGTGGGGCCCACCCACATTGTGAGAGCCTAGAGCATTGGTCTAGGACTATCTAAGTTTTTCCCGCGGTAGGGAGCCTCATTGGGCCAAAGTGACCAAGTCTTTGTGAATTTCCCTAGAACAAAAAGACACCAAAGCAAGTAATAGCTGAGATGCCATTGCAGAAAAGTCTACTAGCTCTTACTCTACATAGATTAATGACAAAACCTTCCCCAAAAGTCTATCACAATTCCGATGCATAATAAAAATCAATGATTTACTGATCCATCAATAAATGACAGAGATTGAAGAGGAATAAAAAATTGAAATTCAACAAAGATATCATCGATAAAAGACGTAATATCATATTCTCTGAATTACACACAACATTAGGAGCACAATAATTCTAAAACACATTTCCACTATTTAATGAAACTAGGCTCTCCACATAGAGCAGAGCACAGCGTGGGTAGAACGAGTTTGGAAGCCCTGAATGTTGAAGATTCTTCATTTCTTGAGAACCAATATACAAAGCTACTGTATGATCTTTATTGTCACGCAGTAGAATAAGCTCTTCATTCTTGACAAATCCTAGTGGTCTCCGAATTCCTTCGAGGGGTCCTACAACAAGTTGTTTGGTCCAAGAATACTCGACCCCATATTCGCGCATCACCCATATATTGAAGTATTTCTCTGGTATTTTACGACAAGCATTAAAAACAATAAGAGCAAGGCAATTATTGAACAAAGCAAGCTCTTTCATAAAAGAAAAAACAGTGCTGTCCCGCTGTGGGGGACTTTGTCTATTAAACACCCCATTTGGCATCCTTATTAATCCACACACCTCATGTCTCATGTCAAAGGATACAATTACCTCAGTATACTTACGATTTCCATTGTCGTCAGTGACAGAGGAACCATACCAATGATGAACTCCATTTAAGAACGCAAAATTACAATAATCTAGCAATGTGATGTTTGAATGATCAATAGAAACAGAGTTCATTATTTGCCTCCAGAAACCAGTACTTAGGTCGTAAACATGAACAACATTGCAGCTTTGTGTGATTCCCGCACTATAATTGACATTTCTAACCACTTTATAGATATTAGAATTGTGGTCATGACCAAATCCATATCTGACAGTAGGGTTGCATGGAGAAGGTTGTATTGCAAGATGGGCAGGACACTAAGGGACTCTGGGATAACGAACAACCTTAGATTCTCTAATAGTCAGATTCCACAAGAAAAAGCCAGAGAAGCCACTATAAAAGGTACTGCCAACCAAATTATGCCGTTGATGCAAGCAAACAATTCTATCTTATGAAGGTTGGCCACCTTCCTGTCTACAATCTCCTTCGTGCCAACAATGCGTACTCCTTGAGAATCAACATTTTCAGGATGAGGATGCACGGACAGTCCCCAAGGTGCATCAGGTCGCAGCTCGCGACGACAAGATCTGCATTTGTTTGTAAACGGTGGCGCTGCTGTTTGGCAATGAAACTTGGATTCTGGAAGAAAGTAGCAGTGGACCATGAATTTTTAACGCACTTGAAACGTGTTAGAGATTTCACTGGAAGCCAGGAGAGGATCTCTTCCAACAAGTCTTCTGTTAAATAGGGCGTCAACCTGGATCTGAACCTGGAACCTGGATCTGAACCTCGACTCCTCCGTTCCATGTTTGATTATAGATATTGACCCGTATTTCGCTCTAACAATTGCTCTCGCCTCTCGCTTAAATGTGAAGTTTTTGTTTTTGATTTTTTGTTTTTTTTTTTTTTTAAGAACTGCTTAAATAGTTATATGTGAAACGAAAACCCTAATGTGAAGTACAAGTTTGGTCTCTAACATTTATATTGTTTTTCAATTTGATTTCTATCATTTCAAATTTGTTAATTTAATTTCTCAAAAAAAAAAGTGTTAATTTAGTCTCTAACATTTTGGTATTGTGTTAAAATAGTCACTGCTACTAAGTAGTGGATGAAAAAAGCTAACATGACTAATGGTGATATTAAAATATTATTTTTTTATGCTAACTGCCACGCAGGATGCCACAAGTCCTTAATTTATAAAATAAAATATTTAGAATTAGTTTATTTTCAGATTTGAAAAATTTTCTTTTCTTTTTCTTTGATTTCTTGGTAACCAAACATAAACACACATTATAAACTTAGAAAAAAATAGAGGAAGCCCAATTAAGCAGGACCCATACCCACTCATCAAAAACTCACCAAGAGGATTGATTTCACCATGAACTCTCTTGGCACGTCTTCCGAGCCCTAATAATATGCAAGTAATTCAAGTTTCCTAATAACGCCAATCATGATCCTCCATATGCCAAGCAAATCAACTAAACATCATCACCACATACACCATCAGGGACAGAACCCCCTAAATCTCCTCTTGAGGAAATTTGCCATATAGCATTATTTTTGGAACAATTTAGTTAATTGTCAAGTTTGCAAAACTATTTTGCAAACTAACATCTTGAGAGTTTGAAACTCATGAATTTTTTTAGAATTGCTTAAATAGTTAAATGAGAAATGAAAACCCAAATGATTTTTTTTTTTATTACTTATGAATTTTTTATTATATAGAATTAAAACCTAGATCATGTTTCTAAAAAGTAACTAGTAGCTTTTTTTCGTTTGGAGAATAAACTAACTCATATCTAGGGACGAAATGGGTAATTAACCATAATTTCCTAACTAATCAGTTAGTAGTTTAAGTTTTCAAACTATATTTTTTACTAGCATCTCGAGTCTAAGAGACTCGATTTAGGGTCTATAAATCGAGTTTTTGGGACTCGATTTTTATGGGTTGTTCACGTCTGATGTGACACTTTTTCCACGTGGCATCTTCCTGGAAATCGAGTCTCTAAGACTTGATTTCTAACCCAAAAATAATAATTATTAATGACCCAAAATGCAGAAACAGCAAAAACACAGAAAGAAAGAAAAAAAGAAAGAAAGAGAGAGAGAGAAGAAGAAGAAGAAGAAGAAGAAATGGAGATGCAAGCTCGCCGACCCAGGCCGCGCAAGACCAGGCCGTGCCAGACCCAGGCCAAGTGCGACCCAGGCCTCTCTCACTGCAACCCTTTTTTTTTTTCTTCTCTGATGAACACATATTTTCAGGAATTACTGTTGCTGTTGTCGTTGTGGTTTTCTTTTGCTGTTGTCGTTGTGGTTTTCTTTGTTTTCTTTTTAGATGTAAATCAAGTCTTAGAGACTCGATTTCCAGGTAAATACCATGTGGAAAAAGTGCTACATCAGATGTGAACAATCTACGAAAATCGAGTCCCAAAAACTCGATTTATAGACCCTAAATCGAGTCTCTTAGACTCGAGATGCTAGTAAAAAAATATAGTTTGAAAACTTAAACTACTAATTATAATGTTTGAAATTTAAGGTTAATTTCCATTTTTCTCCCATATCTTACATTGGTGCATAATAAAACTAAAACTGTACTAGTAGTTCACTTCTTATGTTGTGCCACATAAGTTTTAGGGTCCATTAAGTTTGGAGATAGAGAAAAGTGAAATTATGAAAAATATTTTAGTTTTCTTCATTTATGTTTGGTTGAGTGATGGAAAAGTGGAGGGTGAAAGATTTTCTTGTTTAGTTGAGAAGAAAAGTGATAAGATAGAAAATGGAATTCAAACAAATTAACTTGATGAGGTATGATATCAGTAAGTTGTATGCTCCAAACACGATGGTGAATCAACAATTTGAAAAGAGAGGAAAAGACTATCAGAGTGCACTGGTGTGGTGTCGGCCAAGGACCTTTTGATAGTCAAGTTAGTATTTCTCTCAATGACTTAAAAATAGGAAGTGGATGAATAGTTGTGCATGCCTTTGCTTGGGGAGGTCTAGTCCTTTATATGGAGAACTTGGAGTAGGTCTACTAATTAGGTGCCACTACCATTGTTGGAGAGGTGTGCATGGTTTTGAAACTCGGACCATTCATCGAACCTTAAAAGGAAGAGGTTTAAGGTTTTTGAAGTTAGACTGAGGTTGAACCGTGATGATGTCATAATTAATTTAATAATTATTTAAAATATAATATATTAAATTAGTATAAATATAAAATTTGACTAAAATAAACCAAATAAATATAAAGACCATCTTTCAAATGTATTTTTCATATCACAACTTCTATTATAGTGTTCAAAAATCAACACAATATTATCAATTGTTAAATAAAAAAACAAATAATAATAATAAAAGAAAAGGAAAAATTATTTATTTACAATATGCTTTCAAGTTAAGATTTAAATTATAGATTAAATAAATGCTTATAACATTATACATTTTTATGCAAATATGTATAATATTGTACACTCATTATAAATATATACAAAATTTTTAGCATTTTTTAATCTACAATTACATTGATAGTACCAAAGCAATAAATAAATTTAATATATGAACTTACAAATCAGTGGGAATTGGTGGAGAAATTATAATGTTCTTATAGTAGACCACATCATTTTTGCCTAGCAGTCCACCATTCTACTAAGATACTCCCACATGTTTAAAATTTTTTTGACTCATTTTATGATAAAATTTGAAGTAAAAGATAAAAACATTAAATGCTATCTGTTTAAAAATAAAAAATAAAGAGAGTGCGAGGGTGAAACAAAATTTCTAAAGAGAGATACCATTTAATTTCACAAGAGATCAAATTGAAATCTCTTCTTCCTCTTGATGATATTAGTTCTGCAGCATCATCTTCTCCCTTAATCGGTAAGTTTTGGTTTTCCTATATGAACTTTAAGCCAACTCTTTATTTATTTATTTATTTTTATTTTATGTTGAATCGTAGGTTTTTAGAAAGGGGTTTCCAGCTGATTTTTCTTGGTATTATAAAAAATAGTTTGGTTTTCATTCCTTCAATTTTAAATGGATATATTTTTTTAAAGTTCTTATGGATGTAATAAATTTTTATTATTTTAAAGAAAATTAGAGTAGAAATTTAATTTGGGAAGAAGCTGTTTGTAGATGTGGGGACACAGGCCCATTAGGCTTGTCTGAGGAGCTAGGCACGGTGGACCGAGAATAGATCAACAGTAAGGAAGGAGCAAGACCAAGAACTTCACGAGCAAGCTATGGCCGTGAAGGTTGGGAGAGGTAAGACGAGGAGGAGTATCACCTCTGCTAAACAAAGAAGGGGTTAGAAGGTGAGTTTTGTTATCCAGAGTGACATTCCAGGAGGTTCTGTTGATAAGGATACGCACTGTGAATTACTGGACAAAGTGGGAGTTGAGAAATATCTAAGAAAAAATTGCTACCACCGCATTTAATGCTCTGCAGCTAACTCTCTGGCCGCATTTATGTGGAGAAGACCCTTGAACAGTGCTACCTTGGTTACCCCAACTCACAGAGAGCCTATGAGGGTGTCCCATGGGACAAGCACTCAAGTGGTGGCTTGGACGATTGACAAGTGGAGGGCTAAGATCAATCGAAGGAAGATATATAATGTAAGAGACCCCTGAGGAATAGGGGAGGGAAAGAGAAAGAGAGAAACACTGTAGTAATCAGGAACTAAATTTGTAATCAAACTTGTGAGAAATATATAAGAATTGATCACCTTAGACTGTACCAAGGACGATTTACTTTAGTTTAAATCAATTTTTCTTATTGTTCATGTCATTTGAACCCACATTATTTGTTGTCCAACTCATTTTAGCCCAGTTTTCCAACTCACTCTCTACAAATTCATTGTTTTGGGTTTTTTGGGCCCAAGTCCATCTATATTTTGGGCTAGGAACTGAAATCCGGTCCTTACAGTAGATATATGGGATGTTTTTCCTTAAATTTTTGTATATACCCTTTTGATTGAGTTTATGAACCACTCTTGTTCCTATTCAAATCCACTGGTGATTATTGTTTCTTTAAAGTTTGGTTATATTCATGAGGCTTTGAGTGTTTCTGTTGCGATTCAAATGAATTCTTTGTTGTTGGCCATTAAAATCTCTAGAGGCCAAAAAGGCTGTAAAATTTTCTATTAAAATCAATAGAAAGATCATATTAGATTCCAAAACTTTCATAATCAATAGAAAGAGATCAAAGAAAAATGGCCAAGAAAAAGCCGTATGCTAAGAGACATGTTTTTAGCTAATTTAATTTTATTCTCTTTCTTCTTTGCACAATTACTGATATTTCTCTCAATTTCTTTTATAGATGCTGGCCCATATAATATGAAGAACAACACATTTAAGCTCAAGAATGCTGATATGCAACAGTATAAACTTTGTTTACAGAACAAGTGAAACTTAAAGTTGTTTATCATATTGTGGACCTTAAGGGTTAAAAGTGAGATCCAAAAGAGTTAAATGGATAAGGAGATTAATATCTGCATAGTCTGAGGCTAAGGATAGTTGTCTATATAAGTGCAATAGGGATGGTGGTTAGGTGAGAAGAGCAATGCAGTCCCCATGGAGAAAAGCTGCATTTCTGAAGTGCTTTCTCTGTTTACAAATTTGTCTAACTGTTCTTTCAAATGGATATGTAGAGAGACAAATCGTGCTTCTCATTTATTGGCTACCTAGTCTCTTAAACATAGGTTTTGGGGTAGTTTTAATATTGATTCTGGACCCAAGGCCCTTCTTGATGTAGTTTTTGAGGATAGCAGCGAGTCCTCTTCTTTTGTATTACCTTGATGTTCACTGCTTTGTATTTTAATAAAATCTTCTTCTCTTAGCAAATAAAAATGACACAACACCTTGCCATGAGACAATTTTTTTGGCTTGTGGCAAAGAGGGCTTTTTAGAGTTGCTTTGTATATTTAATTTACATCCTTCACTATGCCACGTTATACAGATTGTTCGAATTGGCCAAGTATATATATATATATATTGGTTGTTGAAACAACTACAAATGCAAAATCCATAGCTTTTGTTTTGTTACCAACCAAGAAATGAAACCATTGTGTTCTCAAAACTCATTGTAACAGTACATAATTTGTTGGTTTGGATTTTTTATTTTAATTTTTAATTTTTTATCAACCATCAGAAATTTTACTAATTGAACTAATTGGAATACACATACACTAGTGGTTTTGTTTTATTTTTTTGGGTAAATTTTGAATTTTCCTTTTTGATTATGTTGTTGTATCCACTGCATGTCCGATAACTTGTTTTATTTTAAATTTCAAAATGTTTGATGAAATTCTTGGAAGAGAATTGTTACTCACAATTTATATATTGGTAAATGTGTTCTCTCTCTCTCAAATGAATTATTTATTCTGTATTACCATTTAAGGTGTTTCTCCTATTTATATTCCTACTTTTGGATGCCTAAAATATCTTCAAATCTGCCGGTTTATAGAAAGTTTAAATAATAGAGTTACACATAAAAATTTCTAAATTTTAGACAAATTAAAAAAATAAAAATCAGTTTCTTCCATCTACGTATTGTATAATAGTCCTAGCTTTAGAAAAGAAAAAAAAATGGTAAATTACAAATTTAGTCCATATCCTTTCACTATATGTATTTTGTGATTGGTATGATGAATTATTTAATAGTTGTGAGACGTCCTATTTTAGTACAGGAACATTTTAAAATAAATATGTTTCTTTTGAAGTAGAGTTAATGTATTTTATCAATGGTATGTTTTGTAGATCATTAAATAAAAGAACAGCATAGAATTGAGAATACAGAGGTCATGAAGCAATGAATTAAAATGAATTTCGATGTTTGAAATTTTAAAAATGAAGGAATAGAAAATATACATAAAATTTTAGGTTAAATTGCATATTCAAACCTTTAACTTTATCTAAAATTTAATTTTATCCATTTATATTCAACTTCGTTCAATTCAGCCTTCTAACACTGAATTTTATTTTATTATGTTCTTCCGTTAGTGTTTGTTAAAATCACACTGATAGTGTATTAAAATCACTTGTTTGATCAAATTCCCCGCTGAAACCTTGTTTCTTGACCAAATACTTTCTTTCTTTCCTTTGGACGTTGAGTTCATAAGATTTCAGATTCATATTTCGTGGTGAGGTAGAAATTAAGATGCCAAAGATTTTGGGTATAGAGGTTGGGTTAATGTTCTTTTGTCCAATTCAAAGCCACCCCATCTTTGATTTTCACTAAAGCACAAATCCCACTTCTGAAAATCTCCATTTTCTTCTGAATGGAATTCGTTCACTTTGTGCTTTTGCATTGCCCTTGATGCCATTTTTTTTTTTTTTTTTTTGCTGCTAGTAATTCACCTGGGTAGTTCCAAAGTGATTTGGGCATCTAACAGAGGCTCTGGTGGCAAATAAATGGATTTCTATCTCCATTTGAAATCAGCAAGGGATTGACTCGCTGTGCTAATTTGATTGAAGGAAAGTGAACTCAGGCCATAAACACTGAAATCCGATTTGGGTGTCCTTAATTTTTTCTTCAGTTTCCCATTATTCTTCTATTACCATTTTGTTATTTGATTTTTTTTTAATGTAATATGCCATGTGTTTGACTACATGGCAGAGAAATAATATTTTATACGTCAACAATGTCTATTAATAGTAGGGGTCAAATTGACACAGTCAAAAGATCAAAACTAAATTGACACAATGTGTAAAGGCTAGGGACTATTTATATAATTACCCTATTTTGTTTTAGTAATTTCTACTCAAACTAGAATGATTAAATTTTTTTTTTCTTTGATAGTTGGGAGTCCTAGTCTTTCAAAATAAAAAGGATTGATAATAACACTTAGGGTAAATTTCAATAAACTATTCTAAGGTTAGGGCTAATCCCAACTAGGTTTAAGACTTTTAAAAAATGACCAATTTAGTCCTCAAAGACAATTTAGTCTCTAACTCTGTTTATTACCATTACTTTATTCTGACATTCTTTTCTCTCCCCTCTTTCTTGTCTTAGATCCCTCTCTTCACTCTATTCTCTCCTTCCACACACCCACTGTCATTCTTAATATTGCTGGAGCTTGAGGCTTCTCCTTCTCTCTTTCTTATAAAAGTCTCATCATCTAATGGCTCATGGTAAGGTGTGTTGTATATTGCTTGTCTACTCTTTTATCTGTAACAAATGAATGCTAGTGAGTTTTAATTCTTATATTCACTTGATTTTGTGGATCTGGAACAAGTTTTTTCAGCATTTTATTGCCTTGGACAAAGCTCAAAGAACGTCCTTGTGCACACAAATATGTTAAACTGAGAGTAAAAATTCATTAGAGTAGAGATCTGGGTCCGCGATCTAGCTTGCTGATCTTCCTACTATTGTTGTGTAGATATATGGCCATGCTTGAACGAGCTTGTAAGATGCTTGCTGATCAATTTATTGGAGGTTCAATTTCAATTATTGACACGGAAGAGTTGGTGAGTAAGACACCAAGAAATTCTTCCATAGACCCACTTGGCTTTCTACTGTTTACACTCAAATGCTGCATCTTTGATTTGGGCTGAAGCCAAGATGAAGTAACAAGACATCAACATTGAAGAGAGGGGTTTAAATCTGAGATGAGAAAGAGGAGTGATAATAGAATGTGAATAAAGTAACGGTGATAAATGAAGTTAGGGACTAAATTGTTTTTCAATGACTAAGTTAGTCATTTTTTAGAAGTCTTGGACTTAATTGGTATTAGTCCAAATCTCAAGATAGTTTATTGGAATTTATCATAACATTTATAACAACCTTTAGAGTACTCACATCAGTGCTTGTATAATAGAAAAAGTAACACATTGTAGCCAATCAAATCCAAAATTCACTTACATCAATTTATGCAAAGTTGTGTAAAAATATAAAGTTGTTACATTAACCATGTAAGTTTATATTGACATTATTTATTTTGCATTTAGTTTTTTATTCTTTTTTTACATATCCTGAGGATGAAAGAAGTGAGTAGATAGTGGTTGTTGTGTGTGAAGCAAGAGAAACAATTTAAAAAATAATAAAAATTGATATTTTAATGAAATGTAGTGTAAAATATATAATTTGATATGAGATATTTCATTGTTTTGAGATGTGAATATGTAAAATAGAAAAAGAAAAAAAAAAGGGTTCTTATGCTAAAATAAATATGAATTTTTGGACGAACTGATGCGAATGTTCTGACGTAATCAATCAAATAGATAGAGATACTGGATTTAAAAAACTTTTGATCAATTGCATAGAGATATTGTAAAATAGTTTGCTATCCTAGAAACATTTACACTTTGTATCATTGGTCATTAAAAACTACTCTACTACCAATGACCACCTGCAGGGATATTTATGAAGTACTTGCGGCATTGTCGCATTGTATGTTGTTATGACGTTAACCCACGCCTTTGCAAGGTCAGATGTTTTTCTTTGGGTTCGAGTTGGATTGTCAGGTCCAGGCCAATTTTGTCATGTCTAACAAGTATGTTGCGAACTTGTAGTATTTCTTTCTCTCTTTCCCTTCTTTTATTTGTGGGAAAAATTAACGGATACTTTAAAGGTATTAGTTTATAAAATATTTTTAGAATTTTTCATGGAAAATGGAAAAAATATTAAGCTTGATAATTTATGTAAATGGGGAATGACCTAGTTCTCAAGTGACCATCAAGAGTCTTATAGTTTAATTGACACTCTCTCATGCACAAAGTACTTAAGGGATCTAAGGAGAGTGAAATAATTCGAGTTGCAAGATTAGCAGCATATTGTAATTATCTTAGCAAAAAAAAAAAAAAAAAAAAAAAAAAAAGAGCTTCCAAAGGGAACAAACAAACTTAGAACGTTACCTTCACCAAGTAAAAAATATTAATAAATTTCTTACAATTGACAAGAGTATAAAATTTTACCTTTTGAATAGGACTGCCTTATTCCAACTTTGATTGTCCTTTGCGAGACTTCTAGGTTGAGTTGGAGGATTGCAAAATTTCATAAGGGAGATATTTACGATAGAAACCATGATAGAAGGGTATCCTACCAAAGTTCATGGGATCACACTTTTGTAATAAATAAAAAAAGGATAAATTCCATTAAGCTACCTTGTGGCTTGGGGTAATACTAACCAAGTTCAAAACATTTCAAAAGTGACTAACTTGGTCCTTAAAAACAACTTATCCCTAGACGGACCAAACACTGTTACTAATTCTCTCCTCTCTCCTTCATCCCTCTTTCTCCCTCTAACCTAACACTGGCTACTGATACACCTAGAAAAACCTACAAGAACCCTTAAATAATCCTAAAGTACCAAAAAAAAAACAACACAACAACAACCCAAAAATACCAACCATCTTTAAATCCATAAAAACAGTACCAAAATCTCACTTAAGGTGCTCTAAAAAGGCTAAAAAAGAGCACATAAAAATCTCATTCAAAACCCATAAATCCCTTTGTAAACCCCAATTGAAATCTCCTTAAAAAACCCAACAGAAACTCCAAAAAACTAACAAAAATCCTAGCCAAACAACATATAGAAAATCAACACAAATAGCACTTAAGACCACTGAATGACTGAGAAACTAGAAGAAGAAAAAAAAAAAAAAAAAAAAAAAAAAAAACACCATGAGATCGGCGTCAACATCCTATGAAGAACACTGTCCAAATTCGAAATCCAAAGCCCATGTCATGATCCATAATGTTGCCACAAAGACGAGGAGAGAGTTTGTTGATGGCAAGATCCAAATTGAAGCACCACCATGTGGGTTCCGATGTGAGATAGAGAGAGGGACAAGAGTCCGTTGATAGCACTGATGGCATCAAATTTGTAATGGGAATTGAGATGGTCCTAGCGTGGTGGTGTTTTTGATGCCGATTTCACTGGTGACTAGGGCTTGTTTAGAGAGAAAGGGAGAAGAGAGAGAGAGAAGAGAGATTTTGTGAGAGAGGGAGAAGGACGTGAGACAGAAGAAGAAGAAGAGAGAAAGAGCAAATAATAAGAAAACGGTATTAGGTCCGTTTAGGGACCAAGTTTTCTTTAGAGACTAATTTGGTTAGTTTTGAAATATTTTGGACCTGATTGGAATTAGCCTAAATATCAGAGTAGCTTAATGAAATTTACCCTAAAATAAATGAAGAACAAGAATTTTGTTTCATCAAATTTAAGTGAATGGACATAATACACATTTACAAACAAGCAACCATACTTAAAAGAAAACCAACATGCAACAATGCGAGCATTCATCATGTATTCTTAAATCAAAAAAAGAGTATAACAATTTCCAACTATAGCACGAAGCTTTGAGATGCATTGTATATATTCTTCATCTTGATCCTATTAACCACTCTTGCTCCCACAGGAATTTGCATATTAGATAAACAAGTAGGACATCCCGAGTATCTGCTTCGAAGTTTTCCACATGCAAGCCAAATTTAGAGCTTTTTTCCCCTGTGATATTATCGGATTCAAGTGAAGCGAAGCCATGCTTAAATTCCTTCAAACTTCAAACATATCCTACTATATATGAAAAATCAAGAAATACAACTAGTTTTGTTATCATGGACTGGGAATATTCATAGGTACTTGTGTCTCTACCAGATTCTGCTTCTTTTTCTCGTTATCTTTTATCTCACCATAAAAGTATGAAACAAACCCCCACAAAGAAAGTGCAAGAGCAACTCCTTTTTCTGCTTGAAATTTTTCTCTATAGAAAATAACGGCTAGGATCTCTATCACTGGGAGATGAACCGCAATAACAATTCCAGATAGCAAAGACGAAGCACAAAAGATGATTCCCGCTGCTCCCATGAAGAAACACTGCCAAAGAATTGCACTAAACACTATCACCACGTAGTACTTTGTTTCCCCGAGCTCAAATGCCCTCGCTTCTCTTGGAATTGCCTACAGAATAATAGAATTCACACCGCATGAAATATTCGTAGCTACAATATTATGAAATTAACTCATTAAAATTTCACTTGGGTTGGATTTAAACTACATGTTGTGATATACCATCACTGTTTCTTTACATAACATACAAGCCACAACTCTAGATAGTGTTTTATTAGGAGAATCTATTATGTTTCCAGCATCCAAATTTTCAAGAATGTGATGTTTGAGAATGTAATTATGTTCACGTTTGGCTTAATTAGGAATTTGATCCAGTTGAGCAACCGCCACTAACTACCCCCGTACACAACTATAGATCCATTATTCATACATGATGCAACTTCACAACCTTCACATTGAACTGTCTTGCACTCATGAACACTGATCATATCTCTATATTTGAGTTATTCCTAAGAATTCTAAAGGAATTATTTATTCTTCTAAGAATATTTTTAGGCTTATAAACCTCTCTTCTTTTTTTTTGAAAAAGCATATAGATACTCATGGAAAAAAGTTTTTAGTGGAAGACATAATGGTGCTTTCTAATTAAATATCAATATAAAAAGCCCACCGAAGTAAAGCCATTTTTAGAATCTTATAGTATTGATGACATAGTGATTTTTTTTACTAGAAGTAGTGCCACCCATTGACCCGTGATAATCAAAGCATATTGGACCGACCTTATCCACATATTTAAGTATGGAAAAATATTACTCATACATGGCACATTAGACTGTTCATGTAAAACTTCTACATAAAGAGGTCTCAGTGCCACTCATTAAAGGAAAAATAATGTCTCACATTAGACTACTCATTTAAGACTTTCTACATAAAGAGGCGGCAGTACCACATATTAGAAATGCCAAACTAGGGGTAATTTAAAAAATTGCAGTAACAACCAAACCAACCATGCTTACAACGGGCTGATCGCTTTAAGCAATGGTCGGAGACTATTTTTGCAAATACAACGCTGCTAATGTAGACATTGGCAGGGGGTTTGAAAAATCAATAAAAACCCCAAGGGGTTAGTTTAGTGGTTCTTAAGGTCCCATGATATCCATGAGATCTTAGATTCGTAACCTCTTGTCAACATTTGGAGCTACCTCAATGAGATTCCTCTCTATAATAACCTAGTGCGTGTGGAATGGAGGGATTGCATACACCTGAGGGAATAGTCAGATAGTTAAAAAGGTCTAGACACCCTCATTTGTAAAAAAAAGAAAAAAGAAGAAGATAAAAATCACATAGAGAGAGAGAGGCATGTGGTCATAAGAAGAAGAAGAAAAAAAAAAAAAGAAGAGTAAACGGGTTACCCAATATACTTCATGTAGTTTGCTTAATAAACGGTTGTATTGGGTTGACACAAACATGATTCATTTCAATTTGTTTAATAAATTGTTGTATTTTGTTTACACATACAAAACTCATTTCAATCCATTTTAAAAATAAGACATAAAATAATTAACATATTTTTATATTTTGTAAGCACATAAATCTATATCTATATATATATATATATATATATATATATATATATATATATATATATATCTAAAAACTGAAAGGTAGCATTTATTATTGCTACGCTCTAGTTGAACCATATCAGGGTCCCTATCATTTTTATTTTTATTTTTAATTTTTCTATAATTGTTTTTAACATTTTTTTTTAATATTTACACTTTTCCAACCTTTCTCCTTCCCTTACCTTTTCACCTCCCCTCTACTTCTCCAATATTTCTCCCTCCTTTACCTTTTCATATCCCCACTACCCTTTACATTAATATCATTCTTCCTCTTTCCCTTCATCTTCCTCTATTTTTGTCTCTTCTTATTTGCACCATTTTACTATAAATTTGTCACTATATCTTGCATTCTATGCATAGTTTTCCCACACAATAAAAATGCTCTCTCTCTCTCTCTCTCTCTCTCTCTCTCAGTTTTTTGGTCGATTTTTTTTTTCTTGCATCTTTGCTTTAGATTGATAATTTGTTATATTCTTTAAAACTCTTCTTTGGGTTAATGCGATTTAGTTTTTTTTTTTTTAATTTTTTTCTCTCTGATTGTTAAATGTTATCCTATTGTGTTATACAAAATTAAATATAGCATATAAAAATATAATATTTGTTGAGGGCCATTTGCGGAAGCCCAGGCAGACTGAAAAGCCCAATAATGAGGGCTACAAAGAATTGACAAGGTAAATAGCAAAAATCCATTAGACCCAAGCGGCAGGAATAATGGATCATAGGCCCAACAAATAAACAAATGGGTCTTGAAGAGGCAAGCGGGCTCAAAGAAGTCAGGAAAGAAAGAAATAGCATCCCATGGGCAGAGTATGAGGTAGAAAAGTGAGAAAGGGCCGCTGTAGGCCCAAGGCAATGCAAACTAAGAGAGTAAGGGGTTTATGGCAGGCCCATGAACCCCAAAGATAAGGATAAAGTTATTGGACCGGGGAAACCCAATGAAGTTAGTAAAAAGCCCATGGGAGTGTGGAATTAGCAAACGGGCCGAAGAAGCCCAAAGAAAGTAATCGGGCCATGGATGCCCAAAGGAAAACCCAAAGGGACATAGGAGCCCGTGAGTAAAAGCAAAACAGTGCTCATGACAGGCCACTGAGAAAAGGGATAAACGATTGGCCCAAAAAAGAGGTCCAGCAGGATTAAGTTATTACGGCAGGAATAACAATTCAACGTGGCAGGCAATAAAGAAAATCAAAAGTGGGCCAAAGAAATGTAAAGCCCATCATCATATGAAGCCCAACTCCTGAATGGAGCGAAAAACCAAAGGAAAGCCCACATGAAAGGCCAGGAAACGCAGACGGAGAGTCTCTAGGTCGCGGCAGACGCATGAGCAGCAGACAGACTCTTGGACAAATTTGAAAGGGAAGCACGCGCAAGGCCTAGGCACCACCAGCCTGTATCCAGCCAATATAGGACATGGTGGGGCCATGGGCTAGAGGTAAGAGGTAAAGGGGGTATGGTTTGGTGGTGGGGAGAGGGGAAAAGATCTATTTGCGGCTCCTGCCCAAGCCTCTTTTAGGAGGTACGTCCTGTTGGGATGATAGACCATCCAAAAGAGGCAAGTTTGGGGGGGGGGGGGGCCCATTGGGTGCATGCTCTGAGAGTAGAGAGAGAAAGCATTAATACCGTGGCAGGAAGAAATGTTACGGTATACAGAGGAACAAAACAAACCCGCCTCTGTTTGGCGAGGGTGGATGTCGCATAATCCTGGTGGTCGGGAAGTACACCCAGACCAGACAAAGGCGGTTAAGGGGCAAAACAGTAAAGCACTAGCCACGGCAGGCGCTATAAGAAGGCTCTTGCCGTGCCCTGTAGAGAAGATCGAAAAATAGAGTATATTTTCGGGAGTGAAAAGAAAAAACAGAGCAAGAAGAAAAGAAAAAAAGATAAGAAAGAAAACAGAGAAGAAAGGAAAGGAAAACTAAGAAAAAGGAGAGTTAGTTCAATGGGCATGCACCAATAGATCGGTTTCCCTCTCTTCCCCTTCAAATCTTACCTTCTTCCAAAATGCAAATAAGGACTCTTTCTTTTTGGGCAATAACCATTCAGGTTTGACTCCCTCAAAGCCATTAATCCCCACAACAGGATCTTTTTCCTAGGGGATTATTTGCATTGAGAAGAGGCGTTCTCTCCTCTTTGGTTTTGCTGCGGCAGACTAAGCTTAAAACTTAATTTATGCCCATTTAAATTAGCCAGTATTATTTTCTTCATTTTTTCTATGTGATTGATATCATTATGACTGTAATCATGCTTTATTAGCAGGGAATACATAGCCATTTATTTAAATAAGTCAAAGTACTATGTTTTAGTTATTATTATATTTGCCTGCCGTAACTCGTCTGCAACAGTTCTGCTTGCTGTAAATTTGCTCCTGACAGACAAGGCATAAGTTTGTGCACAAACTGGCCCAAGTTGAGCTACAATTGGACCGGTCTCAGCTCCCTTACTCAGAAACACTAGGGCCCATCACCGCAGAAGGCAGCCCAATATACCTTATACAAAAAAAAGGCCCCCACAATATTATTCTATTACATAACATGGTTTGGATAATTTGGTATTTCTACTCCATTCTTTCGTAATGGTATGTGGGACTTCTATTCTATTACATAGCATGATTTTTTATAGTGCTCAATTTAGATGTTAAACTATGAAACTTGGACTAATTTTTGTTTATTTTATAATCATTTGTGGTGGACAAAGTACTAGAAGTACTCTATAATGCCATTTATTTAGAGAAAAGCTTAAAAGTAAGAAAAATTTTAGAGGGTGGGGAAACCTTTCTCCCTCCCTTACCATTTCATCTCTCCATTACCCTCTACATTAATATCATTCTTCCTCTTTACATTTTCATCTCTCCACTACCCTTTTTCCTTAATAATCAGATGGGTGACAAATTTTAGCTTTTTCAATTTTATTTTAATTATTATTATTACTTTATAACAATGCATATATAGAAATTTAATTCTTAGATTTTGCTAATAATTGTTTATTTGATAGTAATATGTTTTGGGTGGATGAAATTACAATTTTTGCAAAGAAATAACCTTAATAGATTATCAACAACAAATTTGTTTAAAACTAAAAGAATAATTTTCAAATTTTATATTCTTTTTAATGATTCACAAAAATGTTATAAATAAATTTTATTAAAAAATTAATATTTTCGTCAACTTGCATTTTGAATTTCTGAGAAAAATTTTATTGTTTTCATTTTGGTACAAACAAATTTATATTTATGATTTATGATTGTTCCTATAATAAATAAAAATATGATTACAAAATACATTACTCTTTATTAAATTAGTTTAAATTGTTAAAAAAAAATTTAATAAAACCACCATAAAAATAATTATCACACGCAATGCGCGGGTTCACGACTAGTTACAATTATTAACAAATAAATTCTACTTTGTAATAACATTAATTAATAGAAGTGCAAGCATCATTCAATCTAAAAGGTTTTTGTTTAACCTAACAAAATTCCACCCAAATTTACAAATACAGAATATGAAGAAAAATAAAATGAAATAAGCTTTTGTTTATTTTTCTTTGTTTTCAATAAAAAGGTTAGAATTTTTATGATTTCAATGATGAATTTTTCAATATTACCAATAAATTATTTTAATTACTTATTTCCATATATAAAATTAAATTTTTTTTGAATAAAAATGACATTTATTTACATAAATTATGAGAAATTACATTTTACTCTCCTAAACTATACTACTTTTTAAGCTTATACCCCTAAACTATGAGAATACACACTTTACTCCCTAAACTATTACCCAGGTAACAATTGCCCCCTAATCTATTACTTGTGTAACATTTTACACCCCATTCCATGGGTAATAGTTTTGTGAAATAAGTGTGCATCCTCATAGTATACGGGGTGTAGAAGGGAGTATAGTTTAGGAGGTAAAGTGCATTCTCATAATTTATAAGGATACGTGTAAAATGGGTCATAATATAGGGGGCTAAAGTGTAATTTCCCCAATAAATTAAATAGGTTGGTATCAAAACTGGTCAAGCCAATAATGATTTGAGTTATTTTAGGCTGTAGGATATACAAAATTAACCCATTTTTTAATCAATTTGCATTGAGTCAACCAACTTTGACATAATTTTATTTAGACTAAACATTAAATAGCAAAAATAAAAACATGTCATATTTATATTAGTGGATTAAGTTAAGTATTGTCACCCTTTACGAAGAAATTTGAATATGAAATGATTTTCCCCCCTTTTTTTAATGGCGAAAATCAACTAATCACACATTTCGAGAACAGTGCTAGTATTTTAACAAAACTCACAATTTTGTAACAACTTGCCCAAATGATAAGTTGTGAATAGTGGAGTTGTAAAACAACCACTTTTACTCTACTACTCATAAATCGTAGTGTAGACAAGTTGTGATAAAAACTATGAGTTTTATCATGACACTTGCATTATTATTCTCCAGTACACTATCCAACACTTGGGGCACGGAGGTGATTTCCATTTTTGGAGAACTCATTGCGTTGATGTGATAGAAAGGTCCCTAACCCATGGAACACCTCTAAGATTGATAAGCACAAAATTTTTGCAATGTTTTAATATTGGATAAAGTCAAAAAGTAGTGATAGAAGTTTGCATTACAGTAGAAAAAGAAGAGTAGTCTCTTTAAGGCTTCGGTCAATGTATACCATTAAGGTATTTGTGGGCTAGAAAATTCATGGCCCAGGCCTGCTCTATATCAAGGCCCAGGGCCTGATCTGAGGAAATCTACTGTCAAGGAGGAGTTTAATGCCTGGATAGGATAAGTGAAATGACTGCCCAGACTGTAGTAGAGAACTCTGTGCTTGACAAGCCCCTATTCTTGACCAAGCTATTCAACCTTTATGTCTACTCCCAACCACTTGAGGCATGGGCTGATAGGATAAGTCCTCTGCTCCTAAGGTAAAGCTTACACGTGGACCCTACAGAGAAGGAGGAATACGAGTATAAAAGGAAACGAAAGCCAAGAGAGAAAGGGGGGGGGGGGGAGAAGGAGAAGAACTTAATGCTCCTCGGACTAAGTTCGAGGAGCCCAAACCCTCAGGCTACGACGCTGTAGGGCTTGGATGTTCGGGCTGACCCCTTTTTTACATGAGTCCCCCTAAAATCAGGACCAGGCCATCGCCCCGTGATCAAAGGCAAGCCTTTTAAGCCCATTCTCTATAAATCATATTATGAGGGATCTTTCATGTGCGAGCCCAACGTCATTCCTGGGCCGTTAAATAATCGTGTCCCTTCAATTGGCGCTGTCTGTGGGGAGGCTTGCACGTTGGCGCAGGTGGCGTTTGAGTCAACTCTCTAGCAAGCAGAGATTCGCGGGTTTTCCTTCGTCTCCGGTGACATGCAGTTGCTGTTCCGACATAAACTTCGGCCAAGGGCTACGTCCTACAGTGCCAACGGCACGGGCAGCTCTAGGGGCTTCCGGCCTCAAGCCAACTCTCCCCGCCACGGGCAAGGGGCTGACCTGCGAAAAAGCAAATAAGTACAAAATAGTACACGAAGAAAAAATTACAAGTTTTGGACAGAACCAAGGCCTTGCATGGTCCACGGACTCAAGCCTATGGGGAAACCAAGTACTCAAAAAGTTTTGGACAGAACCAAGGCCTTGCATGGTTCACGGACTCAAGCCTATAGGGAAACCAAGTACTCAAAAGTTTTGGACAAAATCAAGGCCTTGCATGGTCCTCGGACTCAAGCCTATGGGGAAATCAAGTACTCAAAAAAGTTTTGGACAGAACCAAGGTCTTGCATGGTCCATGGACTCAAGCCTATGGGGAAACCAAGTACTCAAAAAAGTTTTGGACAGAACCAAGGCCTTGCATGGTCCTCGGACTCAAGCCTATGGGGAAACCAAGTACACAGAAAAAATTACAAGTTTTGGACAGAACCAAGGCCTTGCATGGTCCTCGGACTCAAGCCTATGGGAAAACCAAGTACACAGAAAAAATTACAAGTTTTGGACAGAACCAAGGCCTTGCATGGTCCTCGGACTCAAGCCTATGGGGAAACCAAGTACTCAAAAAAGTTTAGGACAGAACCAAGGCCTTGCATGGTCCATGGACTCAAGCCTATGGGGAAACCAAGTACTCAAAGTTTTGGACAGAACCAAGGTCTTGCATGGTCCACGGACTCAAGCCTATGGGGAAACCAAGTACTCAAAAAAGTTTTGGACAGAACCAAGGCCTTGCATGGTCCTCGGATTCAAGCCTATGGGGAAACCAAGTACACAGAAAAAATTACAAGTTTTGGACAGAATCAAGGCCTTGCATGGTCCTCGGACTCAAGCCTATGGGGAAACCAAGTACTCAAAAAAGTTTTGGACAGAACCAAGGTCTTGCATGGTCCACGGACTCAAGCCTATGGGGAAACCAAGTACTCAAAGTTTTGGACAGAACCAAGGCCTTGCATTGTTCTCGGACTCAAGCCCATGGGGAAACCAAGTACTCAAAAAAGTTTTGGACAGAACCAAGGCCTTGCATGGTCCTCGGACTCAAGCCTATGGGGAAACCAAGTACACAAAGAAAAAACTACAAGTTTTGGACAGAACCAAGGCCTTGCATGGTCCTCGGACTCAAGCCTATGGGGAAACCAAGTACTCAAAAAAGTTTTGGACAGAACCAATGTCTTGCATGGTCCTCGGACTCAAGCCTATGGGGAAACCAACTACTTAAAGGAAAAACTACATTACATGGACCTTAGAATCTATCCGAGGAGAACTCTCCATTAACAATTGTGTTAATTCCTAAACTGCATGGATTCTCAAGTCTGCCCTCGGATTCTCAGAACCAAAGGGATTGATGCTATATAAGACAATATGTTATCAAAAGCACAATTGGAGTCCCTTACTGCTCGGTTATCCCCTCTGATGAATTATTTAGAGTTTATCGTTCTCGGACGGTCTCCTCGCACTTACTACGAGATATTCAGTTGCTATCTTGGTTAGTTTCCTAAGTTTAATTTACTGTGAATTATCGTTATTATGCCTGGTCATGTCGGTAAATTAAAATTAGTTAGATTACGTTTTAAGATTTCCTGCTCTAAGTATCATTGAAGAAAAACATACATGGAGCACACCCATTCACAAAGTAGTGTTGCAAAACAGAAAAATATTCAAAACAAATAAATAAATTTCCCTTTTATTAAAACAATAAGATAGTACAGCGTACAATAAAAAGCTGAAATCAGCTCATAGCTAAGTACATAATCGAAAAGAAAGATACAAGAGAACAAGATAAGGCCGAGGAGGTAGCCCAGATGAGAGGTTGGCTACTGCTCAAGACTTTGTTCTTCCTCAACACTTTTACATGCCCATAACTCAGGCGGCAAAAGAACCCGACGTGGGGCCTGCACCATTGAAGAAAAGGTGCAGAGAGCGCCCAACTTCAGGCTAGCGCAGCTGAAGAAAAGGTGCAGGGAGCCCAACTTGAGGCCCACACCGTCGAAGAGAAGGTGGCGGGAGCCGGAAGTTGAGGAGCCTACACCAAAACTTGCCTGCGACAAGGCAAACGGCGTTGATGGCGGAGAATCTTTCTTCTAGCACACCAAAAATCTGGCGTGACCAGAACCTGCTTTGGATTTAGACTAAAAGATGGGAGGGTACCGTTCCCACCATGTCCAAGCGGGAAGACACCTTAAATCTGTGCCTCCCCTGCCTAGACCACATCACTTTACGTATTGGAAGGGTCCGGTGCCTCTGTGGCGGGTGAAGTTCCTCCATCTCCACCTAAGCCTCAAACATACAGCGCAACAGGAAGGTGACACCGGAAGAGGGAACTGGGTATGGACAAAGGGTGATGATTCTGAAGAAAGTGAAAGGGTTTACATGCCAGGAAAGCAACTACTTGTCCTACTTATATAAAGGGTGAGGAGGGGTCATTTGGTTTAATTTGAACAGATTCCCAAGACGCGCTGCAGATAAGGTAGCTCTAGCTCAATTTCCCACACCATCCACAACCGTAGGATCTCAAGATCCTCGGGAAGACGCGCCTCGATTGCTGAAACTTCAGGGTACTCGCGAACGAAGGGACGACTCCTGACTTGGCACGTCTCCCATGTAGAGTTTGAACGAGTCAAGATGTGGGCCCAAAATCACCAAAACCCTCCTCCCCAACTAAAAGTCGAGCAGCAAGATTTTGAGGGGCTATTGTGGGCCAGAAAATTCATGGCCCAGGTCCGCTCTATATCAAGGCCCAGGGCTTGATCTGAGGAAACCTACTGTCAAGGAGGAGTTTAATGCCTGGATAGGATAAGTGAAATGACTGTCCAGACTGTAGTAGAGAACTCTGTGCCTGACAAGCCCCTATTCTTGACCAAGCTATTCAACCTTTATGTCTACTCCCAACCACTTGAGGCATGGGCTGATAGGACAAGTCCTCTGCTCCTAAGGTAAAGCTTACACGTGGACCCTACAGAGAAGGAGGAATACGAGTATAAAAAGAAACGAAAGCCAAGAGAGAAAGGGGGGGAGAAGGAGAAGAACTTAATGCTCCTCGGACTTAGTCCGAGGAGCCCAAACCCTCAGGCTACGACGCTGTAGGGCTTGGATGTTCGGGCTGACCCCTTTTTTACATGAGTCCCCCTAAAATCAGGACCAGGTCATCGCCCCGTGATCAAAGGCAAGCCTTTTAAGCCCACTATCTATAAATCATATTGTGAGAGATCTTTCATGTGCGAGCCCAACGTCATTCTTGGGCCGTTAAATAATCGTGTCCCTACAGTATTCATTAATAATTTATTTTAATAAAATTTTTATAAAAAATTGAAAAATTTGACCAAAAAAAAAAAAAAAACTCTTTCATAAAAGTTTTTAAAAATAGTTTAGTAATAAATGCCTAAGAGCATATGTTAGTAAAATCTTTTTTTTTAATCATAAGTTAGTAAATTGAAATATTATTGTCATTTTAAAAAATTAACATTTTGAAGCCACGACAATTGTAGAAGACAATTTTTGCTAAAAGAAGGTATAAGACAATTTCTATTATTATTATTTCTTCGATGGATGTGTGTGTATATATATATTAACATGGGATTAATACTTAATTTTTTATTTATGTTTTTTTTTTTTTGGCTGAAGTGCAATGAATACTTAATTATTATGCCAAAGAAATTTCTGACATAATCCAAAGTTAAAAATATAGAAAATTAACTTGTCCTATACTTTAATAATAGAAGAAGGAAAAAACTCCCTTGTCCTATTCTCCAAAAATATTGGTCAATGAAATTAAATAGGCCAGCGAAGAAAGAGTGAGGCCAAAGATGTATAATCCATTATAATACTACTATAAATTAAGGATTATTCTAAAATTTTAAACTATTAAAAAAAAATAATAAATTCAATTATTTAACTTTAATTCTATCACATACCTCGAAGTCTTTGTTAATCAGCATCCCTATGGTGCAAAAAATAGTTGCAAACAAACTCATCACCATCTGAATCTCCATCACCAATGAATAAGTGATGGCCTGCTTGGCCTTCTTGTAGGTCAATTCCACCAACGGCAACACAAACCCATATAGTGCTGAAGCACCTATTGTCATGAAGAACCCAGCAAAGTACTCCTTGTTTGATTCACCGTTAGGACGATCATTGCTCGTATGTAAAGCCAAAACACCAGCTCCAATGGTGAGCAAAACCACCGCGTTGATGGAATAGGAAGTGAACTTTTGCTTCACTAAAAGGAAAGCAAAGGCAGCAGTGAAACCAAGCTGTGAGGCAATGATTAAAGCAGTTGTTGAGACAGGAAGGCGAGCCACGCCATAGGCGTAGAGATAGTCATCAAGGCCTGTGATGATTCCTATAACTGCGGAGGCAATGAACAACGGTGGTTTCATGAAGAAAAGCTTGGAGCTTGAGCCTTGTTTGGCTCGGCGGTGAAAGTATGTGATTATGAGAAGGAAGAGAATAATAGGCCAGCCACCAGTTTCAAGCCAACTTGAGAGCCAAACTCTTTTTCCGCCATGGATGAAGTAAAGTCGCATTATTAGAGGGCCGCCACAATTGCCTATAAATAATAGGATGCAGTTTAGTATGAGAAGAACTATGTTCGTGGTGGGCTTTCCTTGAGCTTCCAGTTCCATGATTGTAGAACTCCCTTTCTCGCTCTCCGTGTTTGTGTGTCCCTAATCTCTTTTACAATAATAAATAATAGAGTAGGGGTGAAAAGGCAGACAAAAGACATGTCAACAATCTACGAATTTTAAAGGGGAACAATATATTTGGATATTTGAGTACATATTTTTGAGACCTACTAATGGCTTAGTTTTTTTTTTTTTTTTTTTTTTTTTTTTTTTTTTAATGAACTTGTAAGGACACGATTTTGTAATGACCCAAAATAATATTGGTTCGCACGTAAACAGGCCCAAACAATATAATTTGTAGAGCGTGAGTATTAAGAACTAGATTAACTTTTGTGGAATGAAAAGTTTCACCCTCATGTATATTGAAGGCCCAGAACTGGCACAACAATCGGTTTTTCTCTTGTAATCGATACAGTTCTTTTACTTTTCACGTTCTTCTTCTTCAGTCTTTCCTTTTCTTTTCTCTTTTATGTTCCAATCCTTCTTTTGCATGTTCTTTTTTCAGTTTATATTTCACCCTCTGTGTTCCATCCTCACCACACACGTGTAGGTTGGGTTCGGGGGATTTCTTTCTGTCCCATCTAGCACCTCCTGGAACTTCCTATGGGCAGCTGTAAGGCTGCCTCCTTACTGTTCATGTATCACTTCCACATTAATGCGGCCAGAGAGTTGGTTGAGAGATAATTAATGCGGAGGCAGTTATAGTTATAGATATTTGTTTGCCTTTTCTTTCTTACCCTTGGTCTGTTATCCCATCTTCAGTGGTGATATAATTCCGAGGTTCGGTTGTAACAAGACCGCGTCCTGATCATCCTCGGACACATACTGCCGAGGAGTATGGCGTCCTTGGACGAATACGGAACTCTACCTTCGTGATATTGACTACAACCCCCCCTCGGTAATTACCCTTATGACTTGACTTGGCCTCCTCGGACGGATATGCATCCTCGGATGGGTCACAGGCCCAACGATCCTGACCTTAATGGGCCTGTTGATTGACTGGCCCCCACATAACTATTTTAAAAAAGTTTTGGTATCATTTTTATTGAAAATATAAAATATTGTCAAAAATCAGTTATATTTTTATTTTTACATAATTTTTTTTAAATATTTACTAAATTAGCTCCTTTAAAGTATTCATTAATTTTTTCCTTTATTTTTATATGTGGGTTATTTAAAAAATGCACGTGATCATCTTCAACCATAATTTGAACAAGTTGGTTTTGTTCAAAGTTACAATCTATATGTTCAGCTAAAAAAGAGTGATTATATATATATATATATATCAAGCAATAAATTTAGTGCTATCGTTAATTTCATAACATGTTGAAGTGATTGACTAGTGACTAGCTACAGTAACATTTATTCCCTATTTTTAATGGGACTCTTCATTTTTTTTTTTCCTATTACTTATAATGAATCATTTCAATGTGAAATTAGGTATTTCTTAGTATTATTGATATATCCAACATGATTAATTAGGATCGAAGAGTTATTGGTACAAAAAAGAAACGACTATGATGTGTGGCTAACAACAATTCAAGATTCCCTTGGGGCTTCTTACTGTTAGGTGATAACTAGTCTTCTGACTAAAGCAAGATATATTGTGGTCCATTCTTGGGATATTATCGGTTGTTTGTGCTAGCCAGAAAAGCTTTCGGAAAGTTAAAATAATAATCATAATGCTTGTCCTTGTCATTATTTAGGGACTTTCAGATTTTTAAGACTTTGATCCTTCTCCTTGTTTGTATGTTATAAATACTTAATATTAAAAAAAAAAAAAAAAGAACACTCAGATTTTTTAATTAATTTATCTGTAACATTACCTTCCTACTATATCGATATGTATTAACTTTCATTCTTTTTAAAATTGACATGGATTTGGATATGATAGAATGCTTTCACTCCATCTTTAATTTCCATCAGATAATTTATCATGAAACTCCTAGAATTGTTGTCAAGATTATTGAGATTGAGAAAAAAGAGAGAGCAATTATAGAGCATAAATAGAATTAATGTAGAATTGGCTAAGTCCACAACACAAAAATTTGAGTGTATATTTTTATTATGTTGAACTATATATGACAATAGAACCTAATATTATAATGAGATGGGTACATCATCATCATCACGGATCTTCTTTTTGTTCTTTTCCGTAATTTTTTAAAATTACTTTAGTGACTTGTTCTTCTTTTCTTCTCAATTATTATAGTACAAATGTATTTTTGTATAATGATATATAGATTGATGTGGGTATATTTTGGATTGATTGAAAAATTTACATAATTATTGTTTGTGACATTCAAAATTTCTATTTATTTGGAATGAAAAAATTTCAGAATTTAGGCGAAACCGAGTATGGCTTTCACTCAAGCAGATTGATGGATATGGTTTAATTTTTATTGTCAAATAATTTTTGATATTTTTATGAAATTTTCTTAGTTTTAGAAGTTATTTTTTTATCTCCTTAATTGTAGATGTTTTTAGTACTTTCTTAATCTAATTGGAGGTTTTTTATTTTTTATGGCACTAAATCAATTAGTATATGTTTTTAAGAATATTTTTACTTGGAAAATAAGTTTCTAAAACTTTTAAAGAGGCTTGCAATCTATGAAATAAAAATAGAAGTTAAGAATATTGTGTATGTAGATGTTAACAATTATTCATCTCATCCTCTTTAATTGAACATTAGGATTCCAATCTCATAATTTTCTATCCTTGATATGAAACATTAAATTACGTAATGAAAAATATAAATCAAAATTAAAATTAAGACTCCAATCATTAACATCCTCAATTATCCAAGAAATATATGAAACACAAATTTAAAGAACTACTTAATTAATATTTGAAATAAATTGAAAGTCAACTTTAAAGTATTCTCTGTATCTTCTTCCTTTGTTGCTTCGTAGTAGTCAATGAATAATTCCTTTTGCTTTCCTTGATTACAGATATTTGTGTGAGTTGTACGTTCAAGGATGGAGGGAGACTTGGACTAGGGGGCCAATGCCACCCCCCCCCCCCCCCTAATTTTTTTTAATTAATATATACATAGGTACTAATTTTAACAATTTTGTTCTATAAAATCATATTTTTAATATTATCATTGATTCTTTTAAGAGTACTACTCTAGCCACAAACTTTTCTATAACATTTTTACAACTTATTGAGGTAGTAAAATTTTATTAGTTTGCATCTGGGCTTATCACTTATATCACATTTTTACTTACTAATAATCACTCACTACATTAATAATTTGTAAAAAAAAAAAATTGTAATTATAGCATTTTCCTCTTTTTAAGAAATTTGATAATTATGATAACCAACAAACATTTATTATAATCGTAATGCCAAGAATATTGTAGTTTTGTCACCTTTTGAGTATTTTTAAATAAAATATTTAGGGTTTAAATTCTCTCTTCTCTATTGCAACTATCGAATTACAAACAAATGAAATCAACAAATACTTTCAATGGTCTTTCTTAGAATTTAGAAGTTTGAAATTGGAAATGTTTTTGGTTCTTAAAGTAGAGACTAAGAGACTAAGATTTTCTATCTATGAGTTTTTCGTATGTAGAATACAGAAGCTCCTCCGACTTACCCTCCTTAATTGTCCAACCATGAAACTTGCTCGCTTTCTCCCCCTAGACTGTGACATATTACCACCATCAACATCCACAAAATTGTGTTGTTTAAAAACAAATTTGTGATAAAGAAATCAGGTTGTGAATAACCAAGAGAAAGAGGATGTAGAAATAATGAAATTCGTATGAAATTCAAATTTTGACTGGGCCTAAAAGTAGGGGTTTTAATTAACTAGTAGATGGAGATGATAATTTTGGCCTTAAAACTCATCATCCCGAAGGAGTGTGGGAATTCTCCTTTTTCATCAAGTTGTGAAACACGACACTTTTCTACTACTATTTTTGGTAGGTGAATTTCCACGCAACAGTTGAAGTGTTTAATACTAATACCGATTATCAACAACAACTGAGTCATAAGATATATAATTGTTCATGTACCAGCCCACGATTATTCTTACTTTGGTAGAATATGACTTAGATGTTGGTTGAACTTCAACAAATACAAATTTTGAACAATAGTATGTTTCACATCAAATGAGAGGAAAAGATTTCGTTGTTTTTTTTTTTTTTTTTTGGTTGTTGTTGTCTTTTTAATGATAGAAAATATATGCCAATATTGATGTCAATGAGACTAACATTTCAGCTAGGTTACAAATTACATGTTTAGCTTCCTTCATCGAATCATCTATTTTATTTATTATGATATGCGAAGTTTTCATCACCTTCATATTTATTTTTCCCAATCATGCTGCTTCACATTCTCTTGATATTTTATTTGATAAAAGTTGAATCCATCCTCATGTAACTTCCAAATCCAATTGGCTGGACCATAATCCAATTGATGACCGTGGTCTGCATTAAACACTTCAAAAGCAACATGGAAGTTCTCATACCGAAAATAGCTATAGAAAAGTGTAGTTTCCAATATTTTGATGTAAAAGAGAATTCACACTTACTTTTGGGCCAAAGAGTTTTAAGTTAAAAAACATCATCTCCATATTTATAATGGTAGTTGTTCTTTAGGTTGTTGATGATTTGTGCATAGTGCTTTCTGAACTCCCGAGGTGTCAATGTGTAAACTAGATTGAATATGAGTGATTGAACAAGTAATTTAATTGACATGTTATAGCAGAGATTAAGCATTCAATATACTCTAAGATCATAACGAATCAAAGAGTTTGAGCATTCGATATAAATATAAATATATATATATATATCATATTAAATCTTAAGAACTTGTCAACGTGCAATGATTCCAACATGCACATGGATAATCCCAAGAACACGTGTTAAAAATATTAGGTTTCACCTCTAACCCTAGCTAGAGATTTAGCCACACATAGTTAGGCAAAAGAAATCAATAAAAACAATGCTAAACCTCTAAAAAAAAATAAGAATAAAAGATTAAAAAAAGTTCTTGGACTTTTCCTCCTCTATTGTGCCAACCTCCTCCAAAAGCTAAAGAGAAAATCCCACAAATTTAGGATGTAAAATCCATGGCTTTTGGAATTGTATCCGCTGTCAACTTCCATCCCACTTTTGGCCTCCAAAACATTTTTTTTTTTTTTTTGAATTTGTGTTAAGCTAAAAAGTTGAAGATTTTCTACTCTTGGACATTTGTGTAACAGGTTATGGAAAAAATACTAAAACAATGCAAAATGTATCCATATCAGGATTTTCCAATTTTGGATTGAACGGATTTTTTCATCCCTTTTTAATTCCAACACTTTTTTTTTTTTTTTACTTCTTTAATGCTCAAAAGTCATGTCCCAATTGATCTTGACCCTTGGATTCTCTTGGTTGCATGTTTGCATGATTAGTTGACTAGTTTCAATCTCCCTTAAGATAAAAATACACATTAAGAATATATATATATATATATATATATATATATATATATAAGAGATATCATTTAAACTCATATATTTACGTGTAATTAAATGTAAAATTTTTGTGATATTGCCTATTGAAACTAAAATAATAGCATAATTTTAAGCAATCAACTGGGACCCGTGAAATTATTGTTGCTTATTAAATCTCCAACTCTTTCGGTTGCATTCATGGGTATTTTAGACTTCTTTGAGGCCATTGATCAGGGTAGATTGGAGACATGAAGATTTCTAGGATGGACTCCCACCATGCGTTCTTGACATTTGTACAAAAAAAAATTTCATAATAGATAAATAACATTGTTGCGAAATAGTGTACCAAATGATCAATTTATATTGATTGATATGGAGGTGAGTACAGTTATCTATATAACTCTTTAAAATGATAGAATAAAATAAACTCCTTTGTTTCGATCTCTAAGAAGCTTTAGAATCCAAAGAGCTATGTAGCTTGATCTTGAATCGTGCGTTATTGTCTCCGAGTTTGATGAGTAGTTGAACGTATGTACTTGATTTGATGCAAGGGAAGTTGGATTAATCTCGTACCAAATCAAAGGAACATGATGGAAAATCCTTACTTTGATTTGAAGAAGTAGGAATGAGCCTTGATTTTGAGGGAGTAGTGATGCTCTTTTGGACTTAGAGATGACTCTTTATTTTGACAGAGTGTTGATAGGGTTTTTCTCTCGAAGTGTCTATCTTTTTTTTTCCCATACGAGAAGTGTATATTTATAGGCGACTCAATGGTCATTGATTTGTAATTTTCACTCAGTATTTATTGGGATTTAATTACAAATTTTGAATTTGAATTTAATTTTGGTCATATATTTAATAAGAACTTTTCATGTGCATCTTTTATTCTGACGTTGCCACATGGCTTTCACATTTCACACAACCCCATGGCTTGGACACATGTCATTTCTATGTGTGTCGTAGTAAGTGATGGGCTTGCCATGTGGCTTGATTTGGTTTGTCGATTATCTGCTATTGACACATCATCAAATGGAAATTAAGTGGATCACAAATATTTGAACATGATCGATTAGACAAATGCAAATACATCATAAAATTTTGATGTCTACCACAACATCAGCAATAGCTAACCGAAGCGAGGAGCTAAGGTTCCTAAACCGGCTACTATTATGGGAACGCCGTATGAGTATATAACGTATTGTACCGTCCTTTAATAGTAGACTTATTGAGTTGTAGTTTTTTTTTTTTTTTTTTTTTTTTTTTTTTTTTTTTTACAGTTTGGGTTTTTACCCTATAAAGTCTCTATATGGGTGTGTATATTCTTCACTACATTGAAAATGTTTGTCCATGAACAATGTCAAACTTGAATCTTGATTGCTTAATTATCCAGTTAATATTTGATTAAATTGATGAAAATTATTATTAAGCTATTGTAAGGATCTAGCCTCGTTTCTTAATATCGTATTAAAATTGAACCATTGGTTGCTATTGCATTTTGCAAATTAAAGCTTTATTATTTTCAGTCACAATCATTAGTAGTAGCTGAAAAAATAGTTATGTTTGTCTTGGAATGACGTAACACTTATATTTACAATACATGATATAGTAATAGTAGACTTCAATAATATGTAAATAGTACGTAAGTAGTACTCTTTTGTTTTTTTGGATATCAAAATAATATTATTTAAAACCGAAAGGGTGTACAAGAGATTACCAATAGTAAAGCTAAAAACAATTAAACTCAATTAACCAATTTTACCCAAAACAAACAACCTAACCCTTTAAAAAATTTTAAACAAAATAATTTTGTCCATACTTGGATGCACACATTAAAAACACAAAAAAAAAAAAAAAAAACCATTAGCTGTTAAGCAACCAAGTCGGAAGCTAGAGCCGTTGCATGCAACCAACAACAAAGTTGCCCCTCTAACTTCAAGTCTTGGCTCTGTCCCTGTGTATGTTTCTTTCAACATGAACTTTTTGAAACTTCTTAGAATCATCATCTTGTTCACTTGATAAGTTGCTGTCACATTCATTTGAAGTATCATTAATGTAAGCCTGTCAATAGAATAGGTTGGGAAATGTATTACAACATATAGAAGTAAGATATCAAATTTGTAATTTTGCTATATTAAAAAAATACACACTTTTGTCATTTTATCAAGCTAAATTGCTTTGTCAACTTCTACAACAAAGTCAAAAACTTTTTTGACAGTGTAGAATTCCCATCCATTTTGAGATTATAGTTATTCAATCGTATTTGGAAAACAAATTCTTTTCCATTCAGATTTTCTATTTGCATAGGTAGGACAATTTCTTCAGGCACCTAATAGAAGCAATATTTTTTAAATTGTACAATCAAATAAAGTTTAGTAAATATTAAGCAATAATTTTATCTACCATAGTCTCACCTCTAAACATTTTTTTCAAAAGGTCTTTTTTTGATATGTTGAGTAATTTTTCATCTCTGGCAGTAAAAGATGTGGAAGATTCCTAAACTGTGTCCGATTCTTTTTCTTCCCAGGTTACCCTTCTATTATCCAATGATTAATAAATTTGCCATTTTACTATCCAAGCTTCATTACCAATGTCCTCGGTTCGTTTAGTTTACAGTTACACAGCCTTCCTTTCAGGAAATTTGGCCTATTTATATAATTTTATTTACCAAAGGGAGAATAGTTTACATGACCCTACAACTCTAGTTGCAGATTGGTGGCTTAGAAATTTGATGACACAACAACACGCGTAAGGGTTGGTAGAGAGAGATAAATACATTGCGTACAACAAAAGCATTCAGGTCATAGTTGGGAATGGCCAAACACTTCCTATCAATCACATAGGTAATACTCCTTCATACCAAATACAATTGAGGGTTGCTACTAAATTTGTGAGCTAAAGTAAAAAACTCAATCCAACACATAGAGGAGAGTCCTACAATTTTAATAGCATTATGCCTATGCAATCCGTGGCTTAATTGAAATTCATATGTAAATTTTGTGAATCAGTGCAGATTGGTTGTAAAAAAGTGTAAAACAGTGCAGATTTTACATAGAAAAATAGTGTAGAACAATAACGTTTTAAAGAAGAAATCTAAATTTTATTCATTGAGAAATTTAAACAAAAACAAAGATAACCAAGACAAAACCTTTAAACCTACATTGCTCCACTTACAGAACTTGACATACGAAATAGGGGGATTCTTGTTTAAAAAAAAAAAAAAAAAACTGATTTGTTTAGATTCAAATGCATGTTAAGAAAAAAATAAATCCCAAAGCCAAAGCCTATGAGTAAAATCACATACCAACCAATACAACAGAAAATAAAAATTAAATTTTGATGAACGAAACAAATAAATAGAGGAAACGATGGAGAAGCAGAGAAGGAGAAGGACATTGGTTGGAGGATCTGAATTTATTGGGAAGGAGAAGGAGGATTTGAGTTCTGCGTTTGAGAGATATGAGAAGGACATTGGGTTTGACCTGCGTTTGAGGGATATGAGAGGATATGTGTTTGATCTGTTCTTTGTTTTTCAAGTATGTTTGAGAGATATGAGAGGATCTATGTGATTCTAATTTGTGTGATTCTTGTCTAGGTTTTGGGGGAGAAATAGTGGAGAAGAGAAATAGTTTGGGGGAGAAGTTTTTTGCGTTGAGATATGAGTTTTAGGGAAGTATTGGGTTTTGTGGTTTTGTTTTTGCATTTGAGAGATTTTTTTTTTATTTATTTAAAATATGGCTGATGTGGAATAATGTGAGAGTTCCAAATCCTACGTGGCAAGCTCTAAGGAAGTCAATAAAAGGTCAAATATTGGTTAGAGGCTTCGGTTTTATAGTGTGTGTATATATATTTATATATATATATATATATATATATATATATTGTAAGGACTTAATTTGTAACGACCCCAAAATGATATTGGATTCGCACGTAAAGGGCCCAAACAATATAATTTGTAGAGCGTGGGCTTGAAAGGCTAGGCCTTGGTCACCGGACGATGGTTAGTCATGGTACTCATACAGAAATGAACCATGTTCGCTCGAGAAGTCTTTCTCCTCGTCATGGCCTGGGAGGCTTTGGTTCTTGGCCTTTTTTCCCAGCCCCCCCTTCTGGATTGCTTACTTCTCCTTTTATATTAGCCTTTACTCTTCCTCCAACGTCCACGTGTATGTTCAATTTTCCAGGGCTGATACTTGTCCCATCAGCCCATACCCAAAGTGGTTGGGGGGTGGTTGTAAAAGCTGAAAAATATTACTCTGTCTGGCACAGAGTATTTAATTGCAATAATGACAGCCTTTCCTTTGTCCTTTGTCGCCATATTGTCCAGGGGTCCTTTCTCCATCAACGTGGATGTGTTCGGTTTTTCCCAAAACTATTCCTATACTGTTCTTGCCCTTTCTTTTAGAAGTGCCTTGGGGATGCCGAGGACAAAATCATTCTCGGCTATGTCTTAAGGCTATTTGGACTTTCATTGTATGTCCTCGGCTATATCCCTCCTCGGCTCGGGCCTTGGGCCCTAATGTAAAGTGGGCCAGGGTCACAAATTCTCTGGCCCCACATATATATTTTATAATATAATTAAATTGAATTACAAATAAAATAGTATTAATAACTTAAAAATTATGGCAAGTTTTAAATTTCTAAAATCTCTTAGTAGTAATATATACACACACACACATATATGGCACTTAAAAATCTTTCCATTATACTTGCTAACATGTAGAGTAGGAGAAGTGCTAACCATATATAAATTTCTTGCATATATAACCCAAAACAAATTCCATAAATTACAAAAATATAAGTATCTAGACTGCAATGTAAATATAAAAGATTACCTATATATAAATTACCAATCATAGTCCTTCTCAAAAAAAAAAAAAAAAAAAAAAAAAACCAATCATAGCCATTTTAATGTTTCCATAAGTGAGGAAATAATCAACATAATCTATTAAGAACACCAAATAATAAAATAATATCAATAATTAAGATGAATTTCATTATCCAATATTTTTTATAAAAAAATCATAACATTTAAGCAATAATTGAACTATGTTAGTATCTAGACCTTCTAGGATACCACACTCAAAATAATTTCAAAAATAGATAAATAAAGGTTCATAAAGAGAAAACAAATATTGTATTGCAATGTAAATGTAAAAGTTTTAATATGAATTGCCCATGTCTAGCCATTTTGATATTGACATTTGCGTTTAGCCATTTTGATATTGCTATTAGTAAGGAAATAATCTACACAATAAATTAAGAACACCAATTCAAAAAATATATATCAATAATTAAGATGAACTGCATTATCTAAAGTATGTTAAAAAATCATAGAATATAAGCAATCATTGTACTACATCAATAGAAAAATAGAAACACAAGAAATAAAAATAAAAAGAACATAGCTCTTCTCACATAAAGGTAATTCTTCTCACCAGAAAAGCCAAATCCTTCCTTTTGTATTTCTTCACTTAATTTTGATTTTTTTTTTTATTGATTAATTTTAGCATTCTTAAATAGCAAAGTAGAGTTGTAGTAGAGTTTTAGTTCAACTCAATTTCTATAAATAAGGAAAATTTGAAGAGAGAGATGGATTGTAGCATGCATGTCTTGTATGTAGAATGAAAGTATGAAACTGATACTTCTTTCTCGCAATTTAATTTATAAGCTAGATCTAAATGACTACATTTTCTTCTTCCCAAGAAAATGACTACATTTTCTTCTTCCCAAGAAAATGACTACATTTCCTTGTAGCAATGGAATTGAGTTATGTATCATAACGTTAGTACTCAATAGCTGATCTACTTTAAATAGTGCTCTATCCACATGTAAGAGAAGTAGAGTTCCAATTAAACTCTATTATATTAAATCCCATTTTAACTATATAAAATTCCATTAAGAATATGATATTTGATTAGAAGAAAGAGATAATGTAACTTTAGAATATGTATTATAGGTAATTAAGTTGTATCAATTATTCTTATATAATTCTTTCTCGGGTTTATATCAGTCAATACACTATTTTTTTCCTTCTTCTTTCCTTTTCTATTTCTCCAAAAAAAAAAAAAAAAAAAATTCGTCCATTGTAGAGCTTCATTCTTCTTATATATCCTCCTTCTTGGCATACTGGCCCTCCATTTGTATGCCGCAAAACTCTTCCTTTGATACTTGTCCCATCAAGGCTCTGCTGAAGGTGGTAGAAGGGGTTGCTAGCTGTGAAGACATTGTTCAGGGGTCATTTCTTCATTAATGCAGCAAATAAGGTTGTTATAGAACATTCAATGCAGAGTGGTAGGTATACCCTTTCAAGGAGCTTCCTCCAACTACACTATTCCTCTCCTAGAGTGTTATTTCTGTAAGGAATTAACCCGAAATTCCCAACTTGTGAGAAATAAAAAAATTTAAAAAAAAATAGAGAAAACATACGCCAAAGAAAAATAATCACATGCACAAGACAATATTTACGTGGATAGGCAATTTGCCTACGATCAAGGAGTTACAGGGATTTCACTATTATCAAGGAAAATACAAAGTGCAGCTACAGTGTTTCACACTCTCTCAAGACAACAACAACAACAAAACCCTAATCACAAAAAATGGTTTTTACATCATACACACAGGATTCACAATGGGCTACAAAACGGGTCAAAAATTTTTTCTCGGGGCGTTGCCTCAGACCCCCAAGAGGCTTGTTCATGAGCACTCCGGCTTGGGCCTATCAACCCATGCCTCCACTCCATGGACTAAACTTCAGAAAATCTTCTATTAAAAACCATGCAACATTATTCAGGTCGGGTCGTCAACCGGATCAAACACAACTAGGCTCCACAAAACCCAACAATTTATCCCACTCGAGCGCTCATAAGATATTATGCACCATCCCATCCTCTTCTCGAGTAGACCAACTTCTCAAGTTAGAGGCACTTTACAAATGAGTTGGTGAAGGACATCCCGCTCCTTATTCTTCTCAGTCCTCGAATACCCCACAATTATAATGAGATGTAAATTTGTCAAAGGCTTTGGTGTGTGTATATATATATATATATATATATATATAATCCAAATGCAAAATAAAGAGTTTTAATTAAACTATTAATTCTTTTTGGAATTACTTTTATTTGGATTTCCGATAATGATTACTTCTCCAGCAGTACGCACAACACCAAAATATATGGTACTCACAACACCAAAACCTCTCTGCACTTATCTTTTGTTTCTATAAACTTTTTGTCTTTTTCGTATTTTTACTTTCAAAGCCCATGTGTTTGTGTATGTTCTTTCTTTAATAGATTGTGTGTGAGTATGTTTCTTAGTATTTAAGTTATGCAAAAGTTGTGAAGATGCCTCCCTTTTGATGAAGGGTTGCTAGTTTGTTCTTCTCATAACTTCTGTAATTCTCAAAAATCCTGTCTTATTCTTTTTCCCTATCATACATTGATAGATTTTTTTTATTGCTTAATTTTACACATTGGATTAATTTGCTGACAGACTTAGTCTTAGCTAATATCAACTAAAGTTTTTTTTGGTCTTTCTTTGCGTTGCAGTTTTTATTGTATTTAATAAGTCATACTAGATGGCGCTGGCAAAGATAGTTCATCCTAGCTCTAAAATTAGAGCCAAAAGGTGATAAATTCCAGACAAATCAAATTTCCCTCCGGATCAGTTAACTGAATTGCCAGGTGAAATTCTTGAGTCCATTCTGTCACTATTGACGTTGAAAGAAATACAGGGGACAAGTGTACTCTCTAGAAGGTGGAGATATCTATGGACATTTGTGACTCATAACTTGGTTTTTGATCATCCAAATTTGCTATCTCCGTAGAAGAAAATGCCTAATTTGAATTTCATGAGTAGAACTGAATCTAGTTGGGTTAAAACTTTATCCTTTGCTAGAACTGACTCTAATTGGATTGATATAAAATCCTCTGAAATGTCTAGTTTTGTTAGTTGGGTGAATCAGGTATTGGAGTTGCATCAAGACTATAGATGAGTTTAGAATTTCTTTACATGAATGCGAGTTTCACACAGGAAACTGACAATTGGATAAGCTTTTCACTAAAAAAAGAGTCAAAAAGCTATCATTGGATTTCAGGCCCATTTGTTTTATTCACTATATTTCCTATACTCTTAGAAGTCAGTTTCTTCATAGTTACAGTCTTGATTCTTCAACAGACCTTTATTTGTCATTTGTGGATGTGAATGGGGAGGTTCTGGATTATGTTTTATCTGATTGTCCATTCATTGAAAGATTGCATGTGGAGAGCTCAAAATCTCTAGTGAATTTAAAGATTTCTGCCCCTTTGCCCAAGCTAAAGCATTTAGAGATATTAAAATGCTCCAAACTCAGACATTTTCAGAATTCTACTATAAATCTTGTTTCTTTCAAATATTGTGGGCTTAGGAACACAAAATTCCTTCTAGGGGATGTGCCCAATTTTGTTGATCTGTCTGTGAATTTTGACTATGTTCACTATTTAGCTAAAAACAAATTAATCTTTGATTTCATCTTATCTCTCTCAGCTGGAGACATTTGGGCTATGCTTCCTAATCGAGGTTAGTCATAACTCATAAATAACTCCATTATGTGTGTGTGTGTGTTTTTTTTTTCCATAAAAAAAAAAAAAAGTTTATGAATGTGGTCTAATTTCTTGGTTCTCTTGTTTATAGATCTCTTTCGTTCCCCAGATTTCCAGAGTCAAGAAATCTCCAGATGTCATGAATAGTCTCCGTATTTGCACTTCCTTGCTAAAGGCGTTCCCCTTTTTGCATAGACTTGTGACCAAGGTAATGTTTATAAAATTATAGAGTTGTGGTTTTATTGAGCATGCATTTTATTATCTATATTTTCACTTAAAACTGTTTTTTCCTTAATATCGACTACTTACGTACGGTTCTTAGTATATATGCATATGTATTGTGTAACCACATATTTGCCTTAATCAACTATAGATAATTCCCAGTGGTTTATTGTTGTTTTAAATGTTTTCAAAGTATACAAAAAAAAGTTGTTGTGAAGTTTTATTTTATCAAACTTTGGAAACCATGTCATTTCTACTTTCCTTTTTTAATCTATCTATAGAGGTTATTGGGTTGGTTTAAATTACAAGTGTTAATCAATGTTATATCACTACCTTTTTAATGAATGTGCTTCATTACAAATCCATCCTTACAGAATATTATCTAATTATATCATCCATGCTTGCAAACTATAAAATTTTGCATATAACATGGCAAAATTAAAACCTTGTGACTCAATTAGTTCCTTTGATTGTTTGCAATGAAAAGGTTTAGGGTTCAAATCCCCATTCTTTAAATATTGAATTACCATTATGCATAGAACATGTGTTTATGGATTATTAGATAATAAATAACATTTGATTAACATGGCATGCATAACATTGGTAAAAAGTTATATTTGGTGTAATTTCATCCTAACCACATGTGTGTGCGCGCACATGCGTGTCCCACCCTAATTATGTGTAATGTGACCCCCATGTCTAGTAAAAGTACAACTATCTCACTCTATTTTGTTTGTTGGCTTAGTCATGAATTTGGTGTGCAATTGTTGAGGGCCTTGAGGCTCTCAACCTGTTTGTTGTGTTTGATTATTTCTTTCCTTTGTTGAAAGCAAGTATCGTGATTTAATTTTTTTTTTTTTTTTTTTTTTTTTTGTGTGTGTGTGTGTCTGCTGCAAATAAAATCATTCATTCCCTTTCTCAGCTGCTAGTATTTTATTGATGAAATTATTAATAGTTTACATGTCTTTTAACTAGCATAACACTGTTACTTCTTCGCTTTGACAGTTTATTCGGCAAAAAGGCTCAATGAAAGAAAAAATAGAGGTGCAAAGGAATAAATATCCACACCAATACCTGAAGATTATTGAATTGATTGGTTTTGTTGGTTGTACTGTTGACATGGAGCTTGCCTTGAATTTAATCAATAAAGCTGTGTTGTTGGAGAAGATAATTATTGATACACAATGTACATGTGTGGAAGAAACATTTCATGTTTCTAGTGGTCCTGTTAATAAATGTGCAGCTATAAATTATGCGAAGCAATTGGAAACAAAGATTAGCCCCGGCGGTGGAATTGGTGATACTATAAGGGGACGTTTATTTCATTGTAATATGGTGAACATTACAATACTAGAATATGAAATTACAATGTTTGGTTCGTTTATTTGTACCAATGTTCTGAATACCGTTTTGGTTTATTCAATAGAACGAAATATTTCAATACTAGCTCATTCGGCGTACCAATATTTGAGCTGGATTGTTCCTATTCTATTTTTCCTACGTGAAATATGTTTTATCTTTACAAAACGGAGTATAAATAATGGCTAAGATCAATAAAGGGACCAGCTTTGAAAGAAAAGAAAGCCTTAAGAATTTGGGTAAAAGTGCAAATGGATGTACTTTTGGCCAGAAGTGACTAGAAAGACGTAGATGAATTCAGAGTGGGAGAACTGTACTAATTAAATGAAGGACTGTTGCCGAAGGAGCCACAGGCAAGGCTTCTCAACATGGTTGTAAGGAAGGAGCCTGATTGGGATGGTCATGTAATAGAAAAATATAGAGAGTGCTGGGATACTCATTTATTGAGGATATCAAAACATTAATAATTTTTAAAACATTAATGATATGGCAAATAGCTTAATTTAACTGTTAGATATATTTAGAATTATTCAATGGTGAAAAAAATGTGTAAATCTTATGAAGCCACATTAAATATAACTATAATTTCAAAATGATACACACGGAAATACACTCGTGCTTAAATATTCTGTTTTAATAGCCAAAGGGTATCCAAAACATTAATTGCTCCCAATTCCATTGCATTTGTCGATAAAATACGTTAATTCATCATGAAATACCTTGTCATGACAAGATTATCTGGTCAAAATATTTTAATGAGCTTCTATCCAAGAATATTGTTTAATTAATAAGCTCAAAACAACTTATGTGTTGATTCCTATCAACAATCCAAAGTTCCATTTTTCTCAGCTTTTCTTCCGGCCGGGGGCCCATCATAAATTCAACACCTGTCGAAATTACTCCTCCATGTTAAGAACTGGTCCCTCTACAAGTCTAGATATTAGGACAAAGCCTAGGATTTTTGCCTAAGAGCAAATTTTTTCTTTTTTTGTTGCTAAGAGTGCATGCATCTAGCCTTCTCCAAAAAAAAAGCTAGATGCATGCATTGGCTAATTAACCACTGTATAATTGCTATCTTTTATGTACTTATTCTTAGAACAATGGCCTCACTATTTTAGGGATATATAAAATAAAAGTCCCTTAGGATCATGCATTTTAGGGGACTTGTTTATGAACCAAAGTAAAAAATCCCAACTTTGTTTCTCTATCTAATTTTTGACATTTTGATTTGTGGTATCTTTGAGCTACAACTCATGTGCAAGCACATGGGTGAAAGTCAAGAACACACAGTAAGGTGGTTGTGAATGACAATGATGAGTAGATATTAGCATTAAGAACCTAGCTAGAAGTGAAAAAGTAAAGAAAGATGGGAAATGACATAAACAAAGATAGCACAGAAAGTCCGGGTGATCCCTTCTCCATTGTCAATTATATTTGCTTTCTTTCAGGAAAGACAAATCCTAAGATGCCTCATTTCCTTCTGCATTCAACCCATGGAAACTTCCCCTCACTCATTTATGGTAAATGTCACTGCACTTTCACTGTCATGTGAGACAGAAAAGAGAGTGCCCTAATCGAAGAGAAAAGAGGGTCAATAAAAGAGACAACAACACATGAAACAAACAAGCACTACTGTAATCAATTTTCCTACTGCCATGTATGGAACTTCCAACCTCTGCAACCTCAGAACTAGTAGAAGTCACCCTCTGATAATTGCAAAGTGAAGGAAAAAAAAAAAAAAAAAATTCAACAGTTCAGGGGTGTGAGTGTAATTTGGCTATTGACCCCCCCAAAAAAACATTCTGAATTGCTTTAACATGTAATTTACTCCAGCTACTCATCAATGAAAGTACATTTCTTCTTGTAAATAAAAAGAAAACTGTACTAGATTTGAGATAAGCATTCATCAAAAACCAATAAAATAGTTTCATTACAATCATCCCCAAACTCCTAAACATCTATAAATCTCACAGGTCCCCTCTCTCCCTCTCTCACATACATACTAAGAAAAACACGCACGCACACACACACCTTCACATCCAGTCACACGCGCACACCGAGACATACATAGAAGATGTCCACTCTCAGTCAACTCTTTGATCTTTCGGAACAAATATACTATGTACAATGTGGTTTCTGCACCACCATGTTACTGGTAATGGTGACTGCAAGTTCTCTAGTTTCTGCACTATGTATATATATGTATGTATGTATCTTCTTTTACCATATTTTTCTTCTAGTTTTTTGTTTTCATATCCGTCTAAAACGCAGGTAAGTGTGCCATGTAACAGCTTGTCCATGGTGGTCACAGTCAGATGTGGCCACTGCACTGCCCTCTTTTCTGTCAACATGAACATGATGAATGCTTCTTTGGTACCTTTCCAAAATCTTTGGAACTGTCTTAACCATAACGAGGTATATCATACTGATTGATTAGAGACTTCACTCCTTATGAATGTTAACTTATCTCTATACCGTACACTTCAATGTCACCGTCCACAGTCTTTGATGCTTGTTGTTAATCCCTGTTGATCTATAATAAGTTAGTGTTCACATGTGAACTGCTTTCACAGCAAAAGCAACAAGATTGCCCAGATGCACAGAAGGTCTTGGACTGGCATGGTACATCCATGCTGGCCTCTTCTGACTATGAAGAAGATGATATAATCTCTGTCAATCACATCGTTAACAAACGTAAGGAACTTTTAATTGTTGTTATAGTTTATTAAATTCGCTTCTGTGGTGCAAATCTGATTAACATATTCGATTTGGATTGGATCCTCTATAGCCCCTGAGAAGAGACAACGAGCACCATCAGCTTATAACCAGTTCATTAAGTAAGATTTTCATTTCAAACATTATCTCTATTATTTAACTTGGGATGTATTAAGTGAATATTAATTTATATAACAGAGAAGAGATCAAGAGGCTTAAGACTGAGAATCCAATGATGGGTCACAAGGAAGCTTTCAGTGCAGCTGCAAAAAATGTATGCTTTCGAACCAATTGCTGGGATTCATTGTACATTAGACAAACATGATAAAAAAGTTAAGAAAACTGAAAACATATGAAATTCAAGGCGAGCCTAGACTAAATCCTATAAATGTTTGACTATTTTCAGTGGGCTCATTTCCCTGCAATTCAGTACAAAGGAGATGGAGACTATAGCCAGAGTGAAGAAAATGTGACATTGGGCGCAGAAGTCACTGAGGTAAAGAGTTCAATAAAAGTTAAACATCTGAGCAGTTTCTTCCCACATTATGTATGAGGCATTTCCAATATTGGTAAACATAAATTACTGTACGTTTTTCTCCTAAGCAAATTAGGGCTGATCCTATATTAGAGGGACAGATGCATGATCTCCATGTAAAACAGTCTAAAAGTAGAATGTGTACATGCATTGATGCATTTTGATCAAATCACACGAAGGCTAAAAACTTATATGTCATCTTAAATCCATTAACGTTCTGTATGTAAATATTTTCAGGAGCATTTTTGCACATCTATTTAGTACAAAAACTATTGGAAAATGCTAAACTTATTACAATTTTTATGAGAAATAACTTACAATTTGAAGTGGCAAATAAATATGGTTGGTCCACATTAACAATAAGATAAATAAATTTCTTAAATACCATTTTGTTGTTTGTTTAAAAATTAGCATATCAGTTTGTAAAACCTATCTTGTAAAATTTATAAAATTTATAGTATGCTATTACCACTAATAATTATCAGTAATCATTTGGTAATGGTAATGAAATCCTTCATGGCAATCAGCTCAATATGAAATCCAGAGTTTTCTAATGGCACTGTCCTTTTGTCTCAAGTTTCTATTGATCTCCATGGTTAAAAGATTTATACTAATTGGTACTGATTTACTTCATGAAAAAAAACCATGTCATATTGACCCTACTGTACTGTGAGCAAGGCTAGCTATTGTAGTAATACTCAATTACTCGTTTCACTTTTACAGATAGCTGGTCACTTTCTTTTGCATTGACTGCTATATGTCAAATTTATTACTAGATTACCTTTAAAAGAATTTTGACGCAATGGCAAGATTCCAAGGAACCTACTGTGTTTGTAGTAATTTGATCCACTGAAAATGAGTGCATGACTTTCTGTAATAAAATTTTTTCAGGTCCATGAAGCTGGCAAAGGTTTTCGTGAAAGAAAAGCCCTCAAGAGATCCCACATGGGCTACGACACACTCGTTTGAACAAGTCTACAAAGATTTCTATAAAAAGAAAGCAGTTTCTATTTCAGGGTTAGTGTTAGGATTAACTCATATGCCTTTAGACTAGTAGAGGTATAAATGTTCTTGGGAATGAGGCTTTCACTGCAGTTGTAGAAGACTCGTTGTCATTGATTAGAAAACAACCTTTAGCTTTCAAATTAAGGGTGCTTAACTATTGAAATATTAAGTCTAAAAGACAAATTTTCACTTAAAGCTCTATATTAGACCAAAGAAAATAAGCTTAAGGATATATATGATTGTCGTTTGGATTTGGGGCACATGCATTTACATGGATTCTCTTTGCATGTTGTCAAGGGCTAATTTCCAAAAGCTTTTTCTTTTTCTTTTTCCGAGATAGATTATGGAGGTGTAAATAATGAAGAACGACACTTCAGTACTCGTGTCAAGAGACGTTTACCTGAGACTTTGTTAAACACATTTCAAACAAATGATGTGGTTTGGCAGATTCGTCATATAGTCTTTGTAATTAACTTGGCTAATGTTCCTTACTTTTTTGAATGATGTGGTTCAGCAAAACCAGAAAGTTTTGTAGAACCATACACGTAAGTGACATTGACAACATTAGAGTGATGGTAGATTGAAATTTTTTAATTAATTAAACAAGTACGTGACACCATGAAACCTAGTGTACATATAGCTTCCCCTATACAATACCCTATCGAGAGCTTCCAAAATTATTTAAAAACATTAATTATTATCTTTAACCTAGCATTCATTATCTTGAAACTCTAATACATTGCTAATTTTGAGTTTGTGATCTCTTCATATGATCTTCAGTAAAGTTTCCACGGTTTCCTTCTTGCTAATTTTGGTGCCCTTTGAATATATCTACCTGAAAAATAATATATGAATTCATGTAAATATACAATTAGTATTTTAACCAAAAAGAAAATACAATCAATACATGATATCTTTTCACTGCACTACAATTTGATAGTATTTCTGAGCAAAAGTTTGGTGTTGCTACCAAGCAATATTCAATTAATGGAGTAAATATAGATATAAAAGGGATGAAAATTTGAATAATCATCTATCCTTTCATGCCACAGCCACAAATTTGTAGAACTAAGTTATTTATAAATCAAATAAAATGCTGAACATGCAACTTCTCAAAAGAAATGAAAAGGCCAAGTGTCTTACTCATTAAGGGTCTTGGAGAAAGAGAGTGAAAATATGATTGAAAGAAGTCTTTATTCTCTTTCTGTAGCTCTCTCCACACTGTAGGCCAAGCATGCATTAACTTCATCAGAACAGATGGATCATACACAGGCACAAGTAAGTACACGTGCACTTGCACATACAAACATGTTCACTAAACACAGACATGGACACAGACAGATAGAGAGCAAGAGAGAGAGAGAGAGAGAGACCTGTAAGTGTGATGAGTGGGCGAATGCTAGCATGCTCTGCAAGTGCCTTTATACATTGGTCTCTATTCATGTGAAGGAGCAAGCATCTTTCTATAAGATGTTGAACCTGTTTTTTACATGCAAAAAGCATAGTGTCCATAAACTTCAATTAATCCATGACCTTTTTTTTTATGATGAAACTTGATACTATTTCATATCAACAGAAATATTAATATAATAGGATGTCCAGACAAAGCAAAGATTCTAAACAAAAATATATCATCATGAACATTATTTTGTGCAACTTAGATGCTTTGCGGAGAGAGAAAAAAAAAAGAGATTCACTAACCATTCTTATGTAGCTGTGGGGGTGGCAATGCAAACAAGGATAGGAATGGTGGTTATGGTACATTTCTCTTGAGTAGAATTGGACAAAACGAGGAGACATAATTGAAACAAATAATAGAAGAAAGAAAAGTGAGAAAACAAACAAATGAAAAAGTGCAAAGGTAGAGAAGATATTTGGCGGTTTATATAGCTCAAAGAGAGCAAGTAATAAGAAAGAAATATTGTTATCCACTGATATCGAAGTGAAGGGCCAAAAAAGCACAAGAAATCCAAACGATAGCTCACCTCATCTTCAAGAGATAAGAGAAAAAAAAGGGATTTTTTGGAGATTGAAAATTTTTATTTCGATTATGACAATTGAATTGAGTGGCCAAACTTATGGTCACCTAGAACAATCACCTCAGGCCCTGGAGCACATATTTGCTACCCATTTTTGGGACCTACATTTTTCAAGTGCCATGAATGTGCCGGTGGTCCTTCGAAGGTACAATGATGCTCAGGGGCATCTTGATTTAGAGATGACAATTACATTGAATCCTGAGTACCATTCAATTGTGGATATCCTTAGTGTACAAACATTTGCCACGTTGTGTACTTAGAAAAAAAATGATATTTTTCGTTAGAATTAGATTCATTTCTTGATTTATATTAAATATTACAAATCTAAAATTGAAAACAATGTCATCTCATTTAAAAAATTTTAAGATGTGACCATCTAAATGAAATCTTAATCGTGAAATAGATAATCAATTTCCAAATGCAACTTAAGAGTAGCATGGGTCCTCCTATCAATGGAGCAGTGAAAAACTATCCTCTCAATTACCAAAAACAGCTGCTTTAGCCGAATCATATTACCTGAGGTCATATTACTAAGTATTTCTACTATGTTCAGGAGAAACAGAGAAAGTATTTCTATTGTGAGGTTCTTTAAGTATTCATTTTACTTTTGCACCAAAAAAAAAAAAAATGAGGCATCTTCTTTTTTTGTGGTAAATATGCAATATATCATTAAGAAATTAAGAGTGTCAGATACAGACTGAAGACAAACATCATTAGAAATATCAAAATCAACAACAATAAAAAAAAAAAATAAAAAATCAAGAGAAGTGTGTAAGTACAGTACAAAGTTCTCAGTTAGATTTCTCCCCCAGGACACCAAAAGATCCGCATATTGATTTGCTTCTCTAAATACACGGTTGATCTCCTTGAGTGGAAATTGTTGGAGGAGCCATCTACAATCTTGAACAAGGACTTTGAAAGTAGGGTTTATCTTCTCAGCAATTTGTAAAAATGAAAAAATAATGAGTCCATCCACTTCTAATACAAGAGTAAACAATCCAATGTGTAAAGCAAGATGTATCTCATCTCTTGAAGCCTATAACTCTAGAATTCCTCATGTTTATACCAAAAATTGTAAAAAATTCTACTGCGTTTTGAAAACAAGATCGAATGGGATCAGTAGGTTGCCTATCCAGCTAGAACATCGCGTGATTCCTATAAAGCCAAAGGGACCATAGGAGAAGAATTTCCAAGGTAAATGAAGTTTATGCGTTTAAGGTGAAGTACTGTGAACGTATAGTAGAAACCAAGCCAATGTTTTTGAGGGAGATAAGATGAACTGATGCAATCAGCAAGTATACCCAACCTGTTCCAAAAAAAATCCATAAATGTTGATATTCCTGAAGATAGTGTACAATTTATTCCACATTGTGCTCGCACAATAGGCATGATAGCGAAATATTGAATTGTCTTGCAGCTAAAAGCTTATATAGTTATATTGATTTCATATAAATGGAAAATGCTAAACTACGATGCAACAAATTTTAACAAAAGCTCCTGCGCCAAAGGCTTGTAAATTTGTTAAAACTCCCCATAATTTATAGGCGTATGTGTTTCATGTACTTTTAAGAGTTCTATAGCTCAATTGATACTTCATGACATTTCCAATAATGATGTACGAGTTTCAAATCTTCTATCCCCTATTATAATTATTTAACCACCAAAAAATATGTGCTTCCTTAGCCAAATAATGGTTAAAGGCAATGTGGACATTTTTTGAAATGAAAAACCCTTTTTTTTCTTTCTTTTTCTCTCACTAAGATAAGATAAAAGATATTTTCTTCTCATCAAGTTGTAGTTCGAAAGATTTATGTCCATGTTTTTAGATCTTTCACATGCAATTTGTTTCCCATAACATCGTCAATGGGCCTTTTGTCTAATATTAAGAGCCCGTTTGGATGAAGGGGGAAGGAGGAGAAGTAGAAGAGAGTAGAGTAGAGTTGATTAAAAATAGACTAATTTTGAGTTAAATCTATTTTATTATACTCTACTCCCCCTCCTTTACCCTCAATCCAAATGGACCATAAGGGAAAATGTCTCATCTCCTCCATCATTTTGCCTGATCCCAAGAGTTAAATGGATTTATTTCTTCTTTTATGTAATGTTGTCTTTCTCTTCTTTTATTAAAAACTAATCACAGATCCATGCGATGCACAGAAAAATTTGACAATTTTTTTTTAAGTGAAAAATTAAAATAGTATATGAGATTTATAAGTATTAATCTCAAGTCATTCTTAAAATAATGTGATTATTTCCTAACAAAGTATAGTTATAACAATATATAAAGATTTTCTAAATTTATCTATGTTTGTTATTTGAAAGTTTTTTTTTTTTTTTTTTTCAATTAAGGAAACATATATAATACATTTTACATTCGATTATTATATAAAGTGAGATATTTTGCAAATAATATAATGTGTGGTTGAAATTTTTTTTTTCTAGTGCTCCTTATAAATGGTTCATCATCTATAACTATTGGTTCGTTTGGATTGAGGGTGAGTAAAATAGAGTAGATTTAGCACAAAATTAAATTATTTTTAGCCAATTCTACTCTGCTCTCTTCTACTCCCTTTTCATCCAAACAGGCCATATATGTCTTGAATGGCCTAATAAGGAAGTAAATATAAGTAAATTCATCACTTATACTAGAATAAAAATACAAGCCTTTAATAATATAAGAAAAATGTAATTTTATAAAAAAAAAAACTTACTTACATTACGCTAAGAATGTGACATAATTGTCAATGAAGTAACTTTTATTTTTACACAAACTTCTCCTCCCAAAGCATCATTGAAGTGGACTGAATTGATTAAATTGAACCAAATAGACAGAAATGGACCAAAGTATACAAAAATGGACCAAATAGATTAAAGTAGACTGAACTTGACAAAAATGGACAAAATTGAACCGATCGAAACACTATGTTTGTGTGGCTCAACAGGAGTGTGGTAACAATAAATATTACGCTTTAGATATAGATAAGTAATATTCAAGGAAAAAAAAAAGACAAAAGAAAAGAACATGCAATTGTGTCAAATAGTAATTTACGCCTTTGATGGATACTTATAATATTTATGTAAGTTTATTAACATAATATAGTAAAATTTGTATATCCTTAGCATCCCTCTATATAAATCAACAAAAACTCATGCACCAAAGGCTTAAAGAGGTGGGCACTGTTAATTTGTTAAATTCCCTATAATTAACTAATTAAGTGCTTCATGTGCTTCCAAGATTAATCTTGTAATTCAAAAGGGTACTTCTTGATATTTTTAATGGTAATGTGCTAATTTCAAATCCTCCATCCCGGCCCTATTGTAATCCCCCTCCCCCACCTAAAAAAAAAGAAAAAAAAAAAGAAAAAAAAAAAGAAAAGAAAAGTGAAAGATGGTTAAAGGCACGTGTGGACATTTTTGAAATGGAAAACCATTGTTTTTCTTTTTCCCTCAATTAAGATAAGGGAAAGATATTTTCTTTTCATTCAAGTTGGAGTTTGAAAGATCTATGGCCATGTTTTTAGATCTTTCACACGCAATTTCGTTGCCCATGACATTGTCAAATGGGCCTTTTGTACAACCAAGAGTTAGATGTATTTATTTCCCCTTTTCTTTGGGTATGGTTTACCTTTGATGGAGGCTTATCATAGACGCTTGTGTGAGGGATCAGGGAACATTATTTACTATTCCACTCATGGTTTATGAAATTTTCACTGGCTAACTAGCTCTTTTATGTGATACATACGCTGTGTATGTCATAAGATCTTGCTTCATCCTGAATCAATCAATATCCAATCAATCTTTCTCAAAAAAAAAAAAAATAAATAAATAAATAAATATCCAATCTGAATCTTACACTAGCTTGGTTTACTGCAAAGCAAGGAAAAAAAAAATTCAAATTTTTTCTGTCTTTTTGTTAGTAAATAAAAGGGGGGGGGGGGGGGGAAGACAGAGAGAAAATAAAATAATTATAAAAATAAAATCCTTAGAGATCCTCCAAAAAAAAAAAAAAAAAACCAGAAATATAATTGCAACAATAGAAGTTATTCAAAAGTATCTTTTCTTAGGCTTTTCCACATAACCAAAAGAGATGTCATGTGTAATTGAAACATTATTATATATATATATATATATATATATATATCTCAACAATTCAAACTATACCACTTTGCGTGCAGTGTCTCTTTGTAAATTCACCAAATATATGGAAAATTGGAATTCGACAAGTTTGTTATAAGATTTGACATTTATTTTATTTTTTTATATATATAATATGTACCTACTTTACTTTAGCCAGACGCATCTTGATCTGAATAGACTTTGATTATATTTTTGAATTAATGAGCCGGGTCATTGAAAAGAAAAGCCAAGAATAATACTAGTAGTAATTAAGGTACGCACAAAATGCCATTGACTTAAGACTATGCCATCATTTTTGCTTTGTCCATTTAGCGACAAATCGGTAGTCTAATACACGTATTCCACCATTATTGACCAAAATTAACTTGCTCTCAACTCCAACCCATGATTTTGAAACACATGTGACAGGGCTGCATATTCTTTCTACTCGATGGAACAGAACACGACTGTTTGTTACTATTTGCTAATGAGACATGACATTTTCTTTTTTTCTTTTTTGTAACAAGACATTACTGGTGACTAAACGAGTTCAAACTTCAAACTCTTCTTTTTATGCAGTTTTTTTAGTTTCATATTCATATTCGTTAGTCAAATTTAAATTAGGTGGAATCCTCTTTGGTATTCAGCCACTATCAAAGCAGAGAAATCAGACAATTTCGTCCCATGACATGACATGACATGTTAAGAGGACTTTTTTTTTTTTTTTTTTTTTTAGTAAAATAAAGTTAAAAAAAAAAAAAAGATTTCTTACAAATTAAGTGAAATAATATGTCAAACAAAAAGGTAAAAATGTGTTAATTGCTTCAAGGAATTATCATGACAGATTTGAGAGGACGCATCAGGTAAATATTTTATGAATTTGTTATCAAATATTACAAATTTCTTGCACACATCTAAAGATGTGAGATGCCCATTATTGGACTTAGACGCCTATGCTTAATGCATACTTTACGCATTATATTAAAGGGAGATATCATTTGATGAGCAAGATTGAGATTTCTTTAGGTTGTCCACGAGTCGATTTGAGTTAAGTTTATGCCCAACTTACAACTGACTAGGCCAAATTGGATGGAGAAATTTTGGACCCACCACAAACCGATGAGAGAGTTAGATTGGATTGGTTAAATTACGTGTCAGGTGACAGTTGGTTCAATAAAAACCGACAATGACAAAGCAACACTTGAAATTCTTCGAATTTGTTGGTTTTCATAGTCAGGTTGGGTGACTCAAGTTTTGAAGGAGTAAACCAGCCACCTGACCTATTCTGAGGGTGGGGCCCCACCGTCAACTGCTAGAGTAGTCTATTCTTACAGTTCAAATCTAATCAGGTGTGATATGTCAGTTGGTAATGGATTGGGTTACCAGGTGGCTTGGACACCCTAAATTTCATTAAAAACAAACACCAAATACGAGTTACAACTTATGACACAAGAGATGCCATTTGATACTACTTAGTACATATGGTTAACATTCACACGGAAAGGTGAGAAACTAAGGGGATGTTCGGTACATGCACTTAAAAATTGAAAACATATATTTGACAACATGTGTAGAAATACATATAAATGAAAAAGTGTATAGAAATACATGTAATGTTGTTTAAAAATTGAAAACATGTGATCAAGTGGGTGTACCAAACGGGACCTAAGTGCCTTAATAGGATCCCAACAAATATGTGTGATAATTCACATCAATAACAAATTATTTCACAAGAAACATTATGCTAAAGCAACAAACATATTATAATTTAGTGGATAGGTTCATACACATTAAAATATTCATAAAAGCAACAACAGAATTGTCTTGAACACATCCCATAATATTTTCACTTGTGTCTGGCTACATCCTATTTGACCAGTACTTGCTCCAAACAAAATAAAACAGTTAACCTAGATAGACATTCACATTTGGTAAAACAAACTTCTGCTCACTTGCAGCCCCCATTCATTAAGTGTTATCATTCCTCTCCAGAGCTGCAAAAAAGTGGATATGTGAGTGCCAATAGAGCCATAAGAATTCCCCTAAACTGAAATGTTGAGAGAGAGAGAGAGAGAGAGAGAGAGAGAGGAGAGGAGAGAAGGATTACTGTTGTAATTAAGAAGCTTCTCAATGAGGTCAACATGAGTCATAAGCATTCGCCTGCAGCAGTATCGGACCAACCCCAATCCATCAAGTGCATCTCTGCATACCACATAATTAAACATTAGTGCCACCAACTAATATCAACTGCAAATTCATGTTTATAATCAAAACTAATACAAGGTAACACCGCCCACTACCTGTCAAGATCATGCTCCAAGAATTCAAAACTCAAGCATATTTCTTAGCCGGTCAAATTGTATTTTTTAGTGTTTAATACTCAGAGAATACACATATACGTTCATAAGCACAGGAACAAATGACTTACAAAATTCAGCCAATATTGATCAATAATGTCTATGGACCCAAACCAAATGCAAGTGCATACAAAATAAATAACCCCTTTCACATATGCTTTCAAATTCTCATAAATTTTGAGGTGCTTCTTCACTAAAAAATTTTCTTAACAGTCTCAAGCATTAAGTTTCAAAATCACAATTATAACTTACAGTGTCATAGACAAACTCGCACCATAATCACCCACAACTACACTACCATACGCTTAGAGATTCACATCACCAAATTTGTCTCAGTGATCAAAAAAGATTCACAACATATAGTCACCACCCTTATTTCCTTATAAAAATTAACAATAGTAATAGTCAGCACTCTTATTTTCTTGATAATTCATATTTTTCATGGCACTAAGAACACAGATTTCAACTCAGAGCTATGCTGGCCTCATGGAAGCAGCACAACCCACACAACAGAACAGAACACAAACAAGACAAAGGTGTACAGAGTACAGACTGCACTTTCACAAACAACCAGAACAAAAGGCTGTTCTAACTTCACTAACAATACTCAAAGCTATCTAAGAATACCCCAATTTGCACAGAGATCTTGCTTAGGATTGAGTTGTACGCTTTGCTGCTGCCCACCATCCTACCCCTTACATCCCTTTTGATACCCTTAAAAATTAGTTCCTCAGTCTGAACCTCACGCCCATAGATTATGTTATTTCTTTGAATCCACAGGTGGTAAACTGTTGCCCACCAAGCCAATTTGCAGAATAAAGGCGATGTTAGTGGTGAACCAAGGTGAAAGTGATGTTACTCTAATCAAAACATGCCGTATTAGCCGTTGTGGAAAAAATAGTGAACAATATGGTGTCATAGCATTTTTCTTATGAAAATATTAAAGCTGCTATAACTATTACTACAAAAGGCTGACAAATTGATATTGCCAAGTGTCTTTTTCTCTTAATATATAGACAGTGGAAAACCTTAACCAAATGAAGCCTAAACTTTTGCTCCATTGGAGCATCAAAAGGTGAAGACAAGGGTTTGTCAAGAAAAAATGAGAGTAAGGGCTGTCAAGAGTCAACCCCACTATAACAGTAGGGATAACACTACCATTGGGTTTAGTGAAATCTAACTTATGGCACTTTGCACTTGTTAGTTACAGACAATAGCTACTTATATTATTAAATCCTGAAGGAAACCTTAGGGGTAAAGAAAAGAGTTGTGAGTGCCTAAAATTCAGTGGTGCTTTTTCTTTGGTACTTAGCACCCCAGCTTTCATATCCACCCAAGTCACAAATATAAATGCTGAAACAAGCATCTACCATAGACACTGAAAATGACACCATGCAAAAGATAGAGAGTTATACCATAAAGAGAGAGACATACAGAAAGAATATGAGTTTTAAATGACCTAATCAGTTGAAGGAAGACTGTCTATAACTCTTAATTGAGCCAGGAAGAGCAAAGCAAACATCCAGACTGTCATTATTTTGGATGTTTCTTAAATATCAACTCACAAGCAATGCAATATCTTAAAAGTCCAAAATTTCCAAACCACAAATTAAAAGGATGAAAGTTTCTTGCCTATTCAAATCATATTTAACAGACATTTCAATTCAAATTACCACATGAAATATATATAACAATTCAATATAATGCAGATAACTCCAGTAATTGTCAGTATATCTAGTTTTGCAATATTTCATTTCACATCAACACTGATAATCATCGAAAGCAGCCAAATTGTCTTAGTAATTTCAAGATTTGAATATAAATGCAAAAGGTCACAAGATAATATTGCTTGAGATGCTTATCACATTCAGTTGGCAAGAAATTAATAAGAATTTTTGAAATCCAAAATATGGACTTAGTAAATTTCAGGTTAGAAAAGAATTCTTCTTTCTTTTGTAGTATCACAGAGGAATTTGTAGCAACACAAAAGCTTCTCCTACCAGGAATACCAACCCACTTCTAATGATTTAAAAATGAAGCAAAAGTATAGGCTTTAACTGCCAAAAAAACTATGCCAATTCTAAAAGAGCTTAAAAAGAAGCTGAAAACAGCCTTGCCAGATAGGTGCCCTAACAATCCAAGCACCTGAATATATGCCAATACAATGTCCAACCGGACATATGCAATGGTTGGATATCTGAAAAATGTTCTCGCTCTTTAAATTATTTTAGTAAGTTAAGGAATATTAGTTTTGCAAAAGGAATTGGCTAGGAGAACCCACTGAAGCACAATGGAAAAAAAAGGGAGAGAAGTGAGAATATTAATAAATATGACAGGAAAGCATCACCAAAAAGTGAAAATGCACTTTCAAATAAAAACAACAATAGATGCCAACCATAACTAACAAAGTTATCGATGATCTACAAATGGGTTCTTCAAGGGACGCAACAAAATGTCACAACATTTTCACAACAATTGATGTGTCAATTAACCATACGTTAAAATAAAATGAAATATAATAAAATCTTTATACCGGGACCCACCACAACTCAAAAATAAAAAAAGATGCTGTGAAAATGTTGTGAATTGTTGTTGTTTTCAGCTACTATATATAATGGAATAGTATATATAACATTGCCAAAGCAGCATTATTGTAAATATCACTGGGTTATCAATCACAAATTCAGTACATTTAGCAAAAAAAAATACCGGGTAAAAAAAAAAAAGTTCCAAATAATACAACAAGATGTTATTTTAGTTTAACATGTCATGTATTTATCTGCATAACCATTACAGTTTGCAATCATATGAGTAAACGCTTATAACAATAAGTCCCTAACAAAATAACCAAAGAGGTTCTCTCACCCTTCAGAGTAATCTGACTGTAGAAGGTCAAGATATGTGTCCCATTTGTTTCCAATTACCTATACAACACAAACAAATAAATAAAATCACTGACTTGGTGGAACATGAACAAGAAAACCTCCTTAACCAAATCAACAAAACCTCACTGTGAATAAATACTATATTAAAAGGTATAAACTTGGGTTTTACAATCAATAACAATGTAAGGAAAGAAAGTACCTTGCCGCAGGTAAAGCAACGAACTGGAATGATCATCTTAGCGGTTGCCTTAGGTTGTTCCTCTTTCTCTTCTCTTCTCTTCCGTGTCTATGTGGTTTCCGTGGGTTCTAGAGGGTTCTAATTTCTGAGGAGGTTTATGGTAAAGTGAGTGAGGGCGTCTTTGACTTGGTCATGTGTTTTAGGCCGGTTGGATTTTTTTGACCCACCCGGCCCATTCATTTTATGATTCTTAAAAAAAAAGTTTTTTAATAAATGAAAAAGTTAACAGATTTTCAAATAAGTGCATGTTTTCAAAAAAATAAAAATAAAATAATAATAATAATAATAATAATAATAAGTGCATTAGTTTAAGATTTTTTTTTTTTTTTGAAAGCTGAGTGATATCGAAATTTTCCTAAAATGATCCATTAATAAATATCCAAAGAACATCCATTAATTGGACCTTTTAATAAAAAAAATAAAAAAAACTCTATATCTACAAATTTTCACAATAAATCCTAAATGACATGTTATTTTTGGTGTAAAAAAGTAATCTCAGTGATAGGTTCAAATTTAAACCAATAACAACTAATCAACTATAATTTGTTGTGAAAATGTTGTAGACATAGCAATTTTCTTCAATAAACTACTAATTTTTTTTAAAAATGCTACTATTAGGATTTAGATAAAGTGCATTAATTTAAGGCTACTAAACCATACAATTGTGAGATAAAAAGTTAAGAAATGTAAAATGGTGAAAAAGTTCAAAGTTAAAAATTAAGTTTTTTTTAACGGTTAATATTGGCTATTGAAAGTGATAGAGGTCGCGGACGTGATTCTCTCTCTCTTGGGTATGTGTGGGTAAACTTTGTTGGTCTTTGGGTATAAATAAGTAAATAAAACCTCTTTGCAATTAACGTAAATTTGAAAATTGATACTAGTCTCACTCTGCCTCTCACTCTAAATTGTCTTATAAATTAGGAAAGGAAAGAAGTATATGTCTTTCGCGTGAAAATGTAAACAACAAGAAGGATGAGTATGTTTACTGGGTTTAAAACTTTTAAGAGCTAAATGACAAATATATCCTTATGATGGACTTGTGGGTGCCAAATGCCAATTGCCTTTGAAAATTGAAACGAAGGAGGTCTTGGTCTTAGACCTTGGAGTGGGGAGGTGTTTTTGGGTAATACGCAATTTATGCATAGCGATTAGGCTACGGGGTGTCAAACAACTTTACCAATTTGTAGATCAATTATCACTTTCTATGTTCAATCTTGCTTTAAAATTTTTCTAAAGCTTATAAAATAAATAAATAAATAATAAATGTGTTGAACGTTAGATTTTAAACTTTATTCGGACTTCAATTGAGAATAATTAGACATGGCAAAACGGTCGGATCGGGTTAGGTCAATTGAGCTACAGGTCAAAAATGGGTCATTTTAAGCAGGTTAAAACCAGGGTCGAGTTGACCTGTATTTTTCACATGAATTTTATTATTATTATTATTATTATAAAGAAAACGACATGTATTTGCCATTTGGAAAGTCATACAACAAATTACTTGATGTAAAATGCATTATTTTGAATTCACCAATTATATCAAGAATGAACTACATTTATTAATACTTATTCAATAATTTTAAAATTATAAAAATCCTAACATTGCTATCTAAAACAAAATAACACAAAGATAAGTAAAACAAATACACAAGTTTTATTTTTACACAATATCAACATCCAAAAATATAAAACAAAATTACAAATGACTTATTGGATAATTCATTTGACAAAGAATAAAAATATATAAGAAATTTACAATCTTGAAAATTAATTTTATAATCTATTGTCAATTGTGGTTGACACTCTATTTCAATTTGAGATATACATTAAAGTTTGATTATTTACTTATTTATACATGGTCTCTTTTATGAATATCATATCATTGTTAAGCAACACACACTTTAGGAAATATCATAATTTATTTTGAAAAGTCGTTTATTTTGGATATAAATTGTTAAAAAATAGGTCTAAGCATTCATAATTTATGTTAATTTGGTACTTTGACTTCATTATTTTCACATTTGTGAATGTTTTTCACAAATGTCTACAATTTTAAATTTATGTTTTTAACTGTACTATAACCAAATTATCTTGGCATGTATTTTGCTATTTGATATCTAAAAATCTTTACTCACTACAGAATGCTCAATCATTCATTTTTCAATTAATTTGCATGTAGTTATGTAAATGTCTCAATTGTTTCCTTAAAGCTCACAACAAACAATTAAAACAATATTGTCTTAATTTTTTTTTTTTACCAAAAAAATAGGTTTTAAAAAATGGTTCGGATTCAGGTCGGGTCGAATTGACTTGCAAAAAACACGGGTCAAGTCGCGGGTCAACCTGTTTTTGCTTCGGGTAAAAAAAATCGGGTTTGGGTCAGGTATTTTTAGGGTCGGGTCAGGTTAGAATTTTTCTGACCTATTTTGCCATGTCTAAGAATAATTAGGGACAAATAGGTGTTGAGAAAATCAATTCCATGTCACCTCTTTGTCTCTCTATTTGTTTACGCATTTAAATTCTTCGGCTTTAATTTCGTCATTACTGACTTCTCTTTTTGATAAATACATTGCTGATTCTTTTTCTCTAACAACTTATTAAGGAATTAGATTATAAAAAAAAAAAAAACTTATTAAGGTATTAGTTCATCAAAACTTATTAAGGAATTATTGCATTAAGAAAATTATATGCTTCAATTATCTATATTGTTTTTTTTAGGGTGACTTATTCACAATTTTGTTGGATTGTATGTGTTGAGGAGAAAATCAGATATGAAGGCTATGCTACAAGTCATTTATTTTTTCAACTACTGTAGTTTGGTTCTTCTTTGTAATAAGTGACAGACACGTGCTTGACATGTGCTATTACAATTAGTGGAATTTGTTAATATTGTTAGGAGTTTGTTAGTTAGTTAATTTGTACGGTTAAGTTTATAAATACACTCATTACACATCAATGAAGATCAATCAAGCATTTTCCTTTCATTGCTCAATCCCTAAATTCAATATGGTATCAGAGCCGAGTTAGTGCAATTTCCCTGTTTTCCTGACCTGTTTTCACATCAATCTCTCCATTGATGAATCCTTGATTTCATCTTTGATTAGGTTTTCTCCTTTTCTTTTCTTTGAGATTTGGTTCTTGATTTTCCAAGTTCAACAGAGGCTTCCACTCAAGCTTCTGTGCCTCATTAGGAAAAGCCTTCAAGCCCTTACCTTTGGCATAATGAAGATAACCCTGGTTCAGTCTTGGTGACTCGGGCCCTGTTTGGATTGCTCATGACTCATATCTCAATACTCATAACTCAAAATTCATTCTCATATCTCATATCTAATTTCCTATTTTTTCTTAACTCACTCCACAGCTTTGTTTGGCATCAATACTCTCCTCAGTTTTCAGTTTGACAAAAGCAATTTAACTCAAATTTGTGGAGCCCACTGTACTGCTATTTCTCTCTCAACCAAACCTGAATTAGCACCTCACCTCCCTTGACAAACCCACCATACCACCAACAAGTTCCCATGGCAGACTCATCGCCGACAACACTATAGACAGAGTGACCACAAACCCATCTTCCTTTTCTTTAATTTAACTCATTCTATAGATTTTTTTTTTCTCAACAACACACAGAACACCACAAACCCACAATCACAACCCTAAAAAACACCAATTACAACCTATAAAGATCTCAACAACACAAATTGGAACCCATAAATACACAACTCATAGATAGTCGCAGCAGAAATTTTGATTTCAATTCTTCCTTTCCACTACCAAAATGCTTCTTCCTAGATCGGTCTCACAGAAAATCGGTCACGCGAAGAGGCAAATCGGTCTCGCGGCAAATGAAGATTTAAAGAAAGAAAGAAACAGAAAAGAAATAAAGAAGAAGAAGAAGTAGAGAGAAGAACTACGCCTGGAAGAAAAAAAAAAAAAAGACCCGTTAGTCTAACTTGTTGATTAGACCATTCATGAGGGTGGGTCCTACTTATTTGCTTGTTTTTACAATAATACCCTTGTAACTCATTTCTCATAATCTGAAAACACGTAAAATTATTTTCAGTTTCCATCACTCTAACTCAAATTTTTGAGTAATGAGTGATGGAAATTGAAAATAAAATCTAAACCAAACAAGTTGCCTTGGAGTGGGGCCCACAAAATTTGAGAATTGAGTTATGAAAAGTGAGAATTGAGTGATGAAAACAAGCTAACCAAACATGGCCTCAGCCTCTCACTGAGGACAATTATGCCACTTGGAGTCGTTCAATTCTTTATGCCCTTGATTCCAAGAACAAAACAGAGTTCATGGATGGCACAATTACAGCACTTGCCAGTATGTCAGATCCTTTGTTCCCAATTTGGAAATGCTACAACGGAATGGTCTTGTCATGGATTCTCAACTCCATGTCCAAGGATTTGCTTTCAAGTGTCATATACTTGAACACTGCTTGAGAAATCTAGATTGACTTAAAGAATAGGTTCTCTCAAGGCAATGGTCCAAGGGTGTTTGAGCTAAGGAGAATGGTGAGCAATCTTTCTCAAGAAATTCTCACTGTAAGTAGCTACTATACAAAGTTCAAGATTATTTGGGATGAGTTAGTCAATTACAAGTCTATTCCATCTTGTTCATGTGGTGTTTGCACTTGTGGTTCTATGGCTGCACATGCTGATTACTTAGAAGAGGAACGCACAATGAATTTCTTGATAGGTCTTAATGAATCCTTTGTTTTAGTTAGAGGCTAGATTTAGTTAATGAAGCCTTTGCCTTCATTGACCAAGGTTTTCTCTCTTGTTACTCAAAAAGAGAAACAAAGAAAGATTGGTTTTAGTTCAATTGTAACTAAATCTGTAGCTTTATTCTCTAGAAGTTCCAATTCCTATGGAAAGAATGGTAATGCTAGTAGGTCTGGTGGAAAGAAAGAGAGGCCTGTTCACATTGTGGCTTGCTAGGACATGTGGTGGATAAATGCTAAAGATCCATGGCTATCCACCAGGTTACAAGAACAAAGGAAATGGTCATTATGCTAATCAAGTATCTTCATCCACTAATTCTGGTATGGATGGTGAAGAGATTTTAGTGTTGTATCTCTTACTCCTTCAAAGTGCCAGCAACTTATTGCAATGCTTCATTCTCATGCTTTGGGTTCACAGCCTAGCAGTCAGTCCACATCAGAGTTCTCTCTTGGGTCACCTCAAGTAGCCACTGCCATTGCTAATTCTGTACAACCTATTCAGCCAATTTTGCCCAATATTGTAGGTATTGATTCACTCGCACATTTGTGTCTTGCTTCCTTCATTAGCCTAGACCATTCAGTTTTCTCTTCCAATCTTGTTCCTCCATCAAATCTTAAATCAACTGAGTGGATTATTGATAGTGGTGCAGCAGACCATATGGTTCATTCCATTTCACTTCTAATCAAAATTACTTCAGTTGCTCATGTTTTTGTCAGTCTTCCTAATGAAGAGTCTATCTTAGTTACACATGTTGGTCAAGTTCAATTGTCCTATGATTTGGTTCTTGATAATGTTTTGTGTGTCCCCTCCTTTTCTTTTAATCTCATTTCCATAGGCAAATTAACACATCATTTAATGTTGTTGCATTTTCTTGTTGCATTTCTATTTTCTTCAGGACCTACTTCAATGGAAGACGATTGGATCGAGTAAAAAGCAAGGTGGTTTGTACATTCTGTAACAATCCAATACATAGCTTTCAATTCCAATTCAGCTTTCTTCTTTCCTGCCATCTGGTTTGTCCTTTCTTGGTGCTGCCTTTAGTTACTCCAGTTCAGCTTCCAAAATTCAGTCTGTAACAATGTTTGTATGGTTTCAAAATTTGTTCTATGGCACAATAGGCTAGGTCATCCTTCATCATCTAGATTACAATTGCTTAGTTCTATAGTGCTTGATGTATCTTTTTCTAATTTTGATCTACCTTTGTGTACAGTTTGTCCACTTGCAAAGCAAAAAAGACTTCCTTTTCCTAATGAAAACAATCTTTGTTAATTCATTTTTGATATAATTCATTGTGATATTAGGGACCCTTTTCTGTTCCTACTATAGATGGTTTTAGATATTTTCTAACCATTGTTGATGATTGCAGTAGATGTACTTGGGTTTTCTTGATGAAACTTAAATCTGACACATAAAACATTCTTCAATCTTTTTTCACATATGTTGAAACTCAAATTCACCTTAAAATCAAATCTCTTCAATCAGATAATGGTCCAAAATTTTCAATGTCTACTTTTTTTTCACCCAAGGGTGTTGTTCACCAACATAGCTATGTAGACACACCTTAACAGAATTTAGTAGTTAAGAGGAAACACTAGCATATTCTTAGTGTTACTAAAGCACTTAAGTCTCAGTCCAATTTAACTTTGAAGTTCTGGGAAGATTGTGTTCTCACTGCTGTATATTTGATCAATAGACTTCCTAGTCCATTGTTACAACACAAAACACCTTATGAAGTTCTTTTACATAAAGTGCCCCAACTCTCAACTTAGGGTTCATGGTTGCCTTTGCTTTGCTTCAACTCTCTCTAGAAACAAGACTAAATTTGATCAAAGGGCCAAAGCTTGTGATTTCCTTGGGTACCCTAGAGGTGTTAAGGGATACAAATTGTTAGACATAGACTAACTTTCTTATCTAAGGATGTTGTCTTTCATGAAAATATATTCCCATTCTAGTTAATGAATTTTCATATTTCTCCTGCTTTGCCCACTGGTTTCCTTTTTCCTGCCCCACCTCCTCTTGATTTAGATAGTGATCCACCTTCTATCACTACTACACAGATCTCACGTATCCAAGAACCTGTTTCTACTCCTGATCTTCCTATTGTTCCATCTAATAATCCACCACCCTTTCCTATTAGACATTCTACAAGATTGCATAAAGCCCCTGCCTACCTTAAAGATTTTCACTGCAAAATGGCTTCAACTTCTCCCTTATCCTCTTCTGACTTTGTCTTTCCCATTGAATCTGTCATCTTAGACAATCATCTCTCTTTTGGTCATAAAGCTTTAACTCTTGCCATTTCCTCTGCCACTGAACCCTCTTCCTATGCTGAGGCCAAGATCCTCAATGGCAGGCTGCTATGGCTGTTGAAATAGAAGCACTTGAAGCTAATCATACTTGGGTTCTCACTGTTTTGCCTTTTGGTAAGGTTCCAATTGGATGTAAATGGGTCTTCAAGATTAAACATAGGGCATATAGGAGCATAGAGAGGTATAAGGCCAGGTTGGTAGCCAAAGGCTATACACAGCAAGAGGGTTTGGATTACTATGAAACCTTCAGTTCAATTGTCAAGTTTGTTACTATTAGGACACTCCTTGCTGTTGTAGCTGCTTTTGGGTGGCATTTGGCTCAGTTAGATGTGAATAATGCCTTTCTCCATGGTGAATTGGAGGAAGAGGTGTATATGCTACCTCCACCTAGGTTTGGTAGCAAGGGGGAGAATAATATGGTTTGCAAGTTGACAAAATCATTGTATGGCCTTAAACAGGCTAGTAGGCAGTGGTTCTCAAAGTTGTCAACTACCATTCTTGCTCATGGCTTTGCTCAGTCCAAGTCTGACTACTCTATGCTTACTAGAGTTCATAATGGCATTATTATCATCATTTTGGTTTATATGGATGATATACTAGTGGCTAGTAATGATTTACAAGCTGTGACAGATTTCAAGAATTTTCTAGATGACAAGTTTAAATTGAAAGACCTTGGATGCTTGAAATACTTTCTAGGTTTGGAAGTGGCAAGATCTTCTAAGGGTATTAGCCTATGCCAAAGGAAGCATGTCCTAGAGTTGCTTGCAGAAGCTAGTGAACTAGCAGCTAAGCCAGTCAAATCACCTATGGAACATGTCAAGTTGTCCAATTATCATGGGGAACTAGTGTCAGATCCTTCACAATATAGGAGATAGATTGGGAAATTGTTGTATTTGACATTGACAAAACCAGATATAGCTTTTAGTGTGCATCAGCTTAGTCAGTTTCTCTCTTGAACAAGGCAACCACATCTCTAAGTAGCTCATAGGGTGCTTTAGTACCTGCAAGGAACACTAGGACAGGGCATTTTCTTCTTTGCTGCATCAGATTTACATCTGAAGGGTTATTGTCACTAGGGGATCAATAATAGGATTTTGTGTATTTTTGGGACAGTCTCTCATCTCTTGTAAGTCTAAGAAACAACAGGCATTATCTAGGTCATTTGTAGAGTCAAAATACAAATCCATGGCAGCTCTTGTTAGTGAGTTTGTTCGATCGATTGGTTTACTCAAAGACCTTACTTTTGATCACTCACAACCAGCTCTCCTTTATTGTGATAGCCAAGCTGCATTACATATTGCAGCCATAGTTGTCAGTATCATACGATACGTGATATGTAAGATATGTACGATACGATACGTATGTGCGATACGATACAATACGTACATACGATATGTGCGTATCATACGTACGTATCGTATCATATGTGCGTATCATACAACTTTTTAGATTCAAATACGTATCGTACGATACATAGACAAATGCTTTAAAATGAGATTTTTTGTTAAAATCTGTACTTTTATTTGAATCTAAAAAGTTGTTAGACTTGTTTTTAACACAAAATTACTAGTTTACTTAATTTAGCCTACTAAAATAACATATTCATAAGTTTTTTTTTTCCTCTCTCTCCTACAATTGGACTACACAATACACACTTACCCTTCACTTTAATATTTACAAATTTATTTTATATACTATGAACAAATTGACAATATAAAATATTTATTTTTATCATTATTGTTATAAGTCCAAGAAACTAGAATGCCAAAAAAAAAAAATTATAAAAAAATATTAAAATAAAAAGAATAAGAAGAGATAGTAAATGCTAATTACGAATGACGATGAAGAAATAAGTTGGCAAAATTATAAACATGATGATAGCATTGACTTAGGTGAGGTTGATTAGGCAATATAATGAAAATAAATTATTATTTTTGGGTCATTTGTAATATATTATCACTTTTGAATTTAAGTAATTTGATTGTGTATGTTATAAACACATACTAGTTTTATTTTTTTAGTTAGCTTGTTAAATATTATTACATAAGTGATGAATAAATTAGTCATTAGTTGAATATATTCAAAATTTATAATGAATATACCCTTTATATATGTATATTTCTAATTTTTTTAATAAATTTTATTAAGTTTTTGTGTATTTTACGATACACGATACGGAAAAATTAAAAATCAATTCACGATACGATTTATGTTTTGACAACTATGATTGTAGCTAATCCTATGTATCATGAAAGGACAAAACATATAGAGCTGGATTGCCATTTTGTGAGAGAGAAGATACAAGTGAAGGTGATCAACACCTTTCATGTTTCAACCAAGCATCAATTGGCAGATTTGCTCACCAAGCCTTTGGTACATCAGTAGTTTCACAACCTTCTCAGCAAGATGGGCATAAACAATATTTATGCTCACCTTGAGGGGGAGTGTAGAGAAGAAAATCAGATATGAAGGCTATGCTACAAGTCGTTTATATTTTCAGCTACTGCAGTTTAGTTCTTCTTTGTAATAAGTGACAGACACGTGGTTGACATGTGTTGTTGCAGTTAGTGGAATTTGTTAATACTGTTAGGAGTTTGTTAGTTAGTTAATTCGTATGGTTAAGTGTATTAATAAACTCATTACACATCAATGAAGATCATTCAAGCATTTTCCTTTCATTGCTCAATCCCTAAATTCAATAGTATGAAGGTCAAATTGTATGAGTTTGGGTGAGAGACACTAATATATGATTTCAAGGCCAATTTGAAGCGGTTGTTATTTAGGTAGTGATTGTTATAAACTTGCTTTTTAAAAAACAAGGTTCCTACCTGCATTTATAATATACATGAAATGGGTAGATTCTCATAAAAAACAATGTCTACACAATATGTTTCTTTTGGTTGTTATAAACCTGCTTTGTAAAACAAAGACTACCCTTATTTATTAATACTTGTAATACAAGTTGTTCCCCTCCCCTCTCAATTCCCTCCAAATTCTCAAAATTGATGTAATTAAAAATGAGCGGTTTGGGCGCCCGGGGGGGGGGGGGGGGGAAGGGGTAAGATAACCCTCCAAATACCCCTAAACCCCTCCCCCTCTCGCTCCTTTAAATAACTTCTAAACAAGGTTCATTAAAATCTTCCTCTTTCTCCTTCCCACTCCATCCAAACACACCATTCATGAATAAGAGCCACAAAGTTCCACCCTTGATTGCACCTTCATCATCCCAAAACACCATAATCATCATTGAATTGCTTTTGAATCCATATTCTTCACAATTAACTCCACTACAAGTCTTTCTAGGAAGCTTGGTAGTCATCATCGTAAATGGATCAGATATATGCATCCAACCAAATGACACAACTACTCCACAACTATCAATATGAGAAGGAATTTGCATATAGTTATAAACTCTAATTTATTCTTTATGAACTCTAGTTTCTTAGTTATTATGCGAAGAGTCTTGTTGCTCAATGTTGAGGTTCAAAATGTAATAAGGAGCTAGGCCCTTAAAAAATGGGAGAAGCCCAACCCATGAAGATAGGGAAAAAGGAAGAAAGGCTTGGTCCTTAGAAATGAAGAAGGGAGGAGCTTGACCCATAGAGAGAATAGAATAATTTTTGAGCCTTAGAAAGAAAGGAGGTGCGAAGGGAAGCATGAGCAAAAGGCTTATGTAAGAGGTGACATCTAAGGGAGCCCAAAAGGGAGGTAGGCAGGCGTTGGGCTAGAATGGCATAGGATTTGCCAGCCCTAGGGAGGGATCCTTGAGGAAAGACTGGCATAAGGGATCCCAGACGTGAACAACTCAGAATGGCATGCTCATGGTAAAAGGTGGGTGTGAAAGACGAAGGGTGTCTTGTCGAAATCAGATGCCCATGACTAAGGAAAGAATGATAGGGACAGCTGGTGATTTCGGGACCAGCGCCTGATGAAGAAACCTAGGACCTCAGGAAAAGAAGAGAAGGAGAACCAAAAAGGAAGGTGATTAGGAGCCTTTCCGGCTACATTATCATCAAGAAGGGATCTACCCAATTTTGAGAAAAGAAACAAGTCATAAGAGGTCAACATCAGAGTCTCAGAGCTTTAAGATGTCCTTTTTAAGGCCTTGGGGAAAGAATAAGAAACATTGACCTTGGAGAAGCATTTGGACTTACTTAGAAGGGATCTCCCATAAGAGGAAGTCAACAAGGGAGCTTTAGATTGTCAAAACCTAGAAAAATGAAATAAGAATATAAAGGGTAAGGGATCAGCCACCAAAGCTTTCAAATATGACATTGGTTTTGGTACCCAGCACACGAAAGAGAATGATGGTTGGTGTTAAGGAGCATCCAAGTAGCACTATAAAAGGGGCAAAGCACCAGCCAAGAAGGGCATTCAGAAAGAAGCACATAGCATAGTAGAAAGGATACTAGAAAAAGAGCTGTGAGCACAAAATAGAGTGAAGAGGGAGGTACTGTTAGGGATCCTAAGGTAAATACTTAAGGATAAACTTGGATTCAAACTTCACAAGTCTTGGAAGCCCAAAGGGAGTTATCTAAGTCTGTGATTTTTGAATTTTATTGAGCCTTGTGATATCTCCCAACAAAGTAGGACCTAATGTACTCAAATACTTGATATAATGAATCATAATCTCACTCTAGAATCCCCGACATTTTTTTTTTTACTTGCACTCTTTTAGTTCATTTGCTATTCCTTAGTTATTCACTCAACCAATATGTGTGTGTGTGTGTGTGTGTATTTGCGTTGTGGACTTCATGTCTTGTGCATAGATTGGCTCGTAAAATGGCCTAACAAAACCGTGGTGAGTCAAGCCTAGTCCACTAACCATTAACACCATCCTTTGGAGGCCCAGGATCCCCTAAAACATTGGGCTTGGGCACTGTCCAAAACAGTAACCCACATTAAAAGGCAACTTCACTGGGGACTGGGAAAAGGAGAGGGAAGAAGTAGTCCTTTCACAAGCATTGCTCCAAGACTAAAGAACAACAAAGGTATCAATTTGCCACTTGCAGCATTAGATCTTGTAGGAGAAAATGAAGTTGTCTCTAGGCAAAGGAACGAGAGAGAAGAACCAAATCCCATGGTCCGAATGGTAGAAATAATGAAGGACCTCCAGCAAGAGATCTGTCAACTTAAAAAAGGAAGGACCCGGGAGATCAGAGACAATGTTCCTCCACTTGTAAACAAGGAAAGGGCCCAGCTAAAGGGAGGATCAGCAGTGGGAGGGGGAGCTAATCCCCAATACCTTACCTTAGTAGATGTAAACGCTCTCCTTGAGCAGGAAAGGGAGAAGCACTCGAGAATCCCCAAGCAATTCTCTAAGGATCCCCCTTTTCCAACAAAGCTCCTTGGCAAGCCCTATCCTAAAGGGTATGAATCCCCAAAGTTCCACCCTTTTTATAGGAGAAAAGGGACTATTGTGGAACATGTAAGTAGATTTATCCACATCATGGGTCCCTATGCCAGGTACAAGGAATTATGTCTAAGAGAATTTGCCAAGTCTTTGGTAGATCGAGCATACACATGGTACACCACCTTGAGGCTTAGATCCCTTAGGATTTGGGATGACATGGTGGAGAGATTTTGTGCAAAATACTATCCAGGTGAAGACAAAGTCACATTTGCAAACCTTCAGATGGTGAAGCAAAGGCCTGGAGAGGATCATGTTCAGTTCATCAAAAGATTTGAAGATGTTCCCTTAGATTGTTATGGAGACCATGAAGAAAAGGAGCTCGTGGGGATCTGCATATCCAATATGCTTTTTGATTACAGGCTCAATTTGGAGAATCTGTTTATAACTCAGTTTGCTGATTTGTTGCAAAGAAATAGGAGGACAGCCTTAGCCATAAAGACAAAGAGAGTACCAGTCTCTGAAGCCATGATAGCTTCAGTAGAAGAAAAGAGGAGGAGACTTGAGGGAAAAATGGTCGAGGAACAAGCAGTGATCCCTTGTACCACAGAAGAACTAAACCATGTCCTGGATAAATGGATAGGAGATGGGATTGTTAGACCATATCCCGTGTCCAGGCCACCAACAGAGGAAGAGAGAAAGAACCCATTGTTTTGTAAGATTCATAACTATGTTAAGCATGCCACTAAGGACTGTTGGACCCTTCGGAGGCTCTTTTGCAAAAAGTTAAAAGAAGGGACTCTAGAGCTCACTCAACGAGAACTCAAAGTATAGAGGAACCCCTTGCCCAATCACAAAGGGAAAAGAGTAGTGATTGTAGTAATCCATGGAAGCCCAGTTGACTTAGAAGCAAAGGAATTAGAGGGATCCTTTCACCCAAACATTGTTAAGACTTTCCAGAGGAACCCCAAGTTTAAGTCCCTGTTCAACCAGTTGGGATTTGGACCAGAGGCAAGGAGGATCAAGACGGAATACCTCATGAGCATAGCCGTAGATATGAGAGTAGAGTGCTTTACGTTAGAATCTCATGCAAGTAGAGCTTTCTTGGAGACTACCAATGCAATAACTTTCACAGACGAGGATATGGAAGTTGAGTACCCAAACCATTGAAGGCCTTTTTATTTGACAGCCACCATAAATGGCATCTAGATCAGAAAAGCATTGGTAGACACAGAAGCTTCACTCAACCTCATTGCCTTAAGTACTTTGGAAGCTGTAAGCATGTTTGGTAAGAGGATACTAAGGGCTCCTGTGGAAATAACAGGATTTTGAGGAGCTGCAAAATCCATTAAAGGGTACATGCAGCTGGCTATCAGAGTGTGTCCCATAGTGGCTTTAACTCGATTTCATGTGATTAATCAAGAAGTTTCTTATCACATCCTGTTGGGACGGCTGTGGCTTCACAAATATCATTTAATCCCATCAACTTATCATTAGTGGGTGAAGGGAAGATTGAATGGGAGGCCTATGAGGATCTCTGCAAGCCCTAGCCCTTTCAGTAGGGGAGAAGTAAATTTTGTGGAGACTATGTTTTATGACAAGCTAGCCCCTGATGATGAATGCCCTGCACCAGGGGCCCTTGGGGCTCCTGTTTTGGAAGAAGAAGAAGGAAGCAATACCCATGACTTGAAGGACCTCTTGGATAGAAAAAGGCAAAAGAAAGAAACCAGTTTGTGAGGATTCTGGGAATACGTGGTTGTTCGAGAACCTGGGGGAAGTTTGATATATTAATTATTAAGGTACGCGAGACTTGAATGCACCCCACAAAAGGGTCCCGGACCACCAGATTGTATGATGGCTTAAGAGGAGATCCTAGAGGACGTGAAAAAGGAAGCATATATCCTACCCAAAGAAGAGTTGGAAGAGGTAAACCTGGGGGCTGACCCAGGAAATCCTAAGCCTGTTTTTATCAGCAACTAATTTTCAGCACAAGAAAGAGAGCAATTGGTGGAGTTATTGAAGAAATACATGGACATATTTGCATGAACTAATGAGATGCTTGGCTTGGATTCTAGAGTGGTTTATTCTCTTAATGTTGATCCAGATTTGTGGAATCATAGAAAAGATCAACCTATATCGGAGAATTCAGCGCATGGGATATTATTGACCCAACATGAGTAAGGATGTTGTTGTAGTACAAGAGAAGTTTTTGGGTTAAGATAGCTTGAACCCGGTTAATTAATTCAATTACCCAAGTTGATTAATTAGGTTAAATTACATGCAAAATTTGGAGGCACCAACAAATCACTTATTAAACTAAATGTAGCGGAAATTAAATTGACATGGTATTTGTTGACAAATAGGGAAAACCTCTCACAAGGCAAAAATCCTACCAGGTGATTTTAAGGTCACCATTCCCAAGAATCCACTAATCAACAATCAAGTGGTTACAAGTATAAGGAATCTTACCAACTACCCTGGCCTATCCTGAAATACCAACCTACAGTTGAACTTTGCTCCAATACCCAATTGAACTTGATCTTGTAGTAGTGTTCTTTCCCTTGATGCACAAATCTCCAATCTGTGACTATCCCTTTACATAGATCTCAGTATGTGACTAACTTCGGCAACTTTGAATGATGTTGTTTGCTGCAAAGTTCTTTACTTCATCAACAATGAAGATTGGGAAGCACTTGGTTACAGAACCCTATGGCGTACAAACGCAGTAGTTTCTTAAAGAGAAAATAAATCTCTAGTTCTTTGTATCCATATAAAATGGCTCTTAAAATAAGCCTTATATATATTTAGGGTTGTGAGAAAAGAAACCCTAAACAAATACATAAGATTAGGCTGAATTTTAGATTTGGAAAACTGAAAATCATAATTCTTGATAGATTGAGCTGCTGTCGAGTTATCTATCGAGCTTCACATTAAGTTTCGATAGCAAACGTCTGTCAAGCTACCTGTCGAGACTTAATGAACAGCTTTTCTTTACTTGTTTCTTGGACCAATCTTTATGTCTTTTAATACGAACACTTGATTTGCTTGAACAACATATTTTTTGATGTATTAAACCTATCTTAGATCTATCCAATTACAAGTAAAGTGCATTTTGACAAAAGATTAGCCAATTACATAAAATATGACCTTAACAATCTCCCCCTTTGGCAATCCGTGACAAAACCACAAACATAATTATGAGAGAAGTATAAAACAACAATCTCCATAACTATTACATTAAAAGTACATAAGTCTAACTGTTAGGATATGTGCCCTTTAAATCCTATATTGTATGATGCTATGTATGACTTAATGTTATAATTAATAAATTTTTTTTATTATTATCTAAAATAATGGTAACATGAATATTTGGACATTATCATATAGTCCATGAGATATAAATCACAAGTTCTTTGTAAACTCTAAATTTTAGTTTATAGTCGGTGATGAAATTGGGCATTTCATTTGCGAAAACTATAACATATCAACTAAGATGATTTGTCTTGATCATGGAAGTGGAGACTTCTAGTTGATATGTTTTAAGAGTTAAGACATATTGAACTGGACTGTTGTGAGATCTATTATTCTCTTAACGACTGTCAAATGAATAATAAATTTCACAACTTTTATTTTGATAGGCCAAGAATGTATTGACCCCTTGTGATAAATTAACCAATTAATTAGCCAAGTGAATTAATTAAGTTAATTAACATGCAACATGCATGGTAACACAAACAAATCACCAACTAAGTTAAATGCAGTGGAAAATAAAGTTAACATGGTGATTTGTTTACGAATGGGGAAAACCTCCAAGGCAAAAACCCCACCGGGTGACTTCAAGGTCACCACTTCCGAGAATCCACTATTAGCACAACAAGCGGTTACAAGTAAAAGAATCCCAGTAGTTTATACCAACCTACAGTTGAACCCTTACCCCAATACACAATTGGACTTGTGTTGCAGTGACAATCTCTCATTTTCAATGCACGGCTCCTAGTACGTGACTAACCAATTGATGCACGGATCCAAGTACGTGACTACACATCAATTTGAGAAAGATGTTGGCTGCAAAGTTCTTCAGTTCATCCACACAATGAAGATCAAGAAGCTCCTTGGTTACAAAACCCTACGACGTACAAACGCAGCAGTTTCTTCAAGAGAAAGACGAACTAGAGCATATGTCTCCAGTTACAATATGCTTGCAACAACAAGTGCAACAACCTCATGACCGTCCTTAAAATAATCCTTATATATGTTTAGGATTGTGAGAAAAGAAAGCCTAAACACATATACATGGATATGCGTGAAATCAAATCTGAAAAACTGATTTTTGTAAATCTCGATAGATAGGGTATCTGTCGAGAAACTGTCGAACATCGGGCTAAATTTGCCTTTTAAACCTTGATAGATACAATCTGTCGAGCTAGCCGTCGAGCTGTAAAATACAACATTTCTTCACTTGTTTCTTGGATAGATTTGCATGGCTTTAACTCTTGACTTAAACAACATGTTTCTTGAAGAATTAAACCATCCTAAATCTACCCAATTACAAGTAAAGTGCATTTTGTCAAAGGATAAGCCAATTCTGAATGACATATGTTCTTAACATGATTCACATATGTCCTAACAATCTCCTCCTTTGGCAATCTGTGACAAAACCACAATAAATAAATGAACATATGAGAGAAGTCATAAATCACTCAACTCATACTCTTTCGTTGAATACAATAAAATATATCCTAACACAAACTCTTGAAAAACTTTGCAAGAAGAGAGTTCATGGCATGAAAGACTTTGACAACCTGTATTTCTAAAACATTTCAAAGTGACAATCTACATTTATGACTTTGTATTATTACGAATATTTTATGAAAGGGTTGCATGTATAATAAAGTCTTGGGATATAATTATTAATAAGGCCTAGAGTGCAATTATATTTATATAGTGGTATTAAATATAATTAATGGTAACTTTGTACTTGTCAAGAGTTGATAGAAAAGTCCAAGGCCCATTGGAGTTAGAGTCTTATTTGTTCCATTTTGGTCCCACTCCAAGCCACATACTAAAGCCCAATTGGAATGGTCCAAAAGGCTAGCCCAATTAGATAATCAATTATAAGGAGAGAAACATACAGAATTTGATATAAGAATCAAGTGGTGTGTATGTGAGTGTTAGCCACTCATTCTCTCCTTGGAAATTGATTGAAAGACCACACTTCTTGGACACAAGTGGAATTGAAGTGAAGATTAAAAGTGTTCACAAGTACTTCTAATCTTTGGTTTTGAATTTCACTATACTAAGGTATGCTTACTTGTTCTTGAATTCTGAAATTTGCATAGCACAAGTTATCAATTGCGAATGAAGTAGATCTGTTAATTTTTTCTGCTGTGTATGTTTTGTATGAGACACAAACCATGTTTTTCCAACACTAACAACCACAATGAGCTTTTGAAAAACTTTGCAAAAAAAAAGATCATGGCATGATAGACTTGCAACTTGTCTTATCTAAAACATTTAAACAAGATTCATCAAGGCATCAAGTGTGAAACATGGACAAGTTGTATAAAAGAAGAAACATGTGTATAAAGAGAGAAAAGAAACAACACATGTGAGACAAAGGTGATGAAACATACATCATCATCATCATATATATATATATATATATTAAAAAAATACAGTGTATGTAAAAGTGGTCACAAGACCATGGTACATGTAATGAGAAAGATACATCAAAACCTCACTATATCTCTCAAAATACTCTCCCCCTAACAAGTTTATTTCTATGCTAGCTTTCCCCCTAACAACAAGACTACTCTCATATACAAAACTACTCCCCCCTTTTTGTCACGAGTGATAAAGGGTGAATCACTGAGAAGCAGTCCTCTCATCATCATACCTAATGTTAGGAACATATTTTTATGTAATTGACATATCTTTTGACAAAACGCACTTTACTTGTATTTGGGTAAATCTAAGTAGTTTCAAGATGATCATTACAAGTGGTTAAATTGAATACATGAAGATTACTCATGAACTGTTCAAGAAAAGTGCAATCGACAGGTCTAGATACCTGCTCGATAGAAGCTCGATCTATCAAGATTCATTAAAGCTCGACAGATGTCTCGATTTATCGAGCTTACGGGTTTTCAGATTATAGCCAACAACGTTTTATTCTAAAAGGCTATTTGTTTATGGGTTTGTATAATCCTTATAGGACTAGGAAAACCTAAGGTTTGTGGGTTTGCATAATTCTTATTGGACTAGGAAAGCCCAAGGTTTGTGTAAACCTATTTGGAATAGGAGAGCCCATTAAGCTTATATTTAAAGGAGGTGGGAAGAAGAAAAACCTAACCCTAGAGAGCTTCATAAGGTTTTCTTTTTGAAACCCTAGCCTCCTCCTACAGAAGAAAGAGTTCTTGCTGCGTTTCTTGTATGCCTTTGGGTTCTGTAACCAAGCAAAGTCTCTTGCACCAACATTGAAGATCTTATTGGTGTTTCTATGTGAAGCTGCTGCAAATCAACTACAATAATCAAAGGGTTGCTATGGAGTTAGTCACGTACTAGGATTCGTGCAAAGGAGTAAGTCACGTACTGAGATTCGCGCAATTGGTTAGTCACGTACTGAGAGTCGTGCATCTGAAAGAGGAACTGTCACTACAAAACAAGTCCAATTCGGTATTGGGGTAAGGGTTCAATTGTAGGTTGGTAAGGTATTGGGATTCCTTTACTTGTAACTGCTTGTTGTGATAATAGTGGAGTTTTGGGAGTGGTGACCTGAAAATCACCCGGTGGGGTTTTTGCCATTAGGTTTTCCCCATTCGTAAACAAATCACCGTGTTATTTGTTTTTCGCTGCATATTTAGTTTATTGGTGATTTGTTTGTGCTACCACGCGTGTGCATGATAAATTGATGAATTAATAACTTGGCTAATTAATTAATTAATTTCTATCACAAGGGGTCATTCAGTTTGTGGCCTATCAAGTGGTATCAGAGCAGGCACACTCTGATTAGGGTTTAATCTTTGCTGTGTGATCCATTGACCACTGTTGTCATGGAAACTCTTGATTGTTTTGATTTGCATGATCTTATGTTGAATGATGATGATGATATTCAAGATACCTATTGCAAGCTTTATAATTTTTGTATGAAATCTCTTGAATGTTCTACAAAATTAAAAGCTAAATTTAAAAAGGTCAAGCTTGAAAAAGATGATTTGATTGCAAAATTGAATGAAGCCAATAATTTGAATGAGAATTTAAAAAATCAAATTTCATCTCAGGTGGACAAAATTAAAAGTTTGGAAGAGCAACTAGTTGAATCTAAAACTGAAGTTGAAAAATTAACTAGTGCCAAACTTGTTGTTGAGCCTAACTCTAAAGAAAAAGATTTTTATATTCCTCCATTTAAAAGGAATAATGAAGATTTGAAGGCTAATATTGCTAGGATAGACAAAGGTAAACAATCTGATGTTAACGCTGAAGTTTCTAAACCTATGTCTAAAACTCCTCTTAGGTTGAATAAAAATTCTGAATTTGTCCCCACTTGTCATCATTGTCATATTGTTGGTCATATTAGGCCAAATTGTCCTAAATTAAGGTCTTTGTCAACCTCTAAGGTTAGACCTCCTTCTAGGAAGCATAGTAGTTCGAAAACTACTCATGTTTGTTACCATTGTGGTGCTTTCGGTCACACTCGTCCTAATTGTTTCAAGTTGTTTCCTCATAAGCGAGTGTCCAATAGGTCTCATCCTTTGTCTAAAGGTTTTGTAACTATTCTTGGTGAGTTATTAAAAGTTTTGAGCTTTTTAACTCAATTTCAGGGGAATTCTAATTCCTCTATGTCCTATAGTAGTCATACTAGAACATGTGCCTTTTCATCTTCACAGCCAAAGACTCGTGCTGTGTGGGTGATAAAGGATCTTAAGACTTAATTGTCTTTTCTGTTTGTCCTCTACTTTAATTCTTTCTATCTAAAGTAGGACTATTTTTGCTTGATTTCTTATCATGCTTTCATGCATTTGCACCCTTCTATCATGCCTTCATGAATATGTATATTTCTTTCATGCTTTCATGTTGTTTGTTTAACATGTTTTTGTTTGTTTGTTTTCAGTTTTGTTTATTTTGTTTTTGATATAAAAATAAAAAATAAAAAATAAAAAATTGAAAAATCAGAAAATACAAAAACAGTGTGTGTTTTGTGTACATTGGTACTTGTGTACCTTGGATGACCATTGAAACAAAGTTTTCTAAACTTTGTATCATTTGTAGCTTAGATGAGCATCTCTGAAAGTTCAAAAACGTGTACAAAAACACTTTTGAACGTTTAGACCCCCAAAAACCAAATTAATCAACACAAGCAATATGTTAAACAACTAGTGTGCGGAAACTTAACATATGCTATAACATGGTATTGATTAAACAACTATCTAAGCCACAACAAAATAAACCACAACAGATAATGTAAAGGCAGAGATAGAGAGGAAGGAAGATGCAAACACAGCGATAACACCAGATATGTTATCGAAGAGGAAACCGAAGACCTCGGCGAAAAACCTCTCCGCCGCCCTCCAAGCGGTAATCAATCCACTAGAAAATACAGTTGGGATACAAGGACAGCAATAGACCCTCCAAGCCTAATCTACCCAATGCACCTAAGCCCTCCAAGCTTCTTGCTCCAATGAGGTTGCGCCGAACCTTTTTCTTTTCTAGCTTTCCGGATTCCGCTACTACACCGTAGCATCAACCAATGAATATTGGCTCCTTCCTAACTGCTTCCCAGAACTCCAAACGACTGTCTCACAAAGATGATAATGGTGAGAACCAGGTTTGGTATAATGGCCTCTCAAGGATTTGACAATGGAGAGGAAGAGAGTGAGGGATTTTGATGAGACTCTAAGGTAGAGATTGTGGGTAAAACAATCTGGTTTTTCTTTAGGGTTTCTCTCTCAAAATTCTCTCTGGAAGCTCTCTTTCAATCGTGGGTTAAAAGGGTATTTATACTGAAGAGGAGTGGAATGCGAAACGTCAGGTTTTTCCAAAACAGGGGTGGCTCGCGGCTTGATCTCGCGGCTTGACTAAGTCGCGAGTTCCAGTCGCGAGTTAACCGTATGGCCAGTTGTCCTGTTTTGTCCTGTAGTGCTCCAGCTAGCATGACTGTTCACCTTCCAGCATGCTTGGCACGTGTGCATCTTCTGGCGGGTTGAAGCCGCGAGTCCAGTCGCGAGTCCCAGCCGCGACACTCTGTTTTCTTGCACACTCTTGAGCAATCTTCACACTATCTCACTCACTACCCTTACAACAATCCCACCTAAATACAGGGTTACTAAATGCTGAATTACAAGCAAATTTGGCACGGAATAAAACCAATTAGATGGTTGAATAAATTCAACCTTACAATCTCCCCCTTTGGCTATTCCGTGACAAAACCCTAAAACAGACTCTAGACTTAACATGTGAGTTGGGAACAGTTGATCAAAACTCACTCACACCTAATTCTAGAAGCTGTGAAGCACTTGAATCATATGAACATAAACTCCTGAAACACAACAATACACCATGATCATTGTAAGCAGAAAATTATAAATGCATATGAAACAGGCAATATGAGATCAAGCATAAGATGGAGTTAATAAACAAACCATGGCTTGATCAACCAAATGAACACCACAAGGTAGTGATCACAGTGTTCATTCACACTTGGAATGAACACAAGGACATACAAGCTAACAAGCACAAAGCAAGACACTTGTATGTTCAACACTCAACCAATGCATAGCACACATGGCAAATGTATCTAGGAACAATCCTACAAGGGCACAAGAGTGACAGTACATAAACCACAATGCAGAACATTTAGATTTAAAATACTGATTTCACATAGCATAAAGGCTGCACTTAAGCATGGTACATACCACAAGGCCTACAAACTATGCATAAAACATAAACCCTCAAAGCTTACAAAAGCATATGGGTACAAACCAACAAATACCTGAATAACATCATTAAACATATATAAAAGTTTATCCAAGAGTATATGAAAAGATTTAGAAACAGTTATACACCAAAACCCAGTGTATTAAAACCATAAAAACCATAAAAACACTAATTACTCCCCCTCAACAAATTACTCCCCCTCAAGAGCTGCTTTTCTGCTTCAATTATCAATGAACTTTCTCCCCCTTTTTGGCATGGAATGGCCAAAGGGTCACTGGTCATGCTGAGTTGTGAAGCTGTCAAGTGTAGCAGCCAAGACATCAATCTGGTCTTGCATGGCTCTTATCCTGTCAGAATGCTCAGTCTGGACTGCCCTGATCCCATCAAGCCTTTCCAGAATGATCTGGAAAGCATCTGGAGGTGCATCTGCAGAAGTTGAAGCTCTGGACCTCTTGCCACTCCTCCTCGGTGTTGAGGTGGATGCATGCCCTGCTGCCTCTGCATCAGTCTCCATTGGGACTTCCTCTCCTTCATCACCTTCATCTTCTTCTCCTGGAAGCCTAACACTGATTCTTTTGCAGGTAAGTTTGTTGATTGCAGAGGGTGTAGACATGTGACTGATGTCTTGAGGAATTTGAACACCCTTCCTTCGAAATATCCTCATTAGGAGACTAGGAAAGATCAGTTTTGGTCTAGATGTTGTTCTTGTCTCATCCACAATGATGTCAAAGATGTGGGAACTGATATCTATGAAGTTCTTCTCTTTGAGATCCATCAGAAAAATTGCTCTAGCACAATTGATTGTGGTCAACTTCTTAATAGGATAAAGGTTAAACATCATGATAATGGTTAGAACCCTCATGTCCACTGGAAAGGCAGTGGTATTCAAAAACTTCCCTTCTCTCTGCCCACCTATCCTCTGTTGAACTGTTTCAATAGAGACACTCCTATCCTTGAAATTGATAAACTCCTCATCATCCAAACCCTCAAGCCCTAGTACATCATCTATGACATGTGCATCCAAAATGAATTCTTTCCCTCTAACCCAGCAATTTAACTCATTCTCCTTTATCACAGCATTTGAATAAAATTCTCTAATCAGGGGTTCACACACCAAAGGGAAATCACTCAAGAGTTTGTCCCATCCTCTTCCTTCAAAACAACTGGGAATAAAAGTTTGCCTTAAATCTTCCAAATCCACAAATCTCTCTTGAATGATTCCTGCATTCAAGAAGTTATCCTTGTATCTCTCAAAATGATGAACTGACCTAAACAATCTAGGATCCATCTTAAGTCTTTTGTCAGCCCTTTTAGCAGTAGATTTCTTCTTCTGGGGTGAAGGGGCCATCTGTGAACAATCAGAAAAGGCCACAACAACATATAACAATATATGTGCACAACCAGTCAGTACCATGTAGTTAACATAGAGAGATATCAATCAAACAAGTGAACTTCAAACACTTAACCAGCAAGCAATTTAGTTCAACCATATAGATAAACTAATCCTAGGATAGGAAACACATGAACAACATGGTGAAGCTATCCTGAAGGCAAATAAATGACATTGAGGCAGATTATGGAAAATGATATGACATACACACAAAATATTGAGCCTAACATAATCTTCCCACAGATTAACACTCTAAGACATGCAAATCTAGCAAAAGAAAAAAACTCACAACCTCAAACAAAACCAATAGTAACATCTCAACAGCTCAACGTTCAGATTGAAATGAAAGGAATACTTAGCTAAGCACAAGAGCAAAGGAAAATGACTATCATTAACACAACCTATAACAACAGAATCCACAAGCTAAGCAAGAACAAAGAGCAGAGACCGAACCACAAACCCATTTCAAAAACACAATCAAATGCGAAAAATCAAGGGTAAAAGCACAAAATCAAGTAGAAAAGAGTGAAAATCAGAAAACCCATACCTTGAACTCGACGATTTTGGGCTGGAAGAATGCAACACAAGAGATTGGAAAAGAGAGCACGGAGTGTTTGGGAGGGAGAGTGTTTAGAGAGAAGATGAACAGTCACAAAAATTCGAGGGAAAAACTGAAAAAGTTTAAAAACTGCTCCTGTTTCTGCAAAACACGCGATTTTCGCGACTGGTTCAAGTCGCCACACAGTCGCCAGCTCAAGCCGCCAAAACAGTCAAGAGGAAAATTTTGAAAAATTTTTCTAAGTGTTTTTCGCGACTGGAAGGTCTACCCGCGAGTGAGTCGCGAGCTGAGCCGCGAAAATCTCTGAGTGAATCTCGCGACTGGACCTTCCACTCGCGAACAAGTCGCCAAAACTGACCAGCGAAGATGCGACTGAGGCTCGCGACTTGACATACCGGCGACTGAGCCGCCAAAACAGGGCAAAACTGTATTTTTGAAATTTTCAGAATTTTCTAGCAAAATACTTTCCAAAAACACCTAAAACACTCAAAAATCTTTTTGTGCTCGAATTAACAAAGATTGAGCATGTGAAAACACATTTTATCAAGTACAATCACACAAATGAATACGGCATTTATCAAACATAAACTTGTGTGTTGTGTGTGGATATCAACAATGAAATAGTCCTTTGTCTAATGTGAAGCTTCAATGATCAATTCAACCAAGGCATACACAATTAGCACTAGATCATGTGACCAATCTCAATTATAGAAATATGAATATATGACTTCCCACACAACTTGATAACATAACTTGGAGCCTTTCATTTGACTCCACTTTCAGCCATAACATTTGATCTTTTGAGGCAATCCTCTCTCATTGTGAGAGGTATAGGCAACATTTTTTCTTTGAAGAACAGGCCTTTGGCCTTTTTGAAAGAAATTTCACTTTTGATATAAGGTCGCTTACCCTTTTTCCTAGTCAAATACTAGAATGTGCGACAGGCTTTTGCAGCTCAATATCTCTTTTCATTTGGAGATTTACATTTAGTGAGCTCTTTTTAGCAAAAAAAATAAAAAGTGGGAAGAGATATAGACACAAGTCTATGCATGTTTCAAGATCAACATAACCATTCACTAATCATTCATGACAAGTTTGAAGATCTATTTACAACAATCACATAGATTTCAAGATTTTTCCCAAAGTGATATGAGTGCATGAAAACAAGCAATGCTCGAGAATGCACAAAGCCATTAGCACAAAGGTACACGGCAAAACGAGTTTTAAGACAAAACTCAACAAAGTCAATCAAGCTTTTTGATTATCAAATGTTTATGTGATTTTTGGATTTTTGACTCAAAAAAAAACAAAAAGATTGATAAAACACAATTAAGAGAAATTCACAAGAAGACAGACAAACAAACGAAATCAAAACCAACAAGCATACCAAACAAACATAATCACAAAGCATAGGAAGTATTAATGCATGGACATGTTGTAATGCTTATGCATGAGTACCCCTTTTCACCCACACGACACTTGCGTTTGGGGTGATTTCCTCAGAGGATTGGGTACGGGAGTTAGGGCTTTCAAACCTTCGTGAGAAGCTTTCCAAGCAGTTGGTGAATGCACCAATCATCTTCATCACGTTCACCATTCCGGGATCTCCAATTTGCTCTCTAGGTTGATCCCCTGCCCACGTTCTCCTATCAACTCTTGGTCCTCCTGACCTTTGAGGAGTAGCACTGTTCTTTGCTCTCAGCTTTTGGCAATTTGGTCGAGTGTGCCCTTGAAGTCCACAGTAATGGCACACATACATTCCTCTAGGACCTCTTTGTGGTCGAGGACGTGACTTGGCACGAGACTCAGACCTGCCCACATACTGATTATGATGATTCAGCATCCGTTGGTCCACCACATTCTTCTTCTCCTCCACATCGAGGTTCACACTAGTAGAGTCAGCTACAACTGAATCTTTGGACTTCACAAACTTCACTTCTTTAGTGACATTTCCAGTTGAGCTACTTCCTCCGGTATATCCCAGTCCGGATTTGTCTGAGAAGCTCTTTTGAGATGATATAACATCATCAAGCTTCTTGGTGGTGACCCTCTCTATTTTTGCATTTACTTGAACAACCTCATTCTCAAGGAATCTCACTTTAGTGTAGGCTTCGGACAGCTCACCATTAAGAGTTTCAATCTCGCATTTGGCCTCCCTATACCGGATTAGGAGACTTTTGTAGTCCTCCTCAGCCTTCTTCATCTTTCTCACAGCAGCCTTGGCTACCCTTGTGTATTCACCCGACTTCTCCAAGAGTGAGTTGTAATTTTCTTGAAGAGTTGCTGTGCTTTCTTCTTCTTCAGCTTCCGATTCTTCAACAATTCCTAGTGAGTCATCCTCACTATGTTCTCCAAGGTCTTGAACAAGCAAATTCAATTCATCCGAAGACTCAACATGAGCAATAGTCATGAAAGCTGAGTAGTTCCCTTCTCCATCACAGCTCTCTTCAGATTCTGAGTCGGACGAGTCTGAATCACTCAAGGTCGTGGCATACACCTTGCCTTTTGATTTCAAATAGTTAGGACATTCCCTCTTGAAGTGTCCATGCCCGTTGCATTCAAAACAAGTAACACCTTGTGTGGATTGGGATTCTTTTCCATCTTTCCTTTGGAAATCCCTCTTCTCCCTTCCAGAATTTTGGAATTTTCTCTTATCATCAAATTTTCCATTGTTTTTGAATTTCAAAAACTTCTTGAAATTTTTAACAAGATAGGCTACATCCTTGTCCACCATATCTTCTCCCGAAGAGCCTTGATCTTCCACCTTCTCATTAACAGTCTTTAGAGCAATGGATTTACCCTTCCGTTGATTTGGCAGCGACATTTCATAGGTTTGTAGAGAACCAACCAGCTCCTGAACCTTGATGTCGTCAAGATCCTTGCTCTCTTCAATGGCTGTTACTTTGGCACGGAAGCTTTCCGGCAATGATCGAAGGATCTTCCTTACAATCTTAGAATCCTCCATCTTCTCCCCCAAGTTAAACTTGCTGACAACTACTTCATTTAACTTCCCATAGAACGAGTCGAAAGACTCATCCTCACTCATCTTGAGCTCCTCAAACCGAGTGGTCAGCATTTGTAACTTGGTATCTTTCACCTTCTTCGTGCCTTCATAAGTTGTTTCCAGAATCTCCCATGCATCTTTGGCAATAATAATGTGAGAAATCCTGTGAAATTCATCTGGAGACACACCACAGAAAATAGCATTTAGTGCTTTACTGTTAGCATTAGATGCAGTAAGTGCTGCCTTATCCCATGTGGATTTGGCTGCTTCAGGTTTGGTCCAACCCATCTCAACAGCATCCCACACGGATTCATCAATAGAGCATAAAAAGGCTCTCATACGAACCTTCCAAAATGCATAATTACTTCCATCAAAATATGGAGGTGCATTAAGGGATTGAGACCTATCCATCTCAAAAAGAAAGGGGGTCAAGGATCACACAATGGTAATGAAACCAAACAGATGTGTACCCGCTCTGATACCAATTGAAAGTTCAAAAACGTGTACAAAAACACTTTTGAACGTTTAGACCCCCAAAAACCAAATTAATCAACACAAGCAATATGTTAAACAACTAGTGTGCGGAAACTTAACATATGCTATAACATGGTATTGATTAAACAACTATCTAAGCCACAACAAAATAAACCACAGCAGATAATGTAAAGGCAGAGATAGAGAGGAAGGAAGATGCAAACACAGCGATAACACCAGATATGTTATCGAAGAGGAAACCGAAGACCTCGGCGAAAAACCTCTCCGCCGCCCTCCAAGCGGTAATCAATCCACTAGAAAATACAGTTGGGATACAAGGACAGCAATAGACCCTCCAAGCCTAATCTACCCAATGCACCTAAGCCCTCCAAGCTTCTTGCTCCAACGAGGTTGCGCCGAACCTTTTTCTTTTCTAGCTTTCCGGATTCCGCTACTACACCGTAGCATCAACCAATGAATATTGGCTCCTTCCTAACTGCTTCCCAGAACTTCAAACGACTGTCTCACAAAGATGATAATGGTGAGAACCAGGTTTGGTATAATGGCCTCTCAAGGATTTGACAATGGAGAGGAAGAGAGTGAGGGATTTTGATGAGACTCTAAGGTAGAGATTGTGGGTAAAACAATCTGGTTTTTCTTTAGGGTTTCTCTCTCAAAATTCTCTCTGGAAGCTCTCTTTCAATCGTGGGTTAAAAGGGTATTTATACTGAAGAGGAGTGGAATGCGAAACGTCAGGTTTTTCCAAAACAGGGGTGGCTCGCGGCTTGATCTCGCGGCTTGACTAAGTCGCGAGTTCCAGTTGCGAGTTAACCGTATGGCCAGTTGTCCTGTTTTGTCCTGTAGTGCTCCAGCTAGCATGACTGTTCATCTTCCAGCATGCTTGGCACGTGTGCATCTTCTGGCGGGTTGAAGCCGCGAGTCCAGTCGCGAGTCCCAGCCGCGACACTCTGTTTTCTTGCACACTCTTGAGCAATCTTCACACTATCTCACTCACTACCCTTACAACAATCCCACCTAAATACAGGGTTACTAAATGCTGAATTACAAGCAAATTTGGCACGGAATAAAGCCAATTAGATGGTTGAATAAATTCAACCTTACAATCTCTATGCACAACTAAGCAAGTGAGCTTTGTGGCTCTTGTTTGTGATAAGTAAAATTAAGTTATCTCTTGTACTTAACACTCGTATCACTCTTTTTGACGGGAAGTACTAAAAAATCCTAAGAGAAATGCATTAATAATCATCTCACCACTGTTGCCCGTCAGTCATAATTTGACACCTGTATGCTTCGACATAGCAAAAGTGTAGTGTCAATGACATTTGTGTGCTTAGGCATAGCAAAATTGGAATTTCAAATATCATTGGGTATTTCTTTTCTCTCTCTAATATTCCCATGCATGATATGCTTAAAAGAAAAAATATGCAAAAAAAAAAAATCAAAAGCAAAAAGATCAAAAATGCTTTAAATATGATTGCAAGTGTGTATTCTAGGAGATGTGAGAGTTATAGGATGTATCTCGAAGGTGATAGTCCCCATCAAACAGTTATGATTGTGTGCGAATTAAAGTGATTTTCTCATATCTCAAATCGTCATAACATGTATACACTTATGCAATCTTACGATGTTTTTCACACACAACACGCAACACGCAATATTCTTTGCTATTCTTGATACATGTGTAGGTACAATGTGATTTGGTCATCACAAAGTTTTACATATGTTAATGTATGCTCACTAAACTGTTTTGACTTGTTTAGTGTGTGTGTGTGTGTGTTTCTTTTTGAAGATCCATGTGCTTGAAATTTTAATTGAGAGATGATTTTGAGAGCTTAATATGTTTATTGGATCATTGGTTGAGTTGCATGTTGGATTGCATTCATGTATGTGTTTTTCACATCTCGAAAAACTGTTTTTAAAAAAGCTGGCTCGACACCTCCTCGATAGCTAGCTATCTGTCGAGCTTCCTAAACTTTTTCTTATCGCAATCTTGACAGCTTCTTGACACTTGGTGGATCGATCGAGAAAGCTCCTGTCTCCTTGATAGCTTTTCGACACCTGGTGGATCGATCGAGATCTTTTTAGCCTTTTGTTGATTTATCCCTCGATAGCTGCATCTGTTGACGTCTATTATGCTCGACACCTATCTGGCCACCTCTCGATCGATCGAGATCCTCTTGCATGCATTATTTTTCACATGTTTTGCATATTTTTGGTTATCTTTGTGTCCATAGCATCTTGTTTTTCTTTTTCTTGTCGGTTTATGGTTCCTTGTTCTCCTTGTTCCCTCTATGTCAGTTTTCTGTTTGTCTCCGTCATGTCTTTTGGCTTTTTATGCCCTTTGACAATCGTGTCAAAAAGGGGGAGAAATTTGAGAATTGAATGTCATTCCTTAGGGGGAGTAATAGATTTAGGGGGAGAACTTCATGTTAAAGGGAAGAATTTTTTGTTGTAACTAACTTAGGAGGAGAGTTAGTTTGATACACATTGATATTTATATATTTTTTGTGTTGTGTATCTTTTGGTTTTGTAACCATTTACATACATCATGTGTTGTTTCTATATTAAATGATGATGTATGTGTTTCACTCTTTATCTCACATGTGTTGTTTCTTTTCTCTCTTTATACACATGTTTCTTGTTTATTTAACTTGTCATTATTTTCCACATGGTACCTTGATGTGTTTTGTTTAGTGCCTTTCAGGAAAGACAAGTTAAAACCAAGTCAAGATTCTGAACCTTCTTCTTGTAGTAACTTCCAAGTTTTAGATCTTTTAGACTATACTTATTTATTATGTAATCTTGAGTAGAATGTATTCTAGGACATTCAATGTACTCTTGTGGTTTTGTCACGGATTGCCAAAGGGGGAGATTGTTGGGGACATATTTTTATGTAATTGGCATATCCTTTGACAAAACACACTTTACTTGTATTTGAGTAAATCTAAGTAGTTTCAAGATGATCATTACAAGTGGTTAAATTGAAGACATGAAGATTACTTAAGAACTGTTCAAGAAAAGTGCAATCTGCAGGTCTCGATACCTGCTCGATAGAAGCTCGATCTGTCGAGATTCATTAAAGCTCGACAGATGTCTCGATCTATCGAGCTTACGGGTTTTCAGATTATAGCCAACAACGTTTTATTCTAAAAGCCTATTTGTTTATGGGTTTGTATAATCCTTATAGGACTAGGAAAACCCAAGGTTTGTGGGTTTGCATAATTCTTATTGGACTAGGAAAGCCCAAGGTTTGTGTAAACCTATTTGGAATAGGAGAGCTCATTAAGCTCATATTTAAAGGAGGTGGGAAAAAGAAAAATCTAACCCTATAGAGCTTCATAAGGTTTCCTTTTTGAAACCCTAGCCTCCTTCTACAGAAGAAAGAGTTCCTGCTGCGTTTCTTGTACGCCTTTGGGTTCTGTAACCAAACAAAGTCTCTTGCACCAATATTGAAGATCTTATTGGTGTTTCTATGTGAAGCTGCTGCAAATCAACTACAACAATCAAAGGGTTGCTGTGGAGTTAGTCACGTACTGGGATTCGTGCAAGGGAGTAAGTCGCGTACTGGGATCCGCGCAATTGGTTAGTCACGTACTGAGAGTCGTGCATCTGAAAGAGGAACTGTCACTACAAAACAAGTCTAATTGGATATTGGGGTAAGGGTTCAATTGTAGGTTGGTAAGGTACTGGGATTCCTTTACTTGTAGTCGCTTGTTGTGATAATGTGGAGTTTCGGGAGTGGTGACCTGAAAATCACCCGGTGGGGTTTTTGCCGTTAGGTTTTCCCTATTCGTAAACAAATCACCGTGTTATTTATTTTCTGCTGCGTATTTAGTTTATTGGTGATTTGTTTGTGCTACCACGTGTTTGCATGATAAATTGATGAATTAATAACTTGGCTAATTAATTAATTTATTTCTATCACGAAGGGTCATTCAGTTTGTGGCCTATCACCTAAAGCCAGAAGTATCCTCATCATCGTCATCTCCACCATCTGAAGAAGAATCCTTAGCAAGCTTGGGAGAAGGTGAAGGAGCAAAGCTACCAAGACGAGACTATCGGTGAGCTATGGGACTGATCTTGTGTTAATCTGTCACATCTCATAAAAAAATATGGTCAAAACTACTACCAAAAATCAGAAAGCATGTGCTGAAGCTGGTCCATAGTGGCAGCAAGGGATGCCTCTACTCCTAAAGAAGAAGATGGAGTAGAAGATGAAGACAGATGGGGGGTTGGGGCAGCATCATCCTTCATACATGGCCGTTTGGCTGCTAGCTATGCGTTGCTCCTCCTAATAGATACCTTGCTAATGGCACCCATGGTGTAAAAGAAAGGAGGAGGAATGGTGACGTGCAAGTGTGTGAGAATGCGTGTGATAGAAGAAGGGAAGATGAGCTTATCATGTGTAGCAGTGTCTCGATAGATATCTATCATAGATACTATCATATGTGAAGGAAAATCTATAGAAAGATCTTCTAGAATAGAAAGAAGGAAACGAGCACGAGGCTTAGTGATGGTGTTATAGTTTGACCGTAGTGTGAGAACAAAGGTCATCACCTTATTAAGGATCCTTAGACCTTTAGCAAACTCAGTAGTGGAGAAATTAAGAGTATCTCCCTGCACTATGGCCTTTTCACAGAAGAGTGAGGCCAACTCGTCACGAGGTATGTTACATAGATGAGGGGGACTAGGATAGTTTGGATGAGCTACCATAGGGACATGTAGTACCTCAGAAATGAAATCTAGAGTAACTACGATACAAATTCCTCTGAATACTATAGTAAACTGAGGAACAAAGGTATTGATGGCATTCATGTTGGAGTAGAACTCTTGTATGAACACACCAGGACAACTCATGGGTTTCTCACAAAGAGATTCCCAACCCTGATAGCTAAAAGCATCGGGAAGAGGAGTGTCTGGAAAATCAAACCGAATGACCTGGCATTCCAAATGAATTGCTCGGTCATGAAAGTTCTCAACGAAATCCTTTTGGGAATCCGCATCATGAAACTAGACTCTATTAGGAGGAGGAGGAGAAGAAGAAGAAGAAGAAGAAGAACCACGACGAGTGATCGGGTTCTTGGACGAAATAGACTTTTTAGGTGCCATAAGAAGGTAACTAAATTGAGAGAGACAGAAAGAAACAGAGAAACACAGCAGAAAATAAGGCACATGAAAGAAGAAAAGAACGAAATACAATGCATGATATTGCATGAGCATGTTACGTGCAAAAGAAATTGCATTATACGCAAAAAAACCAAATCCAAACTACAACACTCACATTTGTTAATCAAGCACACAACCTAGAATGTATGAAAACATGATTATAATTGCAGAGAATGCAATGCATGAGCATGTGGGAACAAATCATCAACATCTAACCCAAAAATTTCACCCAAAAAAAAAAAAAAACTCAAAAACCCAAAATTTTCCCAAAAGCTTGAAAACCTAGGTCTAAATGCATGAAAAGGATGAGAAAAGAGAAAAAGAAGGGATTTAGACCACTTACCAGAGGATTGAAGCTTGATAGAGGCTGAAAAAGGGATTGGAAGAAGGATTTTGGTGAAAAAGAAAGATTTGGATTGAGAGAGAAGAGAGAGGTATCGAGATAATTGGGTTTGAAATGATTTGGGTTGAACCTCAGATATATATCGAAAACCCAGCTCGATAGATCGAGAAGGTATCGAAAACAAAATCTCGATAGATTGAGAGATATTGAGGAGGTATCGACGGCAAAAAGATCTCGATAGATCGAGGAGGTATAGAGCATCTATCAAGCAGACAGAGACTCCAAAGAATTGGCTCGATGGATCAAGTAACCAAGAAGCATGTTAAGCACTCAAACACATTAACAATTCTAGATGCAAAACATTTCCAGATCAAAAACACACTAAACAAGTCTAACCAATTTTATTTAAAAAAACAAGTTTAGATAGTTTAGAGAGCATATACTATCACATTTATTCCTTGTGATGGCCAAAACATGTTGTATCTATACCATAGTATCAAGAGTAGCAAAGAGTATGCATTCTGTCTGTGAAACTTTTGCAAGAGAGCATAAGTAAATCATTATATGAAGAGTAATGATATAAGAAGATCGAATACATCCACACACAATCATAACTATTTGATGGGGACCATTACCTTCAAGGTACATCATATAACTCTCACATCTCCTAGAAACACGCTTGCAACCATATTTGAAAGCATTTTGATTCTTTTTGCTTTACATATTCTTTGCATATTTTTCCTTTTAAACATAAAGTGACATAACATGCATGGGTAAATTAGAGAGAAAAGAATTACCCAATTATGAAAGTCAAACATCTTGTTTTTGCTATGCAAGTGTTATACCTTACCGAGCACGGCTTTTATGAATTGTACACAGATGTTGTATGATTGACAAGTTTTAGTAGTGAGATGGTTATTTATGCCTTTCTCTTCCGATTTTTTTAGTCCTTCCCGTCAAAAAGAGTGATTAAGATATAAATGATAAAAGATCAACCAAATCATACAAACCACATAAATGAGCCACAAAGCTCACATTGCTTAGTTGTGCATGAAGATGCTCATCTAAGCTAAAAGTAATACAAAGTTGAGAAACTTTGTTTCAAAGGCCATCCAAAGGTGCACATGTACTAGTACACACAAACACACACTATTTTTGTATTTTTCAAAACTTTCCCTTTTTTATTTTATTTTATTTTTTTAAAAAAAACTTAAAAACAAAGCATAAAAACAAACAAACAAACAAAGCATCAAAAACTAGACTGACTCAAACCACAACACCAACCATGCATGAGATCAATAAAGTGAAGGAATCACTTGAAATATTTTTCCTTCCAGATGGGAGACCTGGTTGGAGAACCTTTCTTTTGCATGAACTTTTGTTCAATTGGATAAGGAGGAGAGTTGAATCCATTGAAATTAGAGAGTAGCATGACAGCCTTAAGAAGTTCTCCAAGAGGAGCTAAAGAAAGTTGGAGTTGATTTCGGCTCCCAAAAGATGACACACTATTGCTTTGTTGAATGGCTAACCACTTATAGCAATTTAGACAAGTGTGCCCAGATGCTCCACAGTAAGGGCAAAAGTGAGGCTTCTTTGGTTGAGACTTCTTGTTGGTGGAGTGATGATTATTCTTCTTAGTCTCTTTCTTACCAACCTTAGGGGGTGCTCCTAGAATGGATTTTCCCTTATCATTTTTATCCTCACTCACATTTTTAGTCTTAGGTTTAGTTACCTTACAGTTATCATTATTAGTAGGGGAATAAAGATGACTCTATTTAAAGCATTAGAAGAGGTACTGCAAAAAGAGAGAGAACGATCATACTCGAGACCTGTTTTTTCAGATGTAGACTTCTGGAAGTTGAGCATTTCATCCTACTTGGCACTTGAAGTCCTTTCCAATTGTGCTCTTACTTGAAATAGTTTGGCGTCCAATTTTTTGGTCTTTTTAGCAAGAAAGTTGTTTTCAAACCTCAGTGTTTCGATGGTTTGATTAGCCTCATCAACTTTGGTGGAGAGTTCCTCTCGTTCCAACTCCACTTCACTAACCTGTAAAGCTTACTTGTAAAGCTTTCTCTTAGCTAACCTTTAAAGCTTCTTATGCTTCTCAAAGACCTTGTACAACTTAGAATAGGTAGTGTGGATGTCATCTTGTTCATCCATCTTCTCAAACTTTGATTCCATTAGCTCTTCTTCCTCATCAATTACTTTTACTGCTTCTTTAGGGTATTCAACGATAGCTGTGAAAGCACTATCCCTTCTTGATCACTATCATTAGAATCTGCTTTTGGTTTTGTATTACTTAAAATGGTAGCTAGGGCTTTGCTCTTGCCAATGGATTTGAGGTATGTGGGACATTCTTGCTTCATGTGTCCAAATCCTTGACATCTGTAGCACTTTGGCCCAGTAAGAACATTGTTGCCTTGTCTAGCATCCTTGAATTCTCTCTTGCCTTTGTCTTGGGACTTGAACTGAGAGAATCCAGACTGTTTGCGATCATTGTCACTTACTTTGATGTTTGCATTTTTGATGAACTTCTTGAATTCTTCGGTGATATATGATTTGAACTTAGTATCCTTATCTTCAGATGACTCATCGTTATCATCATTCTTAGACTTCAAAGCCATGTTCTTGCTTTTGCTACCCTTGCCAACCCTTGCCAAATCTAGTTCATAGGTTTACAAATTCCTAATCAGTTCTGTCAAAGGAATAGAGTCAAGATCATTTGATTCTTCTATGGCGGTGATCTCTGACAATCTTTCTGACAATCTTGGGCTCTAGAATCTGTTCTCCAAGATTGAAGGCTAAATTCACTATGTCCTTGAGCTTGGCATAGAATTCATCGAATGACTCATCCTCATCCATCTTTATTTCCTCAAAGCTGGTAGTGAGCCTTTGGAACTTGGAGTTTTTAATAGCTTTTGTGCCCTCATAGGTATTCTGAAGAATAGTCCATGCTTCCTTTGCATTGTCAGTGGAAGAGATCTTCTTGAATTCTTCATTGGTCACAGTGCTAAACAGAGCATTTAGTGCTCTATTGTTAAAATTTGCAGCTTTGATCTTAGTATCATCCCACGATGCTAGTGGCTCTTCAGGTTTCTTCTAACCTACTTCAACTGCAAGCCATACTTTTTCATCTAAAGACTGCAAAAAGGCTCTTATGCGTACTTTCCAGTATGCATAGTTAGTACCATCAAATAAAGGAGGAATAATCTGGGATTGCCCATGATCCATAACAATAGGGGTCAATGGATTACACAACAACGATTAAACCAAATCAGAGTATGTCTGCTCTGATACCACGTGTTGGGTTAAGATAGCTTGACCTCGGTTAATTAATTTAATTACCCAAGTTGATTAATAAGGTTAAATTACCGAGGCACCAAAAAATCACCAAATGAACTGAATGTAGTAGAAATTAAATTGACGTGGTGATTTGTTGACAAATGGGGAAAACCTCTCGCAGGGCAAAAACCCTACCAGGTGATTTTAAGGTCACCACTCCCAAGAATCCACTAATCAACAATCAAGTGGTTACAAGTATAAAGAATCTTACCACTACCCTGGTCTATCCCAAAATACCAACCTATAGTTGAACCTTCGTTTCAATACCCAATTGAACTTGATCTTGTAGTAGCCTTCTTTCCCTTGATGCACAAATCTCAAATCTGTGACTAACCCTTCATACGGATGCCAGTACGTGACTAACTCTAGTAACTTGAATGTTGTTGGCTACAAAGTTCTTCACTTCATTAACAATGAAGATTAGGAAGCACTTGGTTACAAAACCCTATGGCATACAAACTAGCAGCTTTTCACTAAGAAAATAAATCTCTAGGTCTTTTTATCCATGTGAGATGGCTTTTAAAATAAGCCTTATATATGTCTAGGGTTGTGAGAAAAAAACCCTAAACAAACACAAGAGCTTTGGCCGAATTTTAAACTTGGAAATTTTGAAATCGTAATTCTCGATAGATCGAGCTGGTGTCAAGCCATCTATCAAGTTTCACATTAAGTCTCGATAGCAGGAATCCGTTAAGCTACCTGTCGAGACTTAATGAACCGCTTTTCTTCACTTGTTTCTTGTACCAATCTCCATGTCTTTTAATACGAACACTTGATATGATTTTACAACATATTTCATGATGTATTAAACCCATCTTAGATCTACCTAATTACAAGTAAAGTGCATTTTGCCAAATGATTAGCCAGTAGCATAAAATATGACCCTAACACATGATATAAAAACAATAATAGACTTCAATAATATGTAAATAGTACGTAAGTAGTATTGTTTTTTTTTTTTTTTTTTTGGATATCAAAACAGTATTATTTAAAACATAAAGGGTGTACAAGAGATTATACCAATGGGGATACCATCATATTTAAAATATATTTCATATTTTCCAATTTTATTTAAGTAAAATTTATGCATATGCATAGTCCTAGATTGAATAGTTAAGATTAATTTGTACTCAATTATCTTCTACTCAGTATATTACAATCATTTTTCATGTTAATGTTTTATCATCTAGTCAAGACACCAAAGAGTTTTTAGTGTAAGCAAAGTTTGAACCCGAGTACTTTTATTTGACATTAAAAGACTATATTAGTTAAGTTAACTAGAACCCACTTTTCTTGTTAATTAGGTATAGTTAATTGGGCTACACATATTTATACCTGGGTGATATCGGCATTAGGCTGTCCTCCATATGATTTAACGTCAAAGACTTGCCCAACACTGGTGGATGCCAACAAAAATAGAATCGAAATTGTTACAATGCTCAAATTCTTAACCATTTTATTGTTCATTATTGCCCTGCTATTGCCAATTTGTTGTACGGTATGATGGTTTCCCTATTTGGTTTGAAGCTATTTATACTACAACACCTGAGCTCATCACCATTAAAGCTATCCAACTGATATTAACTAATTTTATGCATGGCTACTAAGAACTCTCCTGTTTAGGCTTCAACTTCTATACTATTATTAGCTTTCGTGCTTCCTCCTTCACTAATTAATTAATAGTTTATCATTATAATCAAACCGTTGATGACCAGTTAAGATTAAATCAATTACATTGACCATGGAAGGATAAATTTTTAACAACGTTATGATTAAATTATGCTAATAACTCTAAAGGATTATAACATGTCTTTTTTTTGGTCCATTATTCTATAAGATAAGATTATTACTACTATATATCACCCTAACTTCTTAGCCTTAAATGGCTAGCTCTTAGCCACTTGAAATCTGTTCATTTTCTCCTTGAAGCGAATTGAATACTTCCTGTTAGAGAGGGGGGAAAAAGTCTAGAAAAAGAATCACCTCTGAAAAACTATCCAAAGTTAGTATAGGAAGCATGCCTGTCTATAGTGTAAAGTAGAAAAAAAAATACTATATTGGAGAGGTTGAACTCACCTTCTCAATTATTATATTTATCATTATTACTATAATTAGTTTACAGATCTATGCCAATTACTAAATACTAGCCAGTAACCAGTGCAATGCTAGAGAAAGTTAGACATAATCCTTTTTGCCTAAATAAGAAATTTGATAATTATGATAACCAACGAAAATTTATTATAATCGTAATGCCAAGAATATTGTAGTTTTGTCACCTTTTGAGTATTTTTAAATAAAATATTTAGGGTTTAAATTCTCTCCTCTCTATTGCAACTATCGAATTACAAACAAACGAAATCAACAAATACTTTCAATTTACTTTCTTAGAATTTAGAAGTTTGAAATTGGAAATGTTTTTTGGTTATTAAAGTAGAGACTAAGAGACTAAGATTGTCTATCTATGAGTTTTTAGTATGTAGAATACAGAAGCACCTCCGACTTACCCTCCTTAATTCTCCAACCATGAAACTTGCTCACTTTCTCCTTTTTCATCAAGTTGTGAAACACGACACATTTCTACTGCAATTTTTGGTAGGTGAATTTCCACGCAACTGTTGAAGTGTTTAATACTAATACCGATTATCAACAACGATGAGCCATAAGATATATAATTGTTCATGTACCAACCCACGATTATTCTTACTTTGGTAGAATATGACTAAGATGTTGGTTGAACTTCAACAAATACGAATTTTGAACAATAGTATGTTTCACATCAAATAAGAGGAAAAGATTTCATTTTTTTTTTTTGTCTTTTTAATGATAGAAAATATAAGCCAATATTGATGTCAATGAGACTAACATTTCAGCTAGGTTACAAATTACATGTTAAGCTTCCTTCATCGAATCATCTGTTTTATTTATTATGATATGCAAACTTTTCATCACCTTCATATTTATTTTTCCCAATCATGCTGCTTCACATTCTCTTGATATTTTATTTGATAAAAGTTGAATCCATCCTCATGTAACTTCCAAATCCAATTGGCTGGACCATAATCCAATTGATGACCGTGGTCTGCACTAAACACTTCAAAAGCAACATGGAAGTTCTCATACCGAAAATAGCTATAGAAAAGTGTAGTTTCCAATATTTTGATGTAAAAGAGAATTCACACTCACTTTTGGGCCAAAGAGTTTTAAGTTAAAAAAGATCATCTCCATATTTATAATGGTAGTTGTTCTTTAGGTTGTTGATGATTTCTGCATAGTGCTCTCTGAACTCCCGAGGTGTCAATGTGTAAACTAGATTGAATATGAGTGATTGAACAAGTAATTTAATTGACATGTTCTAGGAGACATTAAGCATTCAATATACTCTAAGATCATAACGAATCAAAGAGTTTGAGCATTCAGTATATATATATATATATATATATATATATATATATATATATCACATTAAATCTTAAGAACTTGTCAACGTGCAATGATTCCAACATGCACATGGATAACCCAAGAACACGTGTTAAAAATATTAGGTTTCATCTCTAACCCTAGCTAGAGATTTAGCCACACATAGTTAGGCAAAAGAAATCAACAAAAACAATGCTAAACCTCTAAAAAAAGTAAGAAAAAAATATTAAAAAAAGTTCTAGGACTTTTCCTCCTCTATTGTGTCAACCTCCTCCAAAAGCTAAAGAGAAAATCCCACAAATTTAGGATGTAAAATCCGTGGCTTTTGGAATTGTATCCGTTGTCAACTTCCATCCCACTTTTGGCCTCCAAAACATTTTTTTTTTTTTTTTGAATTTGTGTTAAGCTAAAAAGTTGAAGATTTTCTACTCTTGGACATTTGTGTAACAGGTTATGGCAAAAATACTAAAACAATGCAAAACGTATCCATATTAGGATTTCCCAATTTTGGATTGAACAAATTTTTTCATCCCCTTTTAATTCCAACATTTTTTTTTTTTTAACTTCTTTAATGCTCAAAAGTCATGTCCCAATTGATCTTGACCCTTGGATTCTCTTGGTTGCATGTCTGCATGATTAGTTGACTAGTTTCAATCTCCCTCAAGATAAAAATACACATTAAGAATATATATATATATATATATATATATATATAGGAGATATCATTTAAACTCATATATTTACGTTTAATTAAACGTAAAATTTTTGTGATATTGCCTATTGAAACTAAAATAATAACATAATTTTAAGCAATCAACTGGGACTCGTGGAAGTATTGTTGCTTATTAAACCTCCAACTCTTTCGGTTGCATTCGCGGGTATTTTAGACTTCTTTGAGGCCATTGATTTGGGTAGATTGGAGACATGAAGATTTCTAGGATGGACTCCCACCATGCGTTCTTGACATTTGTACAAAAAAATATTTCATAATAGATAAATAACACTGTCGCGAAACAGTGTACCAAATGATCAATTTATATTGATTGATATGGAGGTGAGTACAGTTATCTATATAACTCTTTAAAATGATAGAATAAAATAAACTCCTCTGTTTCAATCTCTAAAAAGCTTTAGAATCCAAAGAGCTATGTAGCTTGATCTTGAATCGTGCGTTATTGTCTCCGAGTTTGATGAGTAGTTGAACGTATGTACTTGATTTAATGAGAGGGAAGTTGGATTAAACTCATACCAAATCAAAGGAACATGATGGAAAATCCTTACTTTGATTTGAAGAAGTAGGAATGAGCCTTGATTTTGAGGGAGCGGTGATGCTCTTTTGGACTTAGAGATGACTCTTAATTTTGACAGAGTGTCGATAGGGTTTTTCTCTCTAAGAGCCTATCTTTTTTTTTTCTCATACGAGAAGCGTATATTTATAGGCGACTCAATGGTCATTGATTTGTAATTTTCACTCAGTATTTATTGAGATTTAATTAGAAATTTTGAATTTGAATTTAATTTTGGTCGTGTATTTAATAAGAACTTTTCATGTGCATCTTTTATTCTGACGTTGCCACATGGCTTTCACATTTCACACAACCCCATGGTTTGGACATATGTCATTTCCATGTGTGTCGTAGTAAGTGATGGGCTTGCCATGTGGCTTGATTTGGTTTGTCGATTATCCGCTATTGACACATCATCAAATGGAAATTAGGTGGATCACAAATATTTGATCATGATCGATTAGACAAATGCAAATACATCATAAAATTTTGATGTCTACCACAGCATCAGCAATAGCTGGCCGAAGCGAGGAGCTAAGGTTCCTAAATCGGCCACTATTATGTGAACGCCGTATGAGTACGTAACATATAGGACCGTCCTTTAATAGTAGACTTATTGAGTTGGGCTTTGTCTCGTAGTGTTTTTTTACAGTTTGGGTTTTTAAACCTATAAAGTCTCTGTGTGGGTGTGTATATTCTTCACTACATTGAAAATGTTTGTCCATGAACAATGTCAAACTTGAATCTTGATTGCTTAATTATCCAGTTAATATTTGATTAAATTGATTAAAATTATTATTAAGCTGTTGTAAGGATCTAGCCTCGTTTCTTAATATCGTATTAAAACTGAACACTTGGTTGCTATTGCATTTTGCAAATTAGAGCTTTATTATTTTCAGTCACAATCATTAGTAGTAGCTGAAAAAATAGTTATGTTTGCCTTGGAATGACGTAACACTTATATTTACAATACATGATATAGTAATAGTAGACTTCAATAATATGTAAATAGTACGTAAGCAGTACTCTTTTGTTTTATTGGATATCAAAATAATATTATTTAAAACCGAAAGTGTGTACAAGAGATTATATCAATGGGGGATACCATCATATTTAAAATTTATTTCTTATTTTCCAATTTTATTTAAGTAAACTTTATGCACATGCACAGACCTAGATTGAATAGTTATGATTAATTCGTACTCAGTTATCTTTTACAAACGCAAAAAAATAAAAAATAAAATAAATCAAATAAAAAACTGAAAATGTAAATATTTGTCATTTTGAATGAAAAAAATTTTAATTTAGGTTTTTTAAAAAAGTAGTAGTTTTATTTTTTATAATTTTATAGTTGATATTAGGAGGATTTAAACCGTGATTCCCTTAATTAATGACAGCGTGTTATTTCATTTGTCGACACCTCACGGCTACTCGACCACCTGTCACGGTGACGCTCGTGAACCTTTCATCTCATCTTGGCCTTGGTGCAAGAGATGATATATGGAGGTGTGTCATACCTCATGTGTGTGACTGGAATAATTTGATGGAAATTACCAAAGGTAAGTGAAGTCCCCACCAATCATTGGGTTTTTCTAAGGTGTGATTGGTCGCCTGATTCTATTTGATTTTATTACCGATCTTAGGTTATGAAATATGGCATTTTTCCAAATCTAATATGAATGGGCAAAAAATCTTGATTCTTGAGTTCTGAAGTCTAGTTGCGTGTGGGAAAGGTGTTAGGCACCGCACAATGCCTATCCAAAGATAGTCCTTTGCCTTGGTAGAATCGTAATTTTTAGACACTAGCAATTGAAAATGAGCCATTGGCATTAGCTTACGGGGCTTTGAACGTGTTGGGTTTTCAAGTTTGATTTTGGAATGGGTATGGTCTTGATCGATGCTTTCTAAGTGTGTTTTAAGTCGTTGTAAAATTTCCATAATGAAAATCCGATAGCATTTTGCTTTATTTTCGTGGTGGAAATTTATGGCCTCGGGAAGCGTGCTAATGCGCTTTTCACGGTTTTCTAGATATCTCAACGGTTTTCACTCCAATTTCAACCTATGAATAGTTGTTGGAAAGGGAATTTGATAATCTTCGTAATGGCATTGGTCCTAACCCGTTCTAACGGTCAAATCAAAATTAAGGGTTCTGGTGCCCTTGGAGTCAACCTCGGGTCAAACTTGGTCAAAGATGACGAAAATCACCAAGTAGCTCGGGTTTGACGTAGAAACATGAAAAATATTGTTTTAAGATGAAAAATGTTGTTTTAAAATTTTGATTAATAAGGTTAAATTACCGAGGCACCAAAAAATCACCAAATGAACTAAATGTAGTAGAAATTAAATTGACGTGGTGATTTGTTGACAAATGGGGAAAACCTCTCGCAGGGCAAAAACCCTACCAGGTGATTTTAAGGTCACCACTCCCAAGAATCCACTAATCAACAATCAAGTGGTTACAAGTATAAAGAATCTTACCACTACCCTGGTCTATCCCAAAATACCAACCTATAGTTGAACCTTCGTTTCAATACCCAATTGAACTTGATCTTGTAGTAGCCTTCTTTCCCTTGATGCACAAATCTCAAATCTATGACTAACCCTTCATACAGATGCCAGTACGTGACTAACTCCAGTAACTTGAATGTTGTTGGCTACAAAGTTCTTCACTTCATTAACAATGAAGATCAGGAAGCACTTGGTTACAAAACCTTATGGCATACAAACTAATAGCATTTCACAAAGAAAATAAATCTCTAGGTCTTTGTATCCGTGTGAGATGGCTTTTAAAATACGCCTTATATATGTCTAGGGTTGTGAGAAAAGAAACCCTAAGCAAACACAAGAGCTTTGGCCGAATTTTAAACCTAGAAATTTTGAAATCGTAATTCTCGATAGATTGAGCTCGTGTCAAGCCATCTATCGAGCTTCACATTAAGTCTCGACAGCAAGAATCTGTTGAGCTACCTATCGAGATTTAATGAACCGCTTTTCTTCACTTGTTTCTTGGACCAATCTCCATGTCTTTTAATACGAACACTTGATATGCTTTTACAACATATTTCACGATGCATTAAATCCATCTTAGATCTACCAAATTACAAGTAAAGTGCATTTTGCCAAATGATTAGCCAGTAGCATAAAATATGACCCTAACACATGATATAATAACAATAATAGACTTCAATAATATGTAAATAGCACATAAGTAGTATTGTTTTTTTTTTTGGATATCAAAACAATATTATTTAAAACGTAAAGGGTGTACAAGAGATTATACCAATGGGGATACCATCATATTTAAAATATATTTCATATTTTCCAACTTTATTTAAGTAAAATTTATGCATATGCATAGTCCTAGATTGAATAGTTAAGATTAATTTGTACTCAATTATCTTGTACTCAGTATATTACAATCATTTTTCATGTTAATGTTTTATCATCTAGTCAAGACACCAAAGAGTTTTTAGTGTAAGCAGAGTTTGAACCCGAGTACTTTTATTTGACATTAAAAGACTTTACAAGTTAAGTTAACTAGAACCCACTTTTCTTGTTAATTAGGTATAGTTAATTGGGCTACACATATTTATACCTGGGTGATATCGGCATGAGGTTGTCCTCCATATGATTTAACATCAAAGACTTCCCAACACTGGTGGATGCCAACAAAAATAGAATTGAAATTGTTACAATGCTCAAATTCTTACCCATTTTATTGTTCTATATTGCCCTGCTATTGCCAATTTGTTATACGGTATGATGGTTTCCCTATTTGGTTTGAAGCTATTTATACTACACCACCTGAGCTCATCACCATTAAAGCTATCCAACTGATATTAACTAATTTTATGCATGGTTGCTAAGAACTCTCCTGTTTACGCTTCAACTTCTATACTATTATTAGCTTTCGTGGTTCCTCCTTCACTAATTAATTAATAGCTTATCGTTATAATCAAACCGTTGATGACCAGTTAAGATTAAATCAGTTACATTGACCATGGAAGGATAAATTCTTAACAACTTTATGATTGAATTATGCTAATAACTCTAAAGGATTATAACATGTCTTTTTTTTGGTCCATTATTCTATAAGATAAGATTATTACTACTATATATCACCCTAACTTCTTAGCCTTAAATGGCTAGCTCTTAGCCACCTGAAATCTGTTCATTTTCTCCTTGAAGCGAATTGAATACTTCTCGTTAGAGAGGGGGGAAAAAGTTTAGAAAAAGAATCACCTCTGAAAAACTATCCAAAGTTAGTATAGGCAGCATGCCTGTCTATAGTGCAAAGTAGAAAAAAAAAATACTATATAGGAGAGGTTGAACTCACCTTCTCAATTATTATATTTATCATTATTACTATAATTAGTTTACAGATCTATGCCAATTATTAAATTCTAGCCAGTAACCAGTGCAATGCTAGAGAAAGTTAGACATAATCCTTTTTGCCTAAATAAGAAATTTGATAATTATGATAACCAACGAACATTTATTATAATCGTAATGCCAAGAATATTGTAGTTTTGTCACCGTTTGAGTTTTTTTAAATAAAATATTTAGTGTTTAAATTCTCTCCTCTCTATTGCAACTATCGAATTACAAACAAACGAAATCAACCAATACTTTCAATGGTCTTTCTTAGAATTTAGAAGTTTGAAATTGGAAATGTTTTTTGGTTATTAAAGTAGAGACTACGAGACTAAGATTGTCTATCTATGGGTTTTTAGTATGTAGAATATAGAAGCACCTCCGACTTACCCTCCTTAATTCTCCAACCATGAAACTTGCTCGCTTTCTCCCCCTAGACTGTGACAAATTACCACCATCAACCTCCACAAAATTGTGTAGTTTAAAGACAAATTTGAGATAAAGAAATCAGGTTGTGAATAATCAAGAGAAAGAGGATGTAGAAATAATGAAATTCGTATGAAATTCAAATTTTGACTTGCCCCAAAAGTAGGGGTTTTAATTAACTAGCAGATGGAGATGATAATTTTGGCCTTAAAACTCATCAACCCGAAGGAGTGTGGAAATTCTCCTTTTTCATCAAGTTGTGAAACACGACACTTTTCTACTGCAATTTTTGGTAGGTGAATTTCCACACAACTATTGAAGTGTTTAATACTAATACCGATTATCAACAACGACAAGCCATAAGATATATAATTGTTCATGTACCAACCCACGATTATTCTTACTTTGGTAGAATATGACTAAGATGTTGGTTGAACTTCAACAAATACGAATTTTGAACAATAGTATGTTTCACATCAAATAAGAGGAAAGGATTTCGGTTTTTTTTTTTTTTTTTTTTTTTTTTTTTTTTTTTTTGTCTTTTTAATGATAGAAAATATAAGCCAATATTGATGTCAATGAGACTAATATTTCAGCTAGGTTACAAATTACATGTTAAGCTCCCTTCATCGAATCATCTGTTTTATTTATTATGATATGCAAACTTTTCATCACCTTCATATTTATTTTTCCCAATCATGCTGCTTCACATTCTCTTGATGTTTTATTTGATAAAAGTTGAATCCATCCTCATGTAACTTCCAAATCCAATTGGCTGGACCATAATCCAATTGATGACTGTGGTTTGCACTAAACACTTCAAAAGCAAAATGGAAGTTCTCATACCGAAAATAGGTATAGAAAAGTGTAGTTTCCAATATTTTAATGTAAAAGAGAATTCACACTTACTTTTGGTAGTTGTTCTATAGGTTGCTGATGATTTCTGCGTAGTGATTTCTGAACTCCCGAGGTGTCAATGTGTAAACAAGATTGAATATGAGTGATTGAACAAGTAATTTAATTGACATGTTATAGGAGAGATTAAGCATTCAATATACTCTAAGATCATAACAAATCAAAGAGTTTGAGCATTCGGTATATATATATATATATATATATATATATATCATATTAAATCTTAAGAACTTGTCAACGTGCAATGATTCCAACATGCACATGGATAATCCCAAGAACATGTGTTAAAAATATTAGGTTTCACCTCTAAACCTAGCTAGAGATTTAGCCACACATAGTTAGGCAAAAGAAATCAATAAAAACAATGCTAAACCTCTAAAAAATATATATATAAAAAAAAGATTAAAAAAAGTTCTAGGACTTTTCCCCCTCTATTGTGTCAACCTCCACCAAAAGCTAAAGAGAAAATCGCACAAATTTAGGATGTAAAATCCGTAACTTTTGGACTTGTATCCGCTGTCAACTTCCATCCCACTTTTGGCCTCCAAAACAATTTTTTTTTTTTTTTTTTTTTTTGAATTTTTGTTAAGCTAAAAAGTTGAAGATTTTCTACTCTTGGACATTTGTGTAATAGGTTATGGCAAAAATACTAAAACAATGCAAAATGTATCCATATCAGGATTTTCCAATTTTGGATTGACCGAATTTTTTCATCCCTTTTAAATTCCAACACTTTTTTTTTTTTTTTTACTTCTTTAATGCTCAAAAGTAATGTCCCAATTGATCTTGACCCTTGGATTCTCTTGGTTGCATGTCTGCACGATTAGTTGACTAGTTTCAATCTCCCTTAAGATAAAAATACACATTAAGATTATATATATATATATATATATATATATATATATATATAAGAGATATCATTTAAACTCATATATTTATGTGTGACTAAATGTAAAATTTTTGTGATATTGCCTATTGAAACTAAAATAATAGCATAATTTTAAGGAATCAACTTGGACCCGTGGAAGTATTGTTGCTTATTAAACCTCCAACTCTTTTGGTCGCATTCATGGGTATTTTAGACTTCTTTGAGGCCATTGATCTGGGTAGATTGGAGACATGAAGATTTCTAGGATGGACCCCCATCATGCATTCTTGACATTTGTACAAAAAAATATTTCACAATAGATAAATAACACTGTCGCGAAACAGTGTACCAAATGATCAATTTAAATTGATTGATACAGAGTGAGTATAGTTATCTATATAACTCTTTAAAATGATAGAATAAAATAAACTCCTATGTTTCAATCTCTAAGAAGCTTTAGAATCCAAAGAGCTATGTAGCTTAATCTTGAATCGTGCGTTATTGTCTCCGAGTTTGATGAGTAGTTGAACGTATGTACTTGATTTGATGCGAGGGAAGTTGGATTAATCTCATACCAAATCAACAGAACATGTTCGAAAATCCTTACTTTGATTTGAAGAAGTAGGAATGAACCTTGATTTTGTGGGAGCAATGATGCTCTTTTGGACTTAGAGATGACTCTTTATTTTGACAAAGTGTCGATTGGGGTTTTCTCTCTAAATCTCTATCTTTTTTTTCTCACACGAGAAGCGTATATCTATAGGCAACTCAATGGTCATTGATTTGTAATTTTCACTCAGTATTTATTGAGATTTAATTACAAATTTTGAATTTGAATTTAATTTTGGTCGTGTATTTAATAAGAACTTTCCAAGTGCATCCTTTATTCTGACGTTGCCACATGGCTTTCACATTTCACATAACCCCATGGCTTGGACACATGTCACTTCTATGTGTGTCGTAGTAAGGGATGGGCTTGCCATGTGGCTTGATTTGGTTTGTCGATTATCCGCTATTGACACATCATCAAATGGAAATTAAGTGGATCACAAATATTTGATCATGATCGATTAGACAAATGCAAATACATCATAAAATTTTGATGTCAACCACAGCATCAGCAATAGCTCGCCGAAGCGTGGAGCTAAGGTTCCTGAACCAGCTACTATTATGGGAACACCGTATGAGTATATAACGTATTGTCCCGTCCTTTAATAGTAGACTTATTGAGTTGGGCTTTGTCTCGTAGTGTTTTTTTACAGTTTGGGTTTTTACCCTATAAAGTCTCTGTGTGGGTGTGTATATTCTTCACAACATTGAAAATGTTTGTCCATGAATAATGTCAAACTTGAATCTTGATTGCTTAATTATCCAATTAATATTCGATTAAATTGATTAAAATTATTATTAAGCTGTTGTAAGGATCTAGCCTCGTTTCTTAATATCGTATTAAAACTGAACCATTGGTTGCTATTGCTTTTTGCAAATTAAAGCTTTATTTTTTTCATTCACAATCATTAGTAGTAGCTAAAAAAATAGTTATGTTTGCCTTGGAATGACGTAACACTTATATTTACAATACATGATATAGTAATAGTAGACTTCAATAATATGTAAATAGTACGTAAGCAGTACTCTTTTGTTTTTTTGAATATCAAAATAATATTAATTAAAACCGAAAGGGTGTACAAGAGATTATATCAATGGGGGATACCATCATATTTAAAATATATTTCTTATTTTCCAATTTTATTTAAGTAAACTTTATGCACATGCACAGGCCTAGATTGAATAGTTATGATTAATTCGTACTTAGTTACCTTTTACAAACGCAAAAAAAAAAAATAAATAAATAAATAAAAAATTTAAAAAAAAAACCGAAAATGTATATATTTGTCATTTTGAATAAAAATAATTTTAATTTAGATTTTAAAAAAAGTAGTAGTTTTATTTTTTATAATTTAATAGTTAATATTAGGAGGATTTGAACCGTGATTCCTTTAATTAATGACAGCGTGTTATTTCATTTGTCGACACCTTGCGGCTACTCGACCACCTGTCACGGTGATGCTTGCGAACCTTTCATCTCATCTTGGCCTCGGTGCGAGAGATGATATATGGAGGTGTGTCATACCTCGCATGTGTGATTGGAATAATTTGAAGGAAATTACCAAAGGTAAGTGAAGTCCCCACCAATCATTGGGTTTTTCTAAGGTGTGATTGGTTGTCTGATCCTATTTGATTTTATTACCGATCCTATGTTAAGAAAAAAATGGCATTTTCCCTAATCTAATATGAATGGGCAAAAAATCTTGATTCTTGAGTTTTGAAGTCTTGTTACATGTGGGGAAGGTGTTATGCACTGCACAATGCCTATCCAAAGACAGTCCTTTGCTTTGGTAGAATCGTAATTTTTAGACACTAGCAATTGAAAACGAGCCATTGGCATTAGCTTACGGGGTTTTGAACGTGTTGGGTTTTCAAGTTTGATTTTGGAATGGGTATGGTCTTGATCGATGCTTTCTAAGTTTGCTTTAAGTCGTTGCAAAATTTCCACAGCGAAAATCCGATAGCATTTTGCTTTATTTTCGTGGCTGAAATTTATGGCCTCGGGAAGCGTGCTAATGAACTTTTCACGGTTTTCTAGATATCTCAACTGTTTTCACTCCAATTACAACCCATGAATAGTTGTTGGAAAGGGAATTTGATAATCTTCGTAATGGCACTGGTCCTAACCCGTTCTAACGGTCAAATCAAAATTAAGGTTTCTGGTGCCCTCGGAGTCAACCCCGAGTCAAACTTGGTCAAAGATGATGAAAATCACCGAGTAGCTCGGGTTTGATGTAGAAACATGAAAAATATTGTTTTAAGATGATTCTGACCGACTTTGACTTTCGGTCAACCCAGGGTTGACCAGGGGCATTTTGGTCAATTTGACTGAAAAATGCACTTTGAGTGCTCCGATGCCCGAACGGGTTGTGCCACATCAATCTAGAGTCTTCCACGGCCCCATGGAGAAAAAATAATATTTTTGGAATTTTCGGGGTCTAGCACACAAATCGAGGGCGGACAAAATACGGTGTCTACATCATTGAGCAAAAAAATTATTGAGAAAAGACAATAGTTAATGCAACAAACCATTTAGGTACTTGAAAATCATTTAATTTTGTTGTTAATCATTTGTCAGAATATGCAGATTAATCCTCCAAAATTACTTCATTTTAGTAAGAAAATTATGTCACTTTACTAAATTATTTATGTGATTGGTTTTTATTTCCTATCTTAATTTTTGCATTGGTGGTATTATCAACTTCAATCAAATGTGTTTTATTTTTAAAAATAAAATTCATTAAAATTTAGTTGTTACAAAAATCTATATTAAAAAATAAAAAATATTTAGACACAAATTTGAAATGTGGCGTCCGTTTTATGAGTTTTATATCTTACTGTCGTCGAAGAGTATGAGAGAAAGTTAATTTGGCGTTAAGAACATGCATGCAGATGAATTGAATGTTACAATGTCACGAACACAAGCATGTATTTGGTGAAGAATAAAAAAAAAAATTTACAAAGAGTTAATAACAATTTTTGCTTTATTCCGAAATATCCCACCTACAGTAACAGAACGAATACTATCCACAACAACACTTCTCCAGATCATAGCAACATTTAGTAAAAGGCTAAACTCAAACAAATCTAAAAATTACTATCCAACATTCCACAATTTCATTTAAATAAAGAAAAAGGGAACATGATAGACTGAAGTAAATGAAATTCTACTTTGAATAGAACTCCTATAACCATTTGTGAATAGTATTTCCTAATTCCATGTTAGTTACAATAGCTTGGGAGGCATTTTATTATTGTTTGCTGGTACAAGCAGGAGGATTCTGTTTGCCCGAAACGGTGGGCTTGACATTAACACAAGTGGAAGTAGCAGATCCTCCTGCTCCCTTGTATACGAGATCAATGCCAGCAACCGCCACTTGTTGGCATGGTACACTTTTACTGCAAATAAGCTTCATAGCTTCCTTTGTTGAAGAAGTGCCTCTAATGTTCTTGAAGCTAACGTTGCTGATCTTAACTTTCGAGGGAGACTGAAAGCATAACAAACAGGCAAAAACCCACACAAGAATTTGATATTAGTATCTGTAATTTGTTTTTCCTTTTTTTAAATTTTAACATCAAAATGAGTGTATATATTTGTGATGTTTATAATAACCTTGTTTGAGCATTGATTGTTTGGGCAGTAGCCTTGATCAATGAGGATAGGATTGGCAACATTGTTCATGATAATATTCTCGAAATGCATATCAGAAGCAGTCCCAGGAGGGGAAGAAGGCCATGTTTTGATTCTAACACCATTCTTTGTATTGCTAAGGGTGCCACCAATTATTCTGATTCCTGAAACAGGTTCTTCATTCTGGTATCTTCCAAGACTTCCAACGCTGATACCATGGCCAGGTCCACAAGTTACTTGGTTAACAGTAACATCTTGGGCTCCATCACCAATGGAGACGCAATCGTCACCTGTTCCAATTTTGGCATTGGTGATGGTGATCTTAGATGAATGTCCGATGTGGATTCCATCGGTGTTGGGGCTATCTCCGGGTGCAGTTATGGTAACATGTTGGATTTGCAAGTTGTTGCATCCAAAAACGTTTATGTGGAAAAATTTACTGTCCTTCGATTGAATGTCACGGACTATTGAATTTGTGATGAAATCGAACCTTATATTCTGTTCATGTTTACAAGTTAGATAAATCAAAACAGCAAATATGAACGCCATAGTTTCATTTAAATATTCTCCTAAAAATATTTTCATTTAAATATATTATAGTAAAATGCTAACGCTTCTTTGAATTACTATATTAAAAAAAAATTACAAATATATATCAATGAATGTGGTTGTTACTACTTTAACAATAGTATATAAAAAAGTCTTTTCGGACCAAACAATTTGTCACTGCTTGATGTTATATGCGAGTATGATTGGTGAACCATCACTTTCACCTGTAACCACCACTTTTTCTCCATTACACACAGTTGCACAAGTTAGGGTCATGGCACAGAAGTTGTGTCCATATTCCGCATTTGGACTTTCTCGTATATAAATTTGGAATTCTCTTTTTTGGTGAGTTGTGACACCTCACTATATAAAGCTTACATCAAATTATTAATAATATGATAATATCCTTAACATCATTAAACGAATACGTGCTTGAATTAGTATTTCGTGATGGTTAAAGTTCTTAAAGTTGTAATGTCTGTATATATCTACATAAATATAATGGAAATTTAAATGCTAATTATTAAGATTGAAATCTTACGATAGGAAGTGTTTTGCAGTTGTAATTTTTGGCACAATTATTTTTTTGCCATGCTGTTTGTCCTTTGCCATCAAAAGCTCCACCACCTGACACAATGAGACTGTCGATACGTTTAAAAGAAACCCAAAAGTCTTTACCAACGTTTGATGGGGCCTGTAGGGTGCCCTGAAGTTGAAACTCAATAGCACCTTTGCATGGACCTAATAAACTCACTGCACCTAGTTTGTATGTCCCTGCTGAAATCACAACTTTACATCCTGCTACTGCGCATGCAGCTTTCCAAGCTTTTGTCAAAGCCTGATAAACACGTTATGAAAAATCAAAATCAGTATATTACAATCATTTTTCATGTAAATGTTTTATCATCTGGTCAAGACACTGAAGAGTTTTTGGTGTAAGCAGAGTTTGAACCCGAGTACTTTTATTTGACATTAAAAGACTTTACTAGTTAAGTTAACTAGAACCCACTTTTCATGTTAATTAGTGACAGTTTTTAGACCCCTTAAACAATTGATTAAACCTAGGTAATTAGCTAAGTTGTTACTTAGTCCAATTAAACAAGTCTAGGTTATCACAATAATAAAGATCAAATCATGCAAAGTAGCGGAAAATAAATAACACATGATATGATCACCCAGGAAACCAAATCGGTAAAAACCTGGGGAGGATTTGACCTAGCTATCCTCAAGGTAAACTTGAATCCACTATCAGAAAGAATCGAAGTTCATACAAAAGGACTTAGAAGCACCCCCGCTCGACTTCCTAATGCTACCAACCAATAGAACTTACTGACACGACCACGTGCAAGCTCCGAATCCACGGACTCCTTCTTTCTTGGATTCCCACCAGCTACAAGCACCCCCGCTTGTGTATTCTTTAAGCTTTAATGGCAGCAATTGTTTTGATCATCAAGGTGTAGAGAATATCTCCTCCTTGAAATCCCTAAGTTTGTGTAAAGGAAAGCTCCTCTAGATCTCACAAGAGATTTACACAAACCGCAATATGAGCAACACTAAAGCGTGGCTAGGGTATGCCTTTTATACTTAGAACAAATAAGAAACCCTAAAAACGTTTTAAAACAATTAGGGCTGAGTTGGAAAATTCTGCAGAAAAGCAATCTGCCCGACGTTCGATCGGTTAAGCCTAAGCTTCGATCAATCGAGCCAGGCCGAAAGCCACACTGCTTTCTGCTTTACACTCGATTCCAACTTTACATTGACATACAACTTTGAGCTAGCTTTAAACACTTCTAAACACATTGTTTTGATCATGGTTTGCCAACAATACAAATTAGAGTTCTAAATACATAAAGTCCTAAACTTTAGAACCTAACAAACTTCCCCTTTGGCAATCCGTGACAAAACACAACTTAGAAGCTCAAAGTTTACAAAATGAAAAGCCCTTTACAAAATAATGCTCATAAACAAAAATTCAATCCTAACTACTATCCATTAGTTGCAAGTGTAGACAGCAGCTCAATTGAATCAACCTGTATATTTCCTGAAATACTAAACAAAATGCATAACCGCATGTGTGACAGAAAAACAAAAACAGTAAATCAACAAATATGCAATCTAACTCTCCCCCTAAGTTAGATACATCAAAAACAATGTTAACTCCCCCTAAACAGAACATTCTTGTATTTCCACACATTTCATCTAAATCTCTCCCCCTTTTTGTCACGCATTGACAAAGACAACTCAAACAAAGAGTTGACAGAAAACATACGCAACAGAGTAAGAGAAAATAGAGAAAGAAGGGAACACAAAATAATTCAACTCTATAGGAAATAGAGACAACTCCCCCTATGAACAACAAAGGTTAAAAACAAGCTTCTCCCCCTATAAAAATAGGAAAAACAAAACAAGTTTTGGGAAAAACAATTTTGGGGAAAAATAAAGGGGTTGGGGATAAAGAAAAAGACACAAACCAAGTTAAAAGAAAACTAAGTTGAGGATACACATGAAGAAAAATATTCTCTCTTTCAATAAAATACAAACATGACACTACGTGACCCAAAAACAGTTGCATGAGTAGAGAAAATATTTGCACATTGACTATCCACCATATCTCTTAAGAAAAATATTTTCTACAGTTCACACATAAAAAAGGCATATACTAGAAAGTACATAGCTCAAAAAGTAATCAATCAATTTTTTGATCAAGTTGAGTACCCAATGTAGCAAAGTGTATGCATGTTATGTGTGAAAACAATGAGAGATATGACTGCAAAACTGCAAGATGGATACAAAAACAATGCAATGCATGTAAATCCTAAACATAAATGATGCATGGAAAAATCAAATTTTTTTAAAAAACAGAGCAATTTAATGTAGAAACTCCTCAAAGCATAATATTTCATGAATGAAGTGCATGAGTATGAGATTAAAAGTTTTAAAAAAAACTTGAATTCAACCTAGATCTTCCAAAAACAATTTTTTCAACCAATTGTCCTCAAAAACTCAAACATTAAGCACATTTTGCATTAAAATCAAGGAACTTTTAATCTTGGATAGCCACAACAAAATCACACACAATATAATGTACCAAGTTTAACAAAGAGTAACTTGTGTAGTGTGTGCAACTAGCAAAAGCTTGAGATACATGTGAGGTGATATGTGAATAGCAATCAATCACAAAGTCTACAAAATTCATCACAAAGAATTTAAAAGAGACTATTACCTAAAGAGTTACATCATATAACTCCCACATCTCCTAGATCATAAGCTTGCAATTATGTAAGTTTCTTGTATTTATGCCTCATAATATACATACCAATTTTAAGTCATGTGAGTTTGGCATCAAGCCTAATAGTACACACCAATTAGATTTTAAGAATTAAGCACTTTTACCGAGGCTTCACCTTATGTTCTTTTTGTGCATGTGCTACACTTTCTCGAGCACAAAATCTTATGATATGCACTAAGGTGTTCATGATTGGCTAGTGAACAGTGGTGAGATGGTTATTTATGCCTTTCTCTAAAAGTTCAAGTCCGACATTTAAAAACAAGTGACTTCAAGATTAAGACATAGTAATCAAAAACCATACACATCTTTTCCACACAACATGCACTACAAATCTTCAACTAGTAAAGTGCAATAAATAAGCTCATTAAAGCTAAACAAGATACATAAACTTGTTATGTAAAGATAATATGGCCAATCCTTGATTATAAATCCAAGATGTGAAATACAAAACACAATAATCATTTTGGTAAAAAAAAATGACCAAAAACAAAAAAGCACATATTGTGCCCGTTTGGATAGCACGTCTCACTGCGTTCGCGTTTTCCTCTTTGTTTTTTTTTTTTTTTTTTTTTTTTTTCAGCCGCATATTGTTGACTTTTCAGCCATGAACAGTGACTTATATACTGTTCATGGGTCCCACAAACTCCACTTTTTATCAACTTTTTCATTAAAAATGGGTCCCACGGCACTATTCACACATTTAAAAATTATTTTGCTACAGTGTTTTCAGTTTCAGTTTTCAGTTTCAGCAAAAATAAGCTCAATCCAAACGGACCCATTATGCTAAAAGAACAATGCAAATGCAATGCATGACAGTGCTTAACTAAGCTATAGAGGGTACACAAACAAGAAATATCAATTTCTTAATTAACCCATGAGTACATGTACAAACTAGTACATACTCACATAAAATCAAAATAGCTTAGCACTTATATAACACATACTATTCAAGTTTCTCTATAATGTCAAGCATGTTTTAAATCAAGAGAGAGATATCATAACTCATGTAATCCTCAAGAAAAATAAAACTAGACACAAAATAAAATATTTTTGTCTTTTTGAAAATTTTCAATGTTTTTGGAATTTTTTTTTAATAAAAACCAATCTAAAAAACAAAACAACCAAAAACAAAAACAAAACATGTCCGTAAACAATTGAAAGAATTAATTCAGGGTCAAGTTAACAACACTCACCTTGGAGAATCTTTTCTCACCCATATAGCACGAGTCTTCGGCTTTGTAGGTGAAAATCCATGTGAAGCAGAGTGTATATGAGGGATTACACCAATCTTCTGAGAAAGGCTAAAATCCTGCAAATTCCTTTCACAAGACAACAAGCTTAAATTTTTCAAAATAATATGAAACAATTTATATGGACTTATGGCAGGAGAAATATCATCACATATCCTAGATTGAAACACAGAATGCTTAAATTTCAATTTATGACAACTAGGACGAATGTGACCGGAGACACCACAAAAGTGACAAACAGGAACAAATTTAGGAACATCAGTATTCCTAACAACAAGTCTAGTCTCAGATTTTGGTTTTTGCCTCAACAAAGAACAATTTGGTCTAATATGACCAACTACATCACAAAGGTGACAGGTAGGCACAAAAACAGATTTATTATGCTCTCAAACAGTAGGTTTAGACTTAGGTTTAGAAACTTCAGCGTCAACATCAGAACTTTTACCTTTGTCTAACCTAGCACAATAAGCCTTTTCTTTATTATTCCTCTTGAAATGAGGGATATAAACTTTCTCAGTTTTAGGCTTAAGAGAAACAGAAATACTTCTGTTATCAACAGCAGACTTGGTACAAGTCAAATTTTCAATTTTAGCTTTAGATTCAACTAACTCTTGTTCCAAGCTTTTCATCTTCTCATCTTGAGAGGAAATTTGATTTCTCAAAAATTCATTCTTTTTATTAGATTCATCTAATCTAACAACCAATTCCTCTTTTTCAAGATTAGCCAATTTTAACTCTTCCTTGAATTTCTTAGCAATTTTCATAGATTTCAATAATTCCTTACGAAGAGTTTCACAGGCATCAATAAAATCAACAGAAGCATGAGCAGAAACTTGATCAGAAAGACACTTCAAATTATCCATGACAACAGGGGTCATGGATCAGCTCTTAGATCAAAAGATCTAAAACAAAAGAGCAACCCGCTCTAATACCACTTGACAGTTTTTAGACCCCTTAAACAATTGATTAAACCTAGGTAATTAGCCAAGTTGTTACTTAGTCCAATTAAACAAGTCTAGGTTATCACAATAATAAAGATCAAATCATGCAAAGCAGCGGAAAATAAATAACACATGATATGATTACCCAGGAAACCAAACCGGTAAGAACCTGGGGAGGATTTGACCTAGCTATCCTCAAGGTAAACTTGAATCCACTATCAGAAAGAATCGAAGTTCATACAAAAGGACTTACAAGCACCCCCGCTCGACTTCCTAATGCTACCAACCAGTAGAACTTACTGACACGATCACGTGCAAGCTCCGAATCCACGAACTCCTTCTTTCTTGGATTCCCACCAGCTACAAGCACCCCCGCTTGTGTATTCTTTAAGCTTTAATGGCAGCAACTGTTTTGGTCATCAAGGTGTAGAGAATATCTCCTCCTTGAAAACCCTAAGTTTGTGTAAAGGAAAGCTCCTCTAGATCTCACAAGAGATTTACACAAACCGCAATATGAGCAACCTTTAGAGAGCCTTTGGGTACAAAACCCTAAAAATAAAAAGAGGCACTCTAATCTCTCTAAAAACAACTTCAAAAAACGTTCTAGGGTTTCCCTTATATATAGGAGAGTTTTACTTGAATCCTAATACAAAAGTAGAGTTTGGGCTGAACTGGAAATCTGCAGAAAAAATAAATATGCACATGGTTCGATCGATCGAGTCTAATTTTCGATCAATCAAGCCTTGCAGATTTAGTCCAATAAATTCTGCAATCACTCAATTCCAATTTCACAAATAAACATACTTTGAGCAAGCCTAAACCTAGACTTTATGTTTTGATCATGGTTTGCCAACATAATACAAATTAAAGTTCTAATACATTAGTTCCTAATTTCTTAGAACCTAACAATTAGGTATAGTTAATTGTGCTACACATATTTATACCTGGGTGATATCGGCATTAGGTTGTCCTCCATATGATTTAACGTCAAAGACTTGCCCGGCACTGGTGGATGCCAACAACAATTGCAACGAAATTGTTACAATGCTCAAATTCTTTCCCATTTTATTGTTCTTTATTTCCCTACTATAGCCAATTTGTTGTACGGTATGATGGTTTCCCTATTTAGTTTGAAGCTATTTATACTACAGCACCTGAGCTCATCACCATTAAAGCTATCCAACTGATATTAACTAATTTTATGCATGGTTGCTAAGAACTCTCCTGTTTACGCTTCAACTTCTATACTATTATTAGCTTTCGTGCTTCCTCCTTCACTAATTAATTAATAGTTTATCGTTATAATCAAACCGTTGATGACCAGTTAAAATTAAATCAATTTCATTGACCATGGAAGGATAAAATTTTAACAACTTTATGATTGAATTATGCTAATAACTCTAAAGGATTATAACATGTCTTTTTTTTTGGTCCATTATTCTATAAGATAAGATTATTACTACTATATATCACCCTAACTTCTTAGCCTTAAATGGCAAGCTCTTAGCCACCTGAAATCTGTTCATTTCCTCCTTGAAGCGAATTGAATACTTCTCGTTAGAGAGGGGGGAAAAAGTCTAGAAAAAGAATCACAACCGAAAACTATCCGAAGTTAGTATAGGAAGCATGCCCGATTATAGTGTAAAGTAGAAAAAAAAAATACTATATAGGAGATGTTGAACTCACCTTCTCAATTATTATATTTATCATTATTACTATAATTAGTTTACAGATCTATGCCAATTATTAAATACTAGCCAGTAACCAGTGCAATGCTCAAGAAAGTCAGACATAACCTTTTTGTCTAAATAAGAAATTTGATAATTATGATAACCAACGAACATTTATTATAATCGTAATTCCAAGAATATTGTAGTTTTGTCACCTTTTGAGTATTTTTAAATAAAATATTTACGGTTTAAATTCTCTCTTCTCTATTGCAACTATCGAATTACAAACAAACGAAATCAACAAATACTTTCAATGGTCTTTCTTAGAATTTAGAAGTTTGAAATTGGAAATGTTTTTTGGTTCTTAAAGCAGAGACTAAGAGACTAAGATTGTCTATCTATGAGTTTTTCGTATGTAGAATATAGAAGCTCCTCCAACTTACCCTCCTTAATTCTCCAACCATGAAACTTGCTCACTTTCTCCCCCTAGACTGTGACATATTACCACTATCAACCTCCTCAAAATTGTGTTGTTTAAAGACAAATTTGAGATAAAGAAATCAAGTTGTGAATAATCAAGAGAAAGAGGATGTAGAAATAATGAAATTCGTATGAAATTCAAATTTTGACCGGGCCTAAAAGTAGGGGTTTTAATTAACTAGCAGATGGAGATGATAATTTTGGCCTTCAAACTCATCAACCCGAAGGAGTGTGGGAATTCTCCATTTTCATCAAGTTGTGAAACACGATACTTTTCTACTACTATTTTTGGTTGGTGAATTTCCACGCAACTGTTGAAGTGTTTAATACTAATACCGATTATGAACAACGACGAGCCATAAGATATATAATTATTCATGTACCAACCCACGATTATTCTTACTTTTGCAGAATTTGACTTAGATGTTGGTTGAACTTCAACAAATACGAATTTTGAACAATAGTATGTTTCACATCAAATGAGTGGAAAAGATTTCGTTTTTTTTTTTTTTTTTTTTTTTTTTGTCTTTTTAATGATAGAAAATATATGCCAATATTGAAATCAATGAGATTAACATTTCAGCTAGGTTACAAATTACATGTTAAGTTTCCTTAATCGAATCATCTGTTTTATTTATTATGATATGAAAACTTTTCATCACCTTCATATTTATTTTTCCCATTCATGTTGCTTCACATTCTCTTGAAATTTTATTTGATAAAAGTTGAATCCATGCTCATGCAACTTCCAAATCCAATTGGCTGGACCTTAATCCAATTGATGACCGTGGTCTGCACTAAACACTTCAAAAGCAACATGGAAGTTCTCATATCGAAAATAGCTATAGAAAAGTGTAGTTTCCAATATTTTGATGTAAAAGAGAATTCACACTTAGGTTTGGGCCAAAGAGTTTTAAGTTAAAAAACATCATCTCCATATTTTTAATGGTAGTTGTTCTTTAGGTTGTTGATGATTTGTGCATAGTGCTCTCTGAACTCCCGAGGTGTCAATGTGTAACCTAGATTGAATATGAGTGATTGAACAAGTAATTTAATTGACATGTTATAGGAGACATTAAGCATTCAATATACTCTAAGATCATAACGAATCAACGAGTTTGAGCATTCGGTGTATATATATATATATATCACATTAAATCTTAAGAACTTGTCAACGTGCAATGATTCCAACATGCACATGGATAACCCAAGAACATGTGTTAAAAATATTAGGTTTCATCTTTAACCCTAGCTAGAGATTTAGCCACACATAGTTAGGCAAAAGAAATCAATAAAAACAATGCTAAACCTCTAAAAAAATAAGAAAAAAAGATTAAAAAAAGTTCTAGGACTTGTCCTCCTCTATTGTGTCAACCTCCTCCAAAAGCTAAAGAGAAAATCCCACAAATTTAGGATGTAAAATCTGTGACTTTTGGAATTGTATCTGCTGTCAACTTCCATCCCACTTTTGGCCTCCAAAGAATTTTTTTTTTTTTTTTTTTGAATTTGTGTTAAGCTAAAAAGTTGAAGATTTTCTACTCTTGGACATTTGTGTAACAGGTTATGGCAAAAATACTAAAACAATGCAAAACGTATCCATATTAGGATTTTCCAATTTTGGATTGAACAAATTTTTTCATCCCCTTCTAATTCCAACATTTTTTTTTTTTTTTTTTACTTCTTTAATGCTCAAAAGTCATGTCCTAGTTGATCTTGACCCTTGGATTCTCTTGGTTGAATGTCTGCATGATTAGTTGACTAGTTTCAATCTCCCTTAAGATAAAAATACACATTAAGAATATATATATATATATATATATATATATATATATATGTATATAAGAGATATCATTTAAACTCATATATTTACGTTTAATTAAATGTCAAATTTTTGTGATATTGCCTATTGAAACTAAAATAATAGCATAATTTTAAGCAATCAACTGGGAATCGTGGTAGTATTGTTGCTTATTAAACCTCCAACTCTTTCGGTTGCATTCGTGGGTATTTTGACTTCTTTGAGGCCATTGATTTGGGTAGATTGGAGACATGAAGATTTCTAGGATGGACTCCCACAATGCGTTCTTGACATTTGTACAAAAAAATATTTCATAATAGATAAATAACATTGTCGCGAAACAGTGTACCAAATGATTGTCAGTTTTTAGACCCCTTAAAACAATTGATTAAACCTAGGTAACTAGCCAAGTTGTTACTTAGTCCAAATTCCAAGTCTAGGTTATCACAATCAAACAATCATATCATGCATAGCAGAGGAAAACAAATAAGACAATGATATGATCACCCAGGAAAACCAAACCGGTAAAAAAACCTGGAGAGGATTTAACCTAGCTATCCTCAAGGTAAAAAGCAAATCCACTAGAAAGAATCGAAGTTCATACAAAAGGACTTACAAGCACCCCCGCTTGACTTCCTCATGCTACCAACCAGTAGAACTTACTGACACGACCACGTGCAAGCTCCGAATCCATGGACTCCTTCTTTCTTTGGCTTTTGCAAAACACAAACACCCCCGTTTGTGACTTTGAGATCCCACTCAAAGGTTTAGCAACACAAACACTCCTGTTTGTGACTCCAAGACCACCCTTGAAGGTTTAGATCATCAACACCTTTGATGACAAGAGAAGGTAGCAACTTCTACAATATCGGATCTTGAGATTCTTCAAGGAATAACACCGATAGAAGACATAAGAGAGCTTTTTAGGAACAAAACCCTAAATACAAAAGAGGCACACTCTTTTCTCTCTAAAAAGCCACACAAAAACGTGCTTAGGGTTTCCTTTATATACTGGGAGAAGTAGATTAGAAACCCTAATCCTAAATGGGCTTAAACCGCTGTTTGGGCTTAATTAAAATTCTGCAGATACAACTTTCGATCGGTCGAGCCTGTCTTTCGATTAGTCGAACCAGACAGATTAAGAAATCTTCTTCCTGCAGCTTGTATGTTCTTGAATCTTGACTTGAATCACATTGAGCATTGTCTAATAAAACCTATAGACTCTAAGATCTATATCTAGACAAGTTTGTGTTCACGATTTGCCAATTGTTCTAAACATTTAGAACCTAACAATGATCAATTTATATTGATTGATATGGAGGTGAGAACAGTTATCTATATAACTCCTTAAAATGATAGAATAAAATAAACTCCTCTGTTTCGATCTCTAAAAAGCTTTAGAATCCAAAGAGCTATGTAGCTTGATCTTGAATTGTGCGTTATTGTCTCCGAGTTTAATGAGTAGTTGAGCGTATGTACTTGATTTGATGCGAGGGAAGTTGGATTAATCTCGTACCAAATCAAAGGAACATGATAGAAAATCCTTACTTTGATTCGAAGAAGTAGGAATGAGCCTTGATTTTGAGGGAGCGGTGATGCTCCTTTGGACTTAGAGATGACTCTTTATTTTGACAGAGTGTCGATAGGGTTTTTCTCTCTAAGTGCCAATCTTTTTTTTCTCATACGAGATGCGTATATTTATAGGCGACTCAATGGTCATTGATTTGTAATTTTCACTCAGTATTTATTGAGATTTAATTACAAATTTTGAATTTGAATTTAATTTTGGTCGTGTATTTAATAAGAACTTTCAATGTGCATCTTTTATTCTGACGTTGCCTCATGGCTTTCACATTTCACACAACCCCATGGTTTGAACATATGTCATTTCCATGTGTGTCGTAGTAAGTGGTGGGCTTGCCATGTGGCTTGATTTGGTTTGTCGATTATCCGTTATTGACACATCATCAAATGGAAATTAAGTGGATCACAAATATTTGATCATGATCGATTAGACAAATGCAAATACATCATAAAATTTTGATGTCTACCACAACATCAGCAATAGCTAGCCAAAGCGAGGAGCTAAAGTTCCTAAACCGGCTACTATTATGGGAACGCCGCATGAGTATATAACGTATAGTACCGTCCTTTAATAGTAGACTTATTGAGTTTGGCTTTGTCTCGTAGTGTTTTTTTACAGTTTGGGTTTTTAAACCTATAAAGTCTCTGTGTGGGTGTGTATATTCTTCACTACATTGAAAATGTTTGTCCATGAATAATGTCAAACTTGAATCTTGATTGCTTAATTATCCAGTTAATATTTGATTAAATTGATTAAAATTATTATTCAGTTGTTGTAAGGATCTAGCCTCGTTTCTTAATATCGTATTAAAACTGAACAATTGGTTGCTATTGCATTTTGCAAATTAAAGCTTCATTATTTTCAGTCACAATCATTAGTAGTAGCTGAAAAAATAGTTATGTTTGCCTTGGAATGACGTAACACTTATATTTACAATACATGATATAGTAATAGTAGACTTCAATAATATGTAAATAGTACGTAAGCAGTACTCTTTTGTTTTATTGGATATCAAAATAATGTTATTTAAAACCGAAAGTGTGTACAAGAGATTATATCAATGGGGGATACCATCATATTTAAAATATATTTCTTATTTTCCAATTTTATTTAAGTAAACTTTATGCACATGCACAGGCCTAGATTGAATAGTTATGATTAATTTGTACTCAGTTATCTTTTACAAACACAAAAAAAAAATAATAATAATAATAAAATAAAATAAAAAACCGAAAATGTAAATATTTGTCATTTTGAATGAAAAAAATTTTAATTTAGGTTTTTAAAAAAGTAGTAGTTTTATTTTTTATAATTTTAAAGTTAATATTAGGAGGATTTGAACCGTGATTCCCGTAATTAATGACAGCATGTTATTTCATTTGTCGACACCTCGCGGCTACTCGACCACCTGTCACGGTGACGCTCGCGAACCTTTCATCTCATCTTGGCCTCGGTGCGAGAGATGATATATGGAGGTATGTCATACCTCGCGTGTGTGACTGGAATAATTTGATGGAAATTACCTAAGGTAAGTGAAGTCCCCACCAATCATTGGGTTTTTCTAAGGTGCAATTGGTCGCCTGATTCTATTTGATTTTATTACCGATCCTAGGTTAAGAAAAATGGCATTTTTCCTAATCTAATATGAATGGGCAAAAAATCTTCATTCTTGAGTTCTGAAGTATAGTTGCGTGTGGAGAAGGTGTTAGGCACCGCACAACGCCTATCCAAAGACAGTCCTTTGCTTTGGTAGAATCGTAATTTTTAGACACTAGCAATTGAAAACGAGCCATTGGCATTAGCTTACAGGGCTTTGAACGTGTTGGGTTTTCAAGTTTGATTTTGGAATGGGTATGGTCTCGATCGATGCTTTCTAAGTGTGTTTTAAGTCGTTGCAAAATTTCCACAGCGAAAATCCGATAGCATTTCGCTATATTTTTGTGGCGGAAATTTATGGCCTCGGGAAACGTGCTAATGCGCTTTTCACGGTTTTCTGGATATATCAATCGTTTTCAGTCCAATTACAACCCATGAATAGTCGTTGGAAAGGGAATTTGATAATCTTCGTAATGGCACTGGTCCTAACCCGTTCTAACGGTCAAATCAAAATTAAGGTTTCTGGTGCCCTTGGAGTCAACCCCGAGTCAAACTTGGTCAAAGATGACGAAAATCACCGAGTAGCTCGGGTTTGATGTAGAAACATGAAAAATGTTGTTTTAAGATGCTTCTGACCGACTTTGACTTTCGGTCCACCTAGGGTTGACCAGGGGCATTTTGGTCAATTTGACTGAAAAAGGCACTTTGAGTGCTCCGATGCCCGAACGGGTTGTGCCACATCAATCTAGAGTCTTCCACGGCCCCATGGAGAAAAGATAATATTTTTGGAATTTTCGGGGTCTAGCACACAAATCTAGGGCGGACAAAATACGGTGTCTACATCATTGAGCTAAAAAATTATTGAGAAAAGACAATAGTTAATGCAACAAACCATTTAGGTACTTGAAAATCATTTAATTTTGTTGTTAATCATTTGTCAGAATATGCAGATTAATCCTCCAAAATTACTTCATTTTAGTAAGAAAATTAGGTCACTTTACTAAATTATTTATGTGACTGGTTTTTATTTCCTATCTTAATTTTTGCGTTGGTGGTATAATCAACTTCAATCATATGTGTTATATCTTTAAAAATAAAATTGATTAAAATTTAGTTGTTACAGAAATCTATATTAAAAAATAAAAAATATTTAGAGACACAAATTTGAATATGTGGCGTTCGTTTTATGAGGTTTATATCTTACCGTCGTCGAAGAGTATGAGAGAAAGTTAATTTGGCGTTAAAAACATGCATGCAGATGAATTGAATGTTACCATGTCACGAACACAAGCATGTATTTGGTGAAGAATAAAAATAAAAAAAAATAAAAAAATTTACAAAGAGTTTGATAACAATTTTTGCTTTATTCCGAAATATCCCACCTACAGTAACAGAACGAATACTATCCACAACAACACTTCTCCAGATCATAGCAACATTTAGTAAAAGGCTGAACTCAAACAAATCTAAAAATTACTATCCAACATTCCACAATTTCATTTAAATAAAGAAAAAGGGAACATGATAGACTGAAGTAAACGAAATTCTACTTAGAATAGAACTCCTATAACCATTTGCGAATAGTATTTCCTAATTCCGTGCTAGTTACAATAGCTTGGGAGGCATTTTATTGTTGTTTGCTGGTACAAGCAGGAGGATTCAGCTTGCCCGAAACGGCGGGCTTGACATTAACACAAGTGGAAGTAGCAGATCCTCCTGCTCCCTTGTATACGAGATCAATGCCAGCAACCGCCACTTGTTGGCACGGTACACTTTTACTGCAAATAAGCTTCATAGCTTCCTTCGTTGAAGAAGTGCCTCTAATGTTCTTGAAGCTAACGTTGCTGATCTTAACTTTCGAGGGAGACTGAAAGCAGAACAAACAGACAAAAACCCACACAAGAATTTGATATTAGTATCTGTAATTTGTTTTTCCTTTCTTTAAATTTTAACATCAAAATGAGTGTATATATTTGTGATGTTTATAATAACCTTGTTTGAGCATTGACCGTTTGGGCAGTAGCCTTGATCAATGAGGATAGGATTGGCAACATTGTTCATGATAATATTCTCGAAATGCATATCAGAAGCAGTCCCAGGAGGGGAAGAAGGCCATGTTTTGATTCTAACACCATTCTTTGTATTGCTAAGGGTGCCACCAATTACTCTGATTCCTGAAACAGGTTCTTCATTCTGGTACCTTCCAAGACTTCCAACGCTGATACCATGGCCAGGTCCACAAGTTACTTGGTTAACAGTAACATCTTGGGCTCCATCACCAATGGAGACGCAATCGTCACCTGTTCCAATTTTGGCATTGTTGATGGTGATCTTAGATGAATGTCCGATGTGGATTCCGTCGGTGTTGGGGCTATCTCCGGGTGCAGTTATGGTAACATGTTGGATTTGCAAGTTCTTGCATCCAAAAACGTTTATGTGGAAAAATTTGCTGTCCTTCGATTGAATGTCACGGACTATTGAATTTGTGATGAAATCGAACCTTATATTCTGTTCATGTTTACAAGTTAGATAAATCAAAACAGCAAATATGAACGCCGTAGTTTCATTTAAATATTCTCCTGAAAATATTTTCGTTTAAATATATTATAGTAAAATGCTAACGCTTCTTTGAATTACTATATTAAAAAAAATATATTACAAATATATATATCAATGAATGTGGTTGTTACTAGTTTAACAATAGTATATAAAAAAGTCTTTTCGGACCAAAAAATTTGTCACCACTTGATGTTATATGCGAGTATGATTGGTGAACCATCGCTTTTACCTGTAACCACCGCTTTTTCTCCATTACACACAGTTGCACAAGTTAGGGTCATGGCACAGAAGTTGTGTCCATATTCCGCATTTGGACTTTCTCGTATATAAATTTGGAATTCTCTTTTTTGGTGAGTTGTGACACCTCACTATATAAAGCTTACATCAAATTATTAATAATATGATAATATCCTTAACATCATTAAACGAATACGTGCTTGAATTAGTATTTCGTGATGGTTAAAGTTCTTAAAGTTGTAATGTCCGTATATATCTACATAAATATAATGGAAATTTAAATGCTAATTATTAAGATTGAAATCTTACGATGGGAAGTGTTTTGCAGCTGTAATTTTTGGCACAACTATTTTTTTGCCATGCTGTTTGTCCTTTGCCATCAAAAACTCCACCACCTGACACAGTGAGACTGTCGATACGTTTAAAAGAAACCCAAAAGTCTGTACCAACGCTTGATGGGGCCTGTAGGGTGCCCTGAAGTTGAAACTCAATAGCACCTTTGCATGGACCTAATAAACTCACTGCACCTAGTTTGTATGTCCCTGCTGAAATCACAACTTTACTTCCTGCTACTGCGCATGCAGCTTTCCAAGCTTTTGTCAAAGCCTGATAAACACGTTATGAAAAATCAAAATCAGTATATTACAATCATTTTTCATGTTAATGTTTTATCATCTGGTCAAGACACCGAAGAGTTTTTGGTGTAAGCAGAGTTTGAACCCGAGTACTTTTATTTGACATTAAAAGACTTTACTAGTTAAGTTAACTAGAACCCACTTTTCATGTTAATTAGGTATAGTTAATTGTGCTACACATATTTATACCTGGGTGATATCGGCATTAGGTTGTCCTCCATATGATTTAACGTCAAAGACTTGCCCGGCACTGGTGGATGCCAACAACAATAGCAACGAAATTGTTACAATGCTCAAATTCTTTCCCATTTTATTGTTCTTTATTTCCCTGCTATTGCCAATTTGTTGTACGGTATGATGGTTTCCCTATTTAGTTTGAAGCTATTTATACTACAGCACCTGAGCTCATCACCATTGAAGCTATCCAACTGATATTAACTAATTTTATGCATGGTTGCTAAGAACTCTCCTGTTTGCTCTTCAACTTCTATACTATTATTAGCTTTCGTGCTTCCTCCTTCACTAATTAATTAATAGTTTATCGTTATAATCAAACCGTTGATGACCAGTTAAGATTAAATCAATTTCATTGACCATGGAAGGATAAATTTTTAACAACTTTACGATTGAATTATGCTAATAACTCTAAAGGATTATAACATGTCTTTTTTTTTTGGTCCATTATTCTATAAGATAAGATTATTACTACTATATATCACCCTAACTTCTTAGCCTTAAATGGCAAGCTCTTAGCCACCTGAAATCTGTTCATTTCCTCCTTGAAGCGAATTGAATACTTCTCGTTAGAGAGGGGGGGAAAAAGTCTAGAAAAAGAATCACCTCCGAAAACTATCCAAAGTTAGTATAGGAAGCATGCCCGATTATAGTGTAAAGTAGGAAAAAAAATACTATATAGGAGAGGTTGAACTCACCTTCTCAATTATTATATTTATCATTATTACTATAATTAGTTTACAGATCTATGCCAATTATTAAATACTAGCCAGTAACCAGTGCAATGCTCGAGAAAGTTAGACATAACCTTTTTGTCTAAATAAGAAATTTGATAATTATGATAACCAACGAACATTTCTTATAATCGTAATGCCAAGAATATTGTAGTTTTGACACCTTTTGAGTATTTTAAAATAAAATATTTAGGGTTTAAATTCTCTCTTCTCTATTGCAACTATCGAATTACAAACAAACGAAATCAACAAATACTTTCAATGGTCTTTCTTAGAATTTAGAAGTTCGAAATTGGAAATGTTTTTTGGTTCTTAAAGCAGAGACTAAGAGACTAAGATTGTCTATCTATGAGTTTTTCGTATGTAGAATATAGAAGCTCCTCCGACTTACCCTCCTTAATTCTCCAACCATGAAACTTGCTCACTTTCTCCCCCTAGACTGTGACATATTACCACCATCAACCTCCACAAAATTGTGTTGTCTAAAGACAAATTTGAGATAAAGAAATCAGGTTGTGAATAATCAAGAGAAAGAGGATGTAGAAATAATGAAATTCGTATGAAATTCAAATTTTGGCCGGGCCTAAAAGTAGGGGTTTTAATTAACTAGCAGATGGAGATGGTAATTTTGGCCTTAAAACTCATCAACCCAAAGGAGTGTGGGAATTCTCCATTTTCATCAAGTTGTGAAACACGACACTTTTCTACTACTATTTTTGGTAGGTGAATTTCCACGCAACTGTTGAAGTGTTTAATACTAATACTGATTATCAACAACGACGAGCCATAAGATATATAATTCTTCATGTACCAACCCACGATTATTCTTACTTTGGTAGAATATGACTTAGATGTTGGTTGAACTTCAAAAAATACGAATTTTGAACAATAGTATGTTTCACATCAAATGAGAGGAAAAGATTTCGTTTTTTTTTTTTTTTTTTTTTTTTTTTTGTCTTTTTAATGATAGAAAATATATGCCAATATTGATGTCAATGAGACTAACATTTCAGCTAGGTTACAAATTACATGTTAAGCTTCCTTAATCGAATCCTCTGTTTTATTTATTATGATATGCAAACTTTTCATCACCTTCATATTTATTTTTCCCATTCATGTTGCTTCACATTCTCTTGATATTTTATTTGATAAAAGTTGAATCCATCCTCATGCAACTTCCAAATCCAATTGGCTGGACCATAATCTAGTTGATGACCGTGGTTTGCACTAAACACTTCAAAAGCAACATGGAAGTTCTCATATCGAAAATAGCCATAGAAAAGTGTAGTTTCCAATATTTTGATGTAAAAGAGAATTCACACTTACTTTTGGGCCAAAGAGTTTTAAGTTAAAAAACATCATCTCCATATTTATAATGGTAGTTGTTCTTTAGGTTGTTGATGATTTGTGCATAGTGCTCTCTGAACTCCCGAGGTGTCAATGTGTAAACTAGATTGAATATGAGTGATTGAACAAGTAATTTAATTGACATGTTATAGGAGACATTAAGCATTCAATATACTCTAAGATCATAACGAATCAAAGAGTTTGAGCATTCGGTATATATATATATATATCACATTAAATCTTAAGAACTTGTCAACGTGCAATGATTCCAACATGCACATGGATAACCCAAGAACACGTGTTAAAAATATTAGGTTTCATCTTTAACCCTAGCTAGAGATTTAGCCACACATAGTTAGGCAAAAGAAATCAATAAAAACAATGCTAAACCTCTAAAAAAATAAGAAAAAAAGATTAAAAAAAGTTCTAGGACTTTTCCTCCTCTATTGTGTCAACCTCCTCCAAAAGCTAAAGAGAAAATCCCACAAATTTAAGATGTAAAATCCGTGACTTTTGGAATTGTATCCGCTGTCAACTTCCATCCCACTTTTGGCCTCCAAAGAATTTTTTTTTTTTTTTTTTTGAATTTGTGTTAAGCTAAAAAGTTGAAGATTTTCTACTCTTGGACATTTGTGTAACAGGTTATAGCAAAAATACTAAAACAATGCAAAACGTATCCATATTAGGATTTTCCAATTTTCGATTGAACAAATTTTTTCATTCCCTTTTAATTCCAACATTTTTTTTTTTTACTTCTTTAATGCTCAAAAGTCATGTCCCAGTTGATCTTGACCCTTGGATTCTCTTGGTTGAATGTCTGCATGATTAGTTGACTAGTTTCAATCTCCCTTAAGATAAAAATACACATGAAGAATATATATATATATATATATATATATATATCTATAAGAGATATCATTTAAACTCATATATTTACGTTTAATTAAATGTAAATTTTTTGTGATATTGCCTACTGAAACTAAAATAATAGCATAATTTTAAGCAATCAACTGGGACTCGTGGAAGTATTGTTGCTTATTAAACCTCCAACTCTTTCGGTTGCATTCGTGGGTATTTTAGACTTCTTTGAGGCCATTGATTTGGGTAGATTGGAGACATGAAGATTTCTAGGATGGACTCCCACAATGTGTTCTTGACATTTGTACAAAAAAATATTTCATAATAGATAAATAACACTGTCGCGAAACAGTGTACCAAATGATCAATTTATGTTGATTGATATGGAGGTGAGTACAGTTATCTATATAACTCTTTAAAATGATAGAATAAAATAAACTCCTCTGTTTCGATCTCTAAAAAGCTTTAGAATCCAAAGAGCTATGTAGCTTGATCTTGAATTGTGCGTTATTGTCTCCGAGTTTGATGATTTGTTGAACGTATGTACTTGATTTGATGCGAGGGAAGTTGGATTAATCTCGTACCAAATCAAAGGAACATGATAGAAAATCCTTACTTTGATTCGAAGAAGTAGGAATGAGCCTTGATTTTGAGGGAGCGGTGATGCTCCTTTGGATTTAGAGATGACTCTTTATTTTGACAGAGTGTCGATAGGGTTTTTCTCTTTAAGTGCCTATCTTTTTTTTCTCATACGAGATGGTATATTTATAAGCGACTCAATGGTCATTGATTTGTAATTTTCACTCGGTATTTATTGAGATTTAATTACAAATTTTGAATTTGAATTTAATTTTGGTCGTGTATTTAATAAGAACTTTCCATGTGCATCTTTTATTCCGACGTTGCCACATGGCTTTCACATTTCACACAACCCCATGGTTTGGACATATGTCATTTCCATGTGTGTCGTAGTAAGTGATGGGCTTGCCATGTGGCTTGATTTGGGTTGTCGATTATCCGTTATTGACACATCATCAAATGGAAATTAAGTGGATCACAAATATTTGATCATGATCGATTAGACAAATGCAAATACATCATAAAATTTTGATGTCTACCACAGCATCAGCAATAGCTAGCCAAAGCGAGGAGCTAAGGTTCCTAAACCGGCTACTATTATGGGAACTCCGTATGAGTATATAACGTATAGTACCGTCCTTTAATAGTAGACTTATTGAGTTTGGCTTTGTCTCGTAGTGTTTTTTTACAGTTTGGGTTTTTAAACCTATAAAGTCTCTGTGTGGGTGTGTATATTCTTCACTACATTGAAAATGTTTGTCCATGAATAATGTCAAACTTGAATCTTGATTGCTTAATTATCCAGTTAATATTTGATTAAATTGATTCAAATTATTATTCAGTTGTTGTAAGGATGTAGCCTCGTTTCTTAATATCGTATTAAAACTGAACAATTGGTTGCTATTGCATTTTGCAAATTAAAGCTTTATTATTTTCAGTCACAATCATTAGTAGTAGCTGAAAAAATAGTTATGTTTGCCTTGGAATGACGTAACACTTATATTTACAATACATGATATAGTAATAGTAGACTTCAATAATATGTAAATAGTACGTAAGCAGTACTCTTTTGTTTTATTGGATATCAAAATAATGTTATTTAAAACCGAAAGTGTGTACAAGAGATTATATCAATGGGGGATACCATCATATTTAAAATATATTTCTTATTTTCCAATTTCATTTAAGTAAACTTTATGCACATGCACAGGCCTAGATTGAATAGTTACGATTAATTCGTACTCAGTTATCTTTTACAAACCCAAAAAAAAAATAATAATAATATAAATTAAAATAAAAAAGCAAAAATGTAAATATTTGTCATTTTGAATGAAAAAATTTTTAATTTAGGTTTTTAAAAAAGTAGTAGTTTTATTTTTTATAATTTTATAGTTAATATTAGGAGGATTTGAACCGTGATTCCCTTAATTAATGACAGCGTGTTATTTCATTTGTCGACACCTCGCGGCTACTCGACCACCTGTCACGGTGACGCTCGCGAACCTTTCGTCTCTTCTTGGCCTCGGTGCGAGAGATGATATATGGAGGTGTGTCATACCTCGCGTGTGTGACTGGAATAATTTGATGGAAATTACCTAAGGTAAGTGAAGTCCCCACCAATCATTGGGTTTTTCTAAGGTGCGATTGGTCGCCTGATTCTATTTGATTTTATTACCGATCCTAGGTTAAGAAAAATGGCATTTTTCCTAATCTAATATGAATGGGCAAAAAATCTTCATTCTTGAGTTCTGAAGTATAGCTGCGTCTGGAGAAGGTGTTAGGCACCGCACAACGCCTATCCAAAGACAGTCCTTTGCTTTGGTAGAATCGTAATTTTTAGACACTAGCAATTGAAAACGAGCCATTGGCATTAGCTTACAGGGCTTTGAACGTGTTGGGTTTTCAAGTTTGATTTTGGAATGGGTATGGTCTCGATCGATGCTTTCTAAGTGTGTTTTAAGTCGTTGCAAAATTTCCACAGCGAAAATCCGATAGCATTTCGCTATATTTTCGTGGCGGAAATTTATGGCCTCGGGAAACGTGCTAATGCGCTTTTCACGGTTTTCTGGATATATCAATCGTTTTCAGTCCAATTACAACCCATGAATAGTCGTTGGAAAGGGAATTTGATAATCTTCGTAATGGCACTGGTCCTAACCCGTTCTAACGGTCAAATCAAAATTAAGGTTTCTGGTGCCCTTGGAGTCAACCCCGAGTCAAACTTGGTCAAAGATGACGAAAATCACCGAGTAGCTCGGGTTTGATGTAGAAACATGAAAAATGTTGTTTTAAGATGCTTCTGACCGACTTTGACTTTCGGTCCACCTAGGGTTGACCAGGGGCATTTTGGTCAATTTGACTGAAAAAGGCACTTTGAGTGCTCCGATGCCCGAACGGGTTGTGCCACATCAATCTAGAGTCTTCCACGGCCCCATGGAGAAAAGATAATATTTTTGGAATTTTCGGGGTCTAGCACACAAATCTAGGGCGGACAAAATACGGTGTCTACATCATTGAGCTAAAAAATTATTGAGAAAAGACAATAGTTAATGCAACAAACCATTTAGGTACTTGAAAATCATTTAATTTTGTTGTTAATCATTTGTCAGAATATGCAGATTAATCCTCCAAAATTACTTCATTTTAGTAAGAAAATTAGGTCACTTTACTAAATTATTTATGTGACTGGTTTTTATTTCCTATCTTAATTTTTGCGTTGGTGGTATAATCAACTTCAATCATATGTGTTATATCTTTAAAAATAAAATTGATTAAAATTTAGTTGTTACAGAAATCTATATTAAAAAATAAAAAATATTTAGAGACACAAATTTGAATATGTGGCGTTCGTTTTATGAGGTTTATATCTTACCGTCGTCGAAGAGTATGAGAGAAAGTTAATTTGGCGTTAAAAACATGCATGCAGATGAATTGAATGTTACCATGTCACGAACACAAGCATGTATTTGGTGAAGAATAAAAATAAAAAAAAATAAAAAAATTTACAAAGAGTTTGATAACAATTTTTGCTTTATTCCGAAATATCCCACCTACAGTAACAGAACGAATACTATCCACAACAACACTTCTCCAGATCATAGCAACATTTAGTAAAAGGCTGAACTCAAACAAATCTAAAAATTACTATCCAACATTCCACAATTTCATTTAAATAAAGAAAAAGGGAACATGATAGACTGAAGTAAACGAAATTCTACTTAGAATAGAACTCCTATAACCATTTGCGAATAGTATTTCCTAATTCCGTGCTAGTTACAATAGCTTGGGAGGCATTTTATTGTTGTTTGCTGGTACAAGCAGGAGGATTCAGCTTGCCCGAAACGGCGGGCTTGACATTAACACAAGTGGAAGTAGCAGATCCTCCTGCTCCCTTGTATACGAGATCAATGCCAGCAACCGCCACTTGTTGGCACGGTACACTTTTACTGCAAATAAGCTTCATAGCTTCCTTCGTTGAAGAAGTGCCTCTAATGTTCTTGAAGCTAACGTTGCTGATCTTAACTTTCGAGGGAGACTGAAAGCAGAACAAACAGACAAAAACCCACACAAGAATTTGATATTAGTATCTGTAATTTGTTTTTCCTTTCTTTAAATTTTAACATCAAAATGAGTGTATATATTTGTGATGTTTATAATAACCTTGTTTGAGCATTGACCGTTTGGGCAGTAGCCTTGATCAATGAGGATAGGATTGGCAACATTGTTCATGATAATATTCTCGAAATGCATATCAGAAGCAGTCCCAGGAGGGGAAGAAGGCCATGTTTTGATTCTAACACCATTCTTTGTATTGCTAAGGGTGCCACCAATTACTCTGATTCCTGAAACAGGTTCTTCATTCTGGTACCTTCCAAGACTTCCAACGCTGATACCATGGCCAGGTCCACAAGTTACTTGGTTAACAGTAACATCTTGGGCTCCATCACCAATGGAGACGCAATCGTCACCTGTTCCAATTTTGGCATTGTTGATGGTGATCTTAGATGAATGTCCGATGTGGATTCCGTCGGTGTTGGGGCTATCTCCGGGTGCAGTTATGGTAACATGTTGGATTTGCAAGTTCTTGCATCCAAAAACGTTTATGTGGAAAAATTTGCTGTCCTTCGATTGAATGTCACGGACTATTGAATTTGTGATGAAATCGAACCTTATATTCTGTTCATGTTTACAAGTTAGATAAATCAAAACAGCAAATATGAACGCCGTAGTTTCATTTAAATATTCTCCTGAAAATATTTTCGTTTAAATATATTATAGTAAAATGCTAACGCTTCTTTGAATTACTATATTAAAAAAAATATATTACAAATATATATATCAATGAATGTGGTTGTTACTAGTTTAACAATAGTATATAAAAAAGTCTTTTCGGACCAAAAAATTTGTCACCACTTGATGTTATATGCGAGTATGATTGGTGAACCATCGCTTTTACCTGTAACCACCGCTTTTTCTCCATTACACACAGTTGCACAAGTTAGGGTCATGGCACAGAAGTTGTGTCCATATTCCGCATTTGGACTTTCTCGTATATAAATTTGGAATTCTCTTTTTTGGTGAGTTGTGACACCTCACTATATAAAGCTTACATCAAATTATTAATAATATGATAATATCCTTAACATCATTAAACGAATACGTGCTTGAATTAGTATTTCGTGATGGTTAAAGTTCTTAAAGTTGTAATGTCCGTATATATCTACATAAATATAATGGAAATTTAAATGCTAATTATTAAGATTGAAATCTTACGATGGGAAGTGTTTTGCAGCTGTAATTTTTGGCACAACTATTTTTTTGCCATGCTGTTTGTCCTTTGCCATCAAAAACTCCACCACCTGACACAGTGAGACTGTCGATACGTTTAAAAGAAACCCAAAAGTCTGTACCAACGCTTGATGGGGCCTGTAGGGTGCCCTGAAGTTGAAACTCAATAGCACCTTTGCATGGACCTAATAAACTCACTGCACCTAGTTTGTATGTCCCTGCTGAAATCACAACTTTACTTCCTGCTACTGCGCATGCAGCTTTCCAAGCTTTTGTCAAAGCCTGATAAACACGTTATGAAAAATCAAAATCAGTATATTACAATCATTTTTCATGTTAATGTTTTATCATCTGGTCAAGACACCGAAGAGTTTTTGGTGTAAGCAGAGTTTGAACCCGAGTACTTTTATTTGACATTAAAAGACTTTACTAGTTAAGTTAACTAGAACCCACTTTTCATGTTAATTAGGTATAGTTAATTGTGCTACACATATTTATACCTGGGTGATATCGGCATTAGGTTGTCCTCCATATGATTTAACGTCAAAGACTTGCCCGGCACTGGTGGATGCCAACAACAATAGCAACGAAATTGTTACAATGCTCAAATTCTTTCCCATTTTATTGTTCTTTATTTCCCTGCTATTGCCAATTTGTTGTACGGTATGATGGTTTCCCTATTTAGTTTGAAGCTATTTATACTACAGCACCTGAGCTCATCACCATTGAAGCTATCCAACTGATATTAACTAATTTTATGCATGGTTGCTAAGAACTCTCCTGTTTGCTCTTCAACTTCTATACTATTATTAGCTTTCGTGCTTCCTCCTTCACTAATTAATTAATAGTTTATCGTTATAATCCAACCGTTGATGACCAGTTAAGATTAAATCAATTTCATTGACCATGGAAGGATAAATTTTTAACAACTTTACGATTGAATTATGCTAATAACTCTAAAGGATTATAACATGTCTTTTTTTTTTGGTCCATTATTCTATAAGATAAGATTATTACTACTATATATCACCCTAACTTCTTAGCCTTAAATGGCAAGCTCTTAGCCACCTGAAATCTGTTCATTTCCTCCTTGAAGCGAATTGAATACTTCTCGTTAGAGAGGGGGGGAAAAAGTCTAGAAAAAGAATCACCTCCGAAAACTATCCAAAGTTAGTATAGGAAGCATGCCCGATTATAGTGTAAAGTAGAAAAAAAAAATACTATATAGGAGAGGTTGAACTCACCTTCTCAATTATTATATTTATCATTATTACTATAATTAGTTTACAGATCTATGCCAATTATTAAATACTAGCCAGTAACCAGTGCAATGCTCGAGAAAGTTAGACATAACCTTTTTGTCTAAATAAGAAATTTGATAATTATGATAACCAACGAACATTTCTTATAATCGTAATGCCAAGAATACTGTAGTTTTGTCACCTTTTCAGTATTTTAAAATAAAATATTTAGGGTTTAAATTCTCTCTTCTCTATTGCAACTATCGAATTACAAACAAACGAAATCAACAAATACTTTCAATGGTCTTTCTTAGAATTTAGAAGTTCGAAATTGGAAATGTTTTTTGGTTCTTAAAGCAGAGACTAAGAGACTAAGATTGTCTATCTATGAGTTTTTCGTATGTAGAATATAGAAGCTCCTCCGACTTACCCTCCTTAATTCTCCAACCATGAAACTTGCTCACTTTCTCCCCCTAGACTGTGACATATTACCACCATCAACCTCCACAAAATTGTGTTGTCTAAAGACAAATTTGAGATAAAGAAATCAGGTTGTGAATAATCAAGAGAAAGAGGATGTAGAAATAATGAAATTCGTATGAAATTCAAATTTTGGCCGGGCCTAAAAGTAGGGGTTTTAATTAACTAGCAGATGGAGATGGTAATTTTGGCCTTAAAACTCATCAACCCAAAGGAGTGTGGGAATTCTCCATTTTCATCAAGTTGTGAAACACGACACTTTTCTACTACTATTTTTGGTTGGTGAATTTCCACGCAACTGTTGAAGTGTTTAATACTAATACTGATTATCAACAACGACGAGCCATAAGATATATAATTCTTCATGTACCAACCCACGATTATTCTTACTTTGGTAGAATATGACTTAGATGTTGGTTGAACTTCAAAAAATACGAATTTTGAACAATAGTATGTTTCACATCAAATGAGAGGAAAAGATTTCGTTTTTTTTTTTTTTTTTTTTTGTCTTTTTAATGATAGAAAATATATGCCAATATTGATGTCAATGAGACTAACATTTCAGCTAGGTTACAAATTACATGTTAAGCTTCCTTAATCGAATCCTCTGTTTTATTTATTATGATATGCAAACTTTTCATCACCTTCATATTTATTTTTCCCATTCATGTTGCTTCACATTCTCTTGATATTTTATTTGATAAAAGTTGAATCCATCCTCATGCAACTTCCAAATCCAATTGGCTGGACCATAATCTAGTTGATGACCGTGGTTTGCACTAAACACTTCAAAAGCAACATGGAAGTTCTCATATCGAAAATAGCTATAGAAAAGTGTAGTTTCCAATATTTTGATGTAAAGGAGAATTCACACTTACTTTTGGGCCAAAGAGTTTTAAGTTAAAAAACATCATCTCCATATTTATAATGGTAGTTGTTCTTTAGGTTGTTGATGATTTGTGCATAGTGCTCTCTGAACTCCCGAGGTGTCAATGTGTAAACTAGATTGAATATGAGTGATTGAACAAGTAATTTAATTGACATGTTATAGGAGACATTAAGCATTCAATATACTCTAAGATCATAACGAATCAAAGAGTTGAGCATTCGGTATATATATATATATCACATTAAATCTTAAGAACTTGTCAACGTGCAATGATTCCAACATGCACATGGATAACCCAAGAACACGTGTTAAAAATATTAGGTTTCATCTTTAACCCTAGCTAGAGATTTAGCCACACATAGTTAGGCAAAAGAAATCAATAAAAACAATGCTAAACCTCTAAAAAAATAAGAAAAAAAGATTAAAAAAAGTTCTAGGACTTTTCCTCCTCTATTGTGTCAACCTCCTCCAAAAGCTAAAGAGAAAATCCCACAAATTTAAGATGTAAAATCCGTGACTTTTGGAATTGTATCCGCTGTCAACTTCCATCCCACTTTTGGCCTCCAAAGAATTTTTTTTTTTTTTTTTTTGAATTTGTGTTAAGCTAAAAAGTTGAAGATTTTCTACTCTTGGACATTTGTGTAACAGGTTATAGCAAAAATACTAAAACAATGCAAAACGTATCCATATTAGGATTTTCCAATTTTCGATTGAACGAATTTTTTCATCCCCTTTTAATTCCAACATTTTTTTTTTACTTCTTTAATGCTCAAAAGTCATGTCCCAGTTGATCTTGACCCTTGGATTCTCTTGGTTGAATGTCTGCATGATTAGTTGACTAGATTCAATCTCCCTTAAGATAAAAATACACATGAAGAATATATATATATATATATATATATATATATCTATAAGAGATATCATTTAAACTCATATATTTACGTTTAATTCAATGTAAATTTTTTGTGATATTGCCTATTGAAACTAAAATAATAGCATAATTTTAAGCAATCAACTGGGACTCGTGGAAGTATTGTTGCTTATTAAACCTCCAACTCTTTCGGTTGCATTCGTGGGTATTTTAGACTTCTTTGAGGCCATTGATTTGGGTAGATTGGAGACATGAAGATTTCTAGGATGGACTCCCACAATGTGTTCTTGACATTTGTACAAAAAAATATTTCATAATAGATAAATAACACTGTCGCAAAACAGTGTACCAAATGATCAATTTATGTTGATTGATATGGAGGTGAGTACAGTTATCTATATAACTCTTTAAAATGATAGAATAAAATAAACTCCTCTGTTTCGATCTCTAAAAAGCTTTAGAATCCAAAGAGCTATGTAGCTTGATCTTGAATTGTGCGTTATTGTCTCCGAGTTTGATGATTTGTTGAACGTATGTACTTGATTTGATGCGAGGGAAGTTGGATTAATCTCGTACCAAATCAAAGGAACATGATAGAAAATCCTTACTTTGATTCGAAGAAGTAGGAATGAGCCTTGATTTTGAGGGAGCGGTGATGCTCCTTTGGATTTAGAGATGACTCTTTATTTTGACAGAGTGTCGATAGGGTTTTTCTCTTTAAGTGCCTATCTTTTTTTTCTCATACGAGATGGTATATTTATAAGCGACTCAATGGTCATTGATTTGTAATTTTCACTCGGTATTTATTGAGATTTAATTACAAATTTTGAATTTGAATTTAATTTTGGTCGTGTATTTAATAAGAACTTTCCATGTGCATCTTTTATTCCGATGTTGCCACATGGCTTTCACATTTCACACAACCCCATGGTTTGGACATATGTCATTTCCATGTGTGTCGTAGTAAGTGATGGGCTTGCCATGTGGCTTGATTTGGGTTGTCGATTATCCGTTATTGACACATCATCAAATGGAAATTAAGTGGATCACAAATATTTGATCATGATCGATTAGACAAATGCAAATACATCATAAAATTTTGATGTCTACCACAGCATCAGCAATAGCTAGCCAAAGCGAGGAGCTAAGGTTCCTAAACCGGCTACTATTATGGGAACGCCGTATGAGTATATAACGTATAGTACCGTCCTTTAATAGTAGACTTATTGAGTTTGGCTTTGTCTCGTAGTGTTTTTTTACAGTTTGGGTTTTTAAACCTATAAAGTCTCTGTGTGGGTGTGTATATTCTTCACTACATTGAAAATGTTTGTCCATGAATAATGTCAAACTTGAATCTTGATTGCTTAATTATCCAGTTAATATTTGATTAAATTGATTCAAATTATTATTCAGTTGTTGTAAGGATGTAGCCTCGTTTCTTAATATCGTATTAAAACTGAACAATTGGTTGCTATTGCATTTTGCAAATTAAAGCTTTATTATTTTCAGTCACAATCATTAGTAGTAGCTGAAAAAATAGTTATGTTTGCCTTGGAATGACGTAACACTTATATTTACAATACATGATATAGTAATAGTAGACTTCAATAATATGTAAATAGTACGTAAGCAGTACTCTTTTGTTTTATTGGATATCAAAATAATTTTATTTAAAACCGAAAGTGTGTACAAGAGATTATATCAATGGGGGATACCATCATATTTAAAATATATTTCTTATTTTCCAATTTCATTTAAGTAAACTTTATGCACATGCACAGGCCTAGATTGAATAGTTACGATTAATTCGTACTCAGTTATCTTTTACAAACCCAAAAAAAAAAAATAATAATATAAAATAAAATAAAAAAGCGAAAATGTAAATATTTGTCATTTTGAATGAAAAAATTTTTAATTTAGGTTTTTAAAAAAGTAGTAGTTTTATTTTTTATAATTTTATAGTTAATATTAGGAGGATTTGAACCGTGATTCCCTTAATTAATGACAGCGTGTTATTTCATTTGTCGACACCTCGCGGCTACTCGACCACCTGTCACGGTGACGCTCGCGAACCTTTCGTCTCTTCTTGGCCTCGGTGTGAGAGATGATATATGGAGGTGTGTCATACCTCGCGTGTGTGACTGGAATAATTTGATGGAAATTACCTAAGGTAAGTGAAGTCCCCACCAATCATTGGGTTTTTCTAAGGTGCGATTGGTCGCCTGATTCTATTTGATTTTATTACCGATCCTAGGTTAAGAAAAATGGCATTTTTCCTAATCTAATATGAATGGGCAAAAAATCTTCATTCTTGAGTTCTGAAGTATAGCTGCGTCTGGAGAAAGTGTTAGGCACCGCACAACGCCTATCCAAAGACAGTCCTTTGCTTTGGTAGAATCGTAATTTTTAGACACTAGCAATTGAAAACGAGCCATTGGCATTAGCTTACAGGGCTTTGAACGTGTTGGGTTTTCAAGTTTGATTTTGGAATGGGTATGGTCTCGATCGATGCTTTCTAAGTGTGTTTTAAGTCGTTGCAAAATTTCCACAGCGAAAATCCGATAGCATTTCGCTATATTTTCGTGGCGGAAATTTATGGCCTCGGGAAGCGTGCTAATGCGCTTTTCACGGTTTTCTGGATATCTCAATCGTTTTCAGTCCAATTACAACCCATGAATAGTCGTTGGAAAGGGAATTTGATAATCTTCGTAATGGCACTGGTCCTAACCCGTTCTAACGGTCAAATCAAAATTAAGGTTTCTGGTGCCCTTGGAGTCAACCCCGAGTCAAACTTGGTCAAAGATGACGAAAATCACCGAGTAGCTCGGGTTTGATGTAGAAACATGAAAAATGTTGTTTTAAGATGCTTCTGACCGACTTTGACTTTCGGTCCACCTAGGGTTGACCAGGGGCATTTTGGTCAATTTGACTGAAAAAGGCACTTTGAGTGCTCCGATGCCCGAACGGGTTGTGCCACATCAATCTAGAGTCTTCCACGGCCCCATGGAGAAAAGATAATATTTTTGGAATTTTCGGGGTCTAGCACACAAATCTAGGGCGGACAAAATACGGTGTCTACATCATTGAGCTAAAAAATTATTGAGAAAAGACAATAGTTAATGCAACAAACCATTTAGGTACTTGAAAATCATTTAATTTTGTTGTTAATCATTTGTCAGAATATGCAGATTAATCCTCCAAAATTACTTCATTTTAGTAAGAAAATTAGGTCACTTTACTAAATTATTTATGTGACTGGTTTTTATTTCCTATCTTAATTTTTGCGTTGGTGGTATAATCAACTTCAATCATATGTGTTATATCTTTAAAAATAAAATTGATTAAAATTTAGTTGTTACAGAAATCTATATTAAAAAATAAAAAATATTTAGAGACACAAATTTGAATATGTGGCGTTCGTTTTATGAGGTTTATATCTTACCGTCGTCGAAGAGTATGAGAGAAAGTTAATTTGGCGTTAAAAACATGCATGCAGATGAATTGAATGTTACCATGTCACGAACACAAGCATGTATTTGGTGAAGAATAAAAATAAAAAAAAATAAAAAAATTTACAAAGAGTTTGATAACAATTTTTGCTTTATTCCGAAATATCCCACCTACAGTAACAGAACGAATACTATCCACAACAACACTTCTCCAGATCATAGCAACATTTAGTAAAAGGCTGAACTCAAACAAATCTAAAAATTACTATCCAACATTCCACAATTTCATTTAAATAAAGAAAAAGGGAACATGATAGACTGAAGTAAACGAAATTCTACTTAGAATAGAACTCCTATAACCATTTGCGAATAGTATTTCCTAATTCCGTGCTAGTTACAATAGCTTGGGAGGCATTTTATTGTTGTTTGCTGGTACAAGCAGGAGGATTCAGCTTGCCCGAAACGGCGGGCTTGACATTAACACAAGTGGAAGTAGCAGATCCTCCTGCTCCCTTGTATACGAGATCAATGCCAGCAACCGCCACTTGTTGGCACGGTACACTTTTACTGCAAATAAGCTTCATAGCTTCCTTCGTTGAAGAAGTGCCTCTAATGTTCTTGAAGCTAACGTTGCTGATCTTAACTTTCGAGGGAGACTGAAAGCAGAACAAACAGACAAAAACCCACACAAGAATTTGATATTAGTATCTGTAATTTGTTTTTCCTTTCTTTAAATTTTAACATCAAAATGAGTGTATATATTTGTGATGTTTATAATAACCTTGTTTGAGCATTGACCGTTTGGGCAGTAGCCTTGATCAATGAGGATAGGATTGGCAACATTGTTCATGATAATATTCTCGAAATGCATATCAGAAGCAGTCCCAGGAGGGGAAGAAGGCCATGTTTTGATTCTAACACCATTCTTTGTATTGCTAAGGGTGCCACCAATTACTCTGATTCCTGAAACAGGTTCTTCATTCTGGTACCTTCCAAGACTTCCAACGCTGATACCATGGCCAGGTCCACAAGTTACTTGGTTAACAGTAACATCTTGGGCTCCATCACCAATGGAGACGCAATCGTCACCTGTTCCAATTTTGGCATTGTTGATGGTGATCTTAGATGAATGTCCGATGTGGATTCCGTCGGTGTTGGGGCTATCTCCGGGTGCAGTTATGGTAACATGTTGGATTTGCAAGTTCTTGCATCCAAAAACGTTTATGTGGAAAAATTTGCTGTCCTTCGATTGAATGTCACGGACTATTGAATTTGTGATGAAATCGAACCTTATATTCTGTTCATGTTTACAAGTTAGATAAATCAAAACAGCAAATATGAACGCCGTAGTTTCATTTAAATATTCTCCTGAAAATATTTTCGTTTAAATATATTATAGTAAAATGCTAACGCTTCTTTGAATTACTATATTAAAAAAAATATATTACAAATATATATATCAATGAATGTGGTTGTTACTAGTTTAACAATAGTATATAAAAAAGTCTTTTCGGACCAAACAATTTGTCACCACTTGATGTTATATGCGAGTATGATTGGTGAACCATCGCTTTTACCTGTAACCACCGCTTTTTCTCCATTACACACAGTTGCACAAGTTAGGGTCATGGCACAGAAGTTGTGTCCATATTCCGCATTTGGACTTTCTCGTATATAAATTTGGAATTCTCTTTTTTGGTGAGTTGTGACACCTCACTATATAAAGCTTACATCAAATTATTAATAATATGATAATATCCTTAACATCATTAAACGAATACGTGCTTGAATTAGTATTTCGTGATGGTTAAAGTTCTTAAAGTTGTAATGTTCGTATATATCTGCATAAATATAATGGAAATTTAAATGCTAATTATTAAGATTGAAATCTTACGATGGGAAGTGTTTTGCAGTTGTAATTTTTGGCACAACTATTTTTTTGCCATGTTGTTTGTCCTTTGCCATCAAAAACTCCACCACCTGACACAGTGAGACTGTCGATACGTTTAAAAGAAACCCAAAAGTCTGTACCAACGCTTGATGGGGCCTGTAGGGTGCCCTGAAGTTGAAACTCAATAGCACCTTTGCATGGACCTAATAAACTCACTGCACCTAGTTTGTATGTCCCTGCTGAAATCACAACTTTACTTCCTGCTACTGCGCATGCAGCTTTCCAAGCTTTTGTCAAAGCCTGATAAACACGTTATGAAAAATCAAAATCAGTATATTACAATCATTTTTCATGTTAATGTTTTATCATCTGGTCAAGACACCGAAGAGTTTTTGGTGTAAGCAGAGTTTGAACCCGAGTACTTTTATTTGACATTAAAAGACTTTACTAGTTAAGTTAACTAGAACCCACTTTTCATGTTAATTAGGTATAGTTAATTGTGCTACACATATTTATACCTGGGTGATATCGGCATTAGGTTGTCCTCCATATGATTTAACGTCAAAGACTTGCCCGGCACTGGTGGATGCCAACAACAATAGCAACGAAATTGTTACAATGCTCAAATTCTTTCCCATTTTATTGTTCTTTATTTCCCTGCTATTGCCAATTTGTTGTACGGTATGATGGTTTCCCTATTTAGTTTGAAGCTATTTATACTACAGCACCTGAGCTCATCACCATTGAAGCTATCCAACTGATATTAACTAATTTTATGCATGGTTGCTAAGAACTCTCCTGTTTGCTCTTCAACTTCTATACTATTATTAGCTTTCGTGCTTCCTCCTTCACTAATTAATTAATAGTTTATCGTTATAATCCAACCGTTGATGACCAGTTAAGATTAAATCAATTTCATTGACCATGGAAGGATAAATTTTTAACAACTTTACGATTGAATTATGCTAATAACTCTAAAGGATTATAACATGTCTTTTTTTTTTGGTCCATTATTCTATAAGATAAGATTATTACTACTATATATCACCCTAACTTCTTAGCCTTAAATGGCAAGCTCTTAGCCACCTGAAATCTGTTCATTTCCTCCTTGAAGCGAATTGAATACTTCTCGTTAGAGAGGGGGGGGAAAAAGTCTAGAAAAAGAATCACCTCCGAAAACTATCCAAAGTTAGTATAGGAAGCATGCCCGATTATAGTGTAAAGTAGAAAAAAAAAATACTATATAGGAGAGGTTGAACTCACCTTCTCAATTATTATATTTATCATTATTACTATAATTAGTTTACAGATCTATGCCAATTATTAAATACTAGCCAGTAACCAGTGCAATGCTCGAGAAAGTTAGACATAACCTTTTTGTCTAAATAAGAAATTTGATAATTATGATAACCAACGAACATTTATTATAATCGTAATGCCAAGAATATTGTAGTTTTGTCACCTTTTGAGTATTTTTAAATAAAATATTGTAGTTGTGTCACCTGCTATCTCTCGAAGTTTAAGATTTTCAGAATTTCAATATGATTTTCTTGGGATCCGTGAATGTGTCTTTGGGTTTTCTTTTCTCCTAACCCTAGACATATAAAAGGATCTGTTTAAGGGCCGTCAAGTATTCTTAAGTTGCACAAGCTTTGAGCAAACTCTGTTCAAGCAAATTGTGACCGGAGACGAAGTTCTTGCCCTAGTTCATCTCTTTCTCTTGAAGAAGTTGCTGTGTATGTGCACCGTAGGGTTTTGTGACCAAGCATCTTCTTGATCTTCATCGTGTGGATGAACTGAAGAACTTTGCAACCAACAACCTTCTTAGTTGGTGTTTGAAGTCGCGAACTGGGATCCCGCATTTGGTTAGTCACGTATCCGTGAATGTGTCTTTGGGCTTTCTTTTCTCCTAACCCTAGACATATAAATGGATTAGTTTAAGGGCTGTCAAAGTGTTCACAAGTTGCACAAGCTTTGAGCAAACTCTGTTCAAGCAAATTGTGACTGGAGACGAAGTTCTTGCCCTAGTTCATCTCTTTCTCTTGAAGAAGTTGTTGTGTGTGTGCACCGTAAGGTTTTGTGACCAAGCAACTTCTTGATCTTCATCGTGTGGATGAATTGAAGAACTTTTCAACCAACAACTTTCTCAGTTGGTGTTTGAAGTCGCGAACTGGGATCCGCGCATTTGGTTAGTCACGTACTAGGAGTCATGCATCTGAAAGGGAACTGTCACTACAAAACAATTCCAATTGGGTATTGGGGTAAAGGTTCAACTGTAGGTTGGTAAGGTACTGAGATTCCTCTACTTGTAACCACTTGTTGTGATAATAGTGGAGTTTCGGGAGTGGTGACGTAAAAATCACCCGGTGGGGTTTTTGCCGTTAGGTTTTCCCCATTCGTAAACAAATCACCGTGTTATTTATTTTCCGCTGCATATTTAGTTTATTGGTGATTTGTTTGTGCTACCACGCGTTTGCGTGATAAATTGATTAATTAATAACTTGACAAATTAATTAATTAATTTCTATCACGAGGGGTCATTCAGTTTGTGGCATATCAAGGGGTATCAGAGTAGGCACACTCTAATTGGGGTTAATCTTTGCTATGTGATCCATTGACCCCTGTTGTCATGGAACTTGATTGTTTTGATTTGCATGATCTTATGTTGAATGATGATGATGATATTCAAGATGTCTATTGCAAGCTTTATAATTTTTGTATGAAATCTCTTGAATGTTCTACAAAATTAAAAGCTAAATTTAAAAAGGTCAAGCTTGAAAAAGATGATTTGATTGCAAAATTGGATGAAACCAATAATTTGAATGAAAATTTTAAAAATTAAATTTCATCTCAAGTGGACAAAATTAATAGTTTGGAAGAGCAACTAGTTGAATTTAAAACTGAAGTTGAAAAATTAACTAGTGCCAAACTTGTTGTTGAGCCTAACTCAAAAGAAAAATATTTTTATATTCCCCCATTTAAAAGGAATAATGAAGAGTTGAAGGCTAATATTGCTAGGATAGACAAAGGTAAACAATCTGATGTTAACGCTGAAATTTTTAAACCTATGTCTAAAACTCCTCCTAGGTTGAATAAAAATTCTGAATTTGTCCCCACTTGTCATCATTGTCATATTGTTGGTCATATTAGGCCAAATTGTCCTAAATTAAGGTCTTTGTCAACGTCTAAGGTTAGACCTCCTTCTAGGAAGCATAGTAGTTCGAAAACTACTCATGTTTGTCACCATTGTGGTGCTTCCGGTCACACTCGTCCTAATTGTTTCAAGTTGTTTCCATATAAGCGAGTGTCAAATAGGTCTCATCCTTTGTCTAAAGGATCTATACCTATTCTTGGTGAGTTATTAAAAGCTTTGATCTTTTTAACTCAATTTCAGGGGAATTCTAATTCCTTTATGTCCTATAGTAGTCATACTAGGACACGTGCCTTTTCATCTTCACGGCCAAAGACTCATGCTGTGTGGGTGGTAACGGATCCTAAGACTTAATTGTCTTTTCTGTTTGTCATCTACTTTAATTCTTTCTATCTAAAGTAGGACTCTCTTTGCTTGATTTCTTATCTGCTTTTGGAATCATGCTTTCATGCATCTACACCCTTCTATCATGCTTTCATGCATATGCATCTTGTTTTATGCTTTCTTTTTTATTTGTTTAACATGTTTTTGTTTGTTTTTTTTTTTTTTCCATATAAAAATAAAAAAAATTTGAAAAATCAGAAAAATACAAAAACAGTGTGTGTTTTGTGTACTTTGGTACTTGTGTACCTTGGATGACCATTGAAACAAAGTCTTCTAAACTTTGTATCATTTGTAACTTAGATGAGCATCTCTATGCACAACTAAGCAAGTGAGCTTTGTGGCTCATGTTTGTGATGAGTACGATTAAGTTGTCTCTTAAACTTAACACGCATATCACTCTTTTTGACGGGAAGGACTAAAAAATCCTGAAAGAAAGGCATAAATAACCATCTCACCATTGTTACCCGCCAATCATAATTTGACACCTATATGCTTCGGCATAGCAAAAGTGCAGTGTCAATGACATTTGTATGCTTAGGCATAGCAAAATTAAAATGTCAAATATCATTGGGTATTTCTTTTCTTTCTTTAATATGCTCATGCATGATATGCTTAAAAGAAAAATATGCAAAGAATCAAAAGCAAAAAGATCAAAAATGCTTTAAACATGATTGCAAGCGTGTATTCTAGGAGATGTGGGAGTTATAGGATGTACCTCAAAGGTGATAGTCCCCATCAAGCAGTTGTGATTGTGTCTGAGTTAAAGTGATTTTCTCATATCTCAAATCGTCATAACATGCATACACTTATGCAATCTTGCGATGTTTTTCACACACAACACGCAATATTCTTTGCTATTCTTGATTCATGTGCAGGTACAATGTGATTTGGCCATCACAAGGTTTTACATGTGTTGATGTATGCTCACTAAACTGTCTGGACTTGTTTTTGAAATATAAAATTGGTTAGACATGTTTAGTGTGTGTGTGTGTGTTTTTGAAGATCCATGTGCTTAAATTTTCATTTAAGAGATGCTTTTTGAGAGCCTAATATGTTGATTGGATCGTTGATTGAGTTGCATGTTGAATTGCATTCATGTCTGTGTTTTTCACATCTCGAAAAACTGTTTTTAAAAGCTGGCTCGACACCTCCTCGATACCTCCTCGATAGTTGGCTATCTATCGAGCTTTTTTAAGCTTTTTCTTATCGCAATCTCGCCTGCACCTCGATACCTGGTGGATCTATCGAGATTGGGTCTGTATGCTCGATAGCTTCTCGATACCTGGTGGATTGATCGAGCTTCTGTTCTTAATTCTGGTGTGTTGATCCTCGATACCTCCTCGACACCTCAGCTGTCAACGAGAATTTCCTCAACACCTCCTCGACAGATCGCTCGATACCTCTCGATACCTGCATCTGTCGAGATTTACTGGCTTTCCTATATAAAGCCTTTACGCGATCCGGTTCCCATTTCCATCGATCTCTCTCTCGATACTTCTCTGTTTCTCTCCCAAAACCACTCCAATCTCACTCCTATCTTAGTTCTCAAGGATGTTACAAGGTTTTTCAAGTTTTTCTTCACTTGGTAAGCTTCTAATCCTTTCTCATTCATGTATTTCATGATTTTAAACCTAGGATTTGGGGTTTTTTTTGAAAATTTTTGGGGTTTTTCAAAATTGATGAGATTTCATTGAAATTTTGGGTTGGTTTTTCACTTAAATGTGTTTAAAACCTCATACATTGCATCACATTAGCATTATAATGGTATTGCCATGCATTTAGATGTGTGCTATATGTTTGTGTGCTGATAGGTTTGGATTAGGCTGAGCCCATGATGCAATTTCCTTTGCATGTCACATGTTCATGCATTTCCCATGCATACGTACTTCTTTTCAGTATATTTGATATATTTGAAAATGTTTGGGACTTTTCTGATTGTCATTCTTTCTCTCCCTCTCTGTTAGTTTGCGTTAGTCGTGTCTACGGCACCTAAACGTAAATCCACTCCAGCCCGGAACCCTCTACATTCCAGGACTTCTTCTTCGTCTGGTCCTACCCTATCTCATATCCGGTTCCGTGATGATGATGCCTTTAAGGCATTTTCGGAGAACTTTTCTAGACGAGGCTTTCATTCGGAATGCCAAGTCATCTTGACGGATTTTGCAGACACCGACCTTCCCTCTGTCATTCACAGTAGGGGATGGGAGTCACTGTGTGACGTCCTGGTCACTTGTCCTCTCGTGCTTATCCAAGAGTTCTACTCCAACATGCATGGGATTGATCGATCAGTACCTTTTTTCTTCATTCGTGTTCAGGGTTCACGCATTCCTATCACACCGCAGTTGGTTGCGGATGTGCTTCGAGTCCCTAGGATAGAGTTTCCTGACTATCCTAGTTGTGAGCGTCTGAGGACTGTGTCCAGGGATAAGCTCATGTCTGCTTTTTATGAGCGCCCATTTTCTTAGGGTGAGCGTCTTTTTACACCATGTTGACATTTTGCTAAAGGTCCTAGATTCATGAACATGGTAATGACTTTTGTTTTGCATCCCCTCTCTCACTCTAACTCCATCACAAAGCCTCGTGCTTGATTTTTGTTGTCTCTTCTTGAGCATCTTACCATAGACTTCCCTTCTCATTTCATTCTGTCTATTATAGATGTTCATCTAGATTCGGCGTCCCGTGATAAGCTCATCTTTCCTTCCGCTATCACGAGGATTCTACGCCATTTTTCCGTTCCTTTTCCCTCTTCCGACCACTTTACTGTCATGTGTGCCATAGATTATGCTACCGTTAAACGTAGCAAGGCCCAGCTTCGGTCACGGTAGTCGGATTCAGTAGCACCTTCCTCCCATTCCGCTCCATCCCGTTCTGCTCCATCCAGATCGGCCCTCCTTCTCCTTCGGGCGATGTGTCTCTAGGAGATATCATTGCATAGCTGCAGCACATGGATGCTCGCCTCGATACACTCTCTACAGAGTTGTATCAGGTGAACGTTCATGTCAGTCGTATTGCACAACGACAGGCGTCTATGGGTGGCTTTGCTCCTGAGGCTACTCCTGAGGATGATGATGATGGTGATGATGATGATGCTTCAGATGATACTGATGGAGATGCTAGCTCTATCGATATGATGTTGACTTGACACTCTTACCCTTTGTCATTCGTGACAAAAAGAGGGAGTAGTTTTGGTATGAGAGTAGTCCATCTTAGAGGGAGAGTTAGTATAATGTCATTTTGTTAGGGGGAGTGTTGATACATTTTGAGGGATGTAGTGAGGATAGTATGTATCTTTTCTTTTCTTTCTTTTTAGATACATTACTCTTGTACATGAAGTCTTGTGACCATTTATAGACATACATTGTACTTATCACTTTATTTATATTGATGTATGTTTTTCTTTCACCTACCCTTTCATGTGTTGTTTCTTTTCTCTCTTTATACACATGTTTCTTATATTTGTATGCAATCTATTATTTTTGTTTCAAACAAAGATGACTTGATGAGTTTTGTTTAAAGTGTTTCAGAAATACAGGTTGTCAAAGTCTACTTGCCATAAACTCTCTTCTTGCAAAGTTTTTCAAGAGTTTGTGTTAGGATAGATTTTATTGTATTCAACAAGTGAATATGAGTTGAGTGATTTATGACTTCTCTCATATGTTCATTTGTTTGGTTTTGTCATGGATTGCCAAAGGGGGAGATTGTTAGGACATATGTGTTTCACTTGTTAAAAACATATGTCATGATTTTATGTAATTGGTTTATCCTTTGACAAAACGCACTTTACTTGTATTTGGGTAGATTTAGGATGTTTTAAATACTTCAAGAAACCTTGTTTCAAGATCAAGTATTAAAGCTTTCAAGTCTGTTTAAGAAAACAAGTTCAGAGTGCAAAATCATTAAAACTCGACAGCTGGCTCGACAGCTGCATCTATCGTGCTGAAGGAAGCTGTTCTTCATTCGGTGTTCTTGACACCTACTCGACACCTGCTCGACACCTGTTATCTATCGAGGTTTAAGATTTTCAGAATTTCAATATGATTTTCTTGGGATCCGTGAATGTGTCTTTGGGCTTTCTTTTCTCCTAACCCTACACATATAAAAGAATCAGTTTAAGGGCCGTCAAAGTGTTCACAAGTTGCACAAGCTTTGAGCAAACTTTGTTCAAGCAAATTGTGACCGAAGATGAAGTTCTTACCCTAGTTCATCTCTTTCTCTTGAAGAAGTTGCTGTGTATGTGCACCGTAGGGTTTTGTGACCAAGCATCTTCTTGATCTTCATCGTGTGGATGAACTGAAAAACTTTGCAACCAACAACCTTCTCAGTTGGTGTTTGAAGTCACGTACTGGGATCCACGCATTTGGTTAGTCACGTACTGGGAGTCGTGCATCTGAAAAGGGAACTGTCACTACAGAGCAAGTCCAATTGGGTATTGGGGTAAAGGTTCAATTGTAGGTTGGTAAGTTACTGGGATTCCTTTACTTGTAACCGTTTATTGTAATAATAGTGGAGTTTCAGGAGTGGTGACCTAAAAATCACCCGATGGGGTTTTTGCCGTTAGGTTTTCCCCATTCGTAAACAAATCACCGTGTTATTTATTTTCCACTACATATTTAGTTTATTGGTGATTTGTTTGTGCTACTAGACGTTTGCATGATAAATTGATTAATTAATAACTTGGCTAATTAATTAATTAATTTCTATCACGATGGGTCATTCAGTTTGTGGCCTATCATAGGGGTTTTAATTAACTAGCAGATGGAGATGATAATTTTGGCCTTAAAACTCATTAACCTGAAGGAGTGTGGGAATTCTCCTTTTTCATCAAGTTGTGAAACACGACACTTTTGTACTACTATTTTTGGTAGGTGAATTTCCACGCAACTATTGAAGTGTTTGATACTAATACTGATTATCAACAATGACGAGCCATAAGATATATAATTTTTCATGTACCAACCCACGATTACTCTACTTTGGTAGAATATGACTTAGATGTTGGTTGAACTTCAACAAATACGAATTTTGAACAATAGTATGTTTCACATCAAATGAGAGGAAAATGTTTAATTTTGTTTTCTTTTTAATAATTGATAATATATGCCAATATTGATGTGAATTAGACTAACATTTCAGCTAGGTTACAAATTACATGTTAAGCTTCCTTCATCAAATCTTCTGTTTTATTTATTATGATATGCAATATTTTCATCACTTTCATATTTATTTTTCCCATTCATGCTACATCACATTCTCTTGATATTTTATTTGTTAAAAGTTGAATCCATCCTCATGTAATGTCCGCTCGACCATAGTCCAATTAATGATTGTGGTCTGCACTAAACACTTCGAAAGCAACGTGGAAGTTCTCGTACCAAAAATAGCTATAGAAAAGTGTAGTTTCTAATATTTTGATGTAAAAGAGAATTCACACACTCTTTTGGGCTAAAGAGTTTTTAAGTCCAAAAACATCATCTCCTTATTAATAATGGTAGTTGTTCTTTAGGTTGTTGATGATTTGTACATAGTGCTTTTTGAACTCCCGAGGTGTCAATGTGTAAACTAGATTGAATATGAGTGATTGAATAAGTAATTTAATTGACATGTTATAGGAGAGATTAAGCATTCAATATACTCTAAGATCATAATGAATCAAAGAGTTAAGGCCTTCAATATATATATATCATATTAAATCTTAAGAACTTGTCAACATGCAATGATTCCAAATAGTAAATTAATCTCAAAATTCAATCATCAATCTATAGAAAGCACATAGATAATCCCAAGAACACAAGTTTAAATTATTAGGTTTCACCTCTAACCCTATCTAGAGATTTAGCCGCACATAGTTAGGCAAAAGAAATCAGTAAAAACAATGCGAAATCTCTAAAAGAAGAAAAAAGATTAAAAAAAGTTCTAGGACTTTTCCTCCTATATTGTGTCAACCTCCTCCAAATGATAAAGAGAAAATCCCACAAATTTAGGATGTAAAATCCGTGATTTTTTGAATTTTATCTACTGTCAACTTCCATCACATTTTTGGCCTCCAAAACGATGATTTTTTTTTTTTTTTGAATTTGTATTAAGCTAAAAAGTTGAAGATTTTCTACTCTTGGACATTTGTGCAACATGGCAAAAATACTAAAATAGTGTAGAATGTATCCATATCAGGATTTTTCCAATTTGGCTTAAATGAATATTTTTCATCGCTTTTTAATTCCAGTACATTTTTTTTTTCTTTAAAGCTCAAAGGCCATGCCTCAATTGATCTTGACCCTTGGATTCTCTTGGTTGCGTGTCTGCTTGATTAGTTGACTAGTTTTAATCTCCCTTAAGAGAAAAATACACATTAAGAATATATATAAGAGATGTCTTTTAAACTCATATATTTGCATGTAATTAAAATAAAATTTTCGTGATATTGCCTACTGAAACTAAAATAATAGTGTAATTTTAAGCAATCACTTTAAAAGCAGCATGGAAGTTCTCGTACTAGAAATAGCTGTAGAAAAGTGTTGTTTCTAATATTTTGTTGTAAAAGAGAATTCACACTCTTTTGGGCTAAATATTTTTAAGTCCAAAAACATCATCTCCATATTTATAATGGTAGTTGTTCTTTAGGTTGCTAATGATTTGTATATAGTGCTTTCTCTACTCCCAAGGTGTTAATGCATGCAAATTGTGGAGGCACCAAAAAGTCACCAATAAACTAAATGTAGCGAAAATTAAATTGACATGGTGATTTGTTGACAAATAGGAAAAACCTCTCACAAGGAAAAAAACCCCATCAAGTGATTTTATGGTCACTACTCCCAAGAATCCACTAAACAACAATCAAGCGGTTACAAGTATAAGGAATCTTACCAACTACCTTGGCCTATCCTTGTGAGAGACCGTCGGGGTGCTCTCAAGAAAAAGAGATTCGGGTACTTGTAAGGGCACCTCTCTTTTAGGTAGTGGTGTGGAGCCGCCACTTATTTTTTTATACAAAAAAATAAGAAAAAAATAAAAACAAATTACATGATCAAAATACTTCATTGTCATTGATTGAATAAAGAAAAGTACAACTTTGGTAAATTAACTTTACAAGGCTTTGGGTCCTAGTTACAATCTATGCAAAAGAATACAAAACTTTTGCCCTAGTTACAATCTACCAAAATTAAAAAGACAAACACTAGTCTACCTATCCAAAAATCCTAAGCTTGGGGGCTAGGTTATGAAATGGGAAGGTGTTAGGCACCCATTCCGCCCAAATAGAGTTCGGCCTTCTAGACTCTAAAGACCAATATACCCTTTTTTGCATGATTTTAAATGATATGTTGAACACACACGACGCACACTTGACAAAAATTAACTTAAATAAATTTGCCTTATGGATGTGTCCTCTTTTTCAAGAAAATTTAGATCTGTTTTGTGAATAAAAAATTTTGGATTTGTAAAAACAATAAGATCTGTTTTTATGTAAAAGAAAGAATAAGATTTTTGTTAAAAAGTATCAAATCTGTTTTGTGTAAAGTTAAAAAGGTGATTGTATCAAGAAAAATCAAATCTATTTTTTATGTAAAAGAAAGAATAAGATTTTTGTTAAAAAGCATCAGATCTATTTTATGTAAAGTTAAAAAGGTGATTATATCAAGAAAAATCAGATATGTTTTTTAGGTAAAAGGAAAAAAAATGACTTTTTGAAAATGGATCCACATTCATGAGATAAATTTATTATACATGCATCACATAAAAAAAAAAAAAAAAAAAGGCAAGGCTTCAACCTAACTTTCAATTCCTTCTTCTAAATTTCAAACTCTGTAAATTTGTAACAAAGAAATCCTTTTTCTAAAAAAAATCAGATCTGTATTTGATGAAAATACAGTTCGGTTTTTGAGCTAAAAAATCAGAACTGTATTTAATGAAAGTACAGATCAGTTTTTGAGTAAAAAACTCAGATCTGTATTTAATGAAAATACAGATCATTTTTGCACAAAAAAAAAATTAGATCTAAAAAATACAAATCAGTTTTGAACTTAAAAAAAATCTGATCTGAAAAATACATATACGTTTTTGAGCTAAAAAATCAAATCTGAAAAATATAGATCAGTTTTAGGTTTAAAAAAATCAAATTTGAAAAGTACAGATCTGTTTTAGGTTTTAAAAAATCAAATCTGAAAATACAGATCAGTTTTTCTGTTTCAAAAAGAATTTTGTTAGCCATTGCAGATTTTGAAGTCAAAGAGAAAGAATTGAAATAAACAATCATCTAAAGCATCTAATCATGGCAATCATATATTAAGAACAAGTTATAATAAAAACATGCTAATCATATTCGTGCATCAACACAAAAACATGCTAATTAACAGAAAAAGAAAAGAAATAAAAATGGAATACCTCTTGCATGAGCGTGCCTTTCTAGTAAAAGAATATTTTAGAAATCAAAGTATATTCACTTCTTTGAGGTCTAACATGCTTTACTTACAAAAAAGAAGTTCTTAAAGCAAAAGCCTCCAAAACATCATTAATGTAAGGGGAATTGAAAAGTCAGAAGAGAAGAGCCAGAAAGATGTTGGGGGGGGGGGGGGGGGGTTAGAAAGTATGCTGAATTTTGAGAGGCACCCTCTATTTATAGAGGTCAGAATGCTTCGAAAAAATAGCCGAATGATCATATACGAATTGAGACACGTCCTTATCTCTAAAAAAATTGAAAATTGTAAGGTTTACCTCAATCCAAGAGTCCTCAGGCCGAGCCACGAATTTGTGCCAATTAGCACTTTTCATGTTTCTTGGATGAATTTGCATTTCTCCTTGATACCCTTTTATCCTTTCTAATGCACTTTCATTTTTCTTGACTTGACTGAACACACTTTTTTGATGAAATGTATCTTACTTTTTTTTCTTCTCCTTATCTTCCTCAATTTGATTAAATTTCTTCTTGATGAATCTTCATTTTTGCTCGTCCTTCTCAACTTGAATGATCTTTCATGGAATCTCATGTCTCTTGTGTCTTTTAATGAATCGGTATTCTCTCACAACTTGATAAAAATTATTGCATTCACTTCTCTCTCTTTTTCTTTTATTGAAGTCTTTTCTAGCTTGATGGCCTTCTCTTTTTTCTCACAGTTTGATGCTTTCACAAAATCTTATCTCTCCTTGATGGATTCTTTTCTTCTGTCCTAGCTTGATGGGGTGAACTATCGCTTTTCTTTTATGAACTCTCTTTTCTAAACTTGATGAACTTTTCATCTTTTCTTCTTTTGAACTTGTCCCATTGTCTTCATTGAGGACTTTACGAGGTGGTGCTAAAACCAAAAGGTCAACACTTCCTCATCTTGAGATTAAAGCATGCATACTAATAGGCCAAAAATGTATTGACCCCTTATGATAAATTAACCAATTAATTTAGCCAAGTGAATTAATTAAGTTAATTAACATGCAAAGTGCATGGTAGCACAATCGAATCACTAGTTAACTAAAGTGCAGCGGAAATTAAATTGACATGGTGATTTGTTTACAAATGGGGAAAACCTACACGGCAAAAACCCCACCGGGTGATTTTAAGGTCACCACTCCCGAGAATTCACTATTATCAAAACAAGCGGTTACAAGTAAAGGAATCTCAGTACCTTATACCAACCTACAGTTGAACCCTTACCCCAATACCCAATAGGACTTGCTCTGTAGTGACAATCTCTCATTTTCAATGCACGGCTCCCAGTACGTGACTAACCAATAGATGCGCAGATCCCGGTACGCGACTTGATCACCAACTTGAGAATATGTTGACTGCAAAGTTCTTTAGTTCATCACACGATGAAAATCACGAAGCTACATGGTTACAAAATCCTAAGGTGTACAAACACAGCGGCTTCTTCAAGAAAAAAATGAACTAGGGGAAATTTTGTCTTCGGTCACAATTTGCATGAGCACAACTTTCTTTCACACTTGCACAACTGTGCAACCTTTGACGGCAATTAAAATAATCCTTATATATGTTTAGGGTTGTGAGAAAAGAAGGCCTAAACACATACTCACAAATTGGATTGAAATCAACTCTGAAAAACTGAATTTCATAAACCTTGACAGATAGGGTATCTATCGAACTAGTTGTTGAGCCACAGGCTGAAACAGCTTTTAGACCTCGATAGATGCTAGCTATCAAGCTTTAAAATCCAGCACTTTCTCACTTGTTTCTTGGACAGACTTGCATGACTTTAACACTTGAACTTGAAATCTTGTTTCTTGTAGTATTAAACACATCCTAGATCTACCCAATTACAAGTAAAGTGCATTTTGTCAAAGGATTAGCCAATTACATAAAATATTGACATATGTTCCTAACATTAAATCACATATGTCTTAACAATCTCCCCCTTTAGCAATCCATGACAAAACCACAACAAACAAATGAACATATGAGAAAAGTCATAAATCACTCAACTTATATTCACTTGTTGAATACAATAAAATCTATCCTAACACAAACCCTTGAAAAACTTTGCAAGAAGAGAGTTTATGGCAAGTAGACTTTGACAACTGTATTTCTGAAACACTTTAAACAAAAGTCATCAAGGCATCTTAGTGTGAAACAGAAATATAAGATTGCTTACATCATATAAGAAACATGTGTATAAAGAAATAAAAGAAACAATACATGGAGAAGATAGGTGAATAACATATATCAATATATATATAAACCAAATATAAGTACAATGTATGTCAAGTGGTCACAAGACCAATATACAAATAAATAATGTATCTAAAATAGAAAGAAAAGGAAAGATACAAAAAATCCTCACTACATCCCTCATATAAACACTCCTCCTATCACAAAATCTCCTATACTAACCCTCTCCCTATGAGTATGACTACTCTCATCTCAAAACTACTTCCCCTTTTTGTCACGAGTGACAAAGGGCAAGTACATCAAGTAGACATCTCGTCATCACTGGGTGAGCTAGCACCATCATCCTCATCAGCATCTTCACTGCCAGAGCCATCGTCACTATCATCCTCGAATGCCAGTGGAGAAGGAGAAAGAGCAGTAGTGAAACCACCCATGGCAGCATGTCGTCGTGCGATATGACCGACACGAGTGTTCACCTGACACAACTCATCACTAAAAGTGTCAAGGGGAGCATCCATGCGCACAACCTATGCCATGATGGCCTCGAGCATCACTCCACCCGCAGAAGACGAAGGAGCGGAGGTGGATGGAGCGGTAGAAGCTGGAGGAGATGTCGTCTGTGTGTGGGGCCGCCACGGTCTGAGTTGTGCCACACTACGTCAAATGGTAGCAGTGTCTATGGCGCCCATCACAGAAAAATGAGGAGCGACAGGAAAGGGGACAGGAAAATGACGAGGTATCCGCATGATAGCTGAAGGAAAAATAAGCTTATCATGGGTCATCGTATCCCTATAGACATCTATGAGGGAAAGAATAAAGTGAGAAGGGAAGTCGATAGTGATATCCTCTAAGAGGGACAACAAAAATCAAGCACGAGGCTCTGTAATAGAGTTATAGCGAGACAAAGGATGAAGAACGAATGTCATCACCATGTTAAGGAACCTTGGACCTTTTGCAAAGCCCGAGCAAGGGGTGTTTTGACGGTCACCCCAAGAAGGTGCCACGCAAAAGTGAGACGAGAGTTTGTCTTTGGACACTATCCTTAGACACTCACAGCCAAGGTAGTCAGGATGCTCTACCCTAGGAATGAGTAGTACCTCAGAGACAATCTCCGGAGTAACTACAATGCATGTACCTCAAATGCGAGAGAAGAAATAAGGTACAAAGGTATCGATTCTGTGCATATTGGAGTAAAACACCTGTACGATCACCGAGGGACAAGTGATCGGGATGCCACAAAGTGACTCCCAACCTTTACTGTGATTGACAGTAGGTAAGTCAGTGTCGGAAAAGTTTGACAGAATGATGTGGTGTTCTAAATGAATGCCTCGTCTACAAAAGTTCTCTGAGAAGTCCTTTCGGGATCCATCATCACAGAACCGAACAGAAGAAGGTGTAGGCTCAGAGGAAGAAGATGCCCCAGAATGCAGAGGGTTCTGGGACAGAGTAGATTTGTGTTTAGGTGCCATAGAAGCAGACTAACGCAAGAGAGAGAGAGAGAGAGAGAGAGAGAGAGAGAGAGAGACAATCAAAAAAGCACCAACAACAATATATCAAAATATAAAGAATTGAAGGTATGTATGCATGAAAATGCATGAGCATGTGACATGAAAATTTAAATGCATCATGGGCTTAGCCCAATCCAAACCTACCAGCACACAACATAGCAACAAGGTAAACACACATCTAAAATGCATGAAACATTGTTATAATGAAAATGTGATGCAATGCATGAACATTTAGGATCATTTATACAAAACCCATCTCGAAAGGTTCACAAAAACTTCATCAATTTGAAAAACCCCAAAAAATTTTCAAAAACCCAAAACCTAAACCTAAATGCATGAAGAATGAGAAATAAAGAGATCATACCAAGTGATTTGAGACAAGAAAAGGCCGAAAATCATGTGGATTGAAGGTCTTGAGAGAGAAGAGTGTGTTTGGTAGGTGAAAAGGCTGAAATCAATTGAGAGAGATCGAGGAGAAGTGAAGAAAAATCGCACAGAAGCCTTATATAGAAACTTCATAAATCTCAACAGATTGAGAGGTGTCAAGATTTAAAACAAGGTGTTGAGATTTAAAACACGTGTTTTAGCTATCGAAAAGTTGTCTAGCATTTGTCGAGAGGTGTCCACAGCTAAAGGATCTCGATGGATCGAGGTAGCTATCGAGAAGCAATCGAGAGGGCAGAAACTTCCTCGATAGATTGAAGTAGCTAACAAGAAGCCGTCAAGAATGCAATAAAGAGAAGCTGAAGAGCTCGATAGATAGCCTAGCTGTCGAGGTTGATTAAAAACCAATTTTTCAAGAATAGAAAAACACAGATATTAATGCAATCAAGCAAGCTATACAACCAAAGATCCAAACAACATTTTAAGCTCTCAAAAACATCTCTCAATAGGAAAAATGTTAAACACATAGATCCAAGACACACACACACATACTAAACACGTCTAACCAATTTTATATTTCAAAAACAAGTTAAAACAGTTTTAGTGAGCATACATTTACACAAGTATTCCTTGTGATGGCCAAATCACATTGTACCTGCACATGTATCAAAAGTAGTAAAGAATTTTGTGTGTTGTGTGTGAAAAATATCGCAAGATTGCATAAGTGTCTACATGTTATGACGATTTGAAATATGAGAAAATTACTTTAACTCACACATAATCATAACTATTTGATGGGGATTAGCACCTTCAAGGTACATCCTATAACTCCCACATCTCCTAGAATACATGCTTGCAATCATATGTAAAGCATTTTGATTCTTTTTGCTTTTATTTTTCTTTGCATATTTTTTCTTTCAAGCAAATCGTGCATAGACATAGAAGAGATAGAAAAGAAATACCCAATAATGTTAAGCATTTGACATTCCATTTTTGCTATGCCGAAGCACACAAATGTCATTTCATGATTAGCGGGCAACAGTGGTGAGATGGTTATTTATGCATTTCTCTTAGGATTTTCTAGTCTTTCCCATCAAAAAGACTGATACGAGCATTAAGTACAAGAGATTACTTAATCTTACTCATCACAAACACGAGCCACAAAGCTCACTCGCTTAGTTGTGCATAGAGATGCCCATCTAAGCTACAAAAGATACAAAGTTTAGAAAATTTTATTTCAATAACCATCCAAGGTACACAAGTACCAATGTACACAAATACACACTGTTTTTGTATTTTTCTGATTTTTCATTTTTTTTATATGAAAAAAAAATAAAGAAAAACTGAAAAATAAACAAACAAAAACATGTTAAACAAAGCAATGCATAAAACTAGACTGACTCAAAACACAAAAGCAAAACTCACAAATAATGCAAAAACAAAAACAAGAAAGGGAGAGAGAGAAAAAAGTGACAGAATCACTTAGAGCCCTTTTTCCTTCTACATCTTGGAAGAACCTTTTCGTTTAGCAAACCCTTGATCCGACAATGAGGGGGAAGAATTAAAATTGTTCAAGTTCGAAACGAACATAAGGGCTTTGAAAAGATCTCCAAGAGGAGCAAAGGAGGATGGAAACTGATTCTAGTTCCCGACACGATCGTGTTGTTGCTCTGTTGAGTGGCTAACTAGTTATAGCAATTAGGTCGAGTATGTCCAGCTGCACCACAATGATGATAGAAATGCTTCTTTTTTTGTTTGGGCCTTTGGGTGTTTCCTTTCTTAGCCCTAGAGTTCTTAATCTCTTTCTTATCAAGCTTAGGGGGTGCTCCTAAGCTAGATTTACCCTTATCTACATTCTCACTAGCTAATTCGTTCTTAACATCATTGTTCTCAATTTCAACATTATTAGCAGGAGGAACAAAAACAGTAGTACTAGCAGAAGAAATACTAGGAGAAGAAAAATCATATCCTAAACCGGTTCGATTGGATGTAGATTTCTGAAGACTGAGCATCTCATCGAGCTTTGCACTTGAAGTCCTTTCCAACTGGGCTCTAACTTGGAATAGTTCTGCCTCAAGCTTCTTGGTCTTCTCAGCCAAGAAATTATTTTCAAATCTCAGTGGTCTAATGGTCTGATTTGCTTCATCAAACTTTGTGGAAATTTCTTCTCGTTCAAGCTCCACTTCACTAAACTTCTTGGTGGCCAACCTATAAAACTTCTCATGCTTTTCTGAGACCTTGTATAACTTTGCATAGGCTATGTGGATGTCATCCTGCTAATCCATCTTTACAAACTTAGACTCCACCAATTCCTTTTCTTCATCCACATCTTCAACAATCCCTTCAGTAGGATTTATAGTGGCAGTGAAGGCATTTAGAATTCAATCATCCTCGTTATCAGAATCTTCCTCAGGCTCAGTGTCGCTCAACGTAGCAACAAGTGCCTTACTCTTCCCAATAGTCTTGAGATACGTAGAGCACTCTTGTTTCATGTGACCAAAGCCCTGACACCCAAAGCACTTTGGTCCTGAGGGAACAGTGTACTGACCGCCATCCCTAGCATCCTTCTTCCTTTGTCTTAGTTCTTGAACTGTGAAGAACTGGATTGCTTTCGATCCTTGTCAAATCCTTTCGCGTTGGCATTCTTCATAAACTTCTTGAACAGCCTAGTGATATAGGATTTCATCCTAGAATCTTCATCGTCTGTAGACTCATCAGTGTCACTGCTCTTGGCCTTCAATGCCATGCTTTTGCTCTTGCTTGATTTTCCGATCCTTGTCAAACACAACTCATAGGTCTGCAAATTGCCAACCAACTCTGTCAAAGGAATTTTATCAATATTCTTTGATTCCTCAATTGCGATGATCTTGGCATGAAATCTCTCTGGTAGAGATCTGAGCACCTTTCTCACAATCTTGGGTTCGGGAATGGTTTCCCCAAGATTAAAGGCTGAGTTCACTATGTCCTTGAGCTTTGCATAGAACTCATCGAATGACTCATCCTCCTCCATCTTGATTTCTTCAAAGCTCGAAGTAAGCCTCAAAAGCTTTGAATCCTTGACAACCTTGGTTCCTTCATAGGTTGTCTGGGGAATGGTCTATGCTTCCTTAGTACTTTTAGTAGAGGATATCTTCTTGAATTCCTCATTAGTGACTGCATTGAATAGAGCATTCAATGCTCTACTGTTTAAGTTTGCTGCCTTGATCTTAGCATCATCCCAGTTAGCTAGCGCTTCCATAGGTTTGGTCCAGCCTATCTCCACAGCTTGCCACACTTTCTCATCTAAAGACTGCAAGAAAGCTCTCATGCATACTTTCCAGTATGCATAGTTAGTGTCATAAATAAAGGAGGTATAATAAGAGATTGTCCTTTATCCATGACAAACAGGGGTCAATGGATCACACAGCAAAGAATTAAACCTAATCAGAGTGTGCCTGCTTTGATACCACTTGATAGGCCAAGAATGAATTGACCCCTTGTGATAAATTAACCAATTAATTTAGCCAAGTGAATTAATTAAGTTATTTAACATGCAAAACGCGTGGTAGCACAAACAAATCACCAATTAACTAAAGTGTAGTGGAAATTAAATTGACACGGTGATTTGTTTACGAATGGGGAAAACCTACATGGCAAAAACCCCACCGAGTGATTTTGAGGTCACCACTCCCGAGAATCCACTATTATCAAAACAAGCGGTTACAAGTAAAGGAATCCTAGTACCTTATACCAACTTACAGTTGAACCCTTACCCTAATACCCAATTGGACTTGTTTTATAGTGACAATCTCTCCTTTTTAATGAACGGCTCCCAATACATGACTAACCAATAGATGCACAAATCCTAGTACGCGACTTGATCACCAACTTGAAAAGATGTTGGCTGCGAAGTTCTTCAATTCAACACATGATGAAGATCATGAAGCTCCTTGGTCACAAAACCCTAAGGTGTATAAATACAGCAGCTTCTTCAAGAAAAAGATGAACTAGGGCAAATTCTAACTCTGGTCACAATTTGCATGAACACAACTTTTCTTCACACTTGCGCAACTGTGCAACCTTTGACGGCCCTTAAAATAATCCTTATATATGTTTAGGGTTGTGAGAAAAGAAGGCCTAAACACATACTCATAGATTGGATTGAAATTAGCTCTGAAAAACTAAATTTCATAAATCTCGACTGATAGGGTATCTATCAAGCTAGCTGTCGAGCCACGGGCTGAAACAACTTTTAGACCTCGATAGATGCTAACTATCGAGCTTTAAAATCCAGCACTTTCTCACTTGTTTCTTGGACAGACTAGCATGGGTTTAACACTTGAACTTGAAACCTTGTTCCTCGAAGTATTAAACACATCCTAGATCTATCCAATTACGAGTAAAGTGCATTTTGTCAAAGGATTAGCCAATTACATAAAATATTGACATATGTTCCTAACATCAAATCACATATGTCCTAACACATACTTAATTTTCCCACCCAAGGTTTAAGTTTTTATTGGGTTCATTGAAAAACAGGCTAACTATTTAGAGGCTCAAGTTGGCTAGCAATGGATAATTATTGTAATAGGTGTTAAGGAATAATGTGGGTTACCAAAGGCGGTCTCCTATCCCTAGTGATGCTTTCTTGTAAGCACAGTGACTTAAACTCTTTTAACAAATTATTCTTGGAATAAGAGTTAAAATGCTCTAATGATGTGAAAAATTCTGTAGAGATTGAGGTTGAGTGTACGTGGCTTGAGAAATTTGGATGAATGGATGAATTTCTTTGATTGCCTTTTAGGACCTTTTCTTCTCATATTCTAAATGTTTAGCAAAAGTCCTTACATGGATTGAATGAAGTTAAATCCCTCTTTGGAACAAATTGATTGGTAGCGCAATTAATCATCATGATTTGGGAAAAAGTTTTATCAAATGAATCTTCTTGTATTGTCTTAAAAAGAAGGCTTTTGAAGAATTTTTTGGAGTCTTTGAAAGGGAGGCTTTGGAAAAATCTTGGAGTCTTTCAAAGAACAAAAATTTTTTTAGAAAAAGGTTACTAATTTTTTTTTTTTTTTTTTGAAAATGAATTGAAATGACTTGAAGGCCCAATGCCACTAGTCCAAAAGATTTTTTTTTTTCTTTTTTTGGATTTTTTGGATTTTTTTTATAAACAAAATGCATGAAACATGGCAACAACAAAAATACAATAAACCTCAACAAATATTCTCATTAGAAACATGTAGTAAACAACAAATTTTAAGATAAAACAATGATCCTGATAACCCAAATATGGCTTTACTGCTTATGGAATGAGGCAAAGTCGGGCTGCTTGTTTCTTCTTGGTCCATTGTGGATGTTTGAGTTGAAATTTTGAAAATTGGACCTTGGTAGGCCTAAACCTTGAGGAAGATGACTTGATCTTGATTGGAATTGGGCTTGAATCCTCATTGAGCTTGATGGACTTTGGGCTTAGCAAGCTTAGGCTCAAACTGCATATACACATGACATACCTTTCTTTCTAGGAAAACAAAATTAGGTTTATAAAGGACACAACATTCAAACAATTATGATGGGCCCAAGTATTGAACTTGGGCTCACCATGGCTCAAACCATGGTCAAACAAACACAATATGCAATGCAATTTAACATGGACTGGCCTAAGGACAGGTTCTAAGTTATTACATTATAGGGTGGGTTTGTTGTTTTATTGTTTCCCATAGTTAGGACGTTACACCTCCCAACTTGTAATGTAATGAACATTACGTTGGTCCAAATGACATGGTCTATCCTTTATAGTCAACAAGAAATGATCCAGTGACTTTGGGCTATGAGTTGGTGAGTTCACCACTGGGTACCCGAATCTAATGAAAACTGGTGATCCATTGCTACTACCACCATATGTTAAGATGGGTGCATACATATTTGTTGTTTCGATGGCACACACAATAACAGTTAGGGAAAGCTTTTAACAATCAACATGGCAACATAAACAACAACAAAATATCATACAAACATCTCAAGACATAGACAATCAAACAAACGACAATATCATGCAAAAGACAAGGGTATATAGTTGGTCACTTAAAGTCTAACACGAAGCTTAGCCCTCGACATCCCCAATGGAGTCGCCACTATAAGAGACCGCCAGGATGCTCTAAAAAAAAAAAAAAAAAGATTCGGGTGCTTGTAAGGGCACCTTTCTTTTGGGTAGTGGTGTGGAGTCGCCACTTATTTTTTTATACCCAAAAAAAGAAAAAAGAAAAATAAATTACATGATCAAAATACTTCATTGTCATTGATTGAATAAAGAAAAGTACAACCTGGTAACTTAACCATACAAGGCTTTAGGTCCTAGTTACAATCTATGCAAAAGAATACAAAGCTTTAGTCCTAGTTACAATCTACCAAAATTAAAAAGACAAAACACTAGTCTACCTATCCAAAAATCCTAAGCTCAGAGGCTAGGTTACGGAATGGGGAGGTGTTAGGCACCCATTCTGCCCAGATAGAGTCTGGTCTTCTAGACTCTAATGACCAATATACCCTTTTTTGCATGATGTTAAATGATATGTTGAACACACACGATACACACTTGACAAAAATTAACTTAAATAAATTTTCCTTATGGATGTGTCTTCTTTTTCAAGAAAATTTAGATCTGTTTTGTGAATAAAAAAAATTGGATTTGTATAAAAAAATCAGATCTGTTTTTAATGTTAAAGAAAGAATAAGATTTTTGTTAAAAAGCATCAGATCTGTTTTGTGTAAAGTTAAAAAGGTGATTGTATCAAGAAAAATCAAATCTGTTTTTTATGTAAAAGGAAAAAAAAAAGACTTTTTGAAAAAGGATCCACATTCATAAGATAAATTTATTATACATGCATCACATAAAAATAAATAAAAATAAATAAAAAAGAATAAAGAATAAAGACAAGACAAGACTTCAACCTAACTTTCAATTCCTTCTTTTAAATTTCAAACTCTGCAATTTTGTAACAAAGAAAACTTTTTTCTAAAAAAAATCAGATATTTATTTAATGAAAATACAGATCGATTTTTAAGCTTAAAAATTAGATCTGTATTTAATGAAAATACATATCAATTTTTGAGTTAAAAAAAAATCAGATCTGTATTTAATGAAAATACAGATTAGTTTTGCACTAAAAAAATCAGATCTAAAAAATACAAATCAGTTTTTGAACTAAAAAAATCAGATCTAAAAAATGCAGATCAGTTATTGAGTTAAAAAATCAGATCTAAAAAATACAGATCAGTTTTAGGTTTTAAAAAAAAAATAAGATCTGAAAAGTACAGATCAATTTTAGGTTTTAAAAAAATCAGATTTGAAAATACAGATCAGTTTTTGTGTTTAAAAAAAAATTTGTTAGTCATTGAAGATTTTGAAGTCAAAGAGAAAGAATTAAAATAAACAATCATCAAAAGCATCTAGTTATGGCAATCATATATTAAGAACAAGATATAATAAAACATGCTAATCATATTCATGCATCAACACAAAAACATGCTAATTAATGGAAAAAGAAAAAATAAATAAAAACAGAATACCTCTTGCATGAGTGTGCTCTTCTAGTAAAAGAATATTTTAGAAATAAAGAACTTTATTCACTTCTTTGAGGTCTAAAATACTTTACTTGCAAAAAAGAAGTTCCTAAACCAAAAGCCTCCAAAATGTCTTTAATGTAAAGGGAATTTAGAAGTCAACAGAGAAGAGATAGAAAGAGGAGGGCTCAGAAAGTGTGCTGAATTTTGAGAGGCACCCTCTATTTATAAAGGTTGGAATGCTTCAAAAAATTAGCTGAATGATCAGATACGAATTGGGACGGGTCCTTATCTCTAAAAAATCAAAAAAGGTAAGGTTTATCTCAATCCTGGAGTCCTAGGGCTGAACCACGAATTTGTGCAAATTGGCACTCCAAGAGTGTTGAATGGCTCTCTTGGGTGTTGAGTGCACGTTTGAATTTTGGTCCAATTTGGACTCCTTTTTTGAGGTTTTTTTAGTAGGGAATTGTACTTAGACGCATTTTTTAATTCGTATTCTAAAAATTAATCCCCCTTTCTAGATATTCAGGTATTTAAAGTGATAATTATCTTGTAAATAAATATTCCAAAAGGTCTTAATTGTCCACAACTTCTTTATTATTTGATTATCCATTTTATTCCCATGCAAGTTGGCCTATTTTTGACACTAACCAACAACCAATCACAAAATTATTTAATTAATTTTAATTTTTTAGCCAATCAGAATTAATTTAAATTAATCATGCGTGGTTAGTTCCACCTAAACAAAATGCATGCAGACCATGCAAACTTGATCATGTGATATCTTTCATTCGGCACTCCAAGAGTGTCGAATGGCTCTCTTGGGTGCCAAGCGCACATTTGAATTTTGGTCCAATTTGGACTCCTTTTTTAAGGTTTTTTTAGCCAGGAATTGTGCTTAGACGCATTAATAATCCGTATTCTAAAAATTAATCCTTCTTTCTAGATATTCAGGTCTTTAAAGTGATAATTATCTTGTAAATAAATATTCCAAAAGGTCTTGATTATCCACAACTTCTTTGTTATATGATTATCCACTTTATTCCCATGCAAGCAGGCCTATTTTTTACACTAACCAACAACCAATCACAAAATTATTTAATTAATTTTAATTTTTTAGCCAATCAGAATTAATTTAAATTAATCATGCGCGGTTGATTCCACCCAAATGAAATGCATGCAAACCGTGCAAACTAGATCATGTGATATCTTTCAATCCAACGGTCCGATTTGGAAATCGAACACACCGTCGTGACCGTTAGAACCTCAAGATCATTTTTATGATATGACATGAGTGAATTAATGCATGTAATGTAACTCTAAACGTCAGGTATATGAATGGTCACTTTAGCCATATTCCTTGATTAAATTATGGGTGCAAAATCGAGTGTCTACAATCTCGAAATACCAATCTACAGTTGAACCTTGGCTCCAGTACCTAATTGGACTTGATCTTGTAGTAGCCTTATTTCCCTTGATGCACAAATCTCCAATCTATGACTAACCCTTTACATAGATCCTAGTACGTGACTAACTCCAGTAACTTTAAACGATGTTGTTGGCTGCAAAGTTCTTCACTTCATGAACAATGAAGATTAGGAAGCACTTGGTTACAAACCCTATAACGTACAAACACAGTAGCTTCTCAAAGAGAAAATAAATCTCTAGATCTTTGTATCCGTATGAGACGGCTCTTAAAATAAGCCTTATATATGTCTAGGGTTGTGAGAAAAGAAACCCTAAATAAATACTTAAGCCTGGGCCAAATTTCAGATCTAGAAATCTAGCTGCTATCGAGTTATATATCGAGCTTCACATTAAGTCTCGATGGCAAGCATCTGTCGAGCTATCTGTTGAGACTTAATGAACAACTTTTCTTTACTTATTTCTTGGACCAATCTTCATGTCTTTTAATACGAACACTTGATATGCTTGAACAGCATATTTCTTGATGTTTTAAACCCATCTTTTAGATCTACTCAATTACAAATAAAGTGCATTTTGTCAAAGAATTAGCCAATTACATAAAATATGACCCTAACAGATGTGTCAAATTGCCCACTTTCGATGCACAAAGAAGAAAGTTATGTAGTTTTTTTCGCAAAAGATTGGAGGACCCTATTCATTGAATACCTAACCCAAAAGACCCTGCCAGCTAATAGGAAGGTGGCTTATCAATTAAAGAAGTTGGCCTCGAGATACTTTTTGCAAAATGAGATTTTGTTCAAAAGAGGATACAGTGGAGATCCCCTGAGGTACCTAGGGCCTAGGGAGTCCAGAGATGCAGCAAAGGAAGTCCATTTGGGTGAATGTGGAAGTCACCCAGGGAAAAAGAGGCTCCACAAGCAACTATTAGCACTAAGGTGCTACTGGCCTATGATGAAAAATGATCTTGAGGAGCTGGTCAAGACCTGCCACAAATGTCAAGTGCTAGGAGATTCCATACACACTTATCCGAATAGGATATGACCACTCCATGGCCCTTCCACACTTGGGGGCTAGATCTTATAGGACCTATTAACCCCCCTTCCAATGGCCACATATGGATCGTAGCAGCTATTGAGCATTTCACAAAATAGGTGGAAGCCATTCCTTTAAAGAAGGCCACTAGAGCAGCGGTCTCCAATTTCATCTGTGAACACATCATCACCCAGTTCAGAATCCCTAGGAGGTTGATCAGTGACAGCGAGACCCCGTTCGTAAACAAGGACATGAATAGTCTACTAGAGAAGTATCGCATTAAGCATAGGAGATCTACTCCATACTACCCTTAAGGGAATGGCTAGGCTGAGGCAACCAATAGAGTTATATTGAAGATCCTGAAGACGATGAAGCATGAGTACGGCGGAAAGTGGAGCTCCCACCTAACATATGTGCTCTGGGCATGCAAGAGCTCCTTGAAAACAGCTACAGGATTTTTACCATTCTCCCTCATCTATGGGACAGAAGCTGTTGCCCCAGTAGAGTTAGCAATTCCCACACCTAGAGTAGTGATGGAGGAGATCATGGGAGATTCAGATAACACGCATGCCAAGGAAAGGTGGTGGACCCAGAAGACTTAGAGGAGAGAGGGAGTTGGCAAGAAGGCAAAGCCAAAGGTATCAACAAAAGATGACTAAGGCATATGAGCAGGCTGTTCATTCAAGGATCTTTACACAAGGGCAATTGGTGTTAAGGGCCGCAAAACATGTAAGGAGAAACATTCCAGGACCTTCAAAGTTTACCCCAAAGTGGGAAGGTCCTTATGTTGTCAAGGAAGCCCATAACAGTGAATACTACTATTTGGCAAGTGTGGATAGGCCCCCTCTAGTAGATCCCATAAATGGAAAATGGTTGAAGCAATACTACACTTGAAGTTCGAAGTACCCTTCCACCTTTTTTTTTGGTCATCCTTTTATTTTTAAGTACTTTTATTCAGTACCCATTGTCATCTTTTACTTTTTTTAGTGCTCCTTGTCATCTTTTATTTTGTTAAGTATTTTTAGTCAATACCTCTTTTGTTTGATGACGTGTGAAAAGGCCACTCCATGTTTAAAGTGGGCCCATCCCCTAGTAAAAATAGGTCTTTAAGCTTTTTTGGCCATTATGATGAATTATAATGAACTTTCTCCTTTGAAAATTAAATTTGGGCAAACTATGATTATGTTTAAAATTACCATTCAAGAAACACATGCATTGCATATGCACACACTATTCAACACGGCTTAAAATTTGGCCAAGAGTTCATTTTAGTACCTGGCTCAACACTTGACTCAAGGTAGAATGCTCCAAGTACATGACCCAGGACTTGCTTCCCAAATGCATGGCCCAAGACTTAGGCCAAGAATAAATTTCCTAAGTACCTGGCTCAAGACTTGCTCTAGAATAAGCCCTCTAAGTACATGGCCCAAGACTTAGACCAAGAATGAATTTCCTAAGTACTTGGCCCAGGACTTGTGTAGAAGCAAACTTTTCAAGTACCTGGCCTAGGATCTACTCCAAAGTATATTTTTCCAGATCCATGGTCCAGGACTTGCCCCAAAAGTCATAGAGAGAGAGAGAGAGAGAGAGAGAGAGAGTACATAGCTCGAGATTTAGACTAGGGCAGGCACGCTAAACACATACTAAAAAAAAAAAAGAAGAAGTAAGGAATACCAAACATAATTAAAAGGTTAAGTCAATACAAGATTAGAAGTTTATGTAAACTGCAAAAAAATAGAGAACATGACATGGCAAATAATTATAAGAAGTGTTCAGTTACAAGACCAAATTGGCCAAAATAGCTAAAGCAGGAGGCCGACGAACAGAGAATCTTCTTGAGGAACCATAGAAGAAGAAGAGGAGGCTATGGTTGAGAGTGCTTGCTTCCTCTAGGCTTCCAAGTCCTGCAACACTCCTTGGGCACAAGCCAAGGCTTCCCTAGCAACGGCAATCTCAGCATCAAGATCCTTGGTGGCCTTCCTTTGAAAGAATGCATGGCCCAGTGATCGAAGATATCCCAATAAGAAAGATAGATTAAACTTCGCTTCTACAAGATCCTACACCACCCCTCTCATTTCCAAAAACTTCTCCGCAAACAAAGAATCAAGTGAAGTGCTCTTTAGGGAAATTAGTACAGCACAAAGGAGCTCCAGCAGGATATTCCTTAAGAACACACCTCCTCTAAACCCAGCAGTGAAGTCCCCATGAACCTTAAGTAACTACTCCAAGAGTGGAGACCTTCAGTAGGCACAGAGAAGTGAAGAAATCTAGAATAGGATGCTCCAAAGTGGAAAAAATGGCCCACAGGGAAACTGTTGAACTCTAGCAAATAGAAGCGGGATAAAAAGGCAGGGAGCCCAACACTAGGATCTACAATAACAGCCCCTAAGGGATCCCCTATCACTATATCTCTCTCCTCAAGAAGTGAAAGGCTTGCAGCTCCAGGAACACTCTAAGGGATCTCAACCTGGACCTCAGCAACTTGTACAGATGATGAAGATCCCCTAACTTCTTTAACAATTATGGACTCAAGTTCCTTGGTTCTCATCTCGATATTTGAAAAATTGATAAACCATTAGTAGAAGGAAGCATACGAAACAAGGAAGGGAGAGAGAAAGAGAAAGAACCAAGTACCAACTTCATCTTATGCATGCAGAGAAGCCTCCTCTCAAATTGAAAGAGTTGCCCCTTTCACCTCAAGAAATCCACTCACTTGTCCTCCTGACTCCTTAACAGGATATGTAAAAAACCATTAAGTATAATGAAAAGAAGGGAGGGGATCCTTGTGTAGCAACTAAAAGAAGAAAAATGACAAGGGTAGTTTTCCACATCAGAACCAAGAGGAGGAAGAAAAAGAAAGGACACAAGAGATAAGCATACCTTGTAGGACTTTGGTTTCCAAGGTTAGGTCAATAATCTCACTCTCAGGAATAACTTAAAGGCTGGCTCGACCTATAAAAATGGGGGAAGGATCTCTGGAAACAACAAGCATAGTTTACTAGGCCTTTGAGAACCCAGAATGCTGATTCTCTAAACTATACGATCTTTCTCCATGCTTATTATGCAATGGAGTTTTGTTTTTTCCCTTACCTCTATAGGTCCTACATAAGAATACACTATACAATACACATATCTTCAAATAGTTGTTAGTTTCTTAGATTATAATATACATTTTAATACATATATATATATATATATATATATATATATATGTAAATGAATTTCATAAGAATGATTCAGCCACGAGGATTCTGGCCCCAATTCTCACAGACTTAGTGCTTTTGCGCAAGACTTGTGGGATTTGGAACTCAAGTCCAAGTGGCTTTGCTTGGGGCATTGCCTTCCAAGATAGTTAGGTGAGAAGGATTTTTGTGGGAGAGAGTGATATCTGATGTGTGCATGTTTTGGCATATGATTCTTTGGAGGCTAAGTGATATTTTGAATGATCTCAAGGATATGGGACAAATTCCTTCACCATGGCTCTCTTATTTTGTTTCTTTCTTTCTCTTCCTTGCTGGGCTATTAAACCTCTAAGAATATATCTTTTGAACCTCTGAACGATCCCTCTAAATCCCCATTTTTCTCCCCCCTCTACTGCTATGCCTTAGTGTTCCTTTTATAGTGGACATGGTCTGGTACCCCGGGCAAGGACATCCCAGGTCTGCTGGGTAAAACCATGTCCTCTAGAACCTGAAAATGTGCATTGGGCAAAGGTTTAGCTTATTTAGGCAATTATAACTCAAAAGGGGCATTTGGCTTTAGCTATAAATGAAAGATTCCTTCTTGGAAAGTCAAAACAGTGGGTGGGTTGCTCAATGTACTTGATGACAGCTTTAGTTGAAAATGACAATTGAGAGGAAATTGTGGGGAGGTGTCATGAACATGGGGGAACTGAGTTTTCCATTGGTTCATGCATTCCAAGCAAATATATGAACCAAGGGAAACCTTCGGGATCCTCCTTTCACCAGAAATCACTCCCCTACCGTCCAAACCATTTCTCCCTTATTATCCACTTGGAATCCCACGGGCTTGGACCATGAGTTACAAAGATAATACCTGGTTTTTGCTGGATTTTTAATGACTTTTTTGCTGGAAATCTGAACATACATAAGGCCTTGATGTTGATTCTTCTTGCTGCATGTCCTCTAGTTTGACCAAGATCCTTGCTACATGTCCTTTGGCCTGATCAGGATCCTTCCTCTTGCCTGACTGAGATCCTCTTCTTTTTTCTTTATTATTATTATTATTCCTTTCTTTTTCCTTCTTTTTGGTACTTTAGGCCTTCATGGTTCTTCTTAGCTTCATAAATTAAGCCTTCTTTTTGTTAAGACCCATGGTCTTTCTTTACTTTTCATGGAATGGGCTTTCTTGTGAAATTTTGGTCCTCAACAGTCACCATAGGGTTAGAAATTTGTTCAACCTTAGGAACCGTGGTCATCGTTGGATAGGGAGTCTGCTCAGGCTCAGAATCTTTAATTGCTGCAAGATTAGGGACCTATGCACCTTCAAGATCCTGGATTGTTGAAAGATCAGGAACCTATTTAGGCTTAGGATCCTTGGCCACACTGGGGTTAGGAATTTCCCCGAGCTCCCCAAATATTTCTTTGTGTGGGTCCTTTTTTGGACAAAACCCAGGCCCAAGTAGAAACAAGGATCCCGAGCCCTTTACTTGTTGTTTGGTGGACTGAGCTTGGTTCACCGCAGTTAGATGGGGGTTGATTACAAACCAAGTTGTATGCAAGTCACATAAATCTCCTTAAGGCAAAAATGCGATTCCTCCTGAGTAATAAAATATCATTATAAGTGTTTTAGCGTCATAAAATGACCTTTTACTCTTACGAAATAAGCAAAATAAGTACTCATAATATTCATAATGAGAAGTAGATTGAAATAAAGTATTTAAGACTTATCTTTTATTGTGTAAACATTTAAAAGAGTTCCTTCACTTGGTACCTCGGGCGTACTGTCGTGGTACCCCAGACGTACTATCATGGTACCTCAAACATACTAGGCCTGAAAGAACCCAGAATGCTAATTCTCTGAACTATATGATCTTTCTCCATGCTTATTATGTAATGGAGTTTTGACATTTCCCTTACCTCTATAGGTCCTACATAAGAACACACTATATAATACACATATCTTCAAATAATTGTTAGTTTCTTAGATTAGGATATACATTTTAATACATATACATATATGTAAATGAATTTCATGAGAATGATTCAGCCACGAGAATCCTGGCCCAATTCTCACAGACTTAGTGCTTTTACACAAGACTTGTGAGATTTGGAACTTAAGTCCAAGTGGCTTTGCTTGGGCATTGCCTTCCAAGATAGTTAGGTGAGAAGGATTTTTGTGGGAGAGAGTGATATCTGATGTGTGCATATTTTGGAATATATTTCTTTGGAGGCTAAGTGATATTTTGAATGATCTCAAGGATATGGGACAAATTCCTTCACCTTGGCTCTCTTATTTTATTTATTTCTTTCTTTCTCTTCCTTGCTGGCTATTAAACCTCTAAGAATATATCTTTTGAACCTCTGAAATATCCCTCTAAATCCCCATTTTTCTCCCCCCCCCCCTGTTGCTATGTCTTAGTGTTCCTTTTATAGTGGAAATGGTCTGGTACCCCGAGCGAGGATGTCCTTGGTCTGTTCGGTAAAACCATGTCCTCTGGAACCTGAAAAGGTACATTGGGCAGATGTTTAGCTTATTTAGGCAATTATAACTCAAAAGGGGCATTTGGCTTTAGCTATAAATGAAATATTCCTTCTTGGAAAGTCAAAGGAATGGTTGGGCTGCTCAGTGTACTGGATGACAGCTTTAGTTGAAAATGACAATTGAGAGGAAATTATGGGGAGGTGTCATGCACATGGGGGAACTGAGTTTTCAATTGGTTCATGCATTCCAAGCAAATATATGAACCAAGGGAAACCCTTGGGATCCTCTTTTCACCAAAAATCACTTCCCTACCGACCAAACCATTTCTCCCTTACTATCCACTCGGGATCCCATGGGCTTGGACCATGGGTTACAAAGATAATACCTGGCTTTGCTAGATTTTATAATGGCTTTTGTTGGAAATATGAACATACATCTTGCTGCATATCCTCTGGTCTGACCAAAATCCTTTTTCATACTGCATTTCCTCTAGCCTGACCGAGATCCTTCCTCTGGCCTGACTGAGATCCTCTTCTTTTTTTCCCTATTATTATTATTAGTCCTTTCTTTTTCCTTCTTTTTGGGACTTTGGGCTTTCATGGTCCTTCTTAACTTCATGAGTTGGGCCTTCTTTTGTTAAGGCCCATGGTCTTTCCTTACTTTTCATGGAATGGGCTTTCTTGTGAAATTTTGGTCCTTAACACTCTTCACCCACAGCTTGCCCACTCATGTTAGGATAGCTGGAGGCTGGTCCATTACTACTTCCCCAGGCACTATGTCACCCACAAAAAGAGGAGAAACCTCCACCTAAAAAAAAGGGAAAGCAGGGGAGGCAAAGCAATTCAGTAAGAAGATCAAGATAAGTAAAAGGGAGATAAGAGAAGATTATACCACTTCATCATTCGAGGAAGGACTTTTCACCCTCTTAGGATTAACTTTATGTTTGGACTGCAAAGGGATCACACATCTTTAAGTTAAAGAGAGAGAGAGAGAGAGAGAGAGAGAGAGAGAGAGAGAGAGAGAGAGAGAGAGAGAGAGAGAGAGGAGAAGACAAAATAGCTAAAGGGAAAAACAAGAGAAAATGGGAACGAGGTCTTGCCATTCGCTTTCTCTACAGGATCTACATCAATCTTCCACTTACTACGGGTTCACCTTGAGGTCCTTCAAGTGAACAAGGGAACACAGTGAGGGATCCCGAAGAACCTTGGGTTGGTGAAGAGACAACTACAGAAGAGATCTCCTTTGGGGAATTGACAAAGTTTTGAGATTTAGAAATCTCTACCTTGGTCTTGACTCTGATTTTTGGGATAGGAGGATGACTGACCTCCTTACTTAAGGATCTCCCTCCAGCAGCAGTAGAAGCCACCTCCCTGGACTCCTCAGAGGTAGGAAGTTGCTTGGAAGCTGCAAAAGTCTTTCTCTTCTTGGTACCTTGGCCAACCTCAAGATCCTCTACATCTTTTTTAGTCTCTGACTTCTCCTTAGTACCCTTCTTGCCTTTCGTTTCCTTCTCCTTGCCAAGAGGAGTTGCAAAACCAATCTCCTCAACTACTCCTTTTCTGGTGGGGAAATTTAGGGAAGAGCCAATGACTAATTCGCAGCCGGGCCAAGAAGGAGAAAAATCATTAGCTTAGGACACCCAACCACCCTTGGACTGATGCCACTCCACAAATCCAACTCTGCTACTTATAGTAGTAGACATAATGCAGGCGTTTGTTGAGTGAAGGAACTAAAGAAAGATCAGCGTTAGGGACATCGCTCACTTTCCCAAAGCCAACATAACCTAGGAACGACTTCTATATCCTCCTTCAATAATTGTAGAAATCACTGGATCTGAAAGCTCCCCTCTAGGAGTTTGGCATAGTGACTTGGGGGCTTTTTCAAGCCCAGTAGGAATAAGCCTGAAGCCTCAAGAAGGGATCCAAAGAAGGAAGGGAGGGAACGACCTTTTCGAACATTAAAGGGACAACCTGATTAAAGCAAAATTACCTAAGCACCCGGTACACAGGATTGTGGGTGTACCGGGGAACCCTAGAGGAAGGAAACGGGTTTCACAAGGGACTTATGCAGGCAAGGTACACCATGCTGTTGAAGCCTAAAGGAGGGATCCAAAGAAGGAAGGGAGGGGACAACCTCCTTGAACACTAGAGGAACATCCTGATCAAAGCCAAATTGCTTAAGCACCCGGTACACAAGATAGTGGGTGTATCGAGGACCCCTAAAGGAAGGAACGGGGATCCACAAGGGACTTATGCAGGCAAGGTACACCATGCTATTCTCATCTCCCAGCCATAAGTCAAATATGTGGCTAGGAGAATTCAAAAGGGACAACAAAGAAGAATCATAAGCAAACTTGGCTCTGAACTCATGAGGTGAGCGCCAACTCAGGTGGCCTCTCTGATCAAATAGCTCTATGAGATTGGTGTCCACCCCCTTCAAATTGGCCTAAAGAAATATGATGGGATGCCCATCAGTCAAGCTCCCACACAACCCCTTTATGATGTCTGGGGATCCTTGAAACTTGTCCTTTACATACTTCAGATTTCTACACTTTGCCAATGTAATTTGAGAACACTTACACATAAATACTTGCAGTACTATCTTCCAACTCATCGGCATGTACAAGATCCAGTTGAGAATATAAGTGGCCCAAGAACATGAAGGCTAGTGGATAACTGATGCCCTGTGCTATCTAGATTGCTAAAGGGAAAAATGCAAACTTGATCCCGTACCTGGGGAACTCACCAAACAAAAACTTACTCAACCATAGTACGATGAACCCAACCTGTCTCATCGATTTCTCTTCTTTAGAAAGGACTTTAAACCATCTCACCATCCTAGCTAGCCTGCCACCAAGAGAAGTGGTACGCCCACTAAAATGCTTGAACAGTTTCTCCTCGACCACGAGATCCTCCACCGAGAGTTGAATGTTAAAAGGGCTCTTATTTCCAAACATAGGGAGCAGAAAAGTGTTCTCCACATCCTCTAGAGTAACAATAAGCTCACCCACAGAGAAGAAGAACGTGTGAAAAGAAGGAGACCAACGCCGAACCAAGTCTCTGAGCCCCTTGACATCACAAAAGCCCTCTAGATTCTTGGTCATTACAACTGACTTCAGGATGCCAGCACGTTCTAGACACCCAACAAAGTCAGCATCACTTAACTCCTTATCCACCTACTCAGCCCAACCAGTGATTTTCCCAGCGACAAAATCAAGAAATATGAGAACAGCTTCTCTAGATCCCCGCTTGATTTGGAGATCCAATATCTCCTTTGGGTTTGGGACCTGTGTAGAGCTAGCAAACCCAGACTTACTAGAGAAGACCCAAGTATGAGGAGACGGAGGATTGGCGCTATGAGCAACTTGAGGAAAGAATAGACTTGTGGTGTAGCAGGGATCCCGAAGGGGAAAAGCTAGCCAATCCAGGATCTCCTCCTACCCTAAACCAGTTGAGGAACCTTCACCCTCAGAAGGAATGGGTGAATGCTCTTTCCTTTTTCGAGTAGAGGAGAAGGCCATGGAATGTGTTCTTGGACAAACAAAAGAAAGGGAAAGAAGAAAATGGAGACAAAGAAAACCCCAAGAAAAAGGAGAAAAAAGCACTATAAGTTAGATGGAGCAAAAGGAAAAAGAAGAAATTTTTTTTGGAAAAGATATGGCCTAGGGAAGGAGAAGGTTGCAGGTAAGGAAAAGAAGTGACAACGGCAATAATGGTGTGAGAAAAAAGAGGAAAAAGATGAAGCGTGAAAAAATGAGCCAGTTGCCAAATTTTAATTTTAAAAGGGCTACCCACCTCCTTTTCAAAAAAAAAAAAAAAACTGCCACATCTTCTTAAAGATAGGGAGGAGTTGTGTGAAAATGTAGGGAAAAGAACCTCTTTAAGAGGAGCGAGGATCCTCGCAAAGGAAAAAAGAGAAAGGGATTCCTGAGAGGAAAAGTGAGAGGGAGGGATCCTAAAGAGAAAAGAAAAGTACCTGTTTTTCTCACTTATGGGTTACAGGTAACCCACAAGCTCGGGGGGGCTAAATGTTGAGGTTCAAAATGTAATAAGGAGCTAGGCCTTTAAAAAATGGGAGAAGCCCAGCCCATGAAGATAGGGAAAAAGGAAGAAAGACTTGGTCCTTAGAAATGAAGAAAGGAAGAGCCCGGCCCATAAAGAAAAAAGAATAAGTTCTGGGCCTTAGAAAGAAAAGAGGTGTGAAGGGAAGCATGGGCTAGAGGCTTATGCAAGAGGTGACATCCAAGGAAGCCCAAAAGGGAGGCAGGCAGGCGCTGGGCTGGAATGGCACAAGATCTGCCAGCCCTAGGGAGGGACCCCTAAGGAAAGACTGGCATAAGGGATCCTGAATGTGGACAACTCAAAATGGCATGCTCATGATAAAAGGTGGACACAAAAGACGTAGGGTATCCTATTGAAATCAGATGTCTGTGACCAAGGAAAGAATGATGGGGACAGTTGGTGATTTCGGGACCAGCACCTGATGAAGGTAGGACCCCGGGCAAAAAAGAGAAGGAGAACCAAGAAGGAAGGTGGCTAGGAGCCTTTCCGGCTACACTATCATCAAGAAAGAATCTGCCCCATTTTGACAAAAGAAACAAGTTATAAGAAGTCAACATCAGAGCCTCAGAGCTTTGAGATGTCTGTTGAGATCCAAAAAATCACAGCACCCAAGCCCAAAGAAATAAGCACAAGGGACCAGGGAAAATGAAAAGAGATGGTAAGCCCAAAAAGCTTGAAGCCCAAAAACATAAAGAAAAAAGACAAGCCCGAAAGCTTATGAGAAAAGAAAGAAGAAAAAGAAAAGAAGTCCAGATCAAAAGATTGGAAAAATACCAGCATAAAAAGAAAGATGAGTCGAGATCCTCAGAGGCTGCTAAAGGCTCAGGATCTCCGAGGCGTGTAGCACAGTCAAGAGAGGATTAAGACAGCTCAAAGGAAAAGCCAAAAGAACACAAGAAGCAAAGGATGGATACTTCCTTCTCAGGTACCAAAGATCCAGCAAGAAAAAGAAGAAAACCTGGAGTGACCTCTCACAGTGCAAGTGGATGGTACCTCGGGGCACCAGAATGAAGGGCTATAAAAGGGGAGTAGCAGCAAAGGACTTTCGAACCGGCAGAGTAGGATTCCACCCATTTGAGAAAAAAGATAAAGAAGAAGGACGGCCAAAAGCTGAACCGTGAAGAACGTGACATCAGTGCACTCCGAAATAGATAGTCAGCCATGGACTTTCGAGGAAACAACACTAAAAGGAAGAAAAGAATGAGGAACAGGGAAAACTGAACCTCCTGGGTGATGGGTACAAAACAGGCTCTAATACCTAGGGGGCAAAACAGGGGAATCAATAGTTTCTTGGGACTCTAGAATAACACTATAAAAGGGGGGAAGGATTGCGAAGAAGGATATAGAGAAAAATTACAACAGAATCATTGAGAAAGTTCTGTCGAGAAGAAAACTCAGAGAAATTAGTAAATTATTTCCCGTTATCCCAGAAACAACCACTATAGTACATACTCGGATTCAAAAAGAATCAAACTTTGCAAGTCTTAGAGGCTTGAATAGCCATCTAAGACGGTAATTTTTGAGTTTACTTGAACCTTATATCACGTCTTAGTGAGCACACTGTAATCATAATAAAAAAAATTCAATGAAGTATTTCTTATTGATTTAAGGATCCCTAACCATTACTTTGTACATTTACTGTTTGCTTTGCATTATTTTCGCTGTTTTGATTGTTGTTCAATACAAATATCCTCGTTTGCTAGTTTATGTGTATTGTAGGAAGTATGCCCTGTGCACCACTTGATTCTTAAACAGCCCTTTAGCTGTGGTGAATCAAAGCCTAGTCCACCAAATTACAATCATTTGGCTTACGATCCTTGGGCCCATGTGCTAAAGAAAAAAAGAACACTCTCACAATGCCTTTTTTAAGGCCTTGGGGAAAGAATAAGAAACTTTGACCTTGAAGAAGTATTTAGACTTACTCATAAGGGATCTCCCATAAGAGGAAGTCAGCAAAAGAGCTTTAGATTGTCAAAACCTAGAAAAATGAAATAAGTATGTGAGAGTCCCTTTTTTGTGACACTTAGGCCCAAGGATCCTAGGCCTAAATGAAAAGGAGGATTTGGTGGACCGGGCCTTGACTCACCGCAGCTAACGAGCTGTTTAAGAATCAAGTGAAATACAGAGAATACTCCTGAAAATACAAACAAGATAACAAACAAGGATATCGTAGAATGCCAAAAATTAACAAGGTAAATTTTGGAGGAAAGAAACAGGATTAACTAAGCGATAAAAATTAGTGCTGTGGGGATCTTGGGAAATATGAAGCAAAGTTTCATTAATACGTTGTCTGTTTGATTACAGAAAGCTCACTAGGACGTGCTACAAGGTTCAATCAAGCTCAAAAATTGCAGTCTTGAATGACTATTTCAGCCTTCAAAACTTGCAAAGTCTGATTCTCGTTGAATCCGAGTATGTGCAATAGTGGCTTTTACAGGATACCGGGAAGCAATATTTTGTTTTCCCTTAATATTTTCTCTTCACTCTTGATTTTCTCTGATAGTTCATTTTCTAGAGAATTTCTTCTTTCTTTCTCACTTTTTTTTTCGCTGCCTCTTCTTCGCAACCCATCTCCTCCTTTTATAATGGAGTTTTCTGGGCTTCCCGAGGAACCATTGGTTCCCCTGTTTTGTTCTTTTGCGAACAGAGTACGTCTTGTCCCTGTTGTCTCGGTAAGTCCCTTTTCCGTTTCTTCTCATTCTTTCCTTCTCTCAGTTCTGATTCTTTTGAAAGCTTCTGGTTGGCCATCTTCTTTGGGAGTGCTGAGGTATGCCCTTCTCGGCATCCTCACTTCTGGCGTCTTCTATCTTTCCTATTTGGGCAGAATCCTGTTCTGCCTTTTTTAAAATCGTTTGTTATCATTCTTCTTCCCTGTCTTGGTTCCCCGAGGCCTCTTCTGTCTGTGCCATGAGAGGTCACTCGCGCTCTTTTCTTCTTTCGTTTTCTTGTTTTCCTTTTTTCTGTCTTTTTCATCGAGCTATCCCAGTCTTCCTCTTTTCTTTGTGCCTGAAGGGATCCGCGCCTATTGATGGTTCCTGAGGATCCTTTATACTTTGCCGTGGTCTTCTCTCTCTTTTTTTCTTTGGATGCTTCTCTTTTCTGGGCTTCGGGATCCTCTGGGCCTTTCTTTTATTCCCTCATGGGTCTCCTGTATAATTACTTTGGGCTTAGTTTGAATTTTCCTTCCGGGCTGGGCTTAACTTATTCTTTCTGGGCTTATTTTTACTATAATTTTTCGGACCTCAACATTTAGCCCCCCAAGCTCGTGGGTTGCCTGAAGCCCACACGTGAGTGATTTAGGTTTCCTAAGATTTTCGTGGGATCCCCCTTTTCTCTACTTCTATTGGTTCCCTTCCCTTTTTACTCGGGATCCCGACCCTTTTCTGCTGCTTTTGGTCACCTCCTTTTGCGTGTTGCGTTCTCTTATAATTATTACTTTTTGCAGCTTCCTCTTTACATGGGACGTGGCAGTTGAGTATTTGAGGTAAAACTTCTCTACCCACTTTTCTCGTTTCCCATTGCTTCTCATTAATAACTGCTGATTAATCTCTTCTTCAAATTAAATTTTTTGCAACTGGCGCGTCTTTCCATAAACTGTTTTCCCCAACTGCTACTTGCGCCTTTATTGTAGCCGTTTCATCTTATCACTTTGCTGCTCTGAGCTTTTTTCATTCTTTGAGTTTCTCTTCTTCTCTGTTACTCTGGTCTTCCCTTTTTCGCACTTTCAATCTCCTTTCTTCTCATTGTACGTGTTATTCCGATGGCTTCTTCTTCTTCCCAAAAGAGGAGAGAGCGTACTCCCAGTCCTTCTGAGGGTGAAGGTTCTTCTGGTTCTGCTCCGAGTGATTCTCACGAGGTTACCGAACGTTCGGCCTTCCCTTTACGAGATCCTTGGTATTCTCCCAATTTGTTTTTCCCTCATATATCTCATGGTGAGGCTCCTCCATCCCCTCATGTTTGGATGTTTTCTGGCCAAGCGGGTTTCGCTGGTTCCGCCCAGGTTCCTGACCCTAGAGAGATTTTCGATCTCCAGATTAGGCAAGGAATCCGAGAAGCGGTTCCTATTTTCTTTGATTTTGTTCCAGGAAAGATTCAGGGCTGGCCTATATGGGTAGACAAGGAATTGTCTGATGCTGAGTTTGTGGGTCGCTTGGAGCGCGCCGGTATCCTAAAGGCAGTGGCTATTTCCAGAAACCTTGAGGGCTTCAAAGACGCCAAAAGGCTCAGGCATCTGGTACGTCGTTGGTGCCCTTCTCTTCATACTTTTTTCTTTTCTGCTGGTGAATTGACGATCACCTTGGAAGATGTGGTTAATAATTTCCTACTCCCGGTGTTTGGTGAAGAGAGCCCGTTTGATATTAGCCTTTCTGGTGAGGATCTCGTGGTAGAGGATAAATTGTTTGGTCATTTTGGTGGTCGCGCTGCCTCTTCTGGTGGTAAGCCGGCTAGGATGGGGAGATGGGTGATGACCCTTTCTCGTGAGAAGGATAAAGAAGTGAGGTGGGCCGGTTTTCTGGCTTTTTGTCTTAGTAAGTTTTTGTTTAATGAGTTCCCTGGGTACGGAGTTAAGTCTTCGTTTTTTTCCGTTGGCAATCAAGTTGGCTCGAGGCACCCAGTATCCTTTGGCCCCTCTGTTTTTGGGCCATGTTTACTCTCAATTGGACCAGCTTCATGGAGATGAGACTGAGGGTGATTCTTGTTACGTGATCACTTCATCTCTTCACTGTGCCATTCTTCAGATTTTCATGTGGGACCGTTCTGCAGCTACTTTGGCCAAGTGCAGGAATTTAAAATTTGTGAAGGACAAGTTCCAAGGATCCCCTGACATAGTGAAGGGTCTTTGTGGCAATTCTACCGATGCCTTTCCCATCATTTTTCGTTGGATTAGCTTGAAAGGCGGTGGCCTTAATCTTGTGGAGTTGTTTGATCAAGCAGGGAGCTTACATTGGAGATCCCCTCGTGAGTTTGGTCCTGGCTTCGCCTGTGATTCTGTGTTGTCTTCTTTTTTGTCTTCTACAGGTAATACCTTTGACTTGCACCGTGGTGATGAGGGCAGTCTGGCTTATCTTGCCTGCATTAGCCCCTCCTGGCTTCCTGTGCCTTCTTCAAGTGGCGCAAAATATACTCATTATTCAGCACACCGAGTGCTCCAACAATTTGGTTTTGACCAAGACATCCCTCCAGTTTTTAAGGACGTGGTGCCATCCCTTCCTTCCTTGGATCCTTTCCTGAGGCTGCAGGCCTTTTCTTATTGGTCACGGAGGAGCCCCCAATTTGCAGTGCCTAACTTCCAGAGAGGAGTCTTTGCTTCTAGCGGCTATACCAGTTATTGGAGAAGAGTGCAAAAGTCTTTTGTTGATTATGTTGGCTCTGGTACGGTTCGGGAAGCCCCGAATCCTAGCATTGTTTCTGCTCCGACATCCAATAGACGTTTATCCCTTCCCACTGCTGGGATTGTTTCTGCTGCTGCAAGCAGCAAGACTGGGTTCGCAGAGTGGCATGCCTCCAGGGGAGGTTGGGTGGCTTATGGACAGGACTTTCCTGAGACTTGGCTGAGTGATAGTCTCATTATTGGCGCTTCTTCTGGAGTACCCATCAAGAAAGGTACAATGGAGACAATAAGTGCTGCCACTGCCCCAAGTAAAGGTAAGGACGTCAGGCCTAAGAAAATGAAAGCTGTTGATGTTGGCGAAAGTACAGGGGGTGTGGAGATAGGTTCTGAGACGAAAAGAAGAAAAACTGGGAAATCTCAAGCACACTTGGCATCTCAGGAAGGCAAGGATGTCAGGGAACCTTTGGTTTCAAGGACCCGAAAGAAGACCAAGGTAGAGTCTTCTTTTTCCCAGGTTCCTGTGACTGCTTCAGTCCATGGTTCTTTAGGATCCTCTGGTTTGGTATCCCAGCCTCCTTTAGGACCCTCTGGGCGTACTCGTAGTAAGCAAAAGACTTCCAGAGAATCTGTTGAGAGAGAGAGAAGGGCAAGACTTCTTTCCTTCTTCTCTCTTCTTTTTTTTGTTGTTGCACTTATTTTTATTTTGCTGACGAGTGATGATTTCCTTTGTAGTCCAAGCGCAAGTCTGATCACAAGAAGGGTAAAAGCCAGTCTTCTGGTGATGATGTGGTATGTGTGTCTCCCCTTTTTCGTTTTCTCCCTTCTGTTCTGTCATTGTGTTGTTAGCATTTCCTGTTGTTTTTTTTTTTACTTTACTTGGCGCTGCCTTTTCCTCTTCTTCTTCCTTTAGGTGGAGGTATCCCCTCCTATGACTAGCAAGGCTCTGGGAGAGGAAGCTATCACAGCTCTTTCTGTTGTTTTTCCTGCTGAGGGGAAGAAGTCCCCTACTGGTGGTTCAGCTGAGGAAACCAGGCAATCGATGTAAGATTCCCAAGATTCTCAGGATCCCAAAGTCTCTGGGATCCCTTCATCTCAAAGTCCCCATCTTGAACGTACTCCTAGTCCTATCAGGACTGTGTTTCCTCAATCCTTGTCAGATAAAGGCGCTTTGGGAGACACTCCTTTATCCAAACAAACAGGTAAGCCTTGTTTCCTTGAAATAACATTATATCTTTATTTTCTTTTCCAGTTTTTTGAGTTCCTCCTTTTCTTTCTCCCTTTTAGGTCAAACCAGTGAGAAATCTGCTCCCAGTGTTGCCTCTTCTTTAGAATCAGACAGTTCAGAAGGTGAGTGCGAGCTGCTCCCATTGTGTTTTCTTTTCTTTTCTTTCCTTCCCCTTCGCCCTTCTTTTTCCTTTTCTTTTATGGCGAAGCCCCCTGCATCTATTCCTTCCTTTAGTCATTTTGCCGTTGGTCCTTCACCTTTTCTTCAACTTGCCTTATGTTCTTTCCCAAAATCCTCGGGGAAGTCAGGGGATCAGGAAGAAGAGGCTCTGCCCCAAGAAGCCGGAACTGGTTTGTCCTTCTTGTTTTTTTTTTTTAAGAATAAATCTGTTCTTCCTTTTCTTTTCTTCTTGAATATTGATACAGGCTTTGCAGGTTCTGAGCCTGTTATCCCTGAAGGAATTGTGAGACCTGTTCAAGTTGCTGATCTTCATCCAGAGCGAAAGGTTGCAAGTCCCCCTGTCTCTACAAGTGGTGACACAGTGATGGGGGATGCCTCGAAAATGGCTGCCTCAGATCTTGATTCAGGGCTTTCCTCCTTCCTGGCTCGCTTTGATCTCTTGGAATTTAACAGTCTTCCTGCCAGCCACTTCCATGTTTTTGGGTCTTCTTATGGCAACTTCCTGCGCTTCTCTGTTCCTATGGAAGGCCTGCCGCTGCTAGAGAGTCTACTCAAGAGTCACGGGGATTTCACCAGTGGCTTCAGGGGAGGCATCTTTCTAGGCAATATTTTGATGGAGTTGCTATGTGCCGTGCTGGTTTCCCTGAGGAATTCCTCTGTAGATTCTTTGTCTGAGGAAAAGCTTCTGGAATGGAGAGGAGTGGTGCAAGACCTTCTGGAGGCCAAGTTCAATTTGTCTTTTCTGCTGGATCACTTGCGTCTGCTGGCTCATATGTTGTTTCAAAGGCAATCATTCAAGAGTATAGACACTGAGATAGCTGCTGCTGAGGAAGCTTTGGCTCATGCTCACAAGGCTTTACAAGACTTGAAGGTCAAGTGGCAGAGGATCCTTTCTTCTTTGACTGTGCCTGTTATTCCTCCGGATGCCTCCCTGTTGGCTGGCCTCATTCCTTAGCTTATTTTAGACTTACATAAACAATTTGGGGTTGTATAAGTTTTTTTTTTTAACATTGCTCTACTCTTTGCTTTCTCTTTTTTTTTTTTGTGTTTCAAAACTGCTTCTCATTTCTTAGTATGTGAATCTGCCTTTTTTCTTGGATATATTGCCTTTACTTTCTTATGACTCTTTTCTTTCCTGAGTCCTGGACCATGGTTTCCACAGGCTTCACTGTGAGTTCTGGTCCAGGTACCCGGTAATTTATTGTGCAAGTACTGAACTGGGTACACTGGTATCCTTTCCTATGTATTTTTTTTTTGAGATACGGTCCCAGTTCATGAACTTTGACAGGTTCCCCTCTTGCCAAGTGCTAGGATAGGTATCCTAGATACTTCACTTTTATTCTGTGATCCTAGACCTATGCACTTGGAACTGTTTGTGGGATATCTGAAATTATTTGTGAGGTAGATTCTGGGCCATATGTAAAAGGGTATTACATACTCTCCCCCCTTTTTTTTGACTCAGGTATCCCCCCTTAAATCTATCCAAATTTGATCTTTGCAATATTTAAAGAAAGATTCAAATGTTGAAGAAACATGAACTTCATTAAAGCATGGTCGTTTTTAAGGAACAAAGAAAAGAAAATCTTTTGGTGCAATATTGACCACAAAGTGTCAATCTATCACATGTTCCTGAACAAAATTATCTTAGACCAGAATTCATGATAAAGGCTGAAAAATAAAAAAGGATAATAATAAAAAAAACTTAGCAGATAGTGAAGCTGGTAAAAGGATCCTGAGGTACCGGGATCTCCTTGTCCTTATGCATAGTATTGCTTCAGCCATTTCCCGTTTATGGGTTCTGTCAGGGCTGTCCCATCTTCTTTGGCAAGGTAATAATACCCACTCTCATGAGCTGAATTGATGATGTAAGGTCCTTCCCATTTTGGGGTGAACTTGGAAGGCCCTGGCAGGTTCCTCCTCACGTGCTCCGCCATCCTTAGTACTAATTGTCCCTCAGTGAACACTCTTGGGCGTACTGTTTGTGCATATGCTCTAGTCATTCTTTGCTGGTATCTCTGACTCCTTTTCTTGGCCAGCTCTCTTTCTTCTTCTACCCCTTCCAGATCTGCTAGCCTCTTTTCATTGTTTGCGTCCTCACTTTCTCCTTGATTTTCCTCCAGAATTACCCTTGGTGTAGGAATGACTAACTCCACGGGGCTGATGGCTTCTGTTCCATAGACCAGGGAGAATGGGGAAAATCTTGTGGCTGTTTTTACAGAGCTTCTGCATGCCCAAAGCACATCTGCCAGATGGTCACTCCATTTCCCCCCATACTCGTGCTTCATTTTCTTAAGGATCTTCAACATTACCCTATTAGTAGCCTCAGCTTGGCCGTTTCCTTGTGGGTAATACGGGGTAGATCTTCTATGCTTGATGTGATATGCTTCAATTAATCCCTTCATATCTTTGTTTATGAATGGGGTTCCATTGTCACTGATCAATTTTCTGGGGATCCCGAACCTTGTAATGATGTGGTCTCGAATGAAATTTGCCACAGCTGCTCCAGTGGCTTTTTTCAAGGGGATGGCCTCTACCCATTTTGTAAAGTACTCCGTGGCTGCCAGGATCCATATATAACCGTTGGATGGAGGGTTTATAGGCCCTATGAGATCGAGCCCCCAAGTATGAAAAGGTCATGGCGTCGTCATATCCTGTAGGACATTTGGATGAGTGTGAATTGCATCTCCCAGGACTTGGCAAGCACGACAAGTTTTGACCAGCTCCTCAGAGTCCCCTTTCATCGTTGGCCAGTAATATCCCAACAACAGTAATTGCTTGTACAGCCTTCTTTTCCCTGGATGACTTCCACAATCTCCAGAGTGTACCTCTCTGACTACTTCTCTAGCTTCCTTTGGTCCCAAGCACCTGAGGGGATCCCCATGGTATCCTTTTTTGAATAAAACATCATTCTGCAGGAAATACCTGCACGCTAACTTTTTGAGCTTGTGGGCCAGTTTCCTGTCGGTTGGCAAGATCCCCTGAGCCAAGTATCCTATGAAAGGAACCCGCCAATCTTCTGCAATAAACACCGCATAGCTTTCTTCTTTATCAATTGCCACACGACATTCCTGGCATTTCCCCTGTGTGATTGCTGCTTCCTTGTCCATATCTGGCCAGTAATACCCCATGCGTTGCATCCTTCTGTATAGGCTGACTTTTTCTGCAACTTCACATACTTGGGCGTGTAATTCTTCTAGTTTCGACTTTCCTTCCTTCTCGATGATACATCTGGACAGTATCCCTCCCGGCAACCTTCTATACAATTCTCCTTCTATTTGAGTGTAATCCATTAGTTCTTTGATGTTCCCTCTAGAACCTACCTCTTTCATCTTTTCTTTGACTTCGTCCCTCCAGTCCCACTGTTTGGACTCTCCGGGGTACATCCCTTGGAGGATCCTTACAATAGAATGTTCCTGCCTTCCTATTTTTATCAACGTATCCCTCCCATTAAGCGGTATTTGGGATCCCAGGGTGGCGAGCGCATCAGCAAACTTGTTTTCACTTCTTTGAGTGTATTCTATACTGAAGGTGTGAAATTTCATCTCCAGCCTTTGTGCCCAAGTCCTATAGGCTGCTAAGCTTTGTTCCCGTAATGCAAAGTCACCTTTCACTTGGGAAACTACAAGATTGGAATCTCCCAACACTCTCATATGTTTCACTCCTATGCTGAGTGCTATATTCAACCCAGTTAAGTATGCCTCATATTCGGCTGCATTATTAGAGCATGAGAAACCAAGCTTGAAAGATAGGGGCATGATATCCCCATTTTCACAGCTTAATACAATTCCTACCCCATTTAAAGTTGCTGTAGCCGACCCATCAAACCTCATGGTCCATCTCTTTCTTGGGATCTCCACCACTGCTACTTCACCAGGGATTTCTTCGCTCAGCGGGCCTTCCTCCTTTCCTGGGAATTGAGCTAGCAAATCTGCTATGGCCTGGCTTTTGACAGCCTTGGGAGTTCTTATACCTATATCATATTGTGAGAGCAACACTAGCCATTGTGCTATCCTTCCTGTGAGAAGAGGCTGGTGCAGGAGCACTTTTATGGGGTGAGACTTAGTTACCAAGAGGATTTGGTGAGCTGAGAAGTACCTCTTCAACCTTTGGGATGCATAAATGATCACTAGGCAGGCTTTCTCTATTCTGGGGTACCTGGTCTCGGTATCCTTGAGTGTTCTGCTTACATAGTGTTGAGGTCTAAAAAAATCACAGTAAAATAAGCCCAAGAAAGAATAAGCTAAGCCCAAGAAAGAGTGAGTTAAGCCCAGAAGAAAAAAGACCAAGTCCAAAGGGATTATACAAAAGGCCCTGAGGATCCCGAAGCCCAGAAAAGGAAAAGCAACCAAAGAAGAAAAAGAGAGAACATCACAGCAAAGTATAAGACGCAAGGATCCTCGGGCACCATCAATGAGCGCGAAGAAAAAAGAAGACCAGGACAGATCGATAGAAAGAAAACAAGAAAAAAACAAAAGGACGCAAGCGACCCTTCATGGCACAGACAGAAAAGGCGTCGGGGAACCAAAACAAGGAAGAAGAATGTTAACAAAACGATTTCAAAAGAGCAGAACAGGATTCCGCCCAAATAGGAAAGAAACGGAGAAGTAAAAGACACCAGAAGTGAGGATGCCGAGAAGGGCATACCTCAGCACATCCCAAAGAGGATGGCCAACCAGAAGCTTTCGAAGGAATCAGAACCAAGAGAAGGAAAGAATGAGAGAAAACGGAAAAGGGGACTTACCGAGATGATGAAGACAGAACATACTCTGTTTGCAAAAGACCAAAACAGGGGAACCAACGGTTCCCCAAGACGCCCAGAAAACTCCACTATAAAAGGAGAGGATGGGTTGTGAAGAAGGGCAGCGAGAAAAAGGGAAAGAAACACAATAGAAACCAGAGATTCTCTAGAAAAATTATCAGAAAGCTTAGGCAGAAAGAAAATACCAAGGGAAAACAAATACTGCTTCCCGATATCCTGTAAAAGCAACTATGGCACATACTCGGATCCAACGAGAATCAAACTTCGCAAGTTTTGAAGGCTGAAATAGCCATTCAAGGCTGCAATTTTTGAGCTTGATTGGACCTTGTATCACGTCCTAGTAAGCTTGCTGTGATCGAATAGATAATGCTTTAATTAAATATTGTTCCCAAGATCCCCACAGTACTTTTTTTTTTTTTTTTATTGTCTTGCTAATCCTGCTTTTCTTTTCTTTTTGAGCTTACGTTGTTAATTTCTGGCACTCCTCGATATCCTTGTTTGTCATTTTTGTGTGTTGTCAGGAGTATTCTCTGCATTCACTTGATTCTTAAACAGCCATTTAGCTGCGGTGAGTCAAGGCCCAGTCCACCAAATCCTCTCTTTTCATTCAGGTCCGGGATCCTTGGGCCTGAGTATCCCGAAAAAAAAGCACTCTCACATTTTGGCGACTCCGCTGGGGACTGGGCAAAGAAGAAGGAAGAAACAATCCCTTCGCAGAGAATGCCTCCAAGACAAAGAAACAGCAAAGGAACTAACGTGCCACCTACGGCTTCCGAGCCTGTAGGAGAAAACGAGGAAGTCTCCAGACAAGGAGGTGGGATACCCTTGGTAGAACAGGAGGTTGTGTCAGAACAAAGACACGCAAGACAGGAACCAGACCTAATGGCCAGGATGACAGCAATGTTAAAGGATTTGGAGCAAGAAGTTCGTCTTCTCAAAGAAGGCAGGACACAGGAAGTCAGAGACAACATTCCCCCTACTGGCCACCAAGATGGGACCCAGCCAGAAGGAGGGTCAGCAGTAGGAGGAAGAGCCAACCCTCAGTATTTGACACTGGCAGACGTTAATGCCCTCTTGGAGCAAGAAAGGGAAAAACTCTCAGGGATCCCCAAGCAATTCTCTCGGGATCCCCCGTTCCCTCCAGAACTCCTTGGCAAACCATATCCTAAGGGATACGAACCCCCAAAGTTCCATCCTTTCGATGGGAGGAATGGAAGTGCCGTGGAACATGTGAGCAGGTTTGTCCACACTATGGGCCCCTATGCAGGAGACAAAGAATTATGTCTAAGGGAATTTGCCAAATCTTTGGTAGATAGGGCATACACCTGGTACACCACGCTGAGACCCGGGTCCATCAAGACCTGGGATGAGATGATGGAAAAATTATGCGCCAAATATTACCCTGGTGAAGACAAAATCACTTTCCAGAACCTGCAGATGGTGAGGCAGAGACCTGGAGAAGATCCTGTTCAGTTTATTAAAAGATTCGAAGATGTGTCTCTAGACTGCTATGGAGACCATGAAGAAAAGGAGCTCGTGGAAACCTGTATAGCCAACATGCTTTTTGATTACAGGCTCAACCTTGAAAATTTATGTATCACACAGTTTGCTGACCTGCTACAGAGAACCAGAAGGACAGCGCAAACTATGAGAACAAAAAGGCTGCCCGCGTCCCAAGCTATGACAGCATCAGCAGGAGAGAAAAGGAAGAGACCAGATGGGAAGGTGTTTGAGGAACCGCCAGTGATCCAACGCACAGCTGAGGAGCTAAGCCATGTCCTAGACAAATGGATTGGATATGGGGTTGTCAGGCCATTCACTGTGTCCAGGCCACCAACCGAGGAAGAAAGGAAGAATCCTTTATTTTGCAGAATCCATAATTATGTGAAGCACTCCACTAAGGACTGCTGGACCCTTCGCAGGCTCTTCCACAAAAAGTTGAGGGAAGGAACCATGGAGCTCACTCAGAAGGAACCGGAAGTGCAGAGGAACCCCTTACCTAACCACAAAGGAAAAGGGGTGGTAGCAGTAGTAATACATGGGAACCCAGCAGAGGCAGGAGAATCTGAAGGATCCTTCCACCCGAGTACAGTCAAGACCCTCCAGAAGAATCCTAAGTTCAGGTCACTATTCAATCAACTAGGATTCGGACCAGAAGCAAGAAGAGTAGCCACAGAGTCTCTCATGAGTATAGCAGCGGATTCAGGGATGGAATGTTTTACAGCTGAGTCACATGCTAGTCGAGCTTTCCTGGAGACAACCAATGCAATAACTTTCACTGATGAGGACATGGAGATTGAGCACCCAGACCACCGTAGACCCCTTTATCTAATGGCCACCATAAACGACGTTCAAGTCAGGAGAGCACTGGTGGATACAGGGGCATCACTCAACCTCATAGCCTTGAGTACCTTGGAAGCTGTTGGCTTAGCTGACAGAAGGATCCTGGGGACCCCCATGGAGATAACAGGATTTGGAGGATCGGTGGAAGCAACAGAAGGATACGTGCAGCTAGCCTTAAGGGTAGGGCCAATAGTAGCTTTGACAAGGTTTCATGTGATTAATGCAGAAGTTTCTTATCACATGCTGCTGGGACGCCCGTGGCTTCATAAACATCGCCTTATTCCATCCACGTTCCATCAATGCATTAAAGGGAGACTGAATGGGAGGCCCATAAGGATCCCTGCCAATCATAATCCTTTCAGCCAGGGAGAAGTGAACTTTGCAGAAACGATGTTTTATGATGAGTTGGAGCCAGATGATGAAAACCCCACCCCGGGGACCCCGGGGGCACCTATCCTAGAAGAAGAAGAAGGAGGAAGGGGCACCCGTGACCTGAGAAACCTTTTAGAAAGAAAAAGACAAAAGAGGGAGCCCAGCTCTTCAGGATCTCGAGAATGTGTGGTGGTGCGGGAACCTGGGGGAAGGCTAATTTATCGTTTGTGAAGGTGCGCGGGACCCGAATGCATTATGCAGGAAGGTCCCGGACCACCAAGCTGCATGATGGCCCAAGAAGAAATCCCAGAAGAACCAGTTAAGGAGGCCCAGATTCAGCCCGAGGAAGAACTGAAGGAAGTAGACCTGGGAACAGAACCAGGATCCCGGAAACCTGTTTTCATTAGCAGTCAATTGGTGGCTCAAGAAAGAGAACAACTGGTAACCTTACTTCAAAAATACAGAGATGTGTTTGCATGGACTTATGATGAGATGCCTGGTCTAGACCCGGAGTTGGTAGTTCATTCTCTTAATGTGGAACCAGGGGTGAGGCCAGTAGTCCAACCAGCCAGGGTCTTCCACACTGAGGTAGAAGCTCAAATAGTCCAAGAAGTCAAGAAATTACTAACAGCTGGTTTTATCAAACCCATCCAACACCCAAAATGGCTTTCCAACATTGTACTTGTGAAGAAGAAAAATGGTCAAATCCGCTGCTGTGTAGACTTTCGCAACCTGAACAAGGCATGTCCTAAAGATGAGTTCCCCTTGCCCAATATCGACCTCCTTGTAGATTCAGCTGCAGGAAACTCAATGTTCTCGTTTATGGATGGATACAGCGGATACAACCAAATCCGCATGGCAGCCAAAGATGCAGAGAAGACGGCATTCAGAACTCCGATTGGAAACTTTTACTACACTGTAATGCCCTTCGGCCTCAAAAATGCGGGGGCTACGTATCAGTGGACCATGACAGCCATTTTCCATGACATGATGCATAAGGAGATGGAGGATTATGTATATGATATTGTGGTCAAGTCAAAAACCAGAACAGGACATTTCCAAGTACTTGAGCAAGTCTTTGAAAGATGCAGGAAATACAAGTTACGTATGAACCCCATGAAGTGCGCCTTTGGAGTGTCTGCTGGAAAGTTCCTTGGGTTCCTGGTACATCACAAAGGCATAAGCGTGGATCCAGCCAAGGCCACAGCTATTGCCACGATGAGAAGACCAACTACTGTTAGAGAACTCAAAAGCTTCCTGGGAAGGGTCTCCTATATCAGGAGGTTTGTGCCTGGTTTAGCCTCAACTACGGCAGGCTTATCAAAATTACTGAAAAAGGGAAATGAATTCACCTGGGGAACAGAGCAGCAGGAAGCTTTTCAAAGAATTCAGAGCATTATGAACCATCTGCCCACCCTCCAGGCACCAGTACGTGGGCGACCTCTGTTGCTATACTTAGCATCGAACTCTCAGGCAATAGGAGCTTTACTGGCACAAGAAGATGACCAAGGAAATGAGCAGCCCATATACTATGTAAGCAGAACACTCAAGGATACCGAAACCAGGTACCCCAGAATAGAGAAAGCCTGCCTAGTAATCGTTTATGCATCCCAAAGATTGAAGAGGTACTTCTCAGCTCACCAAATCCTCTTGGTAACCAAGTCACACCCCATAAAAGCACTACTGCACCAGCCCCTTCTCACGGGAAGGATGGCACAATGGCTAGTATTGCTCTCACAATATGATATAGGCACGAGAACTCCCAAGGCTGTAAAGAGCCAGGCCATAGCAGATTTGCTAGCCCAATTCCCAGGGAAGGAAGAAGGCCCGCTCAGCGAAGAAATCCCTGGTAAGGTAGCAGTGATGGAGATCCCAGGAAAGAAATGGACCATGAGGTTCGACGGGTCAGCTACAGCAACTTCAAATGGGGTAGGAATTGTGCTAAGCTGTGAAAATGGGGATGTCATGCCCCTGTCTTTTAAGCTTGGTTTCTCGTGTTCTAATAATGCAGCTGAGTATGAGGCATACTTGACCGGGTTGGCTATAGCACTCAGCATAGGAGTGAAACACATGAGAGTGCTGGGAGATTCTAATCTTGTAGTCTCCCAAGTGAAAGGTGACTTTGCATTACCGGAACAAAGCTTAGCAGCCTACAGGACTTGGGCACAAAGACTGGAAATGGAATTTCAAACCTTCAGCATAGAATACACTCAAAGAAGCGAAAACAGGTTCGCAGATGCTCTAACCACCCTGGGATCCCAAATACCATTTGATGGGAGAGATACACTGATAAAAATAGGAAGGCAGGAACATTCTATTGTGAGGATCCTCCAAGGAATGTACCCAGGGGAATCCAAACAGTGGGACTGGAGGGACGAAGTCAAAGAAAGGATGAAAGAAGTAAATCCTAGGGGGAACATCAAAGAGCTAATGGATTACACTCAGATAGAAGGAGAATTGTACAGAAGACTGCCAGGAGGAATACTGTCCAGATGTATCACCGAGAAGGAAGGAAAGTTGAAATTAGAAGAATTACACGCCCAAACATGTGGAGTTGCAGAAAAAGTCAGCCTATACAGAAGGATGCAACGCATGGGGTACTACTGGCCAGACATGGACAAGGAAGCAGCAGTCATACAGGGGAAATGTAAAGAATGTCGTTTGGCAATCAATAAAGAAGAAAGCTACGCTGTGTTTGTTATAGAAGATTGGCGGGTTCCTTTCATAGGATACCTGGCTCAGGGTATCCTGCCAACCGACAAGGAGCTGGCCCATAAGCTCAAGAAACTGGCGTGCAGGTATTTCTTGCAGAATGATATTTTGTTCAAAAAAGGATACCACGGGGATCCCCTCAAGTGCCTGGGACCAAAGGAAGCCAGAGAAGTGGTCAGAGAAGTGCACTCTGGAGATTGCGGAAGTCACCCAGGAAAGAGAAGGCTGCACAAGCAGTTACTGTTGTTGGGGTATTACTGGCCAACGATGAAAAGAGACTCTGAGGAGCTGGTCAGAACATGTCATGCTTGCCAAGTCCTAGGAGATGCGATTCACACTCACCCAAATGTCCTACAGGATATGACGACACCATGGCCTTTTCATACTTGGGGGCTCGATCTCATAGGGCCCATAAACCCTCCATCCAATGGTTATATATGGATCCTGGCAGCCACGGAGTACTTTACAAAATGGGTAGAGGCCATCCCTTTGAAAAAAGCTACTGGAGCAACTGTAGCAAATTTCATTCGAGACCACATCATCACAAGGTTCGGGATCCCCAGAAGACTTATCAGCGACAATGGAACCCCATTCATAAACAAAGATGTGAAGGGATTAGCTGAAGCGTACCACATCAAGCATAGAAGATCTACCCCATACTACCCACAAGGAAACGGCCAAGCTAAAGCTACTAATAGGGTAATATTAAAAATCCTCAAGAAAATGAAGTATGAGTATGGAGGAAAATGGAGTGACCATCTAGCAGACGTGCTTTGGGCATGTAGGAGCTCTGTAAAGACAGCCACAGGATTCTCCCCGTTCTCCCTGGTTTATGGAACAGAGGCCATCAGTCCTGTGGAGTTAATCATTCCTACACCAAGGGTGGTTCTCGAGGAAAGTCAGGGAGAAAGTGAAGAAGCAAGCACTGAAAAGAGATTGGTAGATCTGGAAGGAGTAGAAGAAGAAAGAGAACTGGCCAAGAAAAGGAGTCAAAGATACCAGCAAAGAATGACCAGAGCATATGCACAAGCAGTACGCCCAAGAGTGTTCACCAAAGGGCAACTAGTGCTAAGGATGGCGGAGCACGTGAGGAGGAACCTGCCAGGGCCTTCCAAGTTCACCCCAAAATGGGAAGGACCCTACATCATCAATGCAGCTCATGAAAGTGGATATTATTACCTTGCCAAAGAAGATGGGACAGTCCTGACAGAACCCATAAACGGGAAATGGCTGAAGCAATATTATGCATGAGGACAAGGGGATTCCCAGTACCTCGGGGTCCTTTCACCAACTTCACTATCTGCTAAGTTCCTTTTTATTTTGTCTTTTTATTTTTCAGCTTTTATCAAGAATTCTGGCCTAAGATAATTTTGTTCAGGAACATGTGATAGATTGACACTTTGTGGTCAATGCTGCACCAAAAGACTTTTGCTTTGTTCCAAAAAAAAAATGATTATGTTTTAACGAAATTCCTGTTTCTTCAAAGTTTAAGTTTTCTTATTGCAAAGACCAAATGTGGATAAATTTAAGGAGGGATACCTGAGTCAAAAAAAAAAGGAGAATATGTAATACCCCTTTTACATATGGCCCAGGATCCACCTCACCAATAATTTCAGATATCCCGCAAACAGTTCCAAGTGCATAGGTCTAGGATCACAGAATAAAAGAAAATATCTAGGATACCTAGCCTAGCACTTGGCAAAAGGGGAACCTGTCAAAAGTTCATGAACTGGGACCGTATCTCAAAAAAAAATAATACATAGAGAAGGATACTAGTGTACCCAGTTCAGTACTCGCACAATAAGTCACCAAGTACCTGGACCAGAACTTACAGTGAAGCCTGTGGAAACCATGGTCCAGGACTCAGGGAAGAAAAGAGTCACAAGAAAGTAAAAACAATATATATATCTAAGGAAAAAGGCAGATTCACATACTAAGAAATAAGTAGCAGTTTTGAAGCACAAAAAAGAAAGCAAAGAGCAGAGCAATGTTCAAAAAAAAAAAACTTATACAACCCCAAATTGTTTATGTAAATGAAAAAGAAAGCTAAGGAATGAGGCCGGCCAACAGAGAAGCATCTGGAGAAATAGCAGGAATAGCCAGAGAAGAAAGGATCCTCTGCCGCTTGACTTTCAAATCTTGTAAAACTTTGTGAGCATGAGCCAAAGCTTCCTCAGCAACAGCTATCTCAGTGTCTATACTCTTGAACGATTGCCTTTGAAACAGCATATGAGCCAGCAGACGCAAGTGATCCAGCAGGAAAGATAAATTAAACTTGGCCTCTAGAAGGTCCTGCACCACCCCTCTCCATTCCAGAAGCTTTTCTTCAGACAACGAATCAACAGAGGAATTCCTTAGAGAAATCAACACAGCACACAGCAACTCCATCAAAATATTGCCTAGAAAAACGCCTCCCCTGAAGCCACTGGTAAAATCCCCGTGACTCTTGAGCAGGCTCTCTAGCAGCGGCAAACCCTCCACAGGAACAGAGAAGCGCAGGAAGCTGCCGTAAGAAGACCCAAAAACATGAAAGTGGCTGGCAGGAAGACTGTTGAATTCCAAAAGATCGAAGCGAGCCAGGAAAGAGGAAAGCTTCGAGTCAAGATCTGATGCAGCCACCTTCGAGGCGTCCCCCATCACCGTGTCACCACTTGCAGAAACCTGAGGACTTGCAGCCTTTTGCTCTGGATGAAGGTCAGCAACTCCAACAGGTCTCACAATTCCTTCAGGGATAACAGGCTCAGAACCTGCAAAGCCTGTATCAGTATTCAAAAAAAAAAAGAAAGAAGAAAAAGAAAAAGAAGAACAGATTTAGAAGAACAAACCGGTTCCAGTTTCTTGAGGCAGAACCTCTTCTTCCTGATCTCCTGACTTCCCCGAAGATTCTGGGAAGGAACATAAGGCAAGTTGAAGAAAAGGTGAGGGACCAATGGCAAATTGGCTAAAGGAAGGGATAGATGCAGGGGGCTTCGCCATATATATATATATAAAAAAAGGGGAGGGGGAAAAGAAAAAAAAAAGGGGGGGGGGGGAAAACACGATGGAACAGCTTACACTCACCTTCTGAGCTCTCTGATTCTAAAGAAGAGGCAACACTGGGAGCGGGTTTCTCACTGGTTTGACCTAAAAGGAAAAGAAGGAACTCAAGAGAAACTGGGAAAGAGAGTGAAACATAACGTTATTTCAAAAGAAACAAGCTTTACCTGTTTGTTTGGATAAAGGAGTGTCTCCCAAAGCACCTTTATCTGACGAGGACTGAGGAAACACAGTCTTGATAGGACTGGGAGTGCGTTCGAGATGGGGACTTTGAGATGATGGGATCCTAGAAGCTTTGGGATCCTGAGAGTCCTGGGAACCTTGCATCGGCTGCCCAATTTCCTCAGCAGGGTCATCAGTAGGGGGCTCCTCCCCCATAACAGGAAAAATGACAGAAAGAGCTGTGATAGTTTCCTCCCCCAGAGCCTTGCCAGTCACAGGAGGGGATACCTCCACCTAAAGAAAGGAGAAGCAGAGAAGGCAATACTAAGTAAAAAAAAAAAGAGAAAACAGCAGGAATGCTAGCAACACAGAAAGAACAGAAGAAGGGGGAACACACGTACCACGTCGTCTCCAGAAGATTGGCTCTTACCCATCTTATAATCAGACTTGCGCTTGGACTGCAAAAGAAATCACCACTCGTCAGCAAAGATAGAAAATGAATGCAACAAAAAAAAAGAGAGAAGAAGGAAAGAAGTCTTGCCCTTCTCTCTCTCTCTACAGATTCTCTGGAAATCTTTTGCTTACTACGAGTACGCCCAGAGGGTCCTAAAGGAGGCTGGGATACCAAACCAGAGGATCCTAAAGAACCATGGACTGAAGCAGTCACAGGAACCTGGGGAAAAGAAGACTCTACCTTGGTCTTCTTCCGGGTCCTTGAAACTAAAGGTTCCCTGACATCCTTGCCTTCGTGAGATGCCAAGTGTGCTTGAGATTTCCCCGTTTTCCTTCTTTTTGCTTCAGAGCCTATCTCCACACCCCCTGCACTTTCGCCAACATCAGCAGCTTTCATTTTCTTCAACTTAACATCCTTACCTTTAGCAGTAGCAGCACTAATTGTCTCTGTTGCACCCTTTTTGATGGGTACCCCAGAGGAGGTACCAATGATAAGACTATCACCCAGCCAGGCCTCAGGAAGATCCTGTCCATAAGTCACCCAACCTCCCCTGGAGGAATGCCACTCTGCAAACCCAGTCTTGCTGCTTGCAGCAGCAGAAACAATCCCAGCAGTAGGAAGGGATAAACGTCTATTAGCTGTCGGAGCAGAAACAATGCTAGAGTTCGGGACTTCCCGAATTGTACCAGTGCCAACATAGTCAACAAAAGATTTTTGTACTCTTCTCCAATAACCGGTATAGCCACTGGAAGCAAAGACTCCTCTCTGGGAGTTAGGCACTACGAACTGGGGGCTCCTCCGAGACCAATAAGAAAAGGCCTGCAGCCTCAAGAAAGGATCCAAGGAAGGAAGGGATGGCACCACATCCTTGAAAACTGGCGGGATATCTTGATCAAAACCAAACTGTCGAAGCACCCGGTGTGCTGAATAATGAGTGTACTTTGGGCCACTTGAAGAAGGCACAGGAAGCTAGAAGGGGCTAATGCAGGCAAGATAAGCCAGACTGCCCTCATCACCACGGCGCAAGTCGAAGGTATTACCTGTTGAAGATAAAAAAGAAGACAACACAGAATCACACGCAAAGCCAGGACCAAACTCACGAGGGGATCTCCAACATAAGCTCCCTGCTTGGTCAAACAACTCCACAAGATTGAGGCCACCACCTTTTAAGCTAATCCAACGAAAAATAATGGGAAAGGCATCAGTAGAATTGCCACAAAGACCCTTCACTATGTCGGGGGATCCTTGGAACTTGTCCTTCACAAACTTCAAATTTCTACACTTAGCCAAAGTGGCTGCAGAACGGTCCCACATAAAAATCTGAAGAATGGCACAATGAAGAGATGAAGTAATCACATAGCAAGAGTCACCCTCAGCCTCATCTCCATGAAGCTGGTCCAGTTGAGAATAAACGTGACCCAAAAACAGAGGGGCCAAGGGATATTGGGTACCTCGAGCCAACTTGATAGCCAACGGAAAAAGCGAAGACTTAACTCCGTACCCAGGGAACTCACTAAACAAAAATTTACTAAGCCAGAAGGCCAGGAAACCGGCCCACCTTACTTCCTTATCCTTTTCACGAGAGAGGGTCATCACCCATCTCCCCATCCTAGCCGGCTTACCACCAGGAGAGGCGGAGCGACCACCAAAATGACCAAATAATTTCTCTTCTACCACAAGATCCTCACCAGAAAGATCAATATCAAAGGGATTCTCTTCACCAAACACCGGGAGGAGGAAGTTATTAACCACATCCTCCAAGGTGATTGTCAATTCACCAGTAGAAAAGAAAAAAGTATGAAGGGAAGGGCACCAACGACGTACCAGATGCCTGAGCCCTTTGGCGTCTCTGAAACCCTCAAGGTTTCTGGAAATAGCCACTGCCTTTAAGATGCCGGCGCGCTCCAAACGACCCACAAACTCAGCATCAGACAGTTCCTTGTCTACCCATATGGGCCAACCCTGAATCTTCCCCGCCACAAAATCAAAGAAAATAGGAACCGCCTCTCGGATTCCTTGTCTGATCTGGAGATCGAAAACCTCTCTAGGGTCAGGAACCTGGGCGGAACCAGCGAAACCCGCTTGGCCAGAAAATAGCCAAACGCGAGGGGATGGAGGAGCCTCACCATGAGAAATATGAGGAAAAAATAAACTGGGAGAATACCAAGGATCCCGTAGAGGGAAGGCTGGACGCTCAACAACCTCATGAGAATCGCTCGGAGCAGAACCAGAAGAACCTTCACCCTCAGAAGGACCAGGAGTACGCTCTCTCCTCTTTCGAGAAGAAGAAGAAGCCATGGAAACACACACACTATGAAGAAGAAAAGAGATTGAAGGTGCGAAAAAGGAAGACCAGAGTAACAGAGAAGAAGAGGAAAAGAAAGAGAAACACAGAGAGCGAAATAACCCAGAGAAGCAAAGTGATAAGATGAAACGGCTACAATAAAGGCGCAAATAGCAGTTGGGGAAAACAGTTTATGAAAAGACGCGCCAGTTGCCAAAGAATTTAATTTGAAGTAGGGGTTACAGCAGTTATTAATGAGAAATAACGGGAAACGAGGAAAGTGGGTAGAGGAGTTTCACCTCAAATATCCAACTGCCACGTCCCGTATAAAGAGGAAGCTGCGAAAGAATAAGGGAGTACAACACGCAAAAAAAGAGGTGACTAGAAGCAGCAGAAAAAGAGCCGGGATCCCAAGTAAATAGGAAGGGAACCCAGTAAAAGTTGAAAAGGGGGATACCACAAAAACCTAAGGAAACCTAAATCACTCACGCGTGGGCTTCAGGCAACCCACGAGCTCGGGGGGCTAAATGTTGAGGTCTAAAAAAATCACAGTAAAATAAGCCCAAGAAAGAATAAGCTAAGCCCAAGAAAGAGTGAGTTAAGCCCAGAAGAAAAAAGACCAAGTCCAAAGGGATTATACAAAAGGCCCTGAGGATCCCGAAGCCCAGAAAAGGAAAAGCAACCAAAGAAGAAAAAGAGAGAACATCACAGCAAAGTATAAGACGCAAGGATCCTCGGGCACCATCAATGAGCGCGAAGAAAAAAGAAGACCAGGACAGATCGATAGAAAGAAAACAAGAAAAAAACAAAAGGACGCAAGCGACCCTTCATGGCACAGACAGAAAAGGCGTCGGGGAACCAAAACAAGGAAGAAGAATGTTAACAAAACGATTTCAAAAGAGCAGAACAGGATTCCGCCCAAATAGGAAAGAAACGGAGAAGTAAAAGACACCAGAAGTGAGGATGCCGAGAAGGGCATACCTCAGCACATCCCAAAGAGGATGGCCAACCAGAAGCTTTCGAAGGAATCAGAACCAAGAGAAGGAAAGAATGAGAGAAAACGGAAAAGGGGACTTACCGAGATGATGAGGACAGAACATACTCTGTTTGCAAAAGACCAAAACAGGGGAACCAACGGTTCCCCAAGACGCCCAGAAAACTCCACTATAAAAGGAGAGGATGGGTTGTGAAGAAGGGCAGCGAGAAAAAGGGAAAGAAACACAATAGAAACCAGAGATTCTCTAGAAAAATTATCAGAAAGCTTAGGCAGAAAGAAAATACCAAGGGAAAACAAATACTGCTTCCCGATATCCTGTAAAAGCAACTATGGCACATACTCGGATCCAACGAGAATCAAACTTCGCAAGTTTTGAAGGCTGAAATAGCCATTCAAGGCTGCAATTTTTGAGCTTGATTGGACCTTGTATCACGTCCTAGTAAGCTTGCTGTGATCGAATAGATAATGCTTTAATTAAATATTGTTCCCAGGATCCCCACAGTACTTCTTTTTTTTTTTATTGTCTTGCTAATCCTGCTTTTCTTTTCTTTTTGAGCTTACGTTGTTAATTTCTGGCACTCCTCGATATCCTTGTTTGTCATTTTTGTGTGTTGTCAAGAGTATTCTCTGCATTCACTTGATTCTTAAACAGCCATTTAGCTGCGGTGAGTCAAGGCCCAGTCCACCAAATCCTCTCTTTTCATTCAGGTCCGGGATCCTTGGGCCTGAGTATCCCGAAAAAAAAAGCACTCTCACACATAGTATACAGGTTGCTCATTTCCTTGGTCATCTTCTTGTGCCAGCAAAGCACCTATTGCCTGAGAGTTTGATGCTAAGTATAGCAACAGAGGTCGCCCACGTACTGGTGCCTGGAGGGTGGGCAGATGATTCATGATGCTCTGAATTCTTTGAAAAGCTTCCTGCTGCTCTGTCCCCCAGATAAATTCATTCCCCTTTTTTAACAGCTTGGATAGGCCTGCGGTAGCTGAGGCTAAACCAGGCACAAATCTCCTAATATAGGAGACCCTTCCCAGGAAGCTTTTGAGTTCCCTTACAGTAGTTGGTCTTCTCATTGTGGCGATAGCTGTGGCCTTGGCTGGGTCCACGCTTATGCCTTTGTGATGTACTAGGAACCCAAGGAACTTTCCAGCAGACATTCCAAAGGCGCACTTCATGGGGTTCATACGTAACTTGTACCTCCTGCATCTTTCAAAGACTTGCTCAAGTACTTGGAAATGTCCTGTTCTGGTTTTTGACTTGACCACAATATCATCTACATAATCTTCCATCTCCTCATGCATCATGTCATGGAAAATGGCTGTCATGGTCCGTTGATATGTAGCCCCCGCATTTTTGAGGCCAAAGGACATTACAGTGTAGTAAAAGTTCCCAATCGGAGTTCTGAATGCCGTCGTCTCTACATCTTTGGCTGCCATGCGGATTTGGTTGTATCCACTGTACCCATCCATAAATGAGAACATTGAGTTTCCTGCAGCTGAATCTACAAGGAGGTCGATATTGGGCAAGGGGAATTCATCTTTAGGACATGCCTTGTTCAAGTTACGAAAGTCTACACAGCAACGGATCTGACCATTTTTCTTCTTCATAGGTACAATGTTGGAGAGCCATTTTGGGTGTTGGATGGGTTTGATAAAACCAGCTGTTAGCAATTTCTTGACCTCTTGAACTATTTGAGCTTCTACCTCAGTGTGGAAGACCCTAGCTGGTTGGACTACTGGCCTCATTCCTGGGTCCACATTAAGAGAATGGACTACCAATCCTGGGTCTAGACCAGACATCTCATCATAGGTCCATGCAAACACATCTCTGTATTTTTGAAGCAAGGTTACCAGTTGTTCTCTTTCTTGAGCCACCAATTGACTGCTAATGAAGACAGGCTTTCGGGATCCTGGTTCTGTCCCCAAATCTATTTCTTTTAATTCTTCCTCAGGCTGAATCTGGGCCTCCTTAACTGGTTCTTCTGGGATTACTTCTTGGGCCATCATGCATCTTGGTGGTCCGGGACCTTCCTGCACAATGCATTCGGGTCCCGCGCACCTTCACAAACGATAGATCAGTCTTCCCCCAGGTTCCCGCACCACCACACATTCTCGGGATCCTAAAGAGTTGGGCTTCCTCTTTTGTCTTTTTCTTTCTAGAAGGTTCCTCAGGTCACGGGTGCCCCTCCCTCCTTCTTCTTCTTCTAGGATAGGTGCCCCTAGGGTCCCTGGGGCGGGGTTCTCATCATCTGGCTCCAACTCATCATAAAACATTGTTTCTGCAAAGTTCACTTCTCCCTGGCTGAAAGGATTATGGTTGGCAGGGATCCTTATGGGCCTTCCATTCAGCCTCCTTTTAATGCATTGATGGAACGTGGATGAAATAAGGCGATGTTTATGAAGCCACGGGCGTCCCAGCAACACGTGATAAGAAACTTTTGCATTAATCACATGAAACCTTGTCAAAGCTACTATTGGCCCTACCCTTAAGGCTAGCTGCACGTATCCTTCTGTTGATTCCACCGATCCTCCAAATCCTGTTATTTCCATGGGAGCCCCCAGGATCCTTCTGTCAACTAAGCCAACAGCTTCCAGGGTACTCAAGGCTATGAGATTGAGTGATGCCCCTGTATCCACCAGTGCTCTTCTGACTTGAACGCCGTTTATGGTGGCCATTAGATAAAGGGGTCTACGGTGGTCTGGGTGCTCAATCTCCATGTCTTCATCAGTGAAAGTTATTGCATTGGTTGTCTCCAGGAAAGCTCGACTAGCATGTGACTCAGCTGTAAAGCATTCCATCCCTGAATCTGCTGCTATGCTCATGAGAGACTCTGTGGCCACCCTTCTTGCTTCTGGTCCGAATCCTAATTGATTGAATAGTGACCTGAACTTAGGATTCTTCTGGAGGGTCCTGACTGTACTCAGGTGGAAGGATCCTTCAGATTCTCCTGCTTCTGCCGGGTTCCCATGTATTACTACTGCTACCACCCCTTTTCCTTTGTGGTTAGGCAAGGGGTTCCTCTGTACTTCCAGCTCCTTCTGGGTGAGCTCCAGGGTTCCTTCTCTCAACTTTTTGTGGAAGAGTCTGCAAAGGGTCCAGTAATCCTTGGTGGAGTGCTTGACATAATTATGGATTCTGCAAAATAAAGGGTTCTTCCTTTCTTCTTCAGTTGGTGGCCTGGACACAGTGAATGGCCTAACAACTCCATCTCCGATCCATTTGTCTAGGACATGGCTTAATTCCTCAGCTGTACATGGGATCACTAGTGGTTCCTCGAACACCTTCCCGTCTGGTCTCTTCCTTTTCTCTCCTACTGATGCTGTCATAGCTTGGGATGCGGGTAGCCTTTTTGTCCTCATGGTTTGCGCCGTCTTTCTGGTTCTCTGTAACAGGTCAGCAAACTGTGTGATACATAGGTTTTCAAGGTTGAGCCTATAATCAAAAAGCATGTTGGCTATACAGGTTTCCACGAGCTCCTTTTCTTCATGGTCCCCATAGCAGTCTAGGGACACATCTTCAAATCTTTTGATGAATTGAACAGGATCTTCTCCAGGTCTCTGCCTCACCATTTGCAGATTCTGGAAAGTGATTTTGTCTTCACCAGGGTAATATTTGGCGCAGAATTTCTCCATCATCTCATCCCAGGTTTTGATGGACCCGGGTCTCAGCGTGGTGTACCAAGTGTATGCCCTATCCACTAAGGATTTGGCGAATTCCCTCAGACATAATTCTCTGTCTCCTGCATAGGGGCCCATAGTGTGGACAAACCTACTCACATGTTCCACAGCACTCCCGTTCCTCCCATCGAAAGGATGGAACTTTGGGGGTTCGTACCCCTTAGGGTATGGTTTGCCAAGAAGTTCTGGAGGGAACGGGGGATCCCGAGAGAATTGCTTGGGGATCCCTGAGTGTTTTTCCCTTTCTTGCTCCAGGAGGGCATTGACATCTGCTAGTGTCAAGTACTGAGGGTTGGCTCTTCCTCCCACTGCTGACCCTCCTTCTGGCTGCGTCCCATCTTGGTGCCCAGTAGGGGGAACATTGTCTCTAATTTCCTGTGTCCTGCCTTCTTTGAAAAGGCGAACCTTTTGCTCTAGATCCTTTAACATTGCTGTCATCCTGGCCATGAGGTCTGGTTCCTGCCTTGCGTGTCTTTGTTCTGACACAACCTCCTGTTCTACCAAGGGTATCCCACCTCCTTGCCTGGAAGCTACCTCATTTTCTCCTACGGGCTCAGAGGCCGTAGGTGGCACATTAGTTCCTTTGCTGTTTCTTTGTCTTGGAGGCATTCTCTGTGAAGGGATTGCTTCTTCCTTCTTCTTTGCCCAGTCCCCAGCGGAGTCGCCAAAATGTGAGAGTCCCTTTTTCGTGACACTTAGGCCCAAGTGTAAGGTTGAATTTATTCAACCATCTAATTGGCTTTATTCCGTGCCAAATTTGCTTGTAATTCAGCATTTAGTAACCCTGTATTTAGGTGGGATTGTTGTAAGGGTAGTGAGTGAGATAGTGTGAAGATTGCTCAAGAGTGTGCAAGAAAACAGAGAGTCGCGGCTGGGACTCGCGACTGGACTCGCGGCTTCAACCCGCCAGAATCTGCACACGTGCCAAGCATGCTGGAAGATGAACAGTCATGCTAGCTGGAGCACTACAGGACAAAACAGGACAACTGGCCATACGGTTAACTCGCGACTGGAACTCGCGACTTAGTCAAGCCGCGAGGTCAAGCCGCGAGCCACCCCTGTTTTGGAAAAACCTGACGTTTCGCATTCCACTCCTCTTCAGTATAAATACCCTTTTAACCCACGATTGAAAGAGAGCTTCCAGAGAGAATTTTGAGAGAGAAACCCTAAAGAAAAACCAGATTGTTTTACCCACAATCTCTACCTTAGAGTCTCATCAAAATCCCTCACTCTCTTCCTCTCCATTGTCAAATCCTTGAGAGGCCTTTATACCAAACCTGGTTCTCACCATTATCATCTCTGTGAGACAGTCGTTTGGAGTTCTGGGAAGCAGTTAGGAAGGAGCCAATATTCATTGGTTGATGCTACGGTGTAGTAGCGGAATCCGGAAAGCTAGAAAAGAAAAAGGTTCGGCGCAACCTCGTTGGAGCAAGAAGCTTGGAGGGCTTAGGTGCATTGGGTAGATTAGGCTTGGAGGGTCTATTGCTGTCCTTGTATCCCAACTGTATTTTCTAGTGGATTGATTACCGCTTGGAGGGCGGCGGAGAGGTTTTTCGCCGAGGTCTTCGGTTTCCTCTTCGATAACATATCTGGTGTTATCGCTGTGTTTGCATCTTCCTTCCTCTCTATCTCTGCCTTTACATTATCTGCTGTGGTTTATTTTGTTGTGGCTTAGATAGTTGTTTAGTCAATACCATGTTATAGCATATGTTAAGTTTCCGCACACTATTGTTTAACATATTGCGTGTGTTGATTAAATTGGTTTTTGGGGGTCTAAACGTTCAAAAGTGTTTTTGTACACGTTTTTGAACTTTCACCAAGGATCCTAGGCCTAGATGAAAAGGAGGATTTGGTGGACCGAGCCTTGACTCACCGCAGCTAACGAGCTGTTTAAGAATCAAGTGAAATACAGAGAATACTCCTGAAAATACAAACAAGATAACAAACAAGGATATCGTAGAATGCCAAAAATTAACAAGGTAAATTTTGGAGGAAAGAAACAGGATTAACTAAGCGATAAAAATTAGTGCTGTGGGGATCCTGGGAAATATGAAGCAAAGTTTCATTAATACGTTGTCTGTTTGATTACAGAAAGCTCACTAGGACGTGCTACAAGGTTCAATCAAGCTCAAAAATTGCAGTCTTGAATGACTATTTCAGCCTTCAAAACTTGCAAAGTCTGATTCTCGTTGAATCCGAGTATGTGCAATAGTGGCTTTTACAGGATACCGGGAAGCAATATTTTGTTTTCCCTTAATATTTTCTCTTCACTCTTGATTTTCTCTGATAGTTCTTTTTCTAGAGAATTTCTTCTTTCTTTCTCACTTTTTTTTTCGCTGCCTCTTCTTCGCAACCCATCTCCTCCTTTTATAATGGAGTTTTCTGGGCTTCCCGGGGAACCATTGGTTCCCCTGTTTTGTTCTTTTGCGAACAGAGTACGTCTTGTCCCTGTTGTCTCGGTAAGTCCCTTTTCCGTTTCTTCTCATTCTTTCCTTCTCTCAGTTCTGATTCTTTTGAAAGCTTCTGGTTGGCCATCTTCTTTGGGAGTGCTGAGGTATGCCCTTCTCGGCATCCTCACTTCTGGCATCTTCTATCTTTCCTATTTGGGCAGAATCCTGTTCTGCCTTTTTTTAAATCGTTTGTTATCATTCTTCTTCCCTGTCTTGGTTCCCCGAGGCCTCTTCTGTCTGTGCCATGAGAGGTCGCTCGCGCTCTTTTCTTCTTTCGTTTTCTTGTTTTCCTTTTTTCTGTCTTTTTCATCGAGCTGTCCCAGTCTTCCTTTTTTCTTTGTGCCTGAAAGGGATCCGCGCCTATTGATGGTTCCTGAGGATCCTTTATACTTTGCCGTGGTCTTCTCTCTCTTTTTTTCTTTGGATGCTTCTCTTTTCTGGGCTTCGGGATCCTCTGGGCCTTTCTTTTATTCCCTCATGGGTCTCCTGTATAATTACTTTGGGCTTAGTTTGAATTTTCCTTCCGGGCTGGGCTTAACTTATTCTTTCTGGGCTTATTTTTACTATAATTTTTCGGACCTCAACAAAGTATAAAAAGGGTAATGGACCAGCCACCAAAGCTTTCAGATATGACATTGGTTCTGGTACCTAGCACACAAAAGAGAATGATGGTTGGTGTTAAGAAGTGTTGAAGGCCAAAATTTCACAAGAAAGCCCATTCCATGAGAAGTAAAGAAGGCCCAATTCAAGCAGCAAGAAGAATCAACATTAAGGCCCTATTTATGTTCATATTTCCAGCAAAAAGGCCATTAAAAAATCTAGCAAAATCCAGTGAAAGAACTGGGCCGGGATACCCAGAGGCTACCAGAGGCCCGGGATCCTCGGGACGTGCAGCACAGCTAATGTGGGATTGAGACAGCTCAAGAAAGGTACCACGAAATACAAGAAATGAAGAACAGATATATCCTTCTTAAGTACCCAGTGGTGTAGCGAAGAATCAGAAAGTATAAAGCAAACATTCATGAACAAAGGAGCTGTACCACAAGGAACCAAGAATGAGAAAACCATAAGTAGAAGCGACTGAAAGGGAACTTTCAACCCAGCAGTAAAAGATTCCAACTATTTGGGAATAATGACAAGGATGGAGGGCAGCCAAAAAGCTAAAAAGGTGAAGAAAACCAAATAGCTGAGATCAGCAGCCTGAGGGGATCTTGGAATGGAAAGCCAACTAGAGACTTTCAGCTTAGTCGCACCAAAAGGAGGAAATTATGAGAAAAAAGGGAAGAGACTAGCCCTTGGGCAATTGTCACAGCACGAGCTCTGAAGGACAAAAGAGAGAAATCACTAGTACCTCGAAGCCCTAGAAAACACACTATAAAAGGAAGAGAAAACCCATGTTGAGAAGGGGGATTTTTAGTAGGAAGAATATCATAACAGAGCCATTAGAACTCTGTAAAATTTAAGAAAAACAAAGGAACGTCTCCCGGTATCCCAAAAACAGCCACTATAGCACATACTTAGATTCAAAAGGATTCAAACTTTGCAAATCTTAGAGGCTTGGATAGCCATCAAAGTCTGTAATTTTTGAGCTTATTTGAACCTTGTATCACGTCTTAGTGAGCACATTTGTAATCCACAATTAAGAAAAACTAATGAAGTATTTCTTATTAATTTGAGGATCCCTAACAATTATTTGTGTATTTCCTAATTACTTTGCATTCCTTTTGCATGTTTTCATTGTTATTCAATACAAATATTCTCTTTTACTAGTTTATGTGTATTGTAGGAAGCTTGCCTTGTGCACCACTTGGTTCTTAAACAGCCCATTTAGCTACGGTGAACCAAGCCCAGTCCACCAAAATACAACTATTTGGCCCAGGATCCTTGGTCCTGTGTGCTAAAGAAAAAGGCACTCTCACAATGAGCATCCAAGTAGCACTATAAAAGGGGCAAAGCACTAGCCAAGAAGGGCATTCCGAAATAAGCACTCAACATACTAGAAAAGATACTAGAAAGAGAGATGTAAGCACAAAATAGAGTGAAGAAGGGGGTACTATAAGGGATCCTAAGGCAAATACTTAAGGATACACTTGGATTTAAAGGGATTCAAACTTCACAAGTCTTGGAAGTCCAAAGGGAGTTATCTAAGTCTGTGATTTTTGAATTTTATTGAGCCTTGTGATATATCCCAGCAAAGTAGGACCCAATGTATTCAAATACTTGATATAATGAATCATAATCTCACTCTATTTTTGAGGATCCCTGACTTTTTTTTAATTGCACTTTGTAAAGTTGTGATTTACAACTATGTTTTATGTTGACTTTATTCCATGACAAAAAGTGTTGTAATTGTTTTAATTTATTTCCTTGTATTTTGTGAGATTTTATTGTATTGGGTTTAGTATTAAGTTGGTGAATAATCGAGCATGTATTGAATGAACAAGTGGATTTCGCGAGTGTCTCGCGAGAAGCCTACCCACGAAAGAGCCACGTGAGAAGCACATGCTGGAAGTTGAAGAGTCATGCTAGCATGTTAGTTTCGCAAATGTCTCGTGAGAAGGGCTAACCCATGAGATACCCACGAAACTCTCTGCCTGGGGGATTTTAAGTATGACTTTCTTACCCTTCACCCCATATATACCCTAATTACCCACAAAAGTAAGAGAGGTCATTCAGAAAGAAAAACCCTAGATAAGTTTTCTACAACACACACACCCATCTTTTAGAGAGAGAGAGCTACTCATCCTTAGTGAGAAATCATTTTAGCATTTTCTCTTTCCCTCTCCCATTGTCATACCTTAGGAGATTTGTACCGAAACACAACACACACATTTTCAAAGTGTAGAAAGTGTTTTGGAGCTTGGGAAACTTTAGGCATTTGCCAAAAGAAGTCGGTGAGGCTTGGCGGATGCAATCGGGCATATTGCGGGATCCGGAAAGTTAGAGAACACATGACTCCGAAAAGTCCGTTGGTAGCAAAAGATTGGAGGGCTAAATTAAATTAGTTAGACTAGGCTTGGAGGGTCTTTTGTTATTCGTGTACTCTAACTTTATTCTCTAGTGGATCGATTACCGCTTGGAGGGCAGCAGAGAGGTTTTTCACCGAGTTCTTCGATTTCCTCTTCGATAACACATCTTGGTGTTATCTTGTGTTTGCATCTCTCTTCCCTTACTCTTGTGCTTTACTTCTATTGTTTATTATTCATGTGTATGCATTAGAGTAGTAACAGTTCATTGCGCACATTTACTCTTGTTCCGCACTTTGATTAAGTAAGAGGAAAAACAATCTAGCCGTAATTTTAATTAGGGGTCTAAACAAGCTTTTGTGTTTATACACAAATCTAAGCTTTCACACTCTTTTAGTTCATTTGCTATTCCTTAGTTATTCACTCAACCAATATGTGTGTGTGTGTGTGTGTGTGTGTGTGTGTGTATTTGCGTTGTGGAGTTCATGTATTGTGCACAGATTGGCTCATAAAACGGCCCAACAAAACCGCGATGAGTCAAGCCCAGTCCACTAACCATCAACACCATCCTCTGGAGGCTCAGGATCCCCCAGACCATTGGGCCTGAGCATTGTCCAAAACAGGAACCCACACTCAACTAACACCTCTTGGTATTTCTAATGGAGATATTTAAAGTTTAAATTCCTCCAATCCCAACTATCGGCATATCAAACAAAATATCTTAATAATTACATTTTCGCTATAGCAAGTATTTTTCTATAAAAGAACCAAACTAAATTGACATGTTTCACGAATAAGATTTAGATATGGGATTTAGATATGTTTGGCCATAACATGCTCACCACTTACGCGTCTCACATGTTTCATGCAGCATAGTTGCACATGTTATATTAAGAGTTGATGTGTTCAATTTTCAATGATTTGTAAATGCAAACACGTAGAATGCTAATATATTCGTATTTCATCAAGATCTTGAAATCAAACACGTGAGATATATATCGTTCATAATTAGTTTGTAATTTTCCTCTCGTTATTCACATGTTGACTCGGCAGAATTAAAAATACACTGATCTAAATTCGAATACAAATCCGAGTTAACAAAAAGTCAATACGTGTGGCAAGACCATGTAAAAGGATCCACCACTATGCAATTGCTTAAAACGTGGAGTGTTAAAGTTTTTCTTCTTTCTTTTGGGTAAGTGTGTGGAATGTTTAATTTTAAACTAATATAAGTAACATCAAGAATAACGATAACGTGGCATTACCACAAACTTTTTAATATGCTACTACTACCTCATATAAACAATAATTTTTTGCAACTTATAATGCGAAAGCAATTGCATCACTTTTTTTTTTTTTTTTAGAAGGCAATTGCATCACTTAAGCTAAACAATTACTTGCAATTTTTTAAAAAATTAGTATAAGGTACCGACATTTTTTTTCCCTGTGCTCCATATGCAATAGCTAAATAATTTTTTTTGTGGAAATGACACCATTCTCATTCCAGAAGCTTTTTGACTCTTCTTTTATATGAATAAAGCTTTTTTGACTCTTATTAATGCACATCTCTTCACAAGGGACAATGAAAACAATGAAATAGTATTATTCTAAAAAAAACTTGTTCAATTATTGATGCTTCTACTGCCTTTCTTGAATCTTGACCCTCATTTCCGTGTAATGAATGAAGCTCAATGCTGCGATTAGAGCCTATGGAAAAGACTAGCTAGGAGTTGTGACTTTTTTGTGAGCAAATAATTCCAAGAAGTGTGTGTGTGAGAGAGAGCACAGGTGAGATGAGTGTAACGTGTTAAATGCACATAGCCGTACACGGTTTAGATAGCCCCCACTATGAAACCTTGTGTCAACAAAGGGATTAGACTCCAAAAAATGGGTAACGAAATAGGAATTCAAACTAAAAATAGATTAAGCAAAAGCATGCTGCCAGAAAAACACTGTCAATTTGAAAACTACATTTGTTTAGTAAAAGGAAAAGAAAAGAAAAGAAAAAAGTAGTTGTAAAAAGTTGGCATGGGAAATTAGTCAATGGCCGAATTTTGCTCCTATTGGAATATCCCTATTCCCTAATGTGAAAATATGATTTTTTTTTCTTTTAAAAAAGAAATTTGAGCCCAAATTCAATCAAATTATTCACATACAATCTTTCAAACTAAAAATAGATTAAGCAAAAGCATGCTGCCAGAAAAACACTCTCAATCTTGACAACTCTATACTTTTGTTTAGTAAAAGGAAAGGAAAAAAGAAAACACAAAATAGGTAGTTGTAACTTGTAAGTTGGCATGGGAAATTAGTCAATGGCCAAAATTTGCTCCTATGGGATTTTCCCAAAATGCGAAAATATGATTCTTTTATTTTTAAAAAAAGATATTTGAGCCCAAATTCACTCAATTTATTGTCTACAAAATATTGCAAAATCACTCAACATCCGATTCTTTATTATTACTATTTTAAAATTTTTATAAAATGGTACAGTATCATCTATTAAATTATAAGACTTTTAACCACAAGCATAATTTTACACTTTTTTTTTTAAGAATAATTTTGTTAATGTTCTGATGTCACAACCCACGATATATACCTGCACGTATGGTCGTATATAAAGTGGATAGAAAATTCACATGGTTCTTATATAGAAATCCAACCTTGACATTTTCTCCGGTTAGGCTCATCTGAACTTGACCCGTGTGGAATAAAGAGAAAAAAAAAAAGGTGATGGAGGACTTCATCAACATCAAGTAGTACCCCTAGGCATAATGATCTGCGTGCCCACATAAATTTGTATCCATAGAGAGAAAATTATTACCCAAAAAAAAAAAAAAAAAAAAAAATGCAATTCATCCGAGGGAGAAAGTCATGGTTTTACTTCAAGTAATGAGTTGTGGTTGGCTTTGGTCATAGGCATAAAAAATAAAAAAAGACTTGGCCTACACCTACCGATTAGCTGCAAAATAAAATAAAGGAATTACAAGTAATTAAAAAAAAAAAAAAAAACCTTTTAACTATGTGATCCAACTTCTACAAATTAAAACCTTACCAAGGTTCATAAAAGGAATAAGTTTTCTCTCTAAACCCTTCAAATTTCTCATATAACTTTTAATTTATCTTTTTATTTAGAGTAAATTTTAAAAATCTAACCGTTGAATTACGTGTTTCTTACGTTCTTAACATGTATATCATATTTCATTCAAATCATATATTATTTACTATTCGATCAATAAATTTATTTTTTATATACAATTTTAGATAATATAAAAAAAACTTTAAATTTAAACATTTGATTGATAACATAGCAATTAATTTTAGATTTTCTTGAAATTTTGCAATTATGAATGATATAATAAGAGCATGCAATCAAACGGTTAGATTTTCAAAATTCATATTTAATATAAAAATATATGAGAAATTTAAAATGTTTCTCTCCGAACTAATTTGGAAAACACCATTTTCCTTCACACAAAAATGGCCAAATTGGGTTTAATACTAAAATCTTCTTTCTTCTTCTTCTTTTTTTCTCAAATAGGCATGATGGAGTTAGGAATACATTCCCTCAATTTTAAAAACGAAGCAATGATCACACAAGGAAAGGAAATTCTATCATAACCTCCATCTTTGCTTTGCACATATTCACTACTAATCACTATTGATTGGACAGCTCGGCATGGTTTGGTGCTTCATGATTTGTACCATATGTTTTATATTTAAGTCATGGTATTTATATTAGTTTAATTATATCATATCATATATATATATATATATATATATTTAATAAAAATAACATATCATATTATTAGTTTTGATAAACATGTATTGAGAAGTTAATTAGTCACCAAATTGAGCTTTGTGCGTATCTCGTGAATGAATGAATGAATGAATGAATGATGGACCTTCACAGTCACACAAAGCTCGTCGTTTTGCTCACCCGCCAAAATTACCCGCCAAGAAAAAAAACAAAAGGTTTGTGGGACCCAAATTAATATTAGCAGTTAGCCAAAACCAACTCCAACTCCTTAACCTCTTTCCTCGCTTTTATATTAAATTCTTGTCGATGGGCCTCGTACCGACCATCACGACAAAAAGTGCTCATTGAAATTCATGATATTAAAAATTACTGTAATTAATAAAATTACTTTTTTTTTCTATAAAAATATTTATTTATTTCTTTGTCTAATAATTATTTGTAAAAATTTGAGAAAAAGCTTCATGTTTTATGACGAGAATGCCCATATTTTGCTTTGGACAAATCTAAGCCTTATGTCATGCACACGTCTTTACATTTTGTGTTCAAACCGTGGGAATCTAAACGCACTTGTAAAAAATAAAAAAGAATATTGATTTTCATTTTTGAAAAAAAAAAAAAAAGAGTATAATACAAAATACATAATGATTATACGTTAAGAAAAAAGTCAACGTGATTGAGTGAAATGTTATAACTTGTAGCTCTACCTAACTTGAACATAATTAAAACGTAAATAAAAATTAATGTTATATTATATTTTAAGTTGGGTTCTACATTTTTTTTATATATGTTACAATATTTAATATTTTGTTAAATTCATTTTTGGTTATAACTTGTAAATTCTCTGTTTGATTATTTTACAGGTGCATTGACCGCATTCTAGTTAGCTCTTTATCCTCAAATAGGAGATTTGGATTTGAAACTAACCTGTACAAATGGGGAAAATTATTAATGTTTTAATCTAATAATAAAGAGTAATTATCATATTACATACGCCCTAAATTTCAAATCTTATCGTATGACTATTTATAAAATATTGTTATTCTTCCTTATTAAATTGACACAAATATAGCATTATTTACCATCAAATACAAAACTCATTTTTTAAAGCAAATATTTATAAAAGCATTGGTTCTTTTCCCACATATGGTTTGAGATTTTTTTTTTTTTTTTAAACCATGTAACACTTTGTCCTCTCGAGATTCTTTTTGTTAGTTTCTATTACACATCATTGTTTAAATACGTGGTAAAAGTGTTTTCCTCCCTTAAATTAATTTCCTCTTTGCTCTCTCTCTCTCTCTCTCTCTCTCTAAGGTTTTAGTGAGAGGAAAGTTACACTCTTCTCCCTCCATCACTTACTTGTAATTGATGCAAAGTGAGATAAAGGGATTAATTTTGTCATTTCTAGTTCGAGGGTTAATAACATGATATTAAGAGTTCTGAGACTTTGAAAGTCCATTTGAAATTAACTCAAAGTCCAATGGATCTTTTGCATTTTGCACCCCTTTTTTTGGGAACTTCCTTTGATTTTTTGTGTTTTAAAGTTGTGTACTTGGTTGTTGATTGATCTATTTGTTTAGTGAATTTAGTTATGGGTAGTGATGGGTCGATGCATTGTGGTTTAATGGAGGAAGTGGTATGATGGTTTTATAAGTTTATGAATTAAGTATTGATTTGATGATGAGGTAATTGTAGGTGCTGATTTTGGGTGGTTTATGGAGTAGTTGCGGTGCTTGTGTGTAAAAATTTTGCTTGGTTTGTACCGTTGCATATGGTTTATTGATAGGGATTATATTTAAGAATATTGTTGTGAAGAGAGAGAGAGAGAGAGTAGTGGTATTGAAATAACATTTAGGTTGTTTATCTTTTAAAAATAGCTTAGAAGTGAGTTTTGAAAGCATATCATAGAACCTTAATAGGTTAAAATATCAACTTTTAAACTACGTGTAGGCAAAACCAAAATAGCCAAAATTAGGCTAGGTGAAGTGTTATTTTCCTTATTTATAATTTAAAAATAACACTTTATTTATTTCGATAAAAAAAGGTTTTTCAATATATAGGGAGATAGTGGAGGAGGGAGGGATCAACTTCAAACTACTGACATAAAGCATCATTAGGATGATATTACCATTGAGTTATCACTTCAATCTCAATAGCAAACAAGGTTAATAGAGTGAAACATCTCGTTGAATTTTGAAGAGTGGAAAATATTTATTGGATGGTTACATGCATATTCAATAAGCCAATCATTGATTGAGAATTGAATCTTTTTTCAAATGACATTTTTTCTTAATCAAGTATTTTTCCATTTAATTTGTTGCATAGATTTGAAAGTTTGAGTTTGTTTTCCTACTTGAGATTTTCAAATAAACCCCCCCCCCCTTTTTTTTTCTTGCGGTTTGTTTTCTTGAATGAAGGTATTAGTTTAGGTAATTAATTATTTTGAATTAGTATAACAAATATTATTGACTTTCATAAAAACCAAACAAAAGAAAAAATTTCTTACTCATTTCTAAATTTGTAATCAAAGATTAGAAAACAAGTCACTTTTCCAAGAAATGAATAATTCATCTAAATACTTTATTTATTTATTTTTATGACTGGATGTACATATAATGATTAATCTTCCATTGTTTTGATATTTGAAATAATCATAATGCGTAATTCAATCCTATGTTTAGTGAAAATTGATCATACAAAAACTTGTTGTGTATAACACCAAATAAATTTACATGCTAAAATTTTCAATCAAAACACTTAATAAATTGGATGAATCTTCCTCCAAATTGATTGGAAGGTAAACCTCTATATTTCTTTTTAGAGAATCATTCGAAGAAAAACTTTATCCTCACTTAAATAGTAAAGATAAAAGAATATAAATGAAAGAAAAAAAAAAGGGGGGGCAATATGGTCCTCTAGAAAAGACTAGAATGGATAAGCAATTAAATATTTTCAAAGACGTTGGTGGTGGGAGTGGATGACACTGTAGGCAGTCTCTGACAGTAAGTAGTGAAAGAACAAACAAAAAAATTGTGAGGTGTATGAAAATTGAATGAGTAGGAAAACAAAATTTAAGAGAGAGAGAGAGAGAGAGAGAGAGAGAAAAGTAATAAAGTCTATATTGTCTATGCCTATGGTTATGAGTTATGACTCTGAATGAGTCTCACGACTCTTTTTCATGAATCAATGAATATGACTATTACACATGAACCGGGATTCCAGAAAACTGCCCCCCTCTCCTTCCGATGTGGGATTGGGTCCCACTCCTATCTCCTCTGTTAATACGGGCGTTTTTTATTTTTTAATATTTGTTTTTTTAAAACCCACCTGCCACTATTCCTTACTTTTCTTGCCTTTATTTTTTGTGTTTTTTGAAAACTGAAAAGTTAAATACAGAACAGAACAAACTGGAACAAAATAAAAGAAAAACCAAAAACCAAAAACCAAAAAAAAAACAAAAAGGAAAGTAAAGAAAGTAAGAACGGAAATCGGTTTGCGTAACCACTACCACCGATTCTTTCATTCATTCATTCATTCTTTGATTCATTCATTTCATCCATTCTCTCTCTCTTTCTTTATTTCTCTAACACACTCCTCCTACTCTCACCGCACCATTCTTTCATCAACTCCAACCATTACTTACTCTCTCTCTCTCTCTCTGTCAGTTACTATACACCTCTGTGACCCATCTGGCTCTCTAAGTTCTTTCTTGCATTTTCACAGATCGTTTTGATGGAACATCATTTTTGATCGTTCCCTCTTACCCTCCTTACCCTCCTTACCAAAAAGCTTGCATTTTTAAGGTATCTATCTACTTCACGTGCTATCTTCTTCTTCTTTTTTTTGTTGGGTATTTTTTTTTTATATGTTTCTATGGTGGATTGAGAGTTGTGGTGGGATTACAGGATCTGGTGCATTCCTTGTCTCTCTTGAGAGTGTATCAAACAGGCTGCTTTATTTCAAAGTAACTTGGATTATGATGTTTTAGGATTTAGATTGCTTTTTATATGAACATTTGCGTGTGGATTCTCTTATGTTTTTACAGATTGAAAACAATCTTGGAGGAAATCTATTATCTTACATAGTATGAGTTTTTTTTTTTTTTTCTTCTTCTTCTTCTGTCTGCTTATCTCATCTGAAAATTTTTGGTCAAACTCACTTTTCTGATTACTAGATTCTCTCATCTTTGGTGTGAAGAAAATATTTTCAAGTTCTAATCTTGATTATTCAGCAAAACAAAAAAGTTAATTCTTTTGGGTTCTAATCTCTCTGTATATCTACTTCCCTCTGTATGTCTAATTCACCTTTCTGGGTATCATGGATCCCGTGTCTCTCTCTAGTTTGCAATTGGGTTTATCTTATATGCATCTGACTTTCTCAATCTTGCTCACAATGACTTTTTATTTTTATTTTTTTTATAAGCTTATCAGCTCTTATCTTTTAAACTTGCTTTTGCTCATGTGTTTTCCTTTTTGTTTGTAAGTCAATGGATTATCTGTTTAATATTTAATAATGTGTATATGTTTTTTTTTTTTTTTTTTTTTTTTTTTTTTTTTTTTTGTGTGTATATATATATATATATATATATAAATAATATTTACCTTTTTGGCCGTGTGGTTTATGGATTTCTTTGATTTCAAAGAATTAAATGGAATGTTTATGAATTTTTAGCAATATGCTATTTTTAGCAATAAAAAGCTGTGTTTTACATGTTATCTTAGAGTTGAGATGTTGTTTTTGGTCCCATCGTACTACTCCGGTTGGAAACCTAAGGCCGACTTCTTCATTCTTTTGTTTGTATGGTTATATTTATTAAAATCTAAGTTTGTTAAATGGGTGAGAAATTTATCAAGTAGATTCAGATTTTATATAAAGAAGCCTTTGCTGAAGATTTGGAATTTAATTCTTTATGGTGTCGCATTCTGTTTGCATGCTCATGAGGGCATATATATTATTTTTTTTTTTTTTTTTTTTTTTTTTGATAGGTAATAACGATCTTTATTGATAATAAAAGTACAATGAGTTTATGATGGTAAAGTGGTAAACTCACTGCACAGAAATGTATACAAGCCAATCAAATGGAAAAACTAACAGAATTAGGGAAGTCAAACAAAGAGAGACAATGCGTAAACCCCCAACTATGAGAGTTGAGAAAGTGATTTTAAACTATGCATAGCAATAACAACTTATCTTTAATTGCTAGCTAGCATCGTATCACTAATGTCAAATGGAAAACTATATTGCACTTGGTAGGTTTGAATTGTATTGTAGTCTTCGAAAATTCTCATCCATAGCCTGTCTCCAACTTTTTATGGGTTTACTTCTAATGCTTATGGATTATCTGAAATTAATGTCAAATGATTTAAGTGTATCACATGAACCGTCTTCCAAACACTATGAATGAGATACAAATTTGTGAGTGTCTTGAATTATGCATCAAGACTAAAGCCTTAGATGGTGAACCTAGCATGTATTGTATATGATCATTTCTTGAGAAGGAACCAGTCATTCTCGTGAATTTGTTCTTTGTATATAAGGTTTTCTGCCTGCATTCTTTAGAATTGCTAGAATATCAGCTGTTTCTAGCTTGTCATATTAAAACATTTTCCTCTTTTTTTGGCAGGTAGGATTTCCACTGGTTATTTTACTCTAGTTCTTCAGGAGCAAGTAAAAAGAGGAATTTATTTTTGTTTGAGGAAAATGTTGGGAGGCAACAATGGCAATCCTGTGCATCCTGCTTTCCTTGATGAGAATCGTTTCCAGTTTCAGACTGATGCATCAAATAAGCTGCAGTTATTTGGCAGTCGTGAGTTCTCTTCTGCGTTTGTTAGCACAGTTATAATTGCTTTGAATGTCATGACTCTATTCAATGCATACCATTATGTTTATCATATTGCTTATGGTATTGTTATAAGCTTTTATTGGGGATCTTTTGCCTTCATGCTGGAGTGTATTTTTGGATTCATAGGTTGATTAATAAGGACTGTAATTTTTCCTGATTATCATTTAGAAAATTGCTTTCCTGTTAGTGATGGAAAGTGGAAACAGAATCCGTCCTTCCTATCTGTGCCTCATTTATGTTGACACGGAGTGGCACATTGGTGGAAACCATTCTTGTTTTTTGTTTTATAGAATTTTTCCCTATCATCACCACCGTCACTCATCATCATCACAAAATGTCTGTATTTGACCTTCTTTTACAAGCAGTCAGGATTTATTAACTTTTGAGATAAGGATATGAGATTAAATAATAGTGCAAAATGAATATTTTTAAAATTTAGATAAGTCAACCTTAGAAAAGAGGATAATAACATCATATCAACATGAATATTCTTTTACCGTTTTCTTTTTTTGAATTTTTTCCATATCTTCATCAACATTGCAGTTACTTTTTTGGAGTTTCTTTTACTTGTGACCAAAATCTTTTATGCTTAAAGGTGGATATGTTGGCATATTCTCTTTGAGAAATAAACAAAATAAAAAATTCTGTTTTGCTAGAAAGAGGCATTTGTTACTGAAACTTTTTATTTTTTGTCTTTTGAAGTACTTATACTAATATCAATATTATCATCTTTTGGTCACAAATAATTGATCTTGGGTACCTGACACCAATATTACTAGTATTTGGAACCTTGTTTTGGATGTAAATCAAACTAGAAAATCTGATTTATATTTGAAAGTAGATGAATACAAAATACTAATGAGGCATTAAGCAAGTTTCTTAATAGGATCAAATCAGTAATATTTAATTTGTTATGCATAAGTTACAACGTGTCCATCGTAGTTATCAAAATTACATTGCCACTATCTAGAGCCTACCTCTTGCCAGCTATGAGCATAGAACACATGTGAATAAAGCTGAGATGAGATGAAATATGACCATCATTTAACATAAATTTTCCAATATGATAAGAGGAAAAGATCACTTGCTCATTTGGTTCTGAATATATACACTTCTTGTGTATTGGACTGCATGGTCATATATTTTTTTTCCCTTCCTTTTATATTTTTAATTTAATAGTCATATTTCCTCTTTTCCTTTTGTATATTTTCTGAAATGTAATCACTGGTCTCTAGGCATAATGAATATGCATATTATGTTGCAGTGCCAGCTGGATGTAGTGTTGATCCGGTAAATTATTTTGGAAATGAGCATATTACTCCTATGCTTCGGCCAAATAAACGAGGCAGGGAAATGGAAGATATCTCAAGGCAGCAAAAACTTCAGATATCCTTAAATTACAATGCCTGTAAAGATGAAGTTGATCGCTCAGCAAGCATTCCAAACCCGAATGCTGTATCAACAGGGTTACGATTATCATATGATGATGATGAACGGAATTCGTCTGTAACTTCTGCAAGTGGAAGTATGACGGCTGCACCATCAATCATCTTGTCCCTTGGTGACAATATTAGGACTGAGCTTGATCGGCAGAAAGAAGAGTTTGACCAGTATATCAAAATTCAGGTATTGCTCCCCCCTATGTAATCATATAAATATGTGTCGTTTAGTGCTAAATGATTCTGGGTAACTGTTTAATTATAGAAGATTGCTTTGCAACAGCTGTTCAATCATTCAAAAAGTCTTTTTAATTTACTTTCCCCCATTCTTGATTTTATTGGCCAAAAGAAATTATTGATCTGTTTTTCCTGTTAAATTATATCCTTGTGTCATTTCAATTCTTTCCTTCCTAGTCAATTTGATTTTTCTTCAATGACATCTAAATCTGCTGACATTGGTATCTCAAATGAAGAATCCCCTTTGAAATAGTATACTTCAGATGTAAATATTTTGATGGCATTAATGTTTTTCATCAATGTTGTATCTTGGAGACCTGTACACTATACATTCATACTCGACAAAAAGGGAATTTTCAAGCTGATTTTATAATATTCTTGTGATCATTTTCTGCTTTTTTTTAGTACATTTGAAATAATCTTTTCATTACTTTTCAACCAGGAGGAACACTTGGCAAAAGGGGTAAGGGACTTGAAGCAGAGACACATGGCTTCTTTCCTTGCCACTATAGAGAAAGGCGTAAGTAAAAAGTTACGTGAGAAAGAAATAGAAATAGATAACATGAACAGTAAGAACAAGGAACTGGTAGAGAAAATAAAGCAGGTAGCCATTGAAGCCCAGAATTGGCACTATAGAGCAAAGTACAATGAGTCGATTGTCAATGTCCTGAAGAGCAATCTCCAGCAGGCGATATCACAGGGCGCGGAACAAGGGAAGGAAGGATTCGGAGACAGTGAAGTTGATGATACTGCCTCATATATTGACCCAAACAACTACCTCAGCATTCCAGGTGGGCCTTCAAAATCAATTTCCAGGAATTACCAAGGCTTGAAGGAGCACATGATTTGCAGGGCATGCAAGGCAAGGGAGGTGTCTATGTTATTGATGCCTTGTAGGCACTTGTGTTTATGCAAGGACTGTGATGGGTTAATTAGTGCCTGTCCTGTATGCCAGTTGATGAAAACTGGTAGTTTCCAAGTGTACCTGGCCTAAATTATACCATGAAAATGAAAAATCAATTACTCTACATCCCTGAAATTGTGAATCATATGTGGGGAACCAATTATGTTCATAAATAGAGCACGTGTGATTTTTCTGTAGATACTTTCTCGTCTCTCTCTCTCTGTCTCTCTCATCTAGTGGATGTGAAACTAACGAGAAAAAGTTGGCATATCATAATCAACTAGGAGAACAATAAAAAATGTGAGCATTTTTATTGGCAAGGGAAAAAGCATATTTTGTGAATGTCATGGTGTTTGAGTTAATCTGGTATGCTTTTCACGTTTTATTTAATGAATATACAAGGAAAGGCTGAGGCGCTCTGACAATGATTGGCTTGTTTAACCTATATTAGGACGGGGTTTACCCTTAATTGTTGGTGGAAAACCCTTTCAACCCCACTATAGGACTCAAATGACAATCCGCGACAATCTGCGTGTATTATTGGTAGCATGACATATTTAATGAGTCGTTTGACTTATTTAATTAATTTGATGAGCCAAATGATTTAAGAGTTATGCTAACGAGTATTCTTAAGACATTGGTTAACAATCCAATTAAAAAAAAAAATTTCTGGAAAAAGAAAAAAAATTAATATTTTGATAGTTTTTTTAATTTTCCATAAAAGTGATGTTGAAATTTTCTTAAAATGAATTATTAATCAATGCCCTAAGGATATTCGTTAGCATTTCTCATAATTTAATACATGAAGATGTTTTTATTAATTACCATATGATGTATTATCTGAGATTCCTAATAAAAATTGGGTCTTAAAAATAGTAGTTGCACAAATTAAGTGGCATCCCTTTTTGGTAGCAAGTAGCTATACTTTCCTAGTGCCAAGCAGCTACCATTTATAAAAGAAAATTTTCTTTTTGGTAGCAAGCAGCTTTTTTTTGAGAATCTGGTAGCAAGTAGCTATACTTACCTAGTGACAAGCAGGTACCATTTATAAAAGACACAAGTAGCTTGTATAATTCCTTTATAAGTTTGGGTTTCAATTAAAACCACTAACATTTAAAATGGTTTCAAGTAGTACCCTCAAATGAATTACTGTGAACTGAAAGTAACAGAAATTCACATAAATTGTCACTAAAGCCTATCTAAGCACACACACACACACACACACACACACAATCCTTCCATGTGAAATAAAGACCTCCAATATACCATCTGACCTTAAAGAAATGAAATTATATTATTGTCGCCAAAACATTTACAATAAAATTACATATTATGCTCATGTCCAAATCATATCATATTATACACTATAATAAAATTTTGTCATCTATTGTGGTTGGACTAAATGGACACCTTTATTTTTATTTTTTCCTTTCCTTTCTACTTGTGCTCCTTATGTCATTTGGATACTATAAGTATATTAAATAATCAGTAAAATAATTAGCATAGTAAAGGTCTGTTTGGGATCCGTTTATTTTGCTAAAACAGAAAACTTTTTGCTGAAAGTACTGTAAATAAAGGTAAAAATTACCTGAAATAATATAGTGGGATCCATAAATAGTACCAAAAAGTGCAGTAGGACCCATAAATAATAGTAAAAATAAGCTGAATAGTAAAATAAGTTGACAAAATTAATCATGCTAAACGGACACTTACTGCAAGGAAACTCTATCATTTCATTTTCAAATACTTAAAAATAAAAAAATAAAAAATTCCCTAAATAAATTATACTTCCAAAAGATTTTAAATATTTAAAACAAGTTCCATTATTTATTTTATATCATTTAAATAGTTATTGTAGGGGCAGTTTTTGGGGCCCAGGCCCAGCAAGCAAGTGGTTCTGGCCCAAAAGTCCCCAGACAATGAATTTGTAGAGAATGGGTTACAGAGCTAGGACTAGACGAAGTGAACGTCAGTTAGATGTGCGCCATGCAATACGTTGAACGTGAGAATATTCCGCTTACGTTTTATAAGATATCGGTCCGAGGAGACGTATACGTGCACCTCTTGCTCTGTTTACAGACTAAAGAGTTCTTTAACCTTTCTCTCTCTCTTTTTTCTTAATTCTCCGATCCCCTCTTCAAGGGGATCTCCTTTTCTTATATAGCCTCCTTGAATTGATAAGAACCTTACACTTGTTAGCCATCTAGACCTTCATTTGAGTGCATGTCCCATCGGACATCTTCCTTGTCTTTCTGTGAGTTGCACTGGCCAATGTAATATTGTTCGCCTGTCTTCCCCACATTAATGCGGCTGAAAAAGTAGCTTTCTTGTATTTAATGCGGCAGTTGTGGCTTCTCCCTGATGCCTTACATTTTCTTCTTTCCTGCTGTGTGAGGCTCGCCTTCCTACCCACGTTCACCTGAATGGGTTCTTCACTGTGGAGGGGACGCATATTGGGCCCATGTTCGCGTGTCCGAGGAGGCATTCCTTCTCGGACGTCTTTTGGATCAAACCGGGCTCAACAGGGTTGGGCCGGAAGTCACTCGGGCCCCTATTCCCCGTTGGGTCATGGTTGGGCTTTGTGTGGGTCCACAGGCCCATTTGTTGATTTTGGGAATTTCATCCCTACAATAGCCCCTCAAAATTCCGGCTCTTTCTTTCTTGTCCGAGAAGGAAGGGCGGGATTTTGACATTCATAGGATTATTTACTGTGGGTCCCTGCTTTACTTGCGCAGAGGTATGCTTCTCACGTGCCTCATTAATGACGGAGGTGGTTAATGACCCCATGCGGCGCTAATTACTGCTTTTAGCGGTTTTAGATATTTTGATCCGACGGTTGGACGCTAGATCAACGGTTGGGATCATTTCCGTTTCCCTAGGCGGGAAGATGTCTGTCCAGCTTCTCCTAGATACATAAGACTTTCAAAGACATTTCCTTCTTGTTTTTGGACAAGCATTCGAGCACTCAGAACACTCTCGCACTCTCCCCTTTAAAGCGTTCAAGCCTTCGCAGTCGTCCTCTTGAAGATTTCCTGCCAGTTCCTCACCCGTAAGTGCGCACTCCTTTTTCCATTGCCCTTTTTCCGGCGTTATTTCTTAAGTAAATCGTCTTCGTGTCACCTAGGATTAGGGGGATGGGTAAGCTTGACAAGTTGGTAGATTCCCCGGCCGGTATGGAAGGCTTCAGGGCCAAATACCGTATTCCGCCGGAGGTAGGTCTAGAGTATTGTCATCTAGAGGAGCTCTTTATCAAGAGAAGGACGGGGCAGGTGGCCATTCCGATGATAGCCTTTGTGGAAGGAGGAATGACCATCCCTATGGGGAGGATAACTAGGGATTACTTGCGTGGTTATAGGTTGGCCCCTCACCAATGCGTCGCGAATATGTTCCGAATCCTGGGGTGCATAGAGGTCCTAAACAATCAGATGAACCTCGGCCTTTCATGGCATGATGTGGTTCATCTATATGAATTGCACAGCCTCGGCGACTCATATTACTTGAAGTCCAGGTCCGATGAGGTGAGGTTGATATCCTGCCTTCCCAAGTCCAACAAAAGCTTGAAGGACGACCTTTTGATCGTCTCCGGGCCGTGGCACGACGGTCTTCACTGCCCAGTCAAGGCAGGAAAACCAGGTGGGGCACCATAGAGTTAGATCCCTTGGAAAGGATTTTAGTTTTAATCTTCCCCCCCCCCCCCCTTTTTTTTTTTTTTATTCTGACTTTGCTTGTTTGCCTCCTCGGACTAATACATCCCTCTCTTCGGATCTTGCAGACAAGAAGCATACGACTCCTCGGCTTAGTTTGGTCAACGTCCAAGCACTCAACTTCCTTCTAAGGTCTGAGATTTACGTGAGTTCAGACGGGCAATTGCGATCCGCGCCTTTGATTTTGGACTACGTGCCCCTCACTCGTGCCCTAGTAGAGCCCGGCCAAGCAATTAGGGCAGGTAGTCCGCGATTGGCACGGATAGACGTCTCCGTACCAGGCTTTTTTGCTTCGAGAGATTTACCCCCCGTCCAGCTGCCTGCTCAGCGTGCCTTTCCTGCAGTAGTTATCCCAGAGGAAGAAGCCGGTTCCTCGCACTCGTCTTTGGAGGATCAGATAGACCAATTTCACTTTGCCGAGGAGGGAGAGGTGTCGGCCAGGATAGTAAAGCTCTCAGATTCTGATTCAGATCTGGACCGCGCCTCAGCAGCCCCTGACTTGGGTTTAGTAACCGCACAAGTTGGTACCAGCCAAGAGCCTGAAGAAGAAGAAGGAATGGACTTGAGACAAAGGTCTGGCCTCAAGGGCCTTCTTGCCAATAGGAACAAAGGGCAGTCTTCCAAGGATGCCCAAAAGGAGCAGCCGACCTCCAAGGCTCCTCCTCCTCCTCCTCCCACCTCGGATGTGGTGCTGCAGTCTATGCCCAATTTAAGGCGAAAAAGGCCTGTGGGGGAGTTGGAGGAGGGTGAGGTTGGCCAAGAAAAAGCCAAACCTCAGAAGAAGGGCAAAGACACCAAGGAGCCCAAAGAGAAGAGGACCAAGTCCATTGATAGCCGAGACGAGGCGGCTATTCGGAGGGAACAACGGATATGGTCGCCGCGGCTCGAACTGGATGGCGCTCCGATTTCTTGGGATGCAACCTTGTGGGAATCCCAACGACGAGAGGCGTCATTCTTGGTTGAGGCCCTGCAGTAGCCTCTTCTTTTGCCTCGCGACATGCAGGGGCTTCGAGATACTCAGCAACCAGAACTCTTCATGTCGCTGAAGAAGGACATGGCAATGGTAAGCGAAAACTTTTATTATCTCGCTCTCTTGTTACGCATCCATTTATTCACCATTCTCTTCGATTACGCTTTTATTCTCCTGGTGCAGGTCACTCAGCAAATCTTCGTAGCTGAGGAGTGGGCCAAAAAGGCACGTGAGGACCTTCATAAAGAGGCTCAGTCCCGCCGTATTGCCGAAAGGGCTACTGGCGACCTCAAGAAGGAAAATGATAGCCTAAGCCATGAAGTAAAGGAGGCGAAGAAGGGGCGAGACAGCGCGGAAGCCGACCTCAAAAATGCCACTAAGCAGGCTGAGGATCTGCGCCTACAGCTCCGCCAGTCCGAGGAAAATCTTAAGGCAGAGAAGCAGGCGGTTTCAGATCTCAAGGCCGAGCTTACAAAGGTTAAGGGGGAGGCCCGCCTGGCGAGGGAGGCGGCCAAGAAGGCAGTGGCAGCCTCTTATGATCGTGGGGTCAAGGACACTGAGGTCAGGCTGGCCGAGGAGGTGGCCACTGTATGTAGGGAATACATCACCCTGTCTTGGGGTGTGGCCTTGGACCGGGCGGCAATCCCAGCGGATTCCGACCTTAGGAAAACTGAGAACATCTTTTTTCCTAAGGACGTTCGTGAGATCCCTGACGAGGTCGCGACTGAAGAGCCTCTCCCCACGAAGGCTTTGGCCTCGGACTCCGCTACGCCTGAAGCTGAGGGTGCACAGCCGGCCGGGAAAGACAAGTTGTCCGAGGACAGCCTTTCAATCAGGGAGGTTGTTGCACAGGCTAAGGAGACTGTTCCGGGGCCACAGTCAGCAAACGACCAACCCAGGCCTGCTCAGGGATCAGATTTAGGAAAGTAGTGTAGGATCTTTCTTGTTAGACCTTTCATGTTTTGTTCTGTTTAATGATTGTAAAAGGATTGCTTTTGGGGATTTTAATGAAAGGTGTCGTTTCCTTTTCTTCTTGTTGTTTTACTTTCTCTTCTGTTTTTATCATAAATGGATGTTTATTCTGCCGTTAATTGCTGAAAACCAAGCGTGAATGAACGAATGTGTAAAGAATGATAGTTAATAATTTAGACAGAATTGCTTCGTGGTAAATTCTCCCCAAGTCTGTGGTCCGAGGAGCAGGGCAGGACTTGGGTTCTGTTTAACGCTTGGTGAAAATCACTTCATGGTTAATTTCCCCCCAAGTCGGTGGTTCGAGGAGCCATGCAGGACTTGGGTTCTGTTTAACACTTATTGAGAATCGTTGCGTGGTTAATTTCCCCCAAGTCTGTGGTCCGAGGAGCCATGCAGGACTTGGGTTCTGTTTAACACTTATTGAGAATCGTTGCGTGGTTAATTTCCCCCAAGTCTGTGGTTCGAGGAGCCAGACAGGACTTGGGTTCTGTTTAATGCTTAGTGACAATTGTTGCGAGGTTAATTTCCCCCAAGCCTGTGGTCTGAGGAGCCAGGCAGGACTTGGGTTCTGTTTAACACTTAGTGACAATTGTTGCAAGGTTAATTTCCCCTAAGCCTGTGGTCCGAGGAGCCAGGCAGGACTTGGGTTCTGTTTAACGCTTTGTGACAATTGTTGCGAGGTTAATTTCCCCCAAACCTGTGGTCCGAGGAGCCAGGCAGGACTTGGGTTCTGTTTAACACTTATTGACAATTGTTGCGAGGTTAATTTCCCCCAAGTCTGTGGTCCGAGGAGTCAAGCAGGACTTGGGTTCTGTTTAACGCTTAGTGACAATTGTTGCGAGGTTAATTTCCCCCAAGTCTGTGGTCCGAGGAGCCAGGCAAGACTTGGGTTCTGTTTAACGCTTAGTGAAAATTGTTGCGAGGTTAATTTCCCCCAAACCTGTGGTTCGAGGAGCCAGGCAGGACTTGGGTTCTGTTTAACGCTTAGTGACAATTGTTGCGAGGTTAATTTCCTCCAAGTCTGTGGTCCGAGGAGCCAGGCAGGACTTGGGTTCTGTTTAACGCTTAGTGACAATTGTTGCGAGGTTAATTTCCCCCAAGTCTGTGGTTCGAGGAGCCAGACAGGACTTGGGTTCTGTTTAACGCTTAGTGACAATTGTTGCGAGGTTAATTTCCCCCAAGCCTGTGGTCCGAGGAGCCAGGCAGGACTTGGGTTCTGTTTAACGCTTTGTGACAATTGTTGCGAGGTTAATTTCCCCCAAACCTGTGGTCCGAGGAGCCAGGCAGGACTTGGGTTCTGTTTAACACTTATTGAGAATCGTTGCGTGGTTAATTTCCCCCAAGTCTGTGGTCCAAGGAGCCAGGCAGGACTTGGGTTCTGTTTAACGCTTAGTGACAATTGTTGCGAGGTTAATTTCCCCCAAGCCTGTGGTCCGAGGAGCCAGGCAGGACTTGGGTTCTGTTTAACGCTTAGTCCAAATAGCTGTACAATAACACGGCGTCAAGCATGGTGTCTTTCATTAATAGCAGTACCTTTTCAGGTTATTTACATTCCACGGACGTGGTACTACATGTTCGTCCAAGTCTTCCAAAAAGTATGCCCCAATGCCGGCTACGGATGTGATACGGTATGGGCCCTCCCAGTTTGGTCCAAGCTTTCCCCATGCAGGGTTCCTTGCGGTGCCCAGGACTTTCCTCAGCATTAGATCCCCGAGCGTCAAGGGCCTTGACTTCATCTTGGCGTCGTAGCCCTGTTTGAGCTTTTGCTGATAATAAGCTAGGTGAACCATCGCACTTTCCCTTCTCTCTTCGAGGAGATCCAGGCTTTTTTCCAGAAGGCTGTTGTTAGCAATGGGGTTGAAGGCAGTAGTCCTCTGGGTGGGGAAGTTTATCTCCAGTGGGATGACAGCCTCGGCTCCGTAGGTCAATGAAAGGGGGTTTCTCCCGTGGACCTGCGAGGCGTGGTGCGGTATGTCCACAAGACGTGGGCTAACTCTTCAACCCACCTTCCTTTCGCGTCGTCCAACCTCTTCTTCAGTCCATTCACTATGGTTTTGTTGATGGCTTCTGCCTGTCCATTACCCTGTGGGTAGGCCGGTGTGGAGTATCGGTTGATAATCCCCAGCTCATTGCAATATTCTCTAAAGGCCTTGCTGTCAAATTGGAGGCCGTTGTCCGAGATCAGGGTGTGCGGGGTCCCGAACCTAGTGATAATATTTTTCCAGACAAATTTCTTGACATCGACGTCCCTGATGTTTGCCAGCGCCTCAACTTCGACCCACTTCGTGAAGTAATCGGTGCCAACGAGAAGAAACTTCTTGTTCCCAGCCGCTTTGGGGAACGACCCTAGTATGTCTAGGCCCCATTGTGCGAATGGCCAAGGGCTGGACAGCGGGTTAAGTACTCCGCCCGGCTGATGTATGTTTGGGGCGAACCTTTGGCATTGGTCGCATTTCTTCACATATTCCAGAGCCTCTTTATGCATGCTCGGTCACCAGTAACCCAGCGTCATGGCCCTGTGGGAGAGGGACCTACCCCCCGTATGGCTTCCACAGATCCCTTCGTGTAACTCTTCCAGTATGAGTTCTGTAGCCTCTGGGTGCACACACAGCAGGTATGGCCCCGAGAATGAGCGTCGGTAAAGCTTGGAGTCCTCGGACAGCCAGAATCGAGAAGCTTTCCTCCTGATCTTGTCAGCCTCAACCTTATCGTCCGGCAAGGTGTCGTGCTTTAAGAACAGCACCAGGGGGTCCATCCAGCTAGGTCCTACCCTGACGTTATGTACCCGAATTCCGTTAGCCTTCTCTGTTGTTGGGCGGCAGAGATCTTCAACTAAAATAACCCGCGGAAGGAGCTGAGCAGAGGAGGTGGCCAGTGTTGCGAGAGAGTCAGCATGGGTGTTCCCACTCCTGGGTATATGGGTTACACGGAAGTCATCGAAATGGGTCTGCACGTGTTTAGCCCGGGCCAGGTAACCTTGCATCCTTTCATCCTTCGCCTCCAATTCCCCATTTACTTGTCCCACAACGAGTCTCGAGTCTGAGAAGATGCTTGCGCATTTTCCACCCAATTTCCAAATCATTGACATCCCCTTCAACAGTGCCTCATACTCGGCTTCGTTATTCGTGGCAGAGAATCCGAGCCTCAGCGACTTCTCTATGGTTATCCCTTCGGGAGAGACTAGAACAAGCCCCACTCCTGAGCCCCTTTGGTTTGCTGCACCATCGATGTGTGCTTTCCACCTATTATGCTCATGCTGAGAGACCGTGTTGACCAGTTTCCCATCAGCACTTGGTGACCCCGACATTTCCATCCCTTCTAGGGTGGGCTCCGCAAATTCAGCTACTAGATCGGCGAGGACCTGGCCTTTTATGGCGGTGCGAGGCATGTATCTAATGTCGAAGGCGCCCAGGATTGTTCCCCACTTAACTATTCTACCTGTGTAGTCGGTGCTGCGGAGGACTGATTTCAGTGGAAGTTGAGTTAGCACAACTACTGTATGTGCCTGAAAATAGTGGGGGAGCTTCCGCGTGGCTTGTACGACGGCTAATATAACTTTTTCGAGGGGGAGATACCGGGTCTCTGCCTCCTGCAGCGATTTGCTTACGTAGTACACGAGCCGCTGCGTGCCGTTGTCTTCTCGGATTAGCATTAAGCTCACCGCATGAGAGGCTACCGCGATGTATGCGAACAACACCTCGTCGGCATCGGGACTGGACATGATCGGTGGTCGGGCGAGGTATTCCTTGCACTGTTGGAAAGCTAAAGCACACTCTTCAGTCCACTCGAAGCCCTTCCACTTGTGCAATATGAGGAAAAAAGGCCTGCATCTGTCCGCTGAGCGGGAGATGAAACGGTTTAAAGCAGCTATCATGCCGGTAAGCTTCTGGACCTCTTTGGGATTCCGAGGAGGCTGCAAGCTATGAATGGCTCTTATTTGGTCAGGGTTAACTTCAATTTCTCAGTGGGTCACCAAATAGCCCAAGAACTTTCCTGATCCCACCCCAAATGAACATTTGGATGCGTTCAGTCGTAGCTTGTACTTTCTCAGAATTCGAAACACTTCTCCAAGGTCTCTGATGTGGTCGGCCACCAATTTGCTCTTTACTACCATGTCATCTATATACACTTCAACGGTTTTACCCATCTGCTATTCGAACATCCTAGTCATCATCCTCTGATAGGTCGACCCGGCGTTCTTCAGGCCAAAGGGCATAACCTTATAATGATAATTGCCAACTGGGGTGACAAAAGCGGTTTTTTCTTGGTCTTCGGCAGCCAGGGATATCTGGTGGTAGCCCTGGAAAGCGTCCAAGAAACTCATTCGGGGGTGTCCGACAGTTGCATCTACCAGTCGGTCTATCCGCGGCATTAGGAAAGGATCCTTTGGGCAGGCCTTGTTTAAGTCCGTGAAGTCTACGCAGACCCGCCATTTCCCGCTCTTCTTCTTTACCACGACTGTGTTTACTAACCATTTGGGGTAGAATACTTCCTTGATAGCCCCAGCTTTCTTCAATTTTACGACCTCTTCTCTCACAACGTCTGCATGTTCTTTTGACGGCCGCCAAGGAGGTTGCTTCTTTGGTGTTATGGCCGGGTTAACATTAAGGTGATGGCATATGAGATCTGAGTCAACCCCGGGGGCTTCATAGGGATCCCAGGCGAATATGTCCTCATTCCGTCGAAGAAAATCAACTAGCGCTGACTTCTCCTGTGCTGGTAATTCCGAGCCGATCTGAAAAAACTTCTCAGGGTCTGATCCGACAAGTACTTTCTCCAGCTCCTCACAGTTCACCTCCATGGCCGGTCCTCCACTACCCGCAGTTTGGACCGGGGTCATTAATTGCTATAAGCCGCTCTCGGCTGAAGTGGAAGGTTCCCTATTTGATTGTCGTGAGATTGCCGACACCATGCATTGCCTAGCCATTCCTTGATTCTCTATTATTTCTTTAACTTGACCTCCTGACGGATACTTCACTTTCTGGTGCAAGGTTGATGACATAGCCCCCAGTGCATGAAGCCACGGCCGGGCCACAATAGCTGTATAGGGGGAGTATGCATCTACGACAATGAAGTCCACTTCTACCACGCCTGAGTCTGTTTGCACAGGCAGCCTAATCATGCCTTTCGGGATGACGATTTTTCCTTCAAATCTGACCAGGGGGGAATCGTATGGTGACAGGTCTTCCTGCTTCAGGTTCAGCCCCTTATACAAATCAGGGTACATTACCTCCACGGCGCTGCCTTGATCAACTAACACCCTTTTCACGTCATAACCTCCTATTCTGAGCGTGACGACTAGGGCATCGTCGTGGGGTTGAATAGTTCCTTGCTTGTCGTCCTCCGTGAAACCGATTAATGGCGTGGCCCTCACTTTGGCTCTCTTGGATTCCCTTTCATCTGGCTCCGTCGAGAACCTGCCCACTGACATTACTCTGAAAGGGCTAGAACCGGTCTTCCCAGGTGCGGCAAGAATGACATTTATTATGCCAATGGGTGGCTTCAACGTGCCTTGTTTGGTCTCGACATTTGACTATTCAGGGCGGTGCAATAGATGCCTCAACTTTCCTTCTCGGACAAGCCGATCCAAATGGTTTTTCAGATTCCTACAATCGTCGGTGGTGTGACCTGGCTCCTGGTGGTACGCGCAGTATAGATTCTGATTGCGTTTTAAGGGGTCGCCCGCCATCCTGTTTGGCCACTGAAAGAAGGGTTCGCACTTCACCTTCTCCAGGATCTTATGCAACGATTCTTGGAACACTGCATGGACTACCTGAGCCCTAGTAGGTCCGGACTGTTCCATGTAATCTCTTCTCGACCTGTTACTGCTGCTAAAGCGGTCCGACCTGAAGTCCCTCCTCTCCTGAGGGACAACCTTCGCTTTACCCCTCCCCATCTGCTGGTCCTCTTCGACCCTTTTGTATTTGTCTATTCTGTCCATGAGTTGTCGCACGCTGGTGACTGGCTTCCCAGTGAAGGACTTTCTTAAGCCATGCTCTGTCGGCAGGCCCCTTTTGAATGTACTAATGGCGACGTCATCGTAGTTTCCTTCTATCTCGTTGTACATTTCCCAGTATCTGTCCGAGTAGGCCTTCAGCGTTTCTCCTTCCCGCATGGACAAGGATAAGAGGGAATCGAGGGGCCGAGGGACTCGAGTGCTAGTGATGAAGTGGGAACCAAAAGCCTACGTCAGCTGTTTAAAGGAATCTATGGAGTTCGGATGGAGAGCATCAAACCATCTCATCGCCATGGGTCCCAAGCTGGATGGAAACACCTTACACATTAGCGCCTCATCCCTGGAGTGGACGGCCATCCTCTGGTTGAATTGGCTTACATGCTCCACTGGGTCAGTTAGACCATTGTATATGGCAAACGTCGGTTGATTGAACCACCGAGGAAGCACTGCCTTCTCTATCCTACGTGTGAATGGCGACTGGGAGATGCGATCCAGGGCCTTGCTCATGACATCGTTGGCCAGGCCTTGGTAAGACGGGCTTTTGTGGCCGCGTTTGTGAGGCCGCTCTTCCTCATAGGAAAAAGTCTCGCTCGGAGGGGTTCTTGACCTTCGCTTGTATTCACCATCCTCATCACTGCTAATGTCCGAGGCGGGTGGAGGACGTTTTCGCTGCGCCCGACGCAGCTTCTTCTTCAAATCATCAATCTCTTGCTATAGAGCCTTTCGCTCATTCTGCTTGTGGGATGCATGATCTTTCCCTTTTGAGCGGCTTCTACTCGTGTGAGAGGTGTTCACACTGCCCTCTCGTTGATTTTCTTGGTCCTTTCCTCGTTCGAGATTTAAAAAGTTGTCCTGCCGTTAAGATTCTGCACGTCCAGTTTGGCGCAGACCTAATCTTTCCATCTCTTACTGTTTCACCTGTCGAGACACAAGTTCTTCCCACAGACGACGCCAATTGTAGGGGCAATTTTTAGGGCCCAGGCCCAGCAAGCAAGTGGTTCTGGCCCAAAAGTCCCCAGACAATGAATTTGTAGAGAGTGGGTTACAGAGCTAGGACTAGACGAAGTGAACGTCAGTTAGATGTGCGCCATGCAATACGTTGAACGTGAGAATATTCCGCTTACGTTTTATAAGATATCGGTCCGAGGAGACGTATACGTGCACCTCTTGCTCTGTTTACAGACTAAAGAGTTCTTTAACCTTTCTCTCTCTCTTTTTTCTTAATTCTCCGATCCCCTCTTCAAGGGGATCTCCTTTTCTTATATAGCCTCCTTGAATTGATAAGAACCTTACACTTGTTAGCCATCTGGACCTTCACTTGAGTGCCTGTCCCATCGGACATCTTCCTTGTCTTTCTGTGAGTTGCATTGGCCAATGTAATACTGTTCGCCTGTCTTCTCCACATTAATGCGGCTGAAAAAGTAGCTTTCTTGCATTTAATACGGCAGTTGTGGCTTCTCCCTGATGCCTTACATTTTCTTCTTTCCTGCTGTGTGAGGCTCGCCTTCCTACCCACGTTCACCTGAATGGGTTCTTCACTGTAGAGGGGACGCATATTGGGCCCATGTTCGCGTGTCCGAGGAGGCATTCCTCCTCGGACGTCTTTTGGATCAAACCGGGCTCAACAGGGTTGGGCCGGAAGTCACTCGGGCCCCTATTCCCCGTTGGGTCATGGTTGGGCTTTGTGTGGGTCCACAGGCCCATTTGTTGATTTTGAGAATTTCATCCCTACAGTTATCATAATGATTTGTTTTAATAATAAAGCTGAGTTTGTGAGTTCCAGTTAACTCAACTGGTAAAATCTTTGATTGTTGAATAAGAGATCTAGGATTCAATCCCCGCCTATACTAAAAACTGATTGATGTCTTGATCTGATAATAAAGAGTTATTATCAGGAACAAACGCTATAAGTTAAAACTATCTAAAATAAAAATAAAAAATAAAGCTGACTTTTACACTATCATTAACATATTTTGCTTGAGATGAATTTTTTTTGTTAAAGTTTCATTAATTTTGGAAATACTATTCCAATTAACCAAAATCTCTACAAATTAGGAGAAGTTTCATTATTTATTTAAAATTATTTCAGTCATCTATCATAAATTTTTTGTTACAACAACAAAAGTTGGGTCTGACAATTGTGCTTGCTATAAGTATATTAAAAATAATAATATAATTTGCTCTAGCTTAAACTTTTATCAAAGTTTTAAGAAACTTGGTACTACTCCGATTAAAATTAAATACAAAAAATTTCAAGAAATATAAAGGAAATTTATTTATTTTAATAGTAATATATTAAAATAAATTGATATACAGGATATACTTTAGTCACGTAATTTGAAATAACTTTAGTCATTTTATTTTTATTATCTATGTTACCGTTCAATTTAGATTATATTATTAAAATATGTTCTTAGTTTGTATATGAATTTTCTTAATCTGTGCACTGCACAGATATAATACTAGTTTTATTATTATTACTATTATTTTTATTTATTTATTTTTTTAAAATATAATACTAGTTTATTATAAACTTGGGACATATTCAATCAGACCAATTTAATCGAACACTTATGTATAAAATTACCTAGCACTAAATGTATATAATATTATAAATATTAGACATGGAATCATATCTTAATTATATATATATATATATATACACATATTTACTTATATTAAATTAATATAATCAAAATCATGCGTCCTTAATACGTTTCTTTTTTTATTTTTTTAATTATTATTATTTTTGCTAAAGACCTTGATTTATTTCCTTAAAATAGAAAATGCCTGTTCATAATCTATTAACACAAAGTAATCCAATATAGAGTTTCTAAAATTTCAAAATACAAAATAAAAAATATAGACAAGGTTAGAGAACAACATATCTTTAATTTAAACAAAAAATTTGGAGAGAACTCACTGCTTAGAACCAAGAGTGTCTCTTGGGTATGGTTACTTTTGTTGTCCCAATGGATTAGAAGGGGAATAGAAAAGGGTGAGAGGAAATAAAAAGAAGAGAAGTAGAGAAGAGAAGAAGCCAATGATCTCTAACCCAATTGATACCTCCTTCCCTTGTAGATGTTAGGTGTAAGGTGAGATTGCAAATTTAAGACGCATTAGATGCATGCCAATAGAGAGAGAGAGAGGGGGGGTAAGAGTAGACCAAAGCTTATGTGTGACCCAAATTTTGAAAGGAGAGAGGTCATGGACAAAGCTATTTTTTTTGTACTCAAAAGTGTTTTCAAGAAACGTAAGGTAAAACAAGTTCAACAACTTGCTAGACTCGGACCAAATCTAAAAAATTAACATAAAAAATAACATATATAAACTCACATATTTATATATCGCAAAATACATCCGATTTATTGATTAAATACGATTCATGAACCTACTTGATATGCACTTAAGACATCCCGCCTTTAAGAATTTTTTTTGTTGTTGCTTCAATTCAGTATAATTATTACGCTGAAAGGCATTACATTGCAGAGAAGTGTTATGCAAAGAGTGGTTTTTATTTTTATTATGGCAAGTCATCCTGCATCCCTTCACTTATACTCGCTTGAATTCTGATACTTGGGCGACTCAGTTGTTGTTTGGTTGTTCTTTCAGACTCCTCAATTGGTGGCAGCTGGTATAGTTGTTAGTGGGTCAATGAGAAAGGAAAAAATTGCAGGTCTTAAAAGAGTTTTTTTTTGGTCAGGATGACTACATGCAAAAGCAGGGGCACCGGCTACTTAGCTCAGCTACTTAGCTCGTCTATGAGGCCGAGCATTTGTATTTCAAGGTTGTCATCACTAATGCTGTGCATCTGGAAAACGGATAGAAACATAGCCAAGCAGCCATTGCAGAGTCATTATCTGGCACTATATCTTGAACCTGTACCTACTTTTTTTATTGGTAATTACACATGCATCCAGTAGGTTATATAATCCCACCACCTCATCCTCCACCTTACTCTTACAAAGTGAGCAAGAGCCATATATGTAAGAAAATGACTCTTAAACCTGTACCTACTTACTCTTCAAAGAACTATCTTACAAAGTGAGCAAATCCTGTAAAACCTGTACCTAGTTACACTTTAAAGAACTCTCTTACAAAGTGAGCAATGCCATTTAAATTAGAACTCATTTACTCTTGAACCTGTATCTACTTACTCTTTAAAGAACTCTCTCACAGAGTAAGCAATGCCATTTAAGTTGGAACTCATTGACTCTTAAACCTATACCTACTTGCTCTTCAAAGATTTTTTTGGGAAATTTTGAAGGAGATTCTAACTAAACTTCTCTTATAGCCTTCTAATTCTTGTGCTTAATATAATAAATTAATCTCTGGGATTTAAAAGCCATTTTGAGTCATTCTCAAGTACCATCTCACTGCATATGCACAGTTAATTTTTACAATTTTTATACATAGCACTTCAAGTCCCGGCTATGTGCACTCTATGCACTTCTGCATAGATCAATTAATGCCACATCTTTTTTTAGGAGAGAGAGAGTGAGAGATGGGGGTGGGGGAATGTGTAACATCTAATACTATGTCAATGACGCAGAGGGAAGCCAAAAAAGGGGAAAGCTGAAGAGCATATGTCATGACATTATTACTGAAAACAAATGTTTCAGGAAAACCATTCAAAAATCATTGAAAAATTAGAGCATATGTCCCACGAAAAAGCAGAATAGAGAGGATCCAATATAGACACTTAGATTTTTTTTTTTTTTTTTTTGGGGGTGGGGCGGGGGGGGGGTGGGGGTGGTTGCTTATCAAGAACTTAAATTGAGCTTGGGTAGGCCACAAGGACTTGGGTAAATGAGAAACAGAAGAATAGGAAATTCCTCTTCATTTTCCATAGAAATATATTGTAACCAATACATGATCTCTTTGGACTCAATTACGCAAAACTGTGTAATCTATATATCACAAAATTTTTACAATGTTGAATATTGTTCTTATAAAGAATTTAAGGATTACATGATACACATACAGAAAAGGAAAAAAGAAAGAGAAAGAGAAAAAGAAATGAGGACATAGCATTTACATTATCAAAATTTGATGGATGTAGCTTACAGGTGTGCACATGTAGGAGGTTTAGGTGAGATGATAAAACACCTTGTAGAATCAACTCAGCTCTCTTCATCTTTCACAATCTGTTAGATTCTTCTTCTATTGTCTACTCGAGGTTTCTTTGATGCAGACTCAGCTTGTAGATGCTCACTACTTGATTGAATCTAGACAGAAAAAGAAATTGTTTTCAAAGTTCCACACCTAAAACAATTTTCAAAATCCAAAACTAGTGAGAAGCTTTTGGAAAAAAAAATTATGCATTAGTGGGTTATCACCTTATTGAACTTCTCCCTTACCAACCTAACTGTCTGATTCATTGATTGAGATTCAAAATAATCCTGAAATTAATTACAAGACAGAGGCACAAATGTTATCCTGAAATTAATTACAAGACAGAGGCACAAATGTTAGCCCCATTCCATATATAACAGCTAACTTCTACAGAATTTCACAAAAATATCCAAATTCAACTTAACGTGTGCTAGTAACCTGGAAGCCATATATATCATCCAATATATGATGCACAAAAGATTCTGTGGTATCTAACTATAACAGTTACAAGATTTATAAAAAATAAATAAATGATTAGTTCAAGGATGATAAACCTCAACCATTAATTAAATAGTCACCAAATGTAAGTCCCTTACTGACTAACAAGGAGATAACAAAGAATGGAGGTTTCTATGAGGCTATGACAATGCATGAGGAATCTTAAAAAAACAATCCATTTCAAGTAGGATTTATTTTAAAAGAAGTTGCAATGGTGAAAGGCAATTCCTCACTTCAAAAATGCAACTTAAAGAGTGAGACTTAGTAACAGAATGAACATGTTGCAACGCCAAAGCACAAGTAAAAAAAAAAACCTTGTCAGAGGAAACTTGAGTGATTGGAGGTTTATTAACTAACTCCCTAGAGCTCCTGCAGAAAGCATAGAAAATCCATCAATTACGACAATGGGAAACAGCTGATGACAGCTCTATGGGGAAATATAGCAGAGCAAATTTAAACAGGATACCACCTTTGGTTAGAATTTAACTGTTGGGAAATGCAGTTCATTTGTGAGGAATTTGGAAGGTAGTTGATCTCTGATGGAGTTGTGACTAGTGAAGCCTCAGTTGAAACACCTGGGATAGAACCAGGAGGCCCTTTGGATCTTGCGGCTGAGAACAGAATGATAATGCAAATAAGACACCCAAAAAAAAAAAACAGGAATTCATTTGAGAAACACGGAATATGTCCCTATTGCATGCCTCACAGATACAGTTGTTAAAACCATGCCTACTATACATGAAAACGTACGATTTAATCGTGCTAGGACCTCCCTTCTCCTCCCTTCTAGCTTATCCTTTGTGTCAGAGAGACTCTCAAATTGAGGTGCATACGAAACCTGCAGCCGATTCCCAAGGAAAACAAACTCGTCCAATTTTTTCTTTGCAAACCTATCAAACATAAATATTGATTCTGTTCATCCGTTATCAAGAAAATGTGGTATTCAATTTAATGTCTAGGAAGCACGGATACTTCATTTAGGTTGCCACACCCGTGTCATACCGGTGTTGTACTGGCTGTTTCATTTCATGTTATAATTTTTCAGAAATTAGTCGTGTCATACCCGTGTCCGTGCTTCCTAGTTTAATGTATCTATTAACAAGTCAAACAATTGGCTAGCATACTCCAGAGTTCTAACTGGGTTTTACTTATTTAATCACCTGGCATTGCTGACCAGGTGAAATTTGATCCAGTAAACATCAGTGAAAGGCTCACAGTCCTCTGCATCCATTGGCTTACACCTAAAGATAAAAGCAACACACAAAAAACAATCCCCACCAAAAAATAAATACTTAAAATGGCAAACAAAGATTTTAATCTGTGAAAATAATGAACAATGTGTCACAATTTGGTTTTCTCCTTGAATTACCAATTGGGTCATTCTCAATTTCTGTAATTTTGGTTTTTTAAAAAAATTGTTGAACTTACTCTTCAACATCTCCATAGGAGGAGAACAATTTGAACAAGTCATCCCCACAACCTAATGCTGGAACGTTCCTCACAATCAGATACCTGCCTTAGTTAAATATCAAAAAAAAAAAAAAAAAAAAAAAAAAAAAAAGAAGAAGAAGAAGTTATTGAAAGGATTTTACATTACTTCCAAATTTTTAGTAAGAAAACACAAGAGAGAGAGAGACCTGGATTCGTCGCAAACTGTATAGACGCGAACTGCCGGAGGCTTGTCTTTGTATGGAGCCATTGTCCTACCTTCTTTGTTTCTACAGTATTAGAGTATCCACATTGGTGGAGCCATAAATTTAGCAATTTGGCATCACAAAAAGCTACTTTATCTATTTTACCACCTCACTTTACAAAACACCTAACATTAGTGGTTTTATTTTAGCTTTCAATAAAATAAATTAATATAAATAACACAATAAAATAATATATCAATTACAATAAAATAATATATCCACTACAATATACAGCAATCACAACCACCACCACCACTACAACCGCCACATAATAGCAAATAATCATCTAGTGTAACAATAATACTTTTTTAATCCCAAATTATATATAAACAAATTTTTTTTCACTAAAACAATTTCTCAATCGTCAGGAAGCAATCTTATTAGAGTAAACTATCAACCCGTCAACAACCATTTACATAAAACATATATGTAAACTATGAAGTGGATGAACCTTATCAAAAAAACATATAAAATGGAACACATATTATCACTGCAACAATGTAGTCCATAGATTGCTCACATACATAACTCATCAAATTACAATAAAAACTCACATCAATAACTCACACACTCAAGTTCATTACTATGTATGTCATCGACACTAGTATTGAGCCATGCCGACACTAGGAGTTGATCTTAGAAGAGGCAGGCTCAACTTGAGGTGGAGAATCCGAAAAGGACATTGGATTATTTTGAGATGTACCCAAAAGTGGCAAGTCAATATCAATATCCCCGTTTATGATACCAATGTAATATGGCAGGTATCCTTGTGACTCCATAAATTAGAAACAACAATATATACTTCCAAGTAGACTGAAAGTAAAGACAAATACTGTAATAAATTAGAAACAACAAAATATAAACTTCCCTGCAAAGAAATTTCCCAAACTAACATTTACACCAATAAATTAGAAACAAAAAACATAAGCTTCCCTGCAAACAGAAAATTCTCAAGACAATTCCCAATTTTCAATAGATAAAAAAACCTTCAAAGATTAAGGGTTTTTCAATGGATGATATAAGTCACCAATCTATGAAAATTATATAATCTCAGCAACACTCTAAACAATATAAGTCTTTCACACCTAGAATATACTAGTTTCTAGCTGAAACATGTTCCACCATAATTAATAGAGCCTTGCAAAACAAAAATGAACCGTATCATTCAAATAAGATACTTACAGCTCAAAATACATTGATCCCAAATGCATAACTGATGCAGGACAACTAAAACAAAACTGAAACAACAATAAAATAAAGGAATATGACCTAGGAGTCAGCACTTAGGCCTAACTTGGAGTCAACACCTAGGCCTGGCTTGGAGTCATCACAAAGCGGGAAAACCACTACGAGTTAGCACCAGACCAAAAGAAACAAAACAGCCATTTTTTCATTTATCAAAATATCAACTATCTCCTTAAGGAGTACAATAGGTTGCTTATAAAGGATTGCTAAACCCTAGTTCTAATTGACTAGGAAACCCTAATTGCCTTATTACAAAATAACCTTGCTTCCAAATTAAAATACTAATAGCCTAATAAATTACTAGGACCTAAAACATAAAAATACAATTGACTTGCAAACATAAATAATAATAAATAATAATCTTCTTGCATCTCCCGCATCAATAACACCATTTTTAAAAATCAAACTCCTTTTAATCACTCAAACGAGATGAATATTCCAAATAAAACACAATTGAGTCAAAAGAAACAACATTGTTTTCAACAAAAGAATGTTTCAAAATCCACCAATCAATAAGATTAGAATAAAACGGCTTTGACCCACTAAATCTAATCTTACTTAAAACCAGATCAAACCCATTAAGAAGCCCAAAAAACGATGAGACACACACATAGAAATACAGACACTTGTTCTTGTGGAGGTTGATAGTGTACTCTCTGGTGACATCCTCTGCCTTTGCTGCCCTTGTCTGCCATTTTTGCAGCTTTTCAATTTTTTTTTTTTTTTTATGTAAACTTCACTGACTGAGGCTGGAAATTGTAATGCTTTGGAAACCAAATCAACTCTATACTGAAATAAAACATAAAACCCAAAGCACCTATCAACTCCATACTTTCAAAACAGAAACTCGGTAGCAAACACACCACCACCACCTATAAAAACCAAAGCTCATGTTGTGCTCCTGAGTTTTACATGGGAAAATCTGTCAAATCTATAAACTACAACACAAAATGATCGAACCCCATGTGAAATTTACAAGTCTACCAACTCTATTAAACCCAAAGCCACCACCAACGCCAAAATTTCACACGCACACACAACCGAGCATCATACCCATCCTCAATGGACAAAATTTCACATGGGTTTCGATCGGGATAAATAAAATTTGGGGGAAAATCGAAGAGTACCTGAAATTGGTTTCGATTGGTACCGTTGGAAAGCCCTTTCCCTGCGTCGGTGAAGTCGACGAACAGAACTCTCCTCCTTAGTGAAGGGGTGGGTCGGAGCTGGGCAGGCTTTGTGGGTCTGTCGGCGGCTGGGCAGGCGGTGGAGGTAGAGAGAAAAATCATAGGTTAGAGTGGAGAAGTGAAGAGCGTGAGGAGAGAGTAGCAACGGGAAGAAATGAGAAAGGAAGAAAAAAAAAAAAAAACATTTGAGCTCCAGTGCACAGCCAAAGATAGATGTGCACTATAGTTGATAAGCAAAAAATTATAGCTTTTAACTCCACCAATGTAGCTCCAATTTTGTAGTTTGTGATGCTAAAAATAACAATTTAACTTTATCAATGTTTCTCCAAAAAAAAAAAAAAAAAAACTTTATCAATGCATTAGTTCAAATGGGCTAAATCAAATGGGCCCAACAAGTGCATGGGTTTTCCGCCATTTAGTTTTTTTTTTTAAAGAGAGCTAACAATCAATTTCTTTGAACCGGAGAGAAAAGTGGGAAAAAAAATTGGGGAGAGGAAACTGTCTTTCAATTTTTTTAAAAGCTTATATATAACTTTTTAAAATTTCACTTTTAAAGGTACAATTATAATTTAGTCTACTTTCAACAAAATGAAACTTGCAAAAATTCAAAAAAACTAATAGCAAATGAACACTTAAGGAAAAAAAAAAAAAAAAAAAAAAAAAAAAAAAAAAAAAAAAACACCACATTTTAGCTAACTAAGCCCAAAGTTTACTCACATTAGGTCATGCAAAGCTATGTACAACACATGGTTGCTACAATAATCGTATAAATTTATACTGAAGGTATTCATTTTTTTATTTTTTTTATTATTATTTTTTTTTATGTATCCAAAGAATAAAGGAAGAGGGTAAATTTTGGTTGTTGTGTGTAAAGAAAGAGAAACAATTAAAAATATTCAAGTTTTTTTTTTAATGAAATGTATTGTAAAATAGAGATAATCTAATGTGAAGTATTTTGAAAAGTGATTATGTAAAAAAAAAAAAAAAAAAACAAAACAAAACGTAGATTCTTATAGTAAAATAGTCATGAATTTTTGCACGAGCTAATATGAATACTCAAAGTTTTGACAAGTATTACAAATAACTTTTGGTAAGGTGGCCTGGCCTTTTTGGTTGATAAATAAATTTTAGAATGTTCTTAACCATTTGTAATGTTTACCTTCATTGAGCTTATCAATTTATTGAAATCAACATTAAAAATTAATCTCAAATTATAATGATGATTAAATATGCATTTGATTTAACTTTTTGTTAAAAAAGATTTTCCTATTTGCTGAAAATTAACCAAAGTACAAACTATACTGAAAACTAAGTGAAGTTTTAAAATGTTGTTCATAATAAAGAGATAAACTAGTAGGTAAAAATGTATAAATCAGAGTTCAATATTGGAGATGTTGTCCAACCAAAAGCATGTATAAAATAGATATATTGAATTCCACCAAAAGGTACTTACAAAACAAAACAAAACAAAACAAAAACCACCAAAAGGTTTTTTGTTGTTGTTGTTGTTGATCTTCAGTCTTTATTGATGAAAAAACTAAACAGAACTACGGTCTGCCTTACACGCTGCTAACACATCTGGCCGACTGTGAATATCAAAACAAAAAGACTTAAGGGACTTAAGAGCCATTCTCATGGGTAGCCCGATTACAATCTCTTTTAACCCAACGGAAGGAAAAACTAACTGAAGAGTCTACTAAACTTAATATATTGCTGATAATATTACTGATGGACTAATCCAAAAGTTATACATTCTCAAGGCTAGACAATAAAGGGAATACGGAACTCATTTTCTTCATGAAGGGATAAGTTTATAAAGTTACAGTTTACTAATGCACAAAAGAAAAAAGCTTTTCACCAAGGGCCTTATAATACTGCACACATATCAAACAAATACAAGAAGGATGGCCATTTATTTTACATCATGCTCGTTTGGTCCTCTGAAGTTATGTATCATTTGACAAAGTACATTGCCTTTTTCTATATAACAAAATGTGTAGATAAGAAAATGCCTGAGAATCCACACATTACCTTCTATGACATAAAGTTGATAGACAATAAGATTGAATTTTGCCAAAGACATGAGCAACCAGAGTCTGCAAGTTGAACACAAAGAATTTTCACTTGTATTAGATTCTTGCATCAATTACCTCATTAAAACCTCTAGAATTCAGCATAGGTGAAAGAAGCACATGTCATATAGTCCATGAAAAGCAAGGAACTAAAAACTATGCAACAAATTTTAAAACAAATCATAACTTGATGAGAGTTCAGACTGTTATATTACTCCAAAACTTTAGGCTAGAAATCTAGCCACCTTTTATAATAGACACATGTGATTGGAGAGATGATACCATCCGGTGTACAAAGGCTAATCTGAGGACAAATGCCGCAAGGGATTGATGCCATTGCATTAGTCTTTTCCAACTTCTTGGCTCGAGTCCTATAACAAATCTTCCCAATTGGCACAGACGAGACACGTCCCTGCCCATCATCACTCATTTTCTCAACCTCACCCTCCAACTCCAATGACCCCAAAACCTGATGAATCTGATTCAAATCAATATTGTTGCCTTTGAACACACCCAACCTTTCAATGGACTCTGCTATATCTTCAACAGTAGCTACTCCCACTTTTTGCATACTCTTTAAGCACAAGATTTTCAAGGTGGATACGAATTCAACATCTAGCTTCCCATCTGTATACCACTCTCCTCCGGTCACTTCCTTTGAGGCTTCAAATCCGGCCCCCATAAAAAGCTTAGTTCTCTTGTTTCGGATGTCGGTCACTTCTTTTATCTTGTTTTGCAGTTTGAGTAAATTAATGGATTTTGCTATAATTGTATCGGCCAATTTGGTTTCATACCTAATTTGAGGTTTGGTTATTCCATTGTTTTCCCTGCTCAATATCACTTCTAAGACCGTGTGGTTTGCATCTTGAGATACTTGTGCAGGAGTCATAGAATTTCGTCCACGTTTGAGAGGTAATGCCATTTGTTGATCAAAATGTTCTTCTAAACATAATGTACCAGAAACAACATCATCAACAATAAGAAAAGAAAAATCTAAAACAGATTATATAGAACCTCAATAAGTATTATTGAACAATACTTGATTCTGAGGTTTTATTTTATAGTTAACAATGTTAAATAAGCATTAGATTTAAAGGGTTAGTACGTTTGGTTAGGCATTTTGGAAGCTTAAAAGAGCGTTTTCAAAAACCTAAATCACAGAGTTTTTGAGTACGCTCATTTTTAACTCAAAACACCAATTTTTCATGATGCTCAAATTGTATTTGAGACTAATTGAGACGCAATAAGAACATGAAAATAGACAGATTAAAATGAATAACATTAAGGGGTTCTTTTATTCCTAGCTCTTTTTCCAAAATGATCAAGTTTTACTATGAAATATAATTATTGTAACAAAGAACGAGAACAATATTGTAACAAAGAACAAGAACAAAAACAAGTAGTGTTTGCAAATCAGGGTTTAGGAACAGAGGATTTTAGTTTTACCTTAGAATTGCTGTCTTTAATGTTTCAAAACCACAGAGGCAAGCGAGCAGAGGCAGAGAAAAACCCTTTCCCTTTCCTCTCACAATAATTATTATTATATATGTATATATATAGTGGCGCTTCCACAATATGCCAATAATATATGAGGGCATGCGCCCTATTTATAATATTCTTTAGACGTGCACCTGGGCTGTCCTGTCCTCGCTTGAGAGTTGAGAGGGAATGAATATTCACAGTATCGTGCTTTGTTTTTGTGACGCGGTGGAAGCGGAAGTGTGGAGCCTACGTCTACATCGATTATTATATATTCATCTAATAACGAAATAAATAATTATTAGTAAGTTCCAGTTAGTTCAATTGGTAAAATCTTTGATGGTTGTATAAAAGATCTGGGGTTCAATCTCCGCCTACACCAAAAACTGATTGGTATCTTAGTCTGATGACAAAGAGCTATCATCAGGAGCGGACGTCATAAGTTGAAACTCTCTCAAAAAAGAATAAATAATTATTATAATAATAAAATGAATAAATTGTATTGGTACAATAACTATCAAATATAAAATAATAACACCTTAATAAAATTTTATTATTTTATAACATACCCATTATGCTTTAATGGCTTTTTGAATACTATTTACGTTTTCTCTATTAATCTCTTTGTTGGTTCTTGTATAAATACATGTTGAAAATCATTGCACCACTGAAATTTCATCGTTGCACATTGTAATTCCTTTTAAGAAGGTGGATTTTTTTTTCCTTTTTTTATTTGTACGTTGTTATCAACTATTTTGTAAAAAGAAAACCTATGTTATTTCTTTTTAAAATTGAGATGATGAAAGCAACATATCACCATTGGAACCCATACCATAAAATACAAAAACTTTTAAAAAATCATGTCTAGGCATATTTAATGATTGATTCTCAAACCATAATCATATACATTTGATAAAACTTAAGCAAATTAGGTTTAAAAAAAATAAATAAAACCTATTCAATTTAATGGAAAAAAAAATTAGAATAAACAAATACAGACCTGCAAGATTGTAAGTAGAATAAGAGAAGAATAAAGAAAAAGAACTATATGGTAGGTATTCATTATGAATTATTTGATATATATATATATATACACACTCCAAATTGAAGAAGTAATATTAGTTTAATTTGTGAATTTAAGTTAAAAAAAATAAGGACATTAGTTGAAGATTTTGGATTGTAATCACACATTGCTTTTTTTATTTTTTATTTTTACACATAGTAATATAATTTAAATTAAAAAAATAAGGAATAGTTGAAAATTTTGGATTGTAATCAAATTGATATTATTTATCAACTTATAAATTGTAATAAAAAAAAGGATTAGATGAAGAATTTAGATTGTAATCAAATTAAGATTTTCATCAACTTAAAAAAATCTACTTTTTTTTTTTTTTTTTTTTTATGTGTAGTTATATAATAATAAAAAAAAAAGAAAAAAAAAAGAGGATTAGTTGAAGATTTTGGATTGCAATCAAATTGATATATATATCAACTTATAAACCATAATAAGAAAATGATTAGATGAAGAATTTGGATTGTAATCAAATTAAGATTTTTATCAACTTGGAAATTATAGGAGAAGAAGATAAGAACAATATATATATATATATATATATATATATATATATATATATCTATTTTTTTAAATCTAAAAAAATTTCTGCAATTTGGTGAAGTCATTTGGCGTAACTATTGCTACTAAGCCCAACTTTTATTATATAGTGTATGGATCATGAATGAAAGCCCAGCCCAAGACTATGGCCTGCTCCCTAAGACTGACCCGGCGTTCTTGACATTAAACCGAGCATTACCAAGCATGACCCCAAAACCAAACGTTGGGGAACGTTACCGAGCATAGCCGTGGACAAAAGATAATGCCTTGGGGCAATCTACTTGCCAAGTGCGTCTTGGCGTCTGGTGCAAGTTCCAAGGATGTCATCTCAAGAGTATGAAGTGGGTCCCATTTGGTCAGGAATATAGAGTAGAAAGGGACCCACCTGCATGGGGAAGGCCACCCCACATGATAGCGAACCCACTAAACGAAGGCTATAAAAGGGGGAAGAACAGTATGAGATAAGGGTTGAAAAAATCGGGAGAGAGAACCACAAGAGTGGTGAGGAAAGAGACATTTAGGGATTAAGAAATCCTGTATAGATTCTAGAAAAATGGGTCGGCTACATAGTCATCATCTCGACTGGGCTAGGATTAAGAGAGTTAAGGGCTCAAACCTCTCTTTAACTCCATCAAAAACCTGTAGCACTGGTTCTTGGGCCTCCCCCAGTGGGATAAATCCAACTCAGAATGCAAGTAAATTGAGGCCCTTAGTCCAAAGCCCTCACACTTTTGGGATGAGCCACCACATATAGTACACACACACACACTTGAAATACTTTTTCACTTTAATAAAAAAGCTCGAAATACTTTAAAGTTAAAACCACATTAATGATTTTTCTTAAGTGCCTTTATATGTTTACATTGTATTTGCAATATAAAAATTACATTATATAGACACAAAAAGTGGTAAATATTGTACACATTTTGCAAATATGAACAATATTTGCCACATTTTGTATGTTTACAATGTAAATTTTCATTACAAACATAAAAAGTGGCAAATATTGTACACATTTACAAAATATACACAATATTTACTACTTTTCTCCTTTTTATATGTTTACCATGAAAATTTTCATTGTACCTACATATAAAAGAAGAATTTTCATTTTCTTAATAATTTTTAAAATAGTGCATCAGTGCAAGAAATAAGGTAATCCTTAATGTCCTTTGACATGCTTCATAAGAAAATTGGTAATCCAACGCTTATCAAGAAAAAAAAGTGTATAAACAAGAGAAATGAATTTCACCAAAAGTTTAGACATTCTCCAGGCTAGATGATAAAGGGTACAATACATTTACACATAGAGGACTAAGCTTGAACTGGACCAATTATAAATGATAGGCCAAGAATGTATTGACCCCTTGTGATAAATTAATTGATTAATTAGTCAAGTTTATTAATTAATCAAATTAACGTGCAGTGTACATGGCAGCACAAACAAATCACCAATTAAACTAAGTATACAGTGGAAAATAAATTGACATGGTGATTTGTTTACGAATGAAGAAAACCAATATGGCAAAAACTCCACCAGGTGATTTTAAGGTCACTACTTCCGAAAATCCATTATTATCAAAACAAGTGGTTACAAGTAAAGAAATTCTAATACCTTATACCAACCTACATTTGAATCCTTACCCCAATACCCAATTGGACTTGTTCTGTAGTGACAATCTTTCCTTGTAATGCATGGTTCCCAGTACGTGACTAACCAATTGCATGGATCCCAGTATGCGACTTCAATCACCAACTAAAGAAGGTTGTTGGCTGCAAAGTTCTTCAGTTCATCACATGATGAAGATCGAGAAGCTCCTTGGTTACAAAACCCTACGGTGCATAAATACAGTAGCTTCTTCACAAGAAAGATGAACTAGGACAAATTCTGTCTCCAATCACAATTTTGTTTAAACAAATTTTGCTCAACACTTGTGCAACTTGTGTCACCTTTAACGGCCCTTAAAATAATTCTTTTATAGTCTAGGGTTGTGAAAAAAGAAAACCCAAACATACAATCATGGATTGAATGAAAAACAGTCTTGAAAAACTAAACTTCATAAACCTCGACAAATACCCTATCTGTCGAGTTGCTATTGAGCCACGGGCTAGAACAGCTCTTCAAGGCTCGATAGATGCTAGCTGTCGAGTTTTAATGAACAACACTTTTCTCACTTGAATCTTGGACAGACTTGCATGACTTTAACACTTGAACTTGAAGCAAGGTTTCTTTAAGTATTAAACACATCTTAGATCTACCCAAATACAAGTAAAGTGCGTTTTGTCAAAGGATTAGCCAATTACAAAAAATAGTGACATATGTTTCTAACAAATGAATCACATATGTCTTAAAAATCTCCCATTTTGACAATCCGTGACAAAACCACAAATAACAAATAAGATATAAGAGAAGTCATAAATCACTCAACTCATATTTACTTGTTGAGTACAATAAAATCTATCCTAACATAAACTCTTGAAAAACTTTGCAAGAAGAGAGTCTATGGAAAGAAAGACTTTGACAACCTGTATTTCTGAAACACTTTAAACAAAACTCATCACGACATCTTAGTATGAAACGGAAATAATAGTTTGCATACATAATATAAGAAACATGTGTATAAAGAAAGAAAAGAAACAACACATGGAGAGATAGGTGAAAAGAAAAACATACATCACTATATAAAGAAAAATAAGAACAATGTATATCAATAACGGTCGCAAGACCCATGTACAAGAATAATGTATCTCAAATAGAAAGAAAAGAAAAGAAATACATCAAGTCCTCACTACATCCCTCAATGTGCACTCTCCCCCTAACAAAATCTCCTCTACTAACCCTCCCCCTAACTATGACTACTCTCATAACCAAAACTACTTCCCCTTTTTGTCACGAGTGACAAAGGGTAAAAGTGTCAAGTAGACATCTCGTCAGCACTGAAAGAGCTAGCATCTTCATCATCCTCATTATCAGAAGCAATAGCATCATCATCATCCTCAGCATCATCAGCACTGCCAAAGCTATCACGCTCATCTGTAGAGGCCACAAGAGTGGAAGGCACGGTATAATCGCCCGTCTCAGCCTGGCGTCGAGCAATATGGCCAACACGGGTGTTCACCTAACACAACTTATCACTGAAAGTGTCGAGGCGAGTATCCATGAGTTGAAGCTACGTCATGATGTCATCGAGTGTCACATTGCTTGTAGAAGAGGATGGAGTAGATGTGGATGAAGCAAAATGAGTGGGAGGAGCTGCTCTATCGGAACGCCTAGAATGAAACTACGCCTAGCTGTGTTTAACGGTACCAACATCTATAGCACCCATGACAAGGAAAGGCTCGGAAGAAGGAAAAAGAACATCAGAATGGCATAAAAGCCTCGTGATAGCTGAAGGGAAGATGAGCTTATCACGGGTCACTGAATCCCTATATACATCTATAAAAGAAAGAATGAAATGAGAGGGAAAGTCTATACTAAGGTCCTCTAAAAGAGAAAGCAAAAACCGAGCACGGGGCTTTGTAATAGAGTTATAGTGAGAGAGAGGATGAAGTACAAAAGTCATGACCATGTTAAGAAAATGAGGGCCTTTAGCAAAGCCCATACAAGAAGTAAACAGACGATTACCCCAATTAGATGGACGCTCACAGAAAGCAAAAATGAGCTCGTCTTTAGACACTGTCTTAGGACGATCACAACCAGGGTAGTCAAGATGCTCTACCCTAGGGACATAGAGCACATCGGAGACAATCTTCGGTGTGACAACAATGTGCGTAACTCGAATGTGAGTAATGAAATAAGGTATTGAAGAACCAAATCCATGCATGTTGGAGTAGAACTTCTAGATCAGCATGGATGGACATGTGACCAGGACGTCACATAGTAACTCCCAACCCCGACTGTAAATGACAGTGGGTAGGTCAGTGTCGGAGAAATCCGACAAGACGACGTGGAGTTCCGAATGAATGCCTCATCGAGAAAGTTCTCAAAGAAGTTCGATCTAGCATTCTCATCACGTAACCGGACAGAAAAAGGGGTAGTGTCAACAGAAGAAGATGCCCCGAAATGAAGAGGGTTTCGGGACGGAGTAGATTTACATTTAGGTGACATAAAAGCAGACTAACGTAAATGAAGAGAAGGAGAGAGAGAGAAGACAATCAGAAAAGTCCCAAGCAGTTCAAATATATCAAGATATATTGAAAATAAAGAATGCATGCATGAGAATGCATGAACATGTGACATGCAATAGAAAAAGCATCATGGGCTTAGCCTAATCCAAACCTACCGGCACACAAGCAAATGACAGATATAGCACACATCTAAATGCATGAAAATACAGTTATAATGCTCATGAGATGCAATGCATGAAGTTTTTAAGATCAGATCTTCAAAAACCATCCCAAAAATTTTGCAAAAACCTCTTTGATTTTGAAAAATCCCAAATTTTTCAAAAATCCTAAAAACTTAGGTTAAAAAGCATGAAATGCATGAAAATGAGGGATTTAGACACTTACCAAGTGAAGAGTAACTTAATTAAGGTCGAAAATCTCTTGGGAATGAAGTTTAGAGAAAGAGAAATGTGTTTGGAAGGTGAAACGGTTGAGATCAATCAAGAGAGATCGTGGAAAGTGAGATCAGAATCGCGAGCGCTCCTTATATAGGACCTCAGTAATTCTCGACAGATCGAGAGGTGTTGAAGATCTATCGAGCTTTAAAGGGTTCGATAGAAGCTACTATCGAGCATATGTCCAAGGCAAGGTGAAGCTCGATGGATTGAGGTTGTTGTCGAGGATCTATCGAGGGGACATAAACTTTCTCAATCAACCCACCTAGCTATCAAGAGGTGTCAAGATTGCGATAAAAAACAACTGAAGAGCTCAACATATAAGCCAGGTATCGAGAGGTGTCGAGGTTGCTTTAAAATAGTTTTTCAAGAAGAGAAAAACACAGATATGAATGTAGTCAAACATGCAACTCAATCAAGGATCCAAACAACATTTTGACCTCTCAAAAACATCTCTCAACAAAAATGTTAAGCATTTTGATCCCAAAACACACACACACTAAACTAGTCTAACCAATTTTATATTTCAAAAACAAGTTAATACAGTTTAGTGAGTATACATTAATACATGTATTTCTTGTGATGGCCAAATCACATTGTACCTATCCATGTATCAAGAGTAGTAAAGAATATTGCGTGTTGTGTGTGAAAAACATTGCAAGATTGCATAAGTGTATACATGATATGACGATTTGAGATATGAGAAAATCACTTTAACTCACACATAATCATAATTGTTTGATGGGGATTATCACCTTTGAGGTACATCCTATAACTCCCACATCTCCTAGAATACACGCTTACAATCATATTTAAAGTATTTTATTCTTTTTGCTTTTTATTTTCTTTGCATATTTTTCTTTTTGAGTATATCATGCATGGGCATATAAGAAAGAGAAAAGAAATACCCAATTATGTTAAGCATTTGACATTCTACTTTTGCTATGTCGAAGCATACAAATGTCATTTCATGATTGGCAGGCAACAGTGGTGAGATGATTATTTATGCATTTTTCTTAGGATTTTCTAGTCATTCTCGTCAAAAAGAGTGATATAAGTGTTAAGTATAAGAGATCACTTAACCTTACTCATCACAAACACGAGCCACAAAACTCACTTGCTTAGTTGTGCATAGAGATGCTCATCTAAGTTACAAAAGATACAAAATTTAGAAAACTTTGTTTCAATGGCCATCCAAGATACACAAGTACCAATGTACACAAAACACACACTATTTTTGTATTTTTCAATTTTTTTTTTATATGAAAGACAAAATAAACCAAAACTGAAAAGAAAACAAATAAAAACAAATTAAACAAAGTAAAGCATAAAACTAGACTGACTCAAAACAATAAAGCAAAACACACAAGTAATGCAAACAAAAACAATAAGAGGAGAGAGAAAAAGTGATAGAATCACTCGAAGCCCTTTTTCCTTCCACACCTTGGAAGAACCTTTCCGTTTGGCGAACTCTTGAACCAGCGATGAGGGGGAAGAATTGAAACTGTTCAAGTTCGAAAGGAACATGAGGGTTTTGAGAAGATCTCCAAGGGGAGCAAAAGAGAATGGAAATTAATTTTGGTTTACCAATGCAATCATGTTGTTGCTCTGTTGAGTGGCTAACCACTTATAGCAATTAGGTCGAGTATGATCGGCTGCTTCATAGTGATGACAGAGATGCTGCTTCTTTTGTTTAGGCTTTTGAGAGTTAGCCTTCTTAGCCCTAAGGTTTTTAACTTCTTTCTTTTCCTACTTAGGAGGTGCTCCTAAGATTGATTTACCCTTGTCTATGTTCTCACTAGCTAAGTCATCTTTAACAACATTGTTATCAGTTTCAATATTATTAGCAAGAGGAAAAAAAAAAGTAGTACTAGTAGAAGCAATGCTAGAGGAAGAAAAATCATACCCTAAACCGGTTCGATCAGAAGCAGATTTCTGAAGATTGAGCATCCCATCGAGCTTAGCACTTGAAATCCTTTCCAACTGAGCTCTGACTTGGAATAATTCTGCCTCAAGGTTCTTGGTCTTTTCAGCCAAGAAATTGTTCTCAAATCTCAATGCTTCAATAGTCTGATTTGCTTCATCAACCTTTGTGGAAAGCTCTTCTTGTTTCAACTTAATGTCACTAAGCTTCTTGGTGGTCAACCTATACATCTTCTCATGCTTCTCTAAGACCTTGTATAACTTTGAATAAGCTATGTGGATGTCATCTTGTTCATCCATCTTCTCAAACTTGGATTCCACCAATTTCTCTTCTTCATCCACATCTTCAATAATCCCCTTAGTAGGATTGACAGTGGCAGTGAAGGCATTTAGAATTCCGTCATCCTCATTGTCAAAATCATCCTCAGGTTTGGTGTCAATCAAAGTAGCAGCAAGTGCCTTGCTCTTCCCAATGGTCTTGAGATATGTGGGGCACTCTTGTTTTATGTGACCGAAGCCTTGACACCTGAAGTACTTTGGTCCTGAGGGAACAGTGTACTGACTGCCATTCCTAGCACCTTCTTCCTTTTGTCTTGACTTTTGAACTGAGAGGAACTAGATTGCTTACGGTCCTTGTCGAAGCCCTTCCCATTGGCATTCTTCATGAACTTTTTAAATTGACTTGTAATATAGGACTTCATCTTAGAATCTTCATCGTTTGAAAACTCATCAGTATCACTGCTTTTGGCCTTAAATGCCATACTCTTGCCCTTACCCGACTTGCCAATTCTTGATAAACCTAACTCATAGGTTTGCAGATTACCAACCAGCTCTGACAAAGGAATCTTGTCTATATCCTTTGATTGCTCGATCGCGGTGATCTTGGCATGGAATCTCTCGGGTATAGATCTGAGCACCTTTCTCACAATCTTGGGTTCAGAAATGGTTTCCCCAAGATTATAAATTGAGTTCACTATGTCCTTGTGCTTGGCATAGAACTCATCGAACGACCCATCCTCCTCCATCTTGATCTCTTCGAAGCTTGTAGTGAGCCTCTAAAGCTTCGAATCATTGACAGCCTTAGTTCCTTCATAGGTTGTCTAGAAGATGGTCCATGCTTCCTTTGCAGTTTTAGTGGAGGATATCTTCTTGAATTCCTCATTAGTGACTACACTGAACAAAGCATTCAATGCCTTGCTATTGAAGTTTGTCGCCTTGATCTTAGCATCATCCCAATCAGCTCGTGCTTCCTTTGACTTGGTCCAACTTATCTCCATAGCTTGCCACACTTTCTCATCTAGAGACTACAAGAAAGCTCTTATGCGTACTTTCCAGTATGCATAGTTAGTACCATCAAATAAAGGAGGTATAAAGAAAGACTGTCCTCTATCCATGACAAACAGGGGTTAATGGATCGTACAGTAAAGATTAACCCTAATTAAAGTGTGCCCATTTTAATACCACTTAATAGGCCAAGAATGTATTGACCCATTGTGATAAATTAATTGATTAATTAGCCAATTTTATTAATTAATCAAATTAACATGCAATGTACATGGCAGCACAAACAAATCACCAATTAAAATAAGTATGCAGTAGAAAATAAATTGACACGGTGATTTGTTTACAAATGAGGAAAACCAACATGGCAAAAACCTCACCGGGTGATTTTAAGGTCACCACTCCCGAAAATCCACTATTATCAAAACAAGCGGTTACAAGTAAAGGAATCCTAATACCTTATACCAACCTATAGTTGAACCCTTACCCCAATACTCAATTGGACTTATTCTGTAGTGACAATCTCTCCTTGTAATGCACGGCTCCCAATACATGACTAACTAATTGCGTGGATCCCAGTACGCAACTTCAATCACCAACTAAAGAAGGTTGTTGGTTGCAAAGTTCTTCAGTTCATCACACGATGAAGATCGAAAAATTCCTTGGTTACAAAACCCTACGGTGCACAAACACAGTAGCTTCTTCACAAGAAAGATGAACTAAGGCAAATTTTGTCTCCAGTCATAATTTTGCTTGAACAAACTTTGCTCAACACTTGTGCAACTTGTGTCACCTTTGACGGCCCTTAAAATAATCCTTTTATATGTCCAAGGTTGTGAAAAAAGAAAGCACAAACATACAATCACAGATTGAATGAAAAACAATCTTGAAAAACTGAACTTCATAAACCTCGACAGATACCCTATTTGTCGAGCTGTTATCGACCCACGGGTTGGAACAACTCTTCAAGGTTCGATAGATGCTAGTTGTTGAGCTTTATTGCGTAACACTTTTCTCACTTGAATCTTGGACGGACTTGTGTGGCTTTAACACTTGAACTTGAAACAAGATTTCTTTAAGTATTAAACACATCCTAGATCTATCCAAATACAAGTAAAGTTGTCAATGGATTAGCCAATTACATAAAATAGTGACATATGTTCCTAACAAGTGAATCACATATGTCTTAACAATAAAGTTACAACTTATACGCAAATAAAATAAAATAAATTTTACCAAGAGTCTTGTAGTTTAGTGACTTGCTCTCTTCTATGAGGAGAAACATGGTTCATTTCCAATACCAAACTATGGTTCAAATCCCCTTCCTCATTGTTGTAATTATCAAAGTATTTATAATAACAAAAAAATGCTCTTAGCTATGTCTGTGCATTACTTGTTCATTCCCAAAACCAAAATATATAAAACAGGTCATACTTAATACATAAAACTCTCACTTTTGTAGGGTTTATGAGAGGTAATAAGAACTCTTACCTCAATTTTTATTTTGTTTTATTGAGAGGCTGATTCCTGAACCCATGACTTGCAATTAGAAAAGAATATCTAGAACTCAGTATACTAGTATAGGCAAAAGAAGAACACATCATATAACCAAACTAATGGTATAGAACTAAAAAAAATAGGCAATAAACTTTAAACAACAAATTATAACTTTTGAGAGTAGAACTTGTGAAACTGTATTATATGAGAACGTGCATGCATCAGATATATGCAATATTTTAGGGGAAAATATCATTTTCATCCCTAAACTTTCATAAAAGTTTGTTTTTCGTCCCAAAACTTTCAATAGTTTATTTTTGTCCATAAACTTTACAAAACATTCTACTTTTCGTCATTACATCTATGTCTGTTAGTTTATGTCCTATGTGGCTTAATGAAGTGTTGACATGGAATATGACTTGTACCGTAATATTTTATTTAAAAAATTTTGGACGTGTGGCACAAATTTATTGGCACACATGGAAAAAATAATATGACAAAATTACCTAAGAGGCAGAACCTAACCTTTTTCCAAAGCCACGAAAACCCAACACCTAAATTCCTATAGCGGCAGCCTCAACCAGCGAGCCCAATTGATGACTCTAAGGCAGTGACCCGACCATGAAATCCCCACCCTAAACCAGTGAACAATGACCCCAAATCCTTAGCCTTAGGTGATTAACTCTCCATGGTGCGAAGCATGTTAAATGGAAATGGAAGTGGTCTTCATGTTGTTTGGATCTGTCAATCTATCAATTAATGGCCTGTTTGGATGGAGGGGAGAAGGAGGGGGAGTGAAGGGGAGTAAAGTAGAGTTGGCTAAAAATAAGCTAATTTTGTGCTAAATCTACTATACTCTACTCTACTCTACTCTACTCTACTCCTCATCTCTCTCCCTCAATCCAAACAGACCATAAGTCTAGGAAAATACTAAAATTAGTTCAAATCTAGAGTAGTCGACTAGTCGTAGTATAAGTTCTCCAATTCTTTTGACTTACTACAGTAGGCCCTTGAAGTGTGCAAAGACAATCTAATGCTTTGTTGGTGCTTGTTGGCTAGCAAAAACAAGATTTGACAAAATCACCTCATACCAACATACAAGGAACTAGAGTGATGGCATCTTAGTTATTGAGCAATTGAGTTTTCTGGAAAAAAAAAAAAAAAAAATCATGTAAAGTCAAAGATGAATTTCCTAAAGCTTTACGTAAACTTTTTCACAATGAAAAAAAGATTCAGATCAGCCATGCAAAAATAAATGTCGCTGATCGTCAGTTTGGGGAGGGGATTTCACAGTCAGGGTCATCGCCTTGGAGTCGCGAATTGGGTTTATAAGGTTGAATTTATTCAACCATCTAATTGGCTTTATTCCGTGCCAAATTTGCTTGTAATTCAGCATTTAGTAACCCTGTATTTAGGTGGGATTGTTGTAAGGGTAGTGAGTGAGATAGTGTGAAGATTGCTCAAGAGTGTGCAAGAAAACAGAGTGTCGCGGCTGGAACTCGCGGCTGGACTCGCGGCTTCAACCCGCCAGAATCTGCACACGTGCCAAGCATGCTGGAAGATGAACAGTCATGCTAGCTGGAGCACTACAGGACAAAACAGGACAACTGGCCATACGGTTAACTCGCGACTGGAACTCGCGACTTAGTCAAGCCGCGAGGTCAAGCCGCGAGCCACCCCTGTTTTGGAAAAACCTGACGTTTCGCATTCCTCTTCACTCCAGTATAAATACCCTTTTAACCCACGATTGAAAGAGAGCTTCCAGAGAGAATTTTGAGAGAGAAACCCTAAAGAAAAACCAGATTGTTTCACCCACAATCTCTACCTTAGAGTCTCATCAAATTCCCTCACTCTCTTCCTCTCCATTGTCAAATCCTTGAGAGGCCTTTATACCAAACCTGGTTCTCACCATTATCATCCCTGTGAGACAGTCGTTTGGAGTTCTGGGAAGCAGTTAGGAAGGAGCCAATCTTTATTGGTGGATGCTACGGTGTAGTAGCGGAATCCGGAAAGCTAGAAAAGAAAAAGGTTCGGCGCAACCTCGTTGGAGCAAGAAGCTTGGAGGGCTTAGGTGCATTGGGTAGATTAGGCTTGGAGGGTCTATTGCTGTCCTTGTATCCCAACTGTATTTTCTAGTGGATTGATTACCGCTTGGAGGGCGGCGGAGAGGTTTTTCGCCGAGGTCTTCGGTTTCCTCTTCGATAACATATCTGTTGTTATCGCTGTGTTTGCATCTTCCTTTCTCTCTATCTCTGCCTTTACATTATCTGCTGTGGTTTATTTTGTTGTGGCTTAGATAGTTGTTTAATCAATACCATGTTATAGTATATGTTAAGTTTCCGCACACTATTGTTTAACATATTGCGTGTGTTGATTAAATTGGTTTTTGGGGGTCTAAACGTTCAAAAGTGTTTTTGTACACGTTTTTGAACTTTCAATTGGTATCAGAGCGGGTACACAGCTGTTTGGTTTCATTACCATTGTGTGATCCTTGACTCCCTTTCTTTTGAGATGGATAGGTCTCAATCCCTTAATGCACCTCCATATTTTGATGGAAGTAATTATGCATTTTGGAAGGTTCGTATGAGAGCCTTTTTATGCTCTATTGATGAATCCGTGTGGGATGCTGTTGAGATTGGTTGGGCCAAACCTGAGGCAGCCAAATCCACATGGGATAAGGCAGCACTTGCTGCATCTAATGCTAACAGTAAAGCACTAAATGCTATTTTCTGTGGTGTGTCTCCAGATGAATTTCACAGGATTTCTCACATTACTATTGCCAAAGATGCATGGGAGATTCTGGAAACAACTTATGAAGGCACGAAGAAGGTGAAAGATACCAAGTTACAAATGCTGACCACTCGGTTTGAGGAGCTCAAGATGAGTGAGGATGAGTCTTTCGACTCGTTCTATGGGAAGCTAAATGAAGTGGTTGTCAGCAAGTTTAACTTGGGGGAGAAGATGGAGGACTCTAAGATTGTAAGGAAGATCCTCCGATCACTGCCGGAAAGCTTCCGTGCCAAAGTGACAGCCATTGAAGAGAGCAAGGATCTTGACGACATCAAGGTACAGGAGCTGGTTGGATCTCTACAGACCTATGAGATGTCGCTGCCAAATCAACGGAAGGGTAAATCCATTGCTCTAAAGACCGTTAATGAGAAGGTGGAAGATCAAGGCTCGTCAGGAGAAGATATGGTTGACAAGGATGTAGCCTATCTTGTTAAAAATTTCAAGAAGTTTTTGAAATTCAAAAACAATGGAAAATTTGATGATAAGAGAAATTTCCAAAATTCTGGAAGGGAGAAGAGGGATTTCAAGAGGAAAGATGGAAAAGAATCCCAATCCACACAAGGTGTTACTTGTTTTGAATGCAACGGCCATGGACACTTCAAGAGGGAATGTCCTAATTATTTGAAATCGAAAGGCAAGGTGTATGCCACGACCTTGAGTGATTCAGACTCGTCCGACTCAGAATCTGAAGAAAGCTGTGATGGAGAAGGGAACTACTCAGCTTTCATGACTATTGCTCATGTTGAGTCTTCGGATGAATTGAATTTGCTTGTTCAAGACCTTGGAGAACATAGTGAGGATGACTCACTAGGAATTGCTGAAGAATCTGAAGCTGAAGAAGAAGAAAGCACAGCAACTCTTCAAGAAAATTACAACTCACTTTTGGAGAAATCAGGTGAATACACAAGGGTAGCCAAGGCTGCTGTAAGAAAGATGAAGAAGGCTGAGGAGGACTACAAAAGTCTCCTAATCCGGTATAGGGAGGCCAAATGCGAGATTGAAACTCTTAATGGTGAGCTGTCCGAAGCCTACACTAAAGTGAGATTCCTTGAGAATGAGGTTGTTCAAGCAAATGCAAAAATAGAGAGGGTCACCACCAAGAAGCTTGATGATGTTATATCATCTCAAAAGAGCTTCTCAGACAAATCCGGACTGGGATATACCGGAGGAAGTAGCTCAACTGGAAATGTCACTAAAGAAGTGAAGTTTGTGAAGTCCAAAGATCCAGTTGTAGCTGACTCTACGAGTGTGAACCTCGAGGTGGAGAAAAAGAAGAATGTGGTGGACCAACGGATGCTGAATCATCGGAATCAGTCTATGGGCAGGTCTGAGTCTCGTGCCAAGTCACGTCCTCGACCACAAAAAGGTCCTAGAGGAATGTATGTGTGCCATTATTGCGGACTCCAAGGGCACACTCGACCGAATTGCCAAAAGCTGAGAGCAAAGAACAGTGCTACTCCTCAAAGGTCAGGAGGACTAAGAATTGATAGGAGAACTTGGGCAGGGGATCAACCTAGAGAGCAAAATGGAGATCCCGGAATGGTGAACGTGATGAAGATGATGGTGCATTCACCAACTGCTTGGAAAGCTTCTCACGAAGGTTTGAAAGCCCTAACTCCCGTACCCAATCCTTTAAGGAAATCACCCCAAACGCAAGTGACGTGTGGGTGAAAAGGGGTACTCATGCATAAGCATTACAACATGTCCATGCATTAATACTTCCTATGCTTTGTGACTATGTTTGTTTGGTATGCTTGTTGTTTTTGATTTTGGTTGTTTGTTTGTGAATATCTCTTAATTGTGTTTTATCAATCTTTTTGTTTCTTGAGTCAAAAATCCAAAAAATTACATAAAAATTTGAAAATCAAAAAGCTTGATTGACTTTGTTGAGTTTTGTCTTAAAACTCGTTTTGCCGTGTACCTTTGTGCTAATGGCTTTGTGCATTCTCGAGCATTGCTTGTTTTCATGCACTCATATCACTATGGGAAAAATCTTGAAATCTATGTGATTGTTGTAAATAGATCTTCAAGCTTGTCATGAATGATTAGTGAATGGTTATGTCGATCTTGAAACATGCATAGATTTGTGTCTATATCTCTTCCCATTTTTTTATTTTTTTGCTAAAAAGAGCTCACTAAATGTAAATCTCCAAATGAAAAGAGATATTGAGCTGCAAAAGCCTGTCGCACATTCTAGTATTTGACTAGGAAAAAGGGTAAGCGACCTTATATCAAAAGTGAAATTTCTTTCAAAAAGGCCAAAGGCCTATTCTTCAAAGAAAAGTGTTGTCTATCCCTCTCACAATGAGAGATGATTGCCTCAAAAGATCAAATGTTATGGCTGAAAGTGGAGTCAAATGAAAGGCTTCAAGTTATGTTATCAAGTTGTGTGGGAAGTCATATATTCATATTTCTATAATTGAGATTGGTCACATGATCTAGTGCTAATTGTGTATGCCTTGGTTGAATTGATCATTGAAGCTTCACATTAAACAAAGGACTATCTCATTGTTGTTATCCACACACAACACACAAGTTTATGTTCGATAAATGCCATATTCATTTGTGTGATTGTACTTGATAAAATGTGTTTTCACATGCTCAATCTTTGTTAATTCAAGCACAAAAAGATTTTTGAGTGTTTTAGGTGTTTTTGGAAAGTGTTTTGCTGAAAAATCTGAAAATTTCAAAAATACAGTTTTGCCCTGTTTTGGCGGCTCAGTCGCGGGTGTGTCAAGTCGCGAGCCTCAGTCGCATCTTCGCTGGTCAGTTTTGGCGACTTGTTCGCGAGTGGAAGGTCCAGTCGCGAGATTCACTCAGAGATTTTCGCGGCTCAGCTCGCGACTCACTCGCGGGTAGACCTTCCAGTCGCGAAAAACACTTAGAAAAATTTTTCAAAATTTTCCTCTTGTGTGCTTTGGCGGCTTGAGCTGGCGACTGTGTGGCGACTTGAACCAGTCGCGAAAATCGCGTGTTTTGCAGAAACAGGAGCAGTTTTTAAACTTTTTCAGTTTTTCCCTCGAATTTTTGTGACTGTTCATCTTCTCTCTAAACACTCTTCCTCCCAAACACTCCGTGCTCCCTTTTCCAATCTCTTGTGTTGCACTCTTACAGCCTAAAATCGTCAAGATACAGGTATGGGTTTTCTGTTTTTCACTCTTTTCTACTTGATTCTGTGCTTTTACCCTTGATTTTTCGCATTTGATTGTGTTTTTGAAATGGGTTTGTGGGTCGGTCTCTGCTCTTTGTTCTTGCTTTGCGTGTGGATGTTGTTGATATAGGTTGTGTTAATGATAGTCTTATTCCTATTGCTTTTGTGCTTAGCTAAGTATTCCTTTCATTTCAATCTGAACTTTGAGCTGTTGATGTTACTCTTGGTTCTGTTTGAGGTTGTGAGTTTTCCTTTGCTAGATTTGCATGTCTTAGATTGTTAATCTGTGGGAAGATTCTGTTAGGCTCAATATATTGTGTGTATGTCATATCATTTTCCATAATCTGCCTCAATGTCATTTATTTGCCTTCAGGATAGCTTCACCATGTTGTTCATGTGTTTCCTATCCTAGGCTTGGTTTATCCATATGTTTGAACTAAATTGCTTGCTGTTTAAGTGTTTGAAATTCACTTGTTTGACTGATATCTCTCTCTGTTAACTACATGGTACTGACTGGTTATGCACCTATATTGTTATATGTTGTTGTGGCCTTTTCTGATTGTTCACAGATGGCTCCTTCACCCCAGAAGAAGAAATCTACTGCTAAAAGGGCTAACAAAAGACTTAAGATGGATCCTAGATTGTTTAGGTCAGTTCATCATTTTGAGAGATACAAGGATAACTTCTTGAATGCAGGAATCATTCAAGAGAGATTTGTGGATTTGGAAGATTTAAGGCAAACTTTTATTCCCAGTTGTTTTGAAGGAAGAGGATGGGACAAACTTTTGAGTGATTTCCCTTTGGTGTGTGAACCCCTGATTAGAGAATTTTATTCAAATGCTGTGATAAAGGAGAATGAGTTAAATTGCTGGGTTAGAGGGAAAGAATTCATTTTGGATGCACATGTCATAGATGATGTACTAGGGCTTGAGGGTTTGGATGATGAGGAGTTTATCAATTTCAAGGATAGGAGTGTCTCTATTGAAACAGTTCAACAGAGGATAGGTGGGCAGAGAGAAGGGAAGTGTTTGAATACCACTGCCTTTCCAGTGGACATGAGGGTTCTAACCATAATCATGATGTTTAACCTTTATCCTATTAAGAAGTTGACCACAATCAATTGTGCTAGAGCAATTTTTCTGATGGATCTCAAAGAGAAGAACTTCATAGATATAAGTTCCCACATCTTTGACATCATTGTGGATGAGACAAGAACAACATCTAGACCAAAACTGATCTTTCCCAGTCTCCTAATGAGGATATTTCGAAGGAAGGGTGTTCCAATTCCTCAAGACATCAGTCACATGTCCACACCCTCTGCAATCAACAAACTTACCTACAAAAGGATCAGTGTTAGGCTTCCAGGAGAAGAAGATGAAGGTGATGAAGGAGAGGAAGTCCCAATGGAGACTGATGCAGAGGCAGCAGGGCATGCATCCACCTCAACACCAAGGAGGAGTGGCAAGAGGTCCAGAGCTTCAACTTCTGCAGATGCACCTCCAGATGCTTTCCAGATCATTCTGGAAAGGCTTGATGGGATCAGGGCAGTCCAGACTGAGCATTCTGACAGGATGAGAGCCATGCAAGACCAGATTGATGTCTTGGCTGCTACACTTAACAGCTTCACAACTCAGCATGACCAGTGACCCTTTGGCCATTCCATGTCAAAAAGGGGGAGAAAGTTCATTGATAATTGAAGCAGAAAAGCAGCTGTTGAGGGGGAGTAATTAGTGTTTTTATGGTTTTTTATGGTTTTAATACACTGGGTTTTGGTGTATAACTGTTTCTAACTCTTTTCATATACTCTTGGTTTATTCTTTAAATATATTTGGATGATGTTATTCAGGTATTGGTTAGTTTGTACCCATATGCTTTTGTAAGCTTTGAGGGTTTATGTTCTATGCATAGTTTGTAGGCCTTGTGGTATGTACCATGCTTAAGTGCAGCCTTTATGCTATGTTGAAATCAGTACTTTAATCTAAATGTTCTGCATTGTGATTGTTGTACTGTCACTCTTGTGCCCTTGTAGGATTGTTCCTAGATGCATATGCCTTGTGTGCTATGCATTGGTTGAGTGTTGTACATACAAGTGTCTTGCCTTGTGCTTGTTAACTTGTATGTCCTTGTGTTCATTCCAAGTGTGAATGAACACTGTGATCACTACCTTGTGGTGTTCACTTGGTTGATCAAGCCATGGTTTGTTTATTAACTCCATCTTTGCTTGATCACATATTGCCTGTTTCATATGCATTTATAATTTTCTGCTTACAATGATCATGGTGTATTGTTGTGTTTCAGGAGTTTATGTTCATATGATTCAAGTGCTTCACAACTTCTAGAATTAGGTGTGAGTGAGTTTTGATCAACTGTTCCCAACTCACATGTTAAGTCTAGAGTCTGTTTTAGGGTTTTGTCACGGAATAGCCAAAGGAGGAGATTGTAAGGTTGAATTTATTCAACCATCTAATTGGCTTTATTCCGTGCCAAATTTGCTTGTAATTCAGCATTTAGTAACCCTGTATTTAGGTGGGATTGTTGTAAGGGTAGTGAGTGAGATAGTGTGAAGATTGCTCAAGAGTGTGCAAGAAAACAGAGTGTCGTGGCTGGAACTCGCGGCTTCAACCCGCCAGAATCTGCACACGTGCCAAGCATGCTGGAAGATGAACAGTCATGCTAGCTGGAGCACTACAGGACAACTGGCCATACGGTTAACTCGCGACTGGAACTCGCGACTTAGTCAAGCCGCGAGGTCAAGCCGCGAGCCACCCCTGTTTTGGAAAAACCTGACGTTTCGCATTCCTCTTCACTCCAGTATAAATACCCTTTTAACCCACGATTGAAAGAGAGCTTCCAGAGAGAATTTTGAGAGAGAAACCCTAAAGAAAAACCAGATTGTTTCACCCACAATCTCTACCTTAGAGTCTCATCAAATTCCCTCACTCTCTTCCTCTCCATTGTCAAATCCTTGAGAGGCCTTTATACCAAACCTGGTTCTCACCATTATCATCCCTGTGAGACAGTCGTTTGGAGTTCTGGGAAGCAGTTAGGAAGGAGCCAATCTTTATTGGTGGATGCTACGGTGTAGTAGCGGAATCCGGAAAGCTAGAAAAGAAAAAGGTTCAGCGCAACCTCGTTGGAGCAAGAAGCTTGGAGGGCTTAGGTGCATTGGGTAGATTAGGCTTGGAGGGTCTATTGCTGTCCTTGTATCCCAACTGTATTTTCTAGTGGATTGATTACTGCTTGGAGGGCGGCGGTGAGGTTTTTCGCCGAGGTCTTCGGTTTCCTCTTCGATAACATATCTGGTGTTATCGCTGTGTTTGCATCTTCCTTCCTCTCTATCTCTGCCTTTACATTATCTGCTGTGGTTTATTTTGTTGTGGCTTAGATAGTTGTTTAATCAATACCATGTTATAGCATATGTTAAGTTTCCGCACACTATTGTTTAACATATTGCGTGTGTTGATTAAATTGGTTTTTGGGGGTCTAAACGTTCAAAAGTGTTTTTGTACACGTTTTTGAACTTTCAGGGTTCACTGGTTGAGAACCTTAAGGTTGCCGCTATTGGGTTTGTGTGTTGGGATTGCTTAGTTGTGGAATAAGGTTAGGTTTGAGAGGGGTAATTTCCTTAGATTTTTTTTTCCATGTGTGCCAATAAATTTGTGCCACATGTCCAATTTTTTAAAATTAAAATAGTTTAGTCCAAGTCATATTCCAAGTCAACACTTCGTTAGGTCACGTAGGATATAAACTAATAGACATAGATGGAAGGATGAAAAGTATAATGTTTTGTAAAGTTCAAGGACGAAAAACAAACTTTTGAAAGTTTAGGGACTAAAAATGAACTTTTGTGAAAGTTTAGGGATGAAAATGATATTTTACGCAACATTTTATTTTCTCAAGAATTCAGTACAACTATAGAGCCCACACACTCTAAAAAGGAGAATTCATATATCTTATGCATGATATAGTCATTTCTATTATATTATATTAGCTAATATAATATCCTTAAACCTAAAAATTGACTAAAACACTCCCTGAAACCTAGAAAATGACCAAAATACCCCCCCCCCAAAACCTAAACCTAAAAATTACAAAAATACACCCTAAACCTAAAAAATTACCAAAATTCCCCCTAAACTTAAAAAGTGACCGAAATAACCTTAAAACCTAAAAAATGACTAAAATACCCTCTGAAACCTAAAAACGACCAAAATACCCCCAAAACCTATGAAATGACCAAAATATCCCCAAAATTTAAAAAAAAAGACCAAAATACCCCTAAAACCTAAAAAAATTTCCAAAATGCACCTTAAGCCCCAAAAATTACCAAAATACCCCCTAAACCTAAAATATGACCGAAATACCTCCGAAACCTAAAAAAAAATGATCGACAAAAACCCTTGAAACCTAAATTATGACGAAAATACCCCTAAACATGTAAGATGTCCAAAATAGAGGTTTGGGGTATTTTGGATGTTTCGAGGATATTTTCAACAAATTAAAGGTTCTAAGAGTATTTTAGTCATTTTATAGGTTTCAAGGGAATTTCGGTAATTTTTTAGGTTTCAAGGGAATTTCAGTAATTTTTAAGGTTTCGGGGTTATTTTGATCATTTTTTAGATTCTAAGGGTATTTCAATCATTTTTTTGTTTATGGGGGAATTTCTGTCATCCTTTAGGTTTTAGGGGCATTTCAATAATTTTTATATTTTTTGGTTATTTTGGTAAATTTCTAGGTTTCAGAAGTATTTTGGTAATTTTTAGGTTTTGGGGTATTTTAGTAATTTTTAAGGTTTCGGGGGTATTTGGTCATTTTTGGGTTTTGGGGGTATTTTGGTCATTTTTAGGTTTTGAGGCTATTTTGGTCATTTTTTGGGTTTTGGGGGTATTTTGGTCATTTTTTTGGTTTCAGGGGCATTTTGGTCATTTTTTGGGTTTCGGGGGGGGGGGGGGGGGGTTTTGGTCATCTTTTGGGTTTTGGGGGTATTTTAGTCATTTTTAGGTTTCGGGGGTATTTTGGTCATTTTTGGTTTTTGGGGTGTTTTGGTAATTTTTAGGTTTGGGGGGTATTTTGGTCATTTTCTAGAAATTTAGATTTTATGTTGGTAATCTATAGCCGCATTTAAAAAACGTGGCTATAGGTCCTCCTTTAAAAGGAAAAAAAAATAATTTATTTGGCTAAAAAATGCAGCTATAGGTTAGCTATAGCCACGTTTTTTAAACACAGCTATCGATCCTCCTTTAAAATAAAATAAAAAAAATTTATTTGGCTGGACCTATAGCCACATTTATGAACGCGGCTATAAACTTAACCTATAACTGCGTTTCTATAAATGTGGCTAAAAAAAACGCGACTATAGCCTGTGTTTATTGTAGTGTAGTACAAAACTTTCATCTAGAAATCTAGCCACCTTTGAAAATAGATGATGCCATCCGGTGTAAAATAGCTAATCTCTGAGGACAAACATCGCAAGGAATTGACGCCATTACATTAGTCTTTGCCAACTTCTCATCACAAGTCCTTTAACATATGTTCCCAATTGAAACACCCTGCCCATCATTAGTCATTTTCTCAACCAATGCCCCTAGAATCTGATTCAAACCAATATTATTGCCTCTGCACACATCCAACCTTGCAATGGATTGTGCTATATCTTCAATAGTAGCTACGCCTACCTTTTGTATACTATTTAAGCACAAGATTTTCAAGGTGGATACGAATTAAACATCTAGCCTCCCATCTCTATACCAGTCTCCTCCTGTAACTTCCTTTGAGGCTTTAAATCCCACCCCCATACAAACTTACTTCTCTTGTTTCGAACGTCAGCCACTTCTTTTATCTTGTTTTGTAGTTTGAGTAAATTAATGGATTTAAAAAAAAAAAAAAAAATTGTATCGCCCAATTTGGTTTCATGCCTAATTTGAGGTTTGGTTATTCCATTGTTTTCCTTGCTCAATATAACTTCTAAGACCGTGTGGTGTGGTTTGCATCTTGAGATACTTGGGCACAATGCTGGCTCTAGAAATTTTTTCTAGGGTGGTTGATAGGCCAAGAATATATTGACCCCTTGTGATGAATTAAACAATTAATTAGCCAAATTAATTAATTAATTCAATTTGCATGCAATAAGCGCGTTAGCACAAACAACTCACCAAATATTTAAATGCAGTGGAAATTAAATTGACACGGTAATTTGTTTACGAATGAGGAAAACCTACACAGCAAAAACCCCACTAGATGATTTTAAGGTCACCACTCCCGAGAATTTACTATTATCACAACAAGCGGTTACATGTAAAGGAATTTCAATACCTTATACCAATTTACAGTTGAACCCTTACCCCAATACCCAATTGGACTTGTTCTGTAGTGACAATCTCTCCTTTTAATGCATGACTCCCAGTACGTGACTAACCAATTCTATGCGTGGATTCCAGTACGCGGTTTACTCACCAACTTGATAAAGATATTGGCTGCAAAGTTCTTCAGTTCATCACACGATGAAGATCACAAAACTCCTTGGTTACAAAACCCTACGGTATACAAACACAGCAGCTTCTTGAATAGGAAGATGAACTGGGGCATATGTCTTCGGTTCACAATATGCTTGTGAAAAACTTTTGCATAGAGTTGCATTAGCTGTGACAGCCCTTAAAATAATCCTTATATATGTTTAGGGTTGTGAGAAAACAAAGCCCAAACATCTATTCACGGATTGGATTGAAATCAGCTTTTGAAAAACTGATTTTCATAAACCTTGATAGATAGCTTATCTGTCTAGCTAGCTATTGAGAATCGAGCTTCAGCAGCCTTTTAAACCTTGATAGATACTAGTTATCGAGTTTTAAAATCCAGCACTTCACTTGTTTCTTGGACATACTTGCATGATTTTAACACTTGAACTTGAAACCTTGTTCCTTGAAGTATTAAACACATCCTTAATCTACCCAATTACAAAAAAAAGTGTGTTTTTTTCAAAAGATTAGCCAATTCTATATTGACATATGTTCCTAACATTGAATCACATATGTCCTAACAATGGTCATTAAAAAATTTAAATTATACAAAATCTAATAAAAAAATAATTTCATATATTGACAACAACCCTAAAAAAATAAAAACCCAAATACATAATGTCTTACAATTTCCTTATATGTTTTTTTTTAAAATGTGTTTTTTTCAAAAGATTAGCCAATTCTATATTGACATATGTTCCTAACATTGAATCACATATGTCCTAACAATGGTCATTAAAAAATTTAAATTATACAAAATCTAATAAAAAAATAATTTCATATATTGACAACAACCCTAAAAAAATAAAAACCCAAATACATAATGTCTTACAATTTCCTTATATGTTTTTTTTAAAAATTTAATTTTGAAGTCGTTACATGATAATCTCATTATTAATGTTGCAAACAACATCTCTTTCAATATTTAAGTGAAATAAAATTTCTCTTGGATTTTTTTTTTTACCCAAAATATTGTTAAGAGGACCAAAATTTGACTACTAACTTTGTTGTAGACTAAGACTACAAGTTTCATTGTACAAACTAACATGGCTACATATTATGAAAATCTAACCATTGAATTGTATGTTCTTTATTTTCTTAAAACACATGTCTAATTTCATGTCAATCTGATATTTACTATATGATCCATAACTTATTTTTTGTGTATAATTTTAGACTACAAAAACTCGAAATTTAAACATTTGTTTGATGACATAAGCTATTGATCTTTGATCTTTTTGAAGTTTTGCAAACGTGGAGAATATAAGAAAATAAAAATGTAATCTAATTGTGGACTTGTCAAAATTCATATCCAATAATAAAACATTGAGTGAAGTTATAGGCTTAGTCTACAATCAAGTTTGTTGCTAAACTTTGCCCAAAGTTTAATTATATTGGGCATAAAAAAAAAAAAAAAAAAAAAATTAGGGTGGTCACACATTAAAAATATGTATATATTTGTTTCGTATTATAAATATTATTTTTTTTTTTTAACAAATTGTAGCATTGAACATAGTAAAGATATTTAGCAATCATTAACTATCCAGTGCATCGCACGAGTTAACTACTAGCGTCTTTAATTTATGAAGTATCTCGCTAGAGGTAAGCAATTGCAGCCAATTTGGGTTAAAAGTACACAATGAGCAAAATTACAACATCGCATTGATTTCTCTCTCTCTCTCTCTCTCTCTCTCTCAACCATTATCCATTGCTTTATCAATTTTTTTTTTTGAATTATCGAATAAATTGAGCCACCTTGTAAGCAAACATAAGACTTGTCTCAAAGGACTTGGATTATCTATATTTGTTTATAGCTTGGGATTGCTGGTTTGTTTCTTTAGAATTTGCTATTTCTTTTCACTGATTTTGATCCTTTTAGGCAATTAAACAACACCAATGGTGGTATGATGCATGTTGGGTGATATGTTTTGATCAAACAAAGCAAATTGAGAAAGAGATAATAAATGCACATGCTTGTGTAAATAATTGTGAAAAGCTGGAACTAAAATTAGTCCTCCCAATGTCAATTCATGACAGAATTAGTCAAATAAATGGCCCAAATTAGTCTAACTTGATGTGAACCGGTTCTTATGGGAAGCAATGCTATTGGTAGTAAACAAATAGTGCTATTATGCCACACTTGGGAATGTAGGGGTTGTGACAATGCCTCTATATAAGTTAGTTACATGAGAGGAGGGATCGCAAAGCAATTTATGTTATGTTTAGAAGTTTGGAGGGAGAGGAGAGTAGAGGGGAGGAGAGTAGAGGGGAATGGTTATCCTCCACTTTGTTTGGATGTTTTTAAAATTAAGTACGGGGGAAGGAAATAATTTGCCTTTCATAGTTTGTAATTTTGTTAATATGGTAAGGGTAAATTTGGTAATTCATTTGGTCAAGCATTTCTATGCTCTACTCTCCCTCCAAATCTCTCCAATTTGGGAGAATTAAAAATAAAGGGTTAGAAGTAGATAGAACCCCTACAAATCCCTCTCCCTCCTCTCTTAAAAAAAAATCCAAATAAGGTAATTTAACTTACTCTCCCTTCCTTTACTTTATTTCCCTTTACTCCCCTCCATCCAAACAAGCTGCTAGTGATAGTCTTTTGGGTATTATTTTCATTTTTTCTACACATTACAAACTTGAGAATGCAAGGGGTGTGCAGTGGCGGCTCTAGGATTGTTTTCTAGAAAGGTCAATAGTGTCTTGAGCTAGCAAGTAAAAAATAAAATGATTAATTATATATATATATATATATATATACAATTGTCATATTATATAAAATATTCTAATATAGTATTCTAAATAGTATACAATACAACTATTGAATGCATAATTGTTAGGATTTGCGCCCCTTAATAAATCCTATTGTATGATGCCATGTATGACATTATGTTCTATGTAATAAAGTTGTTTTATTATTATCTAAAATAATGGTAACATGAATATTTGGACATTATCATATAGTCCGTGAGATGCATAGTATGTGATTTAGTCACAGAAAATATAAATCACAAGTTCTTTGTAAACTCAAAATTTTAGTTCGTAGTCGGTGATGAAATTGGGCATTTCATCTGCAAAAATTATAACATATCAACTAAGATGATTTGTCTTGATCATGGAAGTGGAGACTTCTAGTTGATATGTTGATATGTTTTAAGTGTTAAGACATATTGAACTGGACTGCTGTGAGATTTATTATTCTACTAACAACTGTCAAATGAATAATAAATCTTATGATTTCTATTTACATCAACTCTTAATCATGAGAGAATAATGAACCTGAACATGAAGTATACGTTGCTTTGACATATCAGGAGTAAGATCTAAAGTTACGATCAAAAACTCAATATGTTGGGCAGCCACATTTAATGTTGAAGGAACATATATTCTCAATATGGAATTCATAATCTCTTAACGGAGATATAAAATATTCCCTTGAGATAAGTTTAATGGGTTTGGTTATTCAGAGTGTTAGGCCTAACCACTTTAGTAAGGAATTACTAAAGTATATATTTATGAAATTGAATTTCATAAATATATGATGAATAACTTAAAGGATTAAACCGGGTACTCAAGGACTAAGATATGGTAATCTTCAAAATAGCAATCAACATTCATGACTTTATATTACTACGAATATTTTAATGAAGGCGTTGAATGTATAATAAAGTCTTGAGATATAATTTATTCATAAGGTCTAGAGTGCAATTATATTTATATAGTGGTATTAAATATAATTAATGGTAATTTTGGGCTTGTCAAGAATTGACAGAAAGGCCCAAAACCCATTAGAGCTAGTGTCTTATTTGTCCATTTTGGTCTCACTCCAAACCACATATTAAAGCCCAATTGGAATGGCTCAAAAGGTTAGCCCAATTTGATAATCAGTTATATATAAGGAGAGAAACCTACAAAATTTTGTAACTGAATGAAATGGTGTGTAAGTGAGTGTAAGCCACTCTCTTATTCTCCCTTGAACACATACATATGAACTGATTGAGAGACCACACTTCCTAGGCATAAGTGGAATTGGAATGAAAATTAAAAGTGTTCCCAAGTACTTCTAATCTTTATTTTTAAATTTCACCGTACCAAAGTACGCTCTCTTATTCTTAAATTCTTTTATTTGCATAGTACATGTTATCAATTGCGAATGAAGTAAATCCGTTAATTTTCCGCTGCGTATGTTTTGTATGTGATACAAACATGTGTTTTACCAACATAAATATAATTAAATAACTAATCATAATTTTTTTCAAATTAATAACAATTTATTATAATCATAAGTGATGTCAATTACAAGTTTAGATAAAAAGTCAATTACAACTTGTCATTTAACTTTTATTGTAAAATTAATGTGAAAATATTGTAAAAATAGCACTAAAATGATCATATTTAAAGTTTATTTCAATTATTTTTAAACAAAATTTAGGGTTAAGGTGCTCAAAATTTTATTTTAGGGAGTAAAAAAAAAAAAAAAAATATATATATATATATATATATATATATAATCCTTTTTTTGGGCTAAGTCAGGGGGTTCATTTGAACCCTGGGCTGACTGTAGAGCCGCCCCTAGGGGTGTGACATTCTCTCTCTCTCTCTCTCTCTCTCTCTCTCTCTCTATATATATATATATATATTTTTTTTTTATCACTACTAGAAAAAATATCTATATTTGTTTTTAGCTTGGGAATACTGGTTTGTTCCTTTAGAAATTGCTATTTATTTTCGCTGCTAACTATGATTTTGCGTGTTTCGGTACCATGAAATTTTACTTTGTACTCTCATTTTAGGAAATTAAACAACACTAGTGGTGGTAGGATGCATATTAGGAGATATGTTTTGATCAAACAAATCAAATCGAGAAACACTTTCTCCACAAAAAAAAAAAAAAAAAAAAAAAAAAAAAAAAAAAAGAGGAGAAAGAGATAATTAATGCACATGACTGTATAGATAATTGTGAAAAGCTTGAACTAAAATTAGTCCTCCCAATGACAATGATGCAAATCTTGATAGAATTAGTCTAACTTGATGTCAACCGTTTCTTATGGCCCAAATTAGTATTATGCCATAGTTGGAAATGCAGGGGGTTGCCTGTATATAAGTTAGTTACGTTAGAGGAGGGATCACAAAGGACTTTAGTGATAGTCCTTTGGGTTTCATTTTCATTTTTCCTACACATTACACGTATTTTAACTCCATCGATCATGGGAAGTTTCTCAGTACTCCCACTAAAGCAAGAAGGTATGGGAAAATTTGGCTATCCTTGCCTCTATATGTTTAATTTGTTAAAGAAAAATATTCTATGAAAAAAATCTTGAATCCTCTCTCTCCGAGTAAAATTTTTTTGTATGAGTAATGTTAGGGATAATACAAATTTCACTACATAACCTTTACAAACTGGTGTGTCATATTGGTATTGTTGACTAATAAAAGTGAAAGATAATATCATGTAAACATGCGACAGGCTAGAAGGAAAAGTAGTACTAATTACTGGTGGGGCTAGTGGCATTAGTGCAACCACAGCAAGACTATTCTTTAAACATGGAGCTAAAGTTGCAATTGCAGATATGCAAGATGAATTGGGTCACTCTGTATTCAAAGAACTAGATCCTCAATTCACAACCTTTGTCCATTGTGATGTTAGCAAGGAAACTGACGTGGAAAATGCTGTTAACCATGCTATTTCCATGTATGGTAAGCTAGACATTATGTACAACAATGCTGGTATTGCTAGAGAATCCCAATACAACATCCTTGACAATACCCAAGCCGATTTTGAGCAAGTGATTAGAGTCAACTTGGTAGGTGCTTTCCTTGGTACCAAATATGCTGCCCGTGTGATGATTCCAGCTCGCAAAGGTAGTATAATCAATACTGCTAGCGTATGCTCAATCATGGGAGGCCTTGCACCGCCTGCCTACACAAGCTCAAAACATGTTGTGGTTGGATTAATGAAAAATGCAGCAGTGGAGCTCAGAATTTTTGGCATTTGTGTGAATTGTGTGTCACCCTACCTAGTTTTAACACCTATGGCAAAGGATTACCTTAAGCAGTATGAGGAGGGAGCTTTAAATCTTTATTCCAACCTCAAGGGTGACGTTCTCAAGCCAGAGGGTGTGGCTGAGGTTGCGCTTTTTCTTGGAAGTGACAAATCAAAATATGTGAGTGGACATAATCTTGTCATAGAAGGAGGATTCAGCATTGTGAATTCAAGCTTTTGTATGTATCCACAATAAAGACTAAAATGGGAAGTTTAAATGCACCAAAAACATCACTGAAAATTATTGTTTGTGAGGCTGTCTGAAATTTTCCATGTATTACTCAGTGCTTGTCGAAATACTCTAATAAAACTAGCATCTTTACACATGCTATGCAGGTGTTCAGAGCCTCTTCCATTTTTTTATAGAATAATTCACTCTTATTTCTTTATTTTACTTTTTTCAGTGAAGGACTCTAAAGGTGTTACCTACTTTTGTCTATATATATACTTTTTTTTTACCATTGTAATTGATATATAAATTTACATTGTAGACACACAAAAGGTGACAAATGTTGCAAAAAGTATATAATATATACAATTTTTTACAAATGTGTCAAATATTTGCCACTTTTTGTGTATTTACAATGTAAATTTACACTGTACCATACAATGTAAAATAAGAATTTCTCTTTTTTTTAATAATTTTTAAAATAGTACATCTGTGCAAGAAATTCGCTAATCCTCGATGCCATTTGACAGGTTTCATTAGAATGCAAAAATTTCTATGCTAATGAAAAACAATTTTTCTTTTTTTCAATGAGCAGTCACCAATGACACAACAGCACTTGACAACATAGCCGCTTTACACAACACTTTATCACGAGTGTCATCCTTATTTTTAACTCTAACGAACACGACTTGTGGATTTAAGGAAAACTTCAGAACTTTGCCACAATTCCATAGCAAGAATACCGTATTAACCCCATTTCAAAGGAGACAAAATTCTTTATAATGCCAAAAATCGTTAGTGAGTAGCACAGTCCTTACCTGCTCTAGACGGAACCTGTGAAATAGAAACAAAGAAGACCTTGCAGAGAGTACCGGTGTGCTACCGGCCAAATACCTTCCAAATGTTAAGTTAGAGAACTTTCACAACTCTAGAGTGCCAGAGTTGGGGTAAATTATGCGTACCTTGGTTTGTGAGGGTCTTAGGGTTTTTATATGTACCTTGCGGGATCCTTTCCTTGTGGGGACCTTCTTGATTAGGGTTAATCGTGAGTTGCAAGATATTTCCTTGTATAGATATCCGTGGGGGTCAAGAAAGGCCATGCTAGACTCGTCATGCCTTTTATTCTCATTGGCCTCTTCTTGTTCCCATTGGCCTTCTCTCTTCCCGTCATCCCATGTAGACATCGTCGAGTATAGAAGTGGGATTGTCGGCCTATGGTGTCGTCATTTTCATAATTTCTTACATGCTTGTGAAGTTGATGGGCCTAATGGGGTCGTCGGCTTATTTGCAAGTAGTGGGTTTATCCCTTTATAAAACACCCTCGTCAATTCTCAAATTAGAATCTTGTATTATCTTTTTTATTTTAAATTCTGTTTATTGATCAGGTTCATACATTTGGTGATCAGGTTCATACTTCCTTGAGGCTGATGACCACTTGACACAGAATCCTTATAAAATGTAATTTGAAATCTAGAGTTGACCACTTGACAAGAACCCTTCAAAGTTTCCAGCGTTTCTCTCCTTCCAAATATACATACACCACATCAAACAATGAAGATTGGTCTTCGAAATCTCATTATTATGAGGACCATACAATCTCACCAATTCTTTTTCGTAGATCAATCTTAATCGTTTTGGGTTAGTAGAATTGTATGATCTTATGCTCCAGATTGCGATTTCAACAACCATAATATAAGCTTCAGATGCACTAAGTTTTGGCTCAAGTTTTACAAATAACTTTTGATAAGTCAACCTTTGTTGGTATCAAAATTAATAAATAAATTTCTAAATTGTTCTAATCATTTGTAATGTTTGCGCATATCAATATTGTTAGGTTCTAAGACTTTAGGATCTAAATGTATTAGAACTTCAATGTGTAATGTTGGCAAACCATGATTAAAACATTTAGTCTAGATTTAGGCTGCTCAAAGTGTGGTTATGTGTAAAGTTTGAATCGAGTAATTGCAGGAAATTATTATTCAATTTCTGCAAGGCTCGATCAATCGAAAATTAGACTCGATCGATTGAAACTCGTGCAGATTGTTTTTTCTGTAGAATTTCCAACTCAGCCCAAACCCATATGACATGTAGGGTTTTATGTTTTGCTTCAAGTATAAAAGGAAAAACCCTAGCCATGTTTTACAGGTTGTTAATATGATCTAGAGGTGTTTACCTCTATACATAATTAGGGTTATCAAGATCAAGATTAATGTTGATAGGCCAAAAACAAATTGGCCCCTTGTGATAAAGTAATCAATTAATTTAACCAAGTGAATTAATTAAGTTAATTAACATACAAATGCGTGGTAGCATAAACAAATCACCAATAAACTAATTATGCAGTGGAAAATAAATAACACGGTGATTTGTTTACGAATTGGGAAAACCTAACGACAAAAACCCCACCAGGTGATTTTTAGGTCACCACTCTTGAAACTCCATTATTATCACAACAAGCGGTTACAAGTAAAGGAATCCCAAGTACCTTACCAACCTACAGTTGAACCCTTACCCCAATACCCAATTGGACCTGTTCTGTAGTGACAGTTTCCTTTTCAATGCACGGCTCCCAAGTACGTGACTAACCAATTGCGCGGATCCAGTATGCAACTTCAATCACCAGCTAAGAAGATTGTTGGCTGCAAAGTTCTTCATTTCAACCACACGATGAAGATCAAGAAGATGCTTGGTCACAAAACCCAACAGTGCACATACACAACAACTTTTTCAAGAGAAAGAGATGAACTAGGGCAAGAACTTCGTCTTCGGTCACAATTTGCTTGAACAGAGTTTGCTTAATACTTGTGCAACTTGTGTACTATTTGACAGCCCTAAAAACAATCATTTTATATGTCTAGGGTTAGGAGAAAAAAAGGCCTAAAGACACATTCACAGATTCCAAGAAACTCATATCAGAATTCTAGAATTCTTAAATCTCAACAGATAGGAGGTGTCGAGCAAGTGTCGAGCACACGGGCTGAATAGCTTCCTTAAATCTCAACACATGCTAGTTGTCGAGCTAACTGTCGAGCTTTAGTAATTCTGCACTTTCAACTTGTTTTCTTGGACAGACTTGAAGGCTTCAACACTTGATCTTGAAACATGGTTTTTTGAAGTATTTAAACACATCCTAAATCTACCAAAATACAAGTAAAGTGCGTTTTGTCAAAGGATAAGCCAATTGCATAAAATCATGACATATGTTCTTAACATGTGAAACACATATGTCCTAACAAATTTAAAGAACTTGGTGATCTCTTCAATTGCTATTTCAAGAGCTCAAAGAAAACACAAGTGGGAGTACTTGTGGTTGCTGTGGATCAAGGAAAGAAGTAGTCCGTGAACTCGGAGCTGTCACGTGATCGTGGTAGTAAGTTTTCTACTCGAAGTAGCAATAGGATGTTAGTAGTCCAATAGGATGTTAGTAGTCTAAGTCGCTATTGTAAAACTTCAATTCTTTCATAGTGGATATGTTTTACCTTGAGGATGGCTAGGTTAAATTCTCCCCAAGTTTTTTACCGGTTTGATTTTCCTGGGTTATCATATCGTGTGTTCTTTATATTTCCGCATTACTTACATGATATGATTTGATTGTGTTAACCTAGATCTGAATAATCTATCTAAGTAATCACTTGGTTAAATAGCTAGGTTAAACAACTTGTGTTTTAAGGGGTCTAAAAATATACAAGTGGTATCAGAGCAGGTTAGCTCTAGTTTTTTAGATCCTTTGATCTAAGAGTTGATCCTTAACCCTTGTGGCCATGGAACACGGTCACTCTCTTGTGATTCAACCTCACTTTGATGGGAACAATTATGTCTACTGCAAAGTAAGGATGAAAGCATTCCTAAATCTATTGATGAGAGAGTTTGGAATTCCGTTGAATACGAATGGAAGAAGCCAACTACTCCTGTAAGCAAGTGGCAAACTTCTCAGAAAGAAGGAGCCGCTTTTAATAGCAAAGCCATGAATACTATTTTTAATGTTGTTTCTATGGAGGAATTCAAGAGGATCTCTAATATTGAGGTTGCTCATACTGCATGGAATATTCTCCAAACTGTGCATTAAGACACAAAGGTAGTTAAAATCAATAAGCTGCAGCAATTAACAACTAGATTTGAAAGTATTAGAATGTCTGATAATGAAAGTTTTGATGAATTCTATGCTAAACTTAATGATATTGTTAATTTTGCTTACAATTTGGGTGAAATTTATGATCAACCTAAGATTGTTAGGAAAATACTTAGATCCTTAATTGAGGAATTTAGACCCAAAGTAACTGCCATTACTGAAAGCAAGGATGTGGACTCCATCTCTATTGATGAACTTGTAAGATCTCTCCAGTCTTATAAGTTAGACCTACCCTAGACAAACAAATCCAAATCAATGGCTCTTAAGTCAGTTGATGATGTTGATGGGAATGAATTTGATATGAACTCTCTGTTACAGAGATTGCATATCTTGCCAAGAACTTGGATTAATTTTATGTTCAAGTTTATTTCCCTATTTGTTGAAATTTGGCAAAAGTATAAGTTATATCTAACGACGAAGTGAGGTTTTTAAGAATTGTATAATCAGAAAATAAACTAAAATACTTCAAGTAAAAAGGAAAAACAAAGGAGCTAATCCAACTCATATCAAGAAAAAAAAATTGTATAAACAAGAGAAATGAATTCCTCCTAAAGGTTAGACATTCCCCAGGCTAGACGATAAAGTGTACAATACATTTACAGAAAGGACTAAGCTTGAACCAATTATAAAGTTACAACTTACTTATATGAAAATAAAATAAAATAAAATTTTACCAAGAGTCTTGTAGTTTAGTGACCTGCTCTCCTCTATGAGGAGAAATATGGTTCATTTACAATAATAAACCATGGTTCAAATCCCCTTCCTCATTGTTGTAATTATCAAATTATATATATATATATATATAAAACACTCTTAGCTATGCCCGTGCATTACTTGTTCATTCCCAATACCAAAATATATAAAATAGGTCAAACCTAGTACATAAAACTCTCACTTTTATAGGGTTTATGAGAGGTGATAGGTAAGCAGTCTTACCTCAATTTTTATTTTGTTTTTTTGTGAGATTGATTCCTGAACCCGTGACTTGTCAATGAAAAAAGAATATCTAGAACTCAGTACACTAGCATAGGTAAAAGAAGCACACATCATCCAAACTAATAGTACAGAACTAAAAAAATAGGCAACAAACTCTAAACAACAAATCAAAGCTTTTGAGAGTAGAAATTGTGAAACTGTCTTATATGAGAACGTGTCTCATGCATCAGATATATGCAACATTTTGTTTTCTCAAGAATTCAATAAGACTATAGAGCCCACACACTCTAAAAAGGCGAATTTATATATCTTATGCATGATAAAATCATTTCTATTATATTACATTAGTACAAAACTTTTTTCTAGAAATCTAACCACCTTTGAAAATAGATGGTGCCATCCAGTGTAAAATAGCTAATCTGAGCACCAAGGACAAATACCGCACGGAATTGATGCCATTACATTAGTCTTTGCCAACTTCCCATCGCAAGTCCTATAACATATTTTCCCAATTGGAACACCCTACCCATCATTAGTCATTTTCTTAACTAATGCCCCCAAAATCTGATGAATCTGATTCAAACCAATATTGTTGCCTCTACACACACCCAACCTTGCAATGGACTGTGCTATATATCTTCAACAGCAGCTACTCCTAACTTTTGGATACTCTTTAAGCACAAGATTTTCAAGGTGGATACGAATTCAACATTTAGCTTCCCATCTCTATACCACTCTCCTCTTGTGACTTCCTTCAAGGCTTCAAATCCCACCCCCATACAAGCTTACTTCTCTTGTTTCGGATGTCAGTCACTTCTTCTATCTTGTTTTACAGTTTGAGTAAATTAATGGATTTGTTTTTATAATTGTATCGGCCAATTTGGTTTCATGCCTAATTTGAGGTTTGGTTATTCCATTGTTTTCCTTGCTCAATATAACTTCTAAGACCGTGTGGTTTGCATCTTGAGATACTTGGGTAGGAGTAGTAAAATTTCTTCCACGTTTGAGAGGTAACGCCATTTCTTGTTCAAAATGTTCTTCTAAACATAATGCACAAGAAACAACATCATCAACAATAAGAAAAGAAAATTCTAAAACAGATTATATAGAACCTCAATAAGTATTATTGGACAATATCTAATTCTGAGGTTTCATTTTATAGTTACAATGTTAAGTATGCATTAGATTTAAAGGGCTAATAACTCGATGCTCAAATTGTAATAAAGACTAATTGAAACGCAATAAAAACATATTAATAGACACATTAAAATGAGTAAAAAAACTGGGTACTTTTCTTCCTAGCTCTTTTTCCCTAATGATCAAGTTTTACTATGAAATATAGTTATTGTAACAAAGAATAAGTAGCGTTTGCAAATCAGGGTTTAGGAATAGGGTAGCATCAGTACCCGATGATACAAATGGTATATGTTGGTATTATTTAGCATCCAAGCATCAAAAAGGCCCATTACCCGGCCTTCTCCTTGTAAAAACATTTTCAATTATGCTATAGTACCTTCCTAAATTTGTGATGGTACTGTAGCAACGTTCTAAACCAATTTATTATTTTTTATTCCCCACTTTTAAATATCTACTTCTTTCTCTCTCTTCATCAATCTCTCTCTCTCTCTCTCTCTCTCTCTCTCTCTCTCTCTCATAGTAGTGGTGTTTATCTGGCGTAGGTCGTGGGTCCGACGTGGGTTTGGTAGTGACATGGAGGTTTCTGGTTTCTAGATCAGTGATCGGCGTGGCAGTTGAGGTGGAGGTTTCTAGGTTTCTAGATCGGCAATCTAGTGGCGTGGTGAGGTTGTTGCGTTTCTATGGAGGCGCGGTTTGGTGGGTCCTGTGATGGAGGCATGGTGGTGTCGGTCCTGTGATGGAGGCGCAGTGGTGTGGGTTTGATTTTGGTTTTGATTTGGGTGGTTCCAATTTGGGTGGTTCTGATTTGGTTCCAATTTGGTTCTAATTTCGATGGTTCCGATTTTGGTGATGTTGCTAGATTGGTGTGGGTCCTTCTTTTGTTGGGTTTATTTGGTCATTTGTGGGTTTTTTTTTTTTTTTTTGGTGCCAATTTAAGTTATATTGTTGGATTGGTGTGGGTTCAATTTTGCTGGGTTTGTTGTTCATTTGTGAGATTTGTTTGGTTTCAATTTCAGTGATATTGTTGGATTGGTGTGGGTCTGATTTGTTTGGCAATGGTGGGCGATGGGCAATGAGGCCGGGGTGATTTATTTGAGTTTTGATAGCCTTTTCGGGTTTGTTCATGGTGGAGGTGGTGGTAGCAGGTGGTTGCAGTGGAGGAGAGACAGAGGAAGAGAGACAAAAATTAGAGAGAGGAGAGAGATGGGAGAGAATAGATATGGTTTAGGGTTATATTATTTTTTATTGTGTAGATATATTATTTTAATGTGTTGTATAATAAAATAAAAGTTGGGATGTTAGATGTATTGTAAAATGGTATGGTATAATGGATAAAGTAACTTTTGAGATGGTAAAATAGAATAGTTTGAAGATACCGGATGCTAATGCTCTTAGTTTTACCTTAGAGTTGCTGTCTTTAATGCTTCAAAATCACAGGAGACATGCAAGCAAAGGCAGAGAAAAACCCTTTCGTTTCCTTATATATATATATATATGGTGGCGCTTTCGTAATATGCCAATTATGGGGGCATGCGCTCTATTTATTCTTTAGACATGTATGGAAGTGTGGAACTGAAAAATTATCCCAGACTATATACTCTCATTCTCACATAGGAGTGGGCTCCGTGGACGGAACCCACTCTTATGTGAGAGGAAGGGATTATAGTCTGGGATTACACAATAACAACTCGTATAAAACCTACATCTATGTCAGATGATCCCTCTAAATTTATATATATATATATATATATATATATATATATATATACACACACTCTCTCTTGAAATACTTTTCATTTTAATAAAAAATCTTGAAATACTTTAAAGTTAAAACCATATTAATGATTTTTTTAAGGACCTTTATATGTTTATATTGTACTCGCAATATAACATAGCGACCACACACAACACTTTTAGACACCATGTTTGATTCTAGAGTTTTTACAAAGAGTAAATGCTAAAATAAAGCTAGAGGTAGTGGTCCTAATGGACGCCACCAAAGTATTTAGATTTTTTTTCTCATATATGCCATCTTAGTTTTGTTGGATGAATACTTTGTTATAGAATGTAATTTTCGTATCAATCTATTTGCGTTTTTTCCTCATAAAATTCTCAGTAGAACTTTAGAAAATTTTCTTTTGTCATTAATTTTTTTTTTTTTTCCTTTCAATAACATCTTTTGTCATTAAGTTGTTGTATATTGTTGTTCCATATTTCATAAAAGTTTAAACATGGTAGAAACATAAGTAGTATGCCTTTATTTGATCTTATGAAAAAGACACAATATGATTATTTTTTCAAAATATGTATATATTTGTTTCATATTATAAATAGTAATTTTCATTCATTTTTTTTTTTTTTTTTTTATGAATTGTAGCATTGAACATAGTAAAGATATTTAACAAATATTAACTATCTATTGCATTGCATGAATTAGCAACTAGTGTCTTTAATTTACGAAGTATCTCGCTAGAGGTAAGCAATTGTAGCCAATTTGGGTTAAAAGTACACAACAAGCAAAATTACAACATTGCATTGATCTCTCTCTCTCTCTCAACCATTATCCATTGATTTATCAAACTTTTTTTTTTTTGAATTATTGAATAAATTGAGCCACCCTCCCAGCAAAAAAAAGAAAAAAAATAAATTGAGACACCCTGTAAGTGAACATAAGACTTGTCTCAAAGGACTTGCATTATCTATACTAATGTGTAACCCCGTGCATATGCACAAGTATACTTAAAAACAACCACAATTACATATATATATGTAATGGTTTCTTATTATATGTGTGTGTGTGTGCGCACACGCGCGATTTAGAATCGAGAAGGGTGAGGAAATGTTTAAAGAAAGAGGAGAGCTTAAAGACTTTATATATATATATATATATATAGAAGCTTAAGACTCTATTGAGTAAATATAGAATTGTGCAAGTGAGGTGTTCTTGCCTAGGTAAATGATGAGTGTTATTATTGTGATCTTCTTGACTTCTGAGTTTGTTAGTGCATTATTAATTTTGGCACAAAAATTTAGAAATGCAATAGGACACATGGCGCAAAATTAAGCCTCTAATTTAGAATCCAATTGAACTTCTCTGAGCTTTTTCTATTAATATATATATGTGTGTGTGTGTGTGTGTGTGTGTGTGTATGGATTTGTTTATATCTTGGGATTGCTGGTTTGTTCCTTTAGAATTTTCTATTTCTTTTCGCTGATTTTGATCCTTTTAGGCAATTAAAAAACACTAGTGGTGGTATGATGCATGTTAGGTGATCTGTTTTGATCAAACAAATCAAATCAAGAAAGAGATAGTAAATGCGTGTGATTGTGTAGATATTTGTGAAAAGCTGGAACTAAACTTAAGGTCCGTTTGGATTGGGGGGAGTAGAATAGAGTAGATTTGGCCCAAAATTAGCTTATTTTCCGCCAACTCTACTCTACTCCCTCCACTTCCCCTTCTCCTTCTCCCCCCCCCTCCCCCACCCCCAAAAAAAATCCAAATGGGCCCTTAGTCTTCCCAATGTCAATGATGCAAATCTTGACAAAATTAGTCATATAAATGGCCCAAATTAGTCTAACTTGATGTGAACCGGTTCTTATGGGAAGCAATGATATTGGTAGTAGAAAAACAGTGCTACTATGCCACACTTCGGAATGTAAGGGGTGTGACTTGCCTCTATATAGGTTAGTTACGTTAGAGGAGGGGTCACAAAGCAATTTAGTGATAGTCATTTGGGTTTCATTTTCATTTTTCCTACACATTACACACTTGGGAATGCGGGGGGTGTGCAGTGGCGGCTTCAGGATTTTTTTCTAGGAGGGTCAATAGTGTCTTGAGCTAGGATTTTGTTATGGGAGAGTAAAAAATAAAATGATTAATTTTTTTGTGTAAAATTGTCATTTTATATACAATATTCTTTTTTTTTTTAATACAATATTCTAACATAGTATTCTAAATAGTATACAATGCAACTATACTATATAATAGTCTAAAAAAGTTACTGTAGGGACACAATTCTCAAACGGCCCAACAATGACGTTGGGCTCGCACGTGAAGAATCCCTCACAATAAGATTTGTAGAGAGTGGGCTTGAAAGGCTAGCGTTTGGTCACAGGGCGTTGGTCCAAACCGGACTTTAAGGAAAATCAGATAAGAAAAGGCTTCGGCCTGGATATCCAAGCTCTACAGCTTTGTAACTTGAGGGATTGGACTCCTCGGATCATGTCCGAGGAGCATTAATGCCTTTCTCCGGTTACCCGGCGGTGGATTTTTCGTGGTGGTGTACATATATTGTCCGGGCATTCTCATCCCTGGAGTTTTTCCCAGGAAGTGAGATGGGCCTCCCCTTCTGATTAGTTTACCTTTTCTTTTATACTAGCTTACGTTCGATGTCCCTCGTCCACGTGTAGGGTCAATTTTTCCAGGACTGACATTTGTCCCGTCAGTCTAATCCCGCAATTGTTGGGGATGGTTGATAAAGCTGAAGAATACTGCTCTGTTAAGTGCAGAGTCTTATCTAGGAAGGGTAATAAGGGTAACTTTCCCAAGATATTTTAGATCTCCTCATGGATTTTTCTTATAGCTCTTTTTTACCCCTCTTCTTAAGGGAGCTTTGAGTCTGCCGAGGACTAAACTATCCTTAGCTGCATCTCTGGGCCACCTTCAGCCTTATATTTTCGAGCTTGGGCCATAATACTTGGGCCATAATCTTTTTCGGCTTGGGCCTGTGGACTTCCCATGAGCAAGCGGGTTTGGCCCATAAATTACCGGGCCCCACAATAGCCCCTCAAAACCCTGCTGTCCAACATCTTGGTTGGAAAGGTGGGTTTTGGTAATACCGAGCCTTTATTATGGCTCATTTATTTCAGCCCTTGACCGACGCTGGCGGCTCTTCACCTCCCCAAGGAATGTGCCGGTCTACAAGACGTTTCCCTCAATTTGTGCACGACGCGTTTATGCCGTTTGGTTATCCGAAGCATGACTTTAATATCTTTCTTTTACGAGACCTCCCAAATTCAACGGTTTTGATGGCGCGGGGGAATGAAACGGGTGTATTCATGTTTGCAGATCTCTTTGGAGATCTGCACACATTAAGTACTCTCCTCTTCGTCCCCTATATAAAGAGAGAAGACAAAAGCTGATTTTCTCATACCTGAGTCCCTCAGATTCTTCCCAGAGTCCACTTCTTCTCTCTGGTTATACCTTATCCGACAATACGTTCACCACAGTAGTCAGCCATGAGTAAACCATTTCATTCCCAAAAACACCATGTCCTAATAAAGCTCGAGATGGCTCGGTCAGGGCAAGGATGGCGGAGACTCAAGATTTGTCTCCCCTTCCTTTTAGCCAAAATCCGAAGCAGGGACTCGTCACATCTCACTTTCGGTGTGACTGAGTCAAAAACATCCAGTATCACCACCATCCGCTCTCTCATGAGCATATCTAACGTGGCCCCAGTGGGTTAGGAGTCAGGACTGGGGCAGGGACTAAATGCCCCTGCTCCTTCCTCTCTTCGTTCACTGGCGCCGCCCTTTGCCTCTCTTTCTTCCTTCTCACCTTTTCCCTCTTCTTCTCCTCCTTCTTACTCATGTCCTCCATCTTCTTCATTCATCTCCTCCATCCTCTTCTTCCTTTGCGCTCCCTGATGACAAGAGCTTGCTGAAGTACTTCCATGTGTTCCAATTCTTCTTCCTTCTCCTTCATCTTTTTCTAAAGAAGGTTTTTCTCCTGATATGAGCAGTACTGAGGCAGAGATTGGAGAGACTTTGAAGGCGAGTTTAAAAGACATCTGACTGTTTACTTATCTGTATTGCGGATGCTATTGTTGCTTTGGCAATTCATTTTTGTATAGGCTTGTTTAAGCCCTTCTTTGTACGTTGTAGTAATTTTTCATATTAATAAAAGTTATTGTTATTCTACTTCGCATGTTCTGTTTATATGTTTTAATATATTTGCGAGCACTGCTCGGCACAATAGTATAGCATTTGAATCAATGACAACTAAGGCCAAAATACTTGCTAATAAAAAGATGCCACCATAACTTTAATAAAATTATTCGACATAGCAATGCCGACCAGTGAGGGACGAAACTCACCTTAAAATTAGCCGAGATGAGGACTAAGTGCTCGATACGGTATAGGAAGTAACTATCCGAGGACATGTCACCCGCCAAATGAACAGTTTCCTTAAACTAATGAACATTGGGTCATTTCGCCATCTTCTTAACACACTGGCCTTAACCTTTTACAGTATTTGAGCCGAGAACCTTCCCCATCCGAGTAGTTGGTTTCCCCATAGCTTGAGTCCGAGGACCATGCAAGTCCTAGGTTCTGTCCAAAACTTATGTTTTTTCTTTTGTGTACTTGGTTTCCCCATAGGCTTGAATCCGAGGACCATGCAAGTCCTAGGTTCTGTCCAAAACTTATGTTTTTTTTTTTTTTTTTTTTTTTTTTTTTTTTTTTTTTTGTGTATTTGGTTTCCCCATAGGCTTGAGTCCGAGGACCATGCAAGTCCTAGGTTCTGTCCAAAACTCTTTGAGTTCAGATTCTCCCTTTCTTCAGATATTTCACGAGGCGCCGAGCAGGGGTTGTCCTCGGCAACGGCTACTTCTCGGCATGGGCCACAGTCCCTGGGCCTTCATGCAGAGCGGGCCTGAGCCGCGAAGTCACTAAGCCCACGAATTAAGAGGTATCTCTACAACCTTTGGCCACGCGGTACTCTCTGATGTCCCAATGTTCGAGGTGCGCCTTTACGAGGCTTCTTTAATCTTGTGGTTGCAGTTGACGTTGGAAGTTGAGCTAGAGTCATTTTGTCTGTAGCGTTCCTTGGGACGCTACGAGAATTAAATGCCACCACCTTACCTTTTAAATAAATAGGAGAGAAAGGTGTTTTACCTTCGCACAAGTCCTTCAATTTCCTCCCTTAGTATATCATGTCTGAGGCGAGGGTTGAGGAAAAAGAACTCTTTCCGCCACGGAGGCGCCGTGTCCTCCTGAGACTCCAAGTAGTGAGGTACGGGCACAAGAAGCATAAGTTCAAGAGAATACCTCATTTCGATCGAGGGGAAAGGGTGTCTCTCCCTCTTTTAGTCAAAATCCGAAGCAGGTTCTGTTCATGCCAGAATTTCGGCGTGTCAGAAGAAAGATTCTCCGCCATCAGCGCCTCTGCCTTGTGGCAGGCAAATATTTAGAGAAAGCTCCTCAACTTCCAGCTCCCTGCACCTTTCCTTCAGCGGTGTGAGGCTTAAGTTGAGTTTCTTTTGCTGCCTGAGTTATGGGCACGTAAAAGCATTGAGGAAGAACAAGGTCTTGGAGCAGTAGCCAACCTCTCCTCTGATCCACTTCCTCGGCCTTGTTTTATTTTCTTCTATCTTTCCTTTTGATTATGTGGTTAGCTTTAGTAGCCAACCTCTCGTCTGTACTACTCCTCGGCTTTATTTTATATATTTATTTATTTATTTTTGTATCTTCCTACTCAATTATGTAGTGAGCTCTGACATAAGCTGATTCCAGCTTTTCATTGTACGCTGTACTATTTATTTGTTTTGGTAAAAATAGAAATTTATTTACATGTTTTGAGTACTGATCTTTTGGCAACACTACTTTGTGAATGGGTGTGCTCCATGTGTGTATTTCTTCGAGAATATTTAGAGCAAGATACCTTGAAACATAATCTAACTAACTCTAATCTACCAATACTACCAGGCATTATACCGATAATTCATGGTAAATCAAACTTAGGAAACTAACCGGGGTAACAGTTGAATATTCTGTGATAAGCGCGTGAATACCGTCCAAGGCTGAATCTCTAAATAATCCATCCGAGCAGTCGACTGGGAAGCAGGGAACTCCGATTGTGCTTTTGTGTACTTGGTTTCCCCATAGGCTTGAGTCCGAGGATCATGCAAGGCCTTGGTTCTGTCCAAAACTTATGGTTTTTCTTTTGTGTACTTGGTTTCCCCATAGGCTTGAGTCCGAGGACCATGCAAGGCCTTGGTTCTATCCAAAACTTATGATTTTTCTTTTGTGTACTTGGTTTCCCCATAGGCTTGAGTCCGAGGACCATGCAAGGCCTTGGTTCTGTCCAAAACTTATGATTTTTCTTTTGTGTACTTGGTTTCCCCATAGGCTTGAGTCCGAGGACTATGCAAGGCCTTGGTTCTGTTCAAAACTTATGATTTTTCTTTTGTGTACTTGGTTTCCCCACAGGCTTGAGTCCGAGGACCATGCAAGGCCTTGGTTCTGTCCAAAACTTATGATTTTTCTTTTGTGTACTTGGTTTCCCCATAGGCTTGAGTCCGAGGACCATGCAAGATCTTGGTTCTGTCCAAAACTTTTTTTGTGTACTTGGTTTCCCCATAGGCTTGAGTCCGAGGACCATGCAAGGCCTTGGTTCTGTCCAAAACTTTTTTGTGTACTTGGTTTCCCCATAGGCTTGAGTCCGAGGACCATGCAAGGCCTTGGTTCTGTCCAAAACTTTTTGTGTACTTGGTTTCCCCATAGGCTTGAGTCCGAGGACCATGCAAGGCCTTGGTTCTGTCCAAAACTTTTTTGTGTACTTGGTTTCCCCATAGGCTTGAGTCCGAGGACCATGCAAGGCCTTGGTTATGTCCAAAACTTTTTTGTGTACTTGGTTTCCCCATAGGCTTGAGTCCGAGGACCATGCAAGGCCTTGGTTCTGTCCAAAACTTATGATTTTTCTTTTGTGTACTTGGTTTCCCCATAGGCTTGAGTCCGAGGACCATGCAAGGCCTTGGTTCTGTCCAAAACTTATGTTTTTTCTTCTGTGTACTTGGTTTCCCCATAGGCTTGAGTCCGAGGACCATGCAAGGCCTTGGTTCTGTCCAAAACTTTTTGAGTTCTTATTTGCTTTTTCGCAGGTCAGCCCCTTGGCCATGACTGGGAGAGCTGACTTGAGGTCAGAAGCCCTTAGAGCTGCCCGTGCCGTTGGCGCTACAGGATGTAAGCCCTGGCACCAGTTTATATCGGAGCGACAATTGCAGGTCACCGAAGATGGGAAAAACTCGCGAATCTCTGCTTGCTAGAGAGCTGACTCACGCGCCACCCGTGCCAACACGCAAGCCTTCCCACAGACGGCGCCAATTGTAGGGACACAATTCTCAAACGGCCCAACAATGATGTTGGGCTCGCACGTGAAGAATCCCTCACAATAAGATTTGTAGAGAGTGGGCTTGAAAGGCTAGCGTTTGGTCACAGGGCGTTGGTCCAAACCGGACTTTAAGGAAAATCAGATAAGAAAAGGCTTCGGCCTGGATATCCAAGCTCTACAGCTTTGTAACTTGAGGGATTGGATTCCTCGGATCATGTCCGAGGAGCACTAATGCCTTTCTCCGGTTACCCGGCGGTGGATTTTTCGTGGTGGTGTACATATATTGTCCGGGCATTCTCATCCCTGGAGTTTTTCCCAGGAAGTGAGATGGGTCTCCCCTTCTGATTAGTTTACCTTTTCTTTTATACTAGCTTACGTTCGATGTCCCTCGTCAACGTGTAGGGTCAATTTTTCCAGGACTGACATTTGTCCCGTCAGTCTAATCCCGCAATTGTTGGGGATGGTTGATAAAGCTGAAGAATACTGCTCTGTTAGGTGCAAAGTCTTATCTAGGAAGGGTAATAAGGGTAACTTTCCCAAGATATTTTAGATCTCCTCATGGATTTTTCTTATAGCTCTTTTTTACCCCTCTTCTTAAGGGAGCTTTGGGTCTGCTGAGGACTAAACTGTCCTCGGCTGCATCTCTGGGCCACCTTCAGCTTTATATTTTCGAGCTTGGGCCATAATACTTGGACCATAATCTTTTTCGGCTTGGGCCTGTGGACTTCCCATGAGCAAGCGGGTTTGGCCCATAAATTACCAGGCCCCACAGTTACTAATAGTTTAAAGATTGGTAAGAACAACCATTGAATGCATAAATAAATATAATTAAATAACTAAGCATAATTTTTGAAAAATTAATAATAATTTATTATAATCATAAGTGATGTCAGTTCTAGGTTTAAATAAAAATTCAATTACAACTTGTTACTTAACCTTTATTGTAAAATTATTGTGAAAATATTATGTAAATAGCACTATGATGATCATATTTCAAGTTTATTTTAATTGATTTTAAACAAAATTTAGGGTCAAGTGTTCAAATTTTTATTTTAGGGAGTCCAAAAAAAAAAAAAAAAAATTTATATATAATCTTTTTTTTTGGGGCTAGGTCGGGCTGGCTGTAGAGCTGCCCCTCAGGGTGTGACATTGCCTCTCTCTCTCTCTCTCTCTCTCTCTCTCTCTATATATATATATATATATATATATTTTTTTTTTTTTTTTTTTTTTTGTGTCTGCTAACCACCGTGGATTGTGTCTTCTTTGGGAGAATGGACATCTGATGAGGAAGAGACTAAAATCCTTATTCGTAACAACTTCCTCAAACTATTCTCTAACAGATCTCACGCATTCATTTAGGACCTTGAAAGTGGCACAATCTTCTTGTGCCTTCTTATTTGAAGAAGACAAGGAAAATCTTAATAAAGAGGTCACATATGAAGAGATAAAGGCTAGATTGTGGGCTCTAAAGCCCTTTAAGGCCCCAGGAGCGGATGGATTATATGCGTGCTGGATTCTTCCAGCTCTTCTGGCATGACGTTTGTGAATCGGTGTGCAAGGAGGTAAGAAATATATTTAGCACAGGGGTTGTTCTGGAGTATTTAAACAAGACACTGTTTGCTCTTATTCCTATATGCCAAAGCCTTGAGACTATTAGTAACTATAGACCTATCAGTTTGTGCAACTCAATCTATAAAATAGTTACTAAAGTCATCATTGCTCAGATTCGACCTCTCCTAAGCAACCTAGACACTCCAATGCAATCGGCCTTCACTCCAGGGAAAAGAGGACAAGATAATATTGTAGGAGGCAAAAATTTTAACCCAATTATAAAATGCCACATCAAAATTTAGTGGCAAATTTAAAATTAATGTCATTAAATTAATTAAATCAAATGATGACATGTGTCATCCAAATTGATATTACATTGACATATTAAAATTTGCCACATGTCATTTGGCTCATAAGATAAAGATAAATTTCCTATTCAAAATATATGAATAATTATCTTTATTCAAATAAAATAAAGATAACTTTTCTATTCAAAATTGATAGATAATTATCTTTATTAAAATAAATTAAATAAAGATAATTATTTATCTTTGTTGATTATTATCTTTATCAAAATATTATCTTTATCAAAATAGATAAATAGAGATAATTATCTCTAAGAAGAATTTGAGCCAATCAAAAGTCTACTACATACTTTTAAGTATATCAATTCAAAGTAGAGTTTATCCTCTAAAATCACTATAAATAGAGACATCTCCTCTCATTTTGAAGACCAAGTTTTCAAGAGGCCCAAGCTCTGGAGAAATTCTGTCTCAAGAATCTTTGAAGAACTTGAAGCATCTTTGAAGAACTTGAAGGCAACCAAAGTCAAGAAGATCTCTTGTTTGAGTCTTTGAAGTTCTATAGGAATTAAGCTAAAAAGCCTCCATAAACCTCAACAAACCCAAATCTTTGAAACTCAACGGATCAAGCCTCTAAAGCCCCAAAGAACTTCAACCTAAAAGCCTTCACATTCAAAGACTTGAAGAACAATAAATCTCTAATAAGCTCAAAGCTAGAGATTTGTTGTGGAGACCGTTCAATCCATCTTCCAACTAAAGTCAAGAAGATTCCTTGTTCGAGTCAAGTTCAATGAAGATAGAATCAGAGGGTATTCTTTTGTAAAAGAATTGAAATAGAGATTGTATTCATTATTCATTAATACAAATTTATATTTGCAAACCATATTTCTTTTCAATTGTTTGATTTTCTACAATTGGAAAATTTTGTGTTTACAAATATCCTCATTGTTCAGGAGCTTATACACTCTATAGACAATGAGAAAGGAAAGACAGGATACATAGCCATTAAAGTAGACCTTGAAAAGGCCAACAACAAGCTTTGAATGGAACTTTATTCACAAATTCTTGCAAGCTTTTCATTTTCCTGTGCAGCTAATCAAGCTTATAATGAGTTGCATCTCATCCACAAGCATATTCATCCTCTTCAATAGCAGTGCTTTAGAACACTTTAACCCTACGAAGGGCATCTACCAAGGTGATCCACTATCTCTATACCTATTCATTCTGTGTATGGAATACTCAGGTAGCCTTATTGAAAGGGAGTGTATGGAAGGAAATTGGACTCCTGTCAAAGCATCCGGAGGTAATATTGGAATATCTCATCCATTCTTTGCCAATGACCTTATGCTTTTTGCCAAAACCAGTGAAGATAATTGTGAAACCATCAAGGAAGTCTTAGAATGCTTCTGTGCTGAATTGAGTCAGACAGTAAGTGTAGAAAAGTCTCGGATCTACTTCTTTCAGAATGTGTCCTCTGATCTGAAAGAAATAATTTGTGAGAATATTGGCGTCCATGCCACCAATAACCTTGGGAAATATTTAGGATTTCCCCTCAGACATAAAGGAGTAGCAAGAAACCAATATAACTTTATTGCTGAAAGGGTAATCAACAACTCTTCGTTGGAAATCAAAATTCTTATCCTTTGCAGGCAGAACAGTCTTGGTGAAATTGGTCATGTTTGCTATGCCCAACTATGTGATGCAAGAGTGGCACTCCTTAATCACCTCTATGAAAAGCTTGATAAAATTAATAAGGACTTTCTTTGCTAAGCCTCATCGCAAGAAAAAAAGAAAATGCACTTGGTTGGATGGAACAAAATCATCAAACCAAAGGTCAAGGAAGGCTAGTTGGGTATTCAAGCTGCGAAAGGAAAAAAATCTTACATTACTTGCAGAGCTCAACTAGAGGATGTACCAGGAGAAGGATGCATTGTTGCTCTCAGTCAAGAAGAAACTCTAAAGATCCAGATAAACTTCCCTGTTCTGCAAACTGGAAAGCTATCAAGACGAGATTCCCTATTTTCTTCAAAGGTATATGCTAGAATATGGGTAATGGCTTGTCACTTAAATTCTAGACATATAAATGGATGAGAGGATGTTCTCCCAGGGAAGTAATTGAAGGACCTTTCAACAGATTGGATAGTATTATGACCATGACAGATATGATCCAAGGAAATGAATGGAACTGGGGTGCTCTCTCCTTTGAGCTTCCAACTGATATTTTGGACAAGATCAAAGCCACTCCCATCCAGATGTTTGGGAGTAAGGAAGGCACAATAAGCTGGAAATTTTCACAGGATGGAGAGTTCAACTCTACAACAGCATACCTTTTAGCAATCTCGAATGATAACTAGAGCAGTTCCTTTCCAGGTGAATGGGTTTGGAAAGTGGATACCCTGCCGAGAATATGCTCATTTCTATAGCTTTGCCATCACAACAATGTCCTAGTGAGAGATTATTGCTAATAGAGGTATTTACTGTGGAACTATTTGCCATCTCTACAGAAACCGCAATGAATCAATCCTTCATCTTCTTAGAGAATGCCCCTATGCTATGCAAATCTGGAGAAAGATCGGAATTCCCATTACATTGGAAGCCACCTTTAGATTGGATTTGCCTCAGTGGCTGAAAGTAAACTGTTAGAGCAGTCCAGATATCCTTTCTAATGGTATCCCGTGGAAAACTTTGTTCACCTTCTTGGTTTGGGCACTTTGGAAGCACAGAAACAGGGTAGTTTTCAAAAACACTACTCTAAATCCAAACCTTCACAAGACATGCATTAGACAGGCTGTAGAATACTTTTTCTGTGCATGAAAAACACTTCAAACCAAGAGCATGAGAACAATGCAAGTTCAATGGATCAAACCTCGTGAGGGCTAGTATAAGTTAAATACTGATGGTGCTTCATTAGGGAATCCTGGGAAAGCAAGTGGAGGAGGGCTAGTCCGAGATCACAGGGGAGCATGGCTGAAAGGTTCTAGTCGCTGCATAGGCAATACCATGAGTGTTATGGCAGAATTCTTGGCACTAAGGGATGACTTGCAATTGGCATCTCAGACGGGGATTTCATGCCTAGAAGTTGAACTTGATGCAAAATTGTTGTGAACCTTGTCCTGTCTAACTCAATGCCTAATAGAGCTTATTCATCCCTCTTGAATGATTGCAGGTTCCTGCTCAACAGGTTCCAGCAAGTCAAGGTGACTTATATATTTCGGGAAGCGAATAGTTGCATGGATGCGATGGCTAAGAGGGGATGCCTGCAACAAGAATGTTTTGTGATATTTAACGATCCCCCCTCACATGATATTTCTACTTTTGTAATATCTGATGCTAATGATGTGTATTATTTAAGTATGCCAATACTATTCATTTCCTGGCTTCGTAGTTTTTTAATGAATTGCCTTTTAACCCCAAAAAGAAAAAGTGTGTATGTATATATATATTATCACCAGGAGAACGATAATTTGCTATTTATTTTCGCTACTATGATTTTGATCCGTGTTTTGGTACCATGACTTTTTACTTTGTACTCTCCTTTTAGGCAATTAAACAACAATAGAACGATAATTTGCTATTTATTTTCGCTACTAACTATGATTTTGATCCGTGTTTTGGTACCATGACTTTTTACTTTGTACTCTCCTTTTAGGCAATTAAACAACAATAGTGGTGGTACAATGCACGTGGGGAGATATGTTATGGTCAAACATATCAAATTGAGAAAGAGATACTTTTATCTAAAAAAAGAGAAAGAGAAATAGAAAATTAATGCACGTAACTGCTTGAGCTAGAATTAGTCCTCCCAATGACAATAATGATGCAAATCTTGATTGAATTAGTCAAATAAAATTAGTCTAGCTGGATGTGAACCGGTCCTTATGGGAAGCATAAATAATCAGTGTTATTATAGTATTATGCCATAGTTGGAAATGAGGTGTGACATTGCCTCTATATAAGTCTTTTGAGTTTCATTTTCATTTTTCCTACACATTACACATATTCTAACTCCGTCGATCATGGAAAGCTTCTCAGTACTCCCACCTGAAGCAAGAAGGTATGGGAAAAATTTGGCTATCCTTGCCTCTATATGTTTAATTTGTTAAAGAAAAATATTCTATGAAAAAAATCTTGAATCCTCCCTCTCCGAGTAAAACTTTTTTGTATGAGTAATGTTCGGGATAATAAAAATTTCACTGCATAACCTTTACAAACTAGCGTGTCATATCCATATCGTTGACTAATAAAAGTGAGAGATAATGTCATATAAACATGTGACAGGCTAGAAGGAAAAGTAGCACTAATTACTGGTGGGGCTAGCGGCGTTGGTGCATCCACTGCAAGACTATTCTCTAAACATGGAGCTAAAGTTGTAATCGCAGACATGCAAGATGAATTGGGTCACTCTGTATGCAAAGAACTAAATCCTCAATCCACAACCTTTGTGCATTGTGATGTTAGCAAGGAAACTGACATGGAAAATGCTGTTAACCATGCTGTTTCCATGTACGGTAAGCTAGACATTATGTACAACAATGCTGGTATTGGTGGAGAAAACAAATACAACATCCTTGAAAACACCCAGGCTGATTTTGAGCAAGTGATGAGAGTCAACTTGGTAGGTGTTTTCCTCGGTACCAAACATGCAGCCCGTGTGATGATCCCAGCTGGCAAAGGCAGTATAATAAGTACTGTTAGTGTATCCTCAATCATGGGAGGCCTTGCGCCGCCTGCCTACACAAGCTCAAAAACTGCCGTGATTGGATTAATGAAAAATACAGCAGTGGAGCTCGGACGTTTTGGCATTCGTGTGAATTGTGTGTCACCCTACGTGATTTTAACACCTTTGGCAAAGGATTTCGTTAGGCAGTATGAGGAGGGAACTTTAAATCTTTATTCCAACCTCAAGGGTGAGGTTCTCAAGCCAGAGGGTGTGGCTGAGGCTGCGCTTTTTCTTGCAAGTGATGACTCAAAATATGTGAGTGGACATAATCTTGTCATAGACGGAGGCTTCAGCATTGTGAATACAGGCTTTTGTATGTATCCACAATAAAGAATAAGATGGGAAGTTTAAATGCACCAAAAATTTCACTGAAAATTATTGTTTGTGAGGCCATGTGAAATTTTCCATGTATTACTCGGTGCTTGTCGTAATAATCTAATAAAATTAGCATCTTTACACACGCTATGCGGGTGTTTAGAGCCTCTTCTTTTTTTATATAATAAATCATTCTTATTTCTTTATTTTTACTTTTTTGTAGTGGAGAATTCTAAAGGTGCTACCTACTTTTGTGTGTGTGTATATATATATATACCTTTGTATATTTACATTGTAATTTCAATATAAATTTATATTTAGACACACAAAAAGCGATAAATATTATACACATTTGCAAAAAATATATAATATATACCCTTTTTTTTTTACAAATGTGTCCAATTTTTGCCACTTTTTGTACATCAACAATGTAAAAGAAGAATTTCTCTTTTCTTAATTATTTTTAAAATAGTGTATTTGTGTAAGAAATTCAGTAATCCTTGATGCCGTTTGACATGTTTCATTAGAATGCATCAATTTCTAGCTAATGAAAAACATTTTTTTTTTTCAATAAGTATTATTGGACAATACCTGATTTGATGTTCTATTTTATAGTTACAACTTACAATGTTAAATGGTGAACAGGGAATTGATTTCTATTAGTGAACAGAAAATAGGCAATAGGTTTAAAGGGTTAATTAACTCGATAAGACCATGATAATAGACAAATTAAAATGAATAACAATAAGGGGTTCTTCCTAGCTCTTTTCCCAAAATGATCAAGTTGTACCATAATTCGCTGTCTTGCTTCACAGTCACAAGAGGCAGAGGAAAACCCCTTTTCCGTTCGTTTCGCTATATGTTGGCACTTTCGCAATATGAGGCATGCCTCGTCTTTGTATTCTTTTCACTAATATGAATATTTATGACCTGTTTGGAAGTTTAAAAAAGGAAGGGGGGGTAAAGTAGAGGGAGGGAGAGTAAATCAATTATCTTATTTGGAAGTTTTTTAAGGAATGAGGGGGAGGAGTTTGGAGGGGTTTCAACCACCTCTAATCCCTCATTTTTAATTCCCCCAAATTGGAAAGATTTGGAGGGAGGGTAGAGTAGATAAATTATTGACTAGATAAATTTCTCAATTTACCCTTTCTAAATTAATAATAGACCAATGTTGCAAGTCCATTTTCAAATAGAGGTAAATTTGTCTATTTTAATCATTTCCTCTCCTCTCCATCCTAATTTTTATAACATCCAAATAAGTGGAAGGGCTAATTACTCCCTTCCCCCTTTCTAATTTTAAAAACATCCAAACAAGGTAGAGGGGAACCATTCCCCTCTACTCTCCTCCTCAATACTCTCCTCCCCTCTACTCCCCTCTACTCTCTTCCCTCTCTAAACTTCCAAACAGGCCATTAGTCTCGTGATTGTATTTTTGACGCGGTGGAAGTCAAAGTCATAGTGTGCAACCTACATTATGCAAGCAGAAATTTTTATGCAATCTACTATATAACAGTTAAAAAATGCATCCATGTGTATTTATAGTCACAGATATTTTCAGTGAGTCAAAAAAAAAAAAAAAAAAAAAAGATATTTTTAGTGAGTCACGTGACTTTTTCTTTTTGACAATGGGTTACATGAGTTATTTAAATAATAAGTGCGAATATATATATATATATATATATATATATATATATTTATATTTTTTTTTTTACTATCACATAGTGGATTGCATTAAAATTAAAATATAGGTTGCATAAAAACCTTGCTCTAATTTTTAAAAGAAATGGTTTTTATGCAACATTTTACTATATGGCAGTTTAAAAAACCATCTTTTTTTTTTTTTTTGGTTAAAAAAGCTTCATTAAAAACTAAGCAGCAACAATACAATCAGAACAGATTCTATTACAAAACACCCCATTGAGGTCATCCTCAAAAGCATCTAAAAGGTCCACAGGCGGACTATCAAAAGTAGCAAAATTAGCATCTAGACAATAGCTTAATCTAGCAAGACTATCCGCACATCTATTCGCCTGCCGGAAGCAATGATGGATACAAACCTGCGGAATGCGCGAAATCAAAAGTTTGCAATCATCCAACAAGGGCGATATGACATTATTCACAGAAGAAGGATTATCCAAGGCATCCACAATGGCCTTGGCATCAAGTTCAACTTCAAGAGCATTAATGTTAAGGTTGTTGCATAAAAGAGGACCCTCCCTTAAACCCCAAAGCTCAGCGGCAAAACTGCTGGTCATGCCAATACTCCTACTAAAACCCATAATCCACCTACCTGCATCATCTCTAATCACCCCTCCACAACCTGCCATACCAGTGTTACCACAACAAGAGCCATCTGTGTTAAGCTTCCACCATCCTTGAACCGGCTTCTCCCACCTAATCCTCCTTAAAATTTTCCGAGTCATTAGCCTTGGAGAGGAAAGACAATGAAAAAATTCCACTGCTTGGTTTATAATCACCAAATCAAGCTTCGGATTCCTACTTTTACCATTGAAGACTGCATTGTTTCTACTCTTCCAGACATTCCACACAGCAAAAGGAAAAACAACATTTCAAGGAGGGTGGTTAGCACCTAAACTGTGCTTAAATTTACTATTTAACATCATCCAATCCTGGAGGTTGCTACTCCAAAAGGCTTGATTAGAAGGTGAAATCCCCAACTGGTTCCACAGGCCTCTTAAAAGAGGGCAATCTCTCAAGGCATGTAAAATGCTTTCAACTCTTTCCTGACATAAAGGGCAAGTAGTATCATGACTAATACCTCTCCTCTCAAGGCAAACCTTAACTCCAATGCTATTATGGGCACACTTCCAAAGAAAAGTTCTAATCCTTGGAAGAGTATTCACTTTCCAAATCCAACGAGCTGGGAAAAGATCTATCCCTTCATCCCCCATGGCAATCCTATAAGCACTCTTCAAATCAAAGGTGCCTTTAGGAGATCCCAACCAAGCCAACTTATCAACACCTCTACTCAACAAAGTCACTGGGGTTGCTTGAATCAACCTTCTAACCGCAATAGGAAGATCAAAAGGAATCTTCCCCCAATCCCAACCAATGTCTAACATAAAGTCCTTTACTTCTAGCTGACTAGCCTCCCTTGTGATAGGACCCTGAATCAAACCTCTAAGAGATCCTCCATTAGTCCAATTGCTTTGCCACACATTAAGCCCACTATCCCTACCAACCAACCATCTGCTACCCTTATTGAAAGTGTCCATACCTTTTTTCATCGCAGCCCAAATGTGAGAACAAGGAAGCCTATTAGCATTGGCAGCAACTCTTCTTCTCAGATTACAATACTTCATATTCAAAACTCTAGCCCAAGGGGCCTCCTTCTCAGTATGGAACCTCCAATTAAGCTTAGAAAGGAGAGCTATATTCTTCCCCTTTGCAGATTGCAGCCCAAGCCCCCCTTCCTCCTTAGACTTTATCACCTTATCCCAACCAACCCAATGAATCTTCTTGGCAGCCTTAGAAGAACCCCACAGGAAATTTCGATTCAATCTATCTAATCCATTCAAAATTCTACCAGGCAACAAGTTACATTGCATGACATACGAAGGAACAGCAGCTAAAGAGGCTTGAATGAGAACATTCCGCCCCGCCATAGAAAACATGTTTCCATAGAAAGCATGTTAGCCTTCCAACCCGAAAGCTTTTGTTTAACTCTATCAAAGATGAAGTTGTACTCCTGAGAAGAAGATCCAGGATGCTTGAGAGGAAAGCCAAGATACTTCCCCAAGAAAGGAGTGGAAGCAAAACCCAAAATGTCACAAAGAGATTCCCTTGTGTCACGGTCTACATTTGGGGAGAAATACACCCTCGACTTTGCTTCACTCACAGATTGCCCCGATAACTCACAAAAATCATCAAGAACATCTCTAATGGCGGCACAATTAACCCAATCTGCCTTAGCAAAAAGGATGAGGTCATCCGCAAAGAAGAGATGAGAGAATTCAGGACCACTTTGAGAGGCTTTAACTGGATGCCAAATCTTCATATTGCACTTCTCTTCTATTAACTGACCAAGGAAATCCATGCAAATGATGAACAGATACGGGGAGAGGGGGTCACCCTGCCTTATCCCTCTAGAAGGAAGAATTGGATCCAAGACTTCCCCATTAAACAAAATGGAGGTGGAGACCATCGACACACAACTCATTATAACATCTATGAGCTGTGTGGGAAGGTTAATCCTAATAAGCATGCTCCGAATAAAACCCCACTCAAGCTTGTCATAAGCCTTCTCCAAATCAATCTTTAAGGCCATGTACCCCGTCTTCCCTTTCTTCTTCCCAAGGGAATGGATAATCTCTTGGGCAATGATGACATTATCAATACCCTTTCTACCCGGGACAAAAGCCGTCTGAAGGGGAGAAATAATCTTATCCAAAAAAGGTCTCAGCCTTGCCACAATGATCTTGGTCACCACTTTATACACCGTATTACACAGGCTAATAGGTCTGTAATTACCTAAAGTCTCTGGACCTTGGATCTTAGGAATCAAAGCAATAAGAGTCTTATTCAAATGCTCAGGCACTTTCCCACTCCTAAAAACCTGCTTAACTTCCTCAATCATAGAGTCCCCCACAACCGGCCAAAATTTTTGGAAGAAGCCCGCATGAAGACCATCCGGACCCGGGGCTTTAAATGGTTTTAAAGCCCACAAGGCAGCCTTGATTTCTATTTCAGTAACCTCTTCATTGATGCTCTCCCTCTCCCCATCTGATAGGCTGGCCTGACACTGGACAAAACTAATCTCATCCCTTGAAACAGCCTCATGAGATGTTGTGTATATCCCACTAAAGCCGCTTCTAATAAACTCTTTAATATCATTCTCCTTAAAGATCCATTCCCCCACTAAATTCTTAATAGCCATGATTTGATTCCTTTTCCTCCTAACCAAGGTTGAGACATGGAAGAAAGCTGTATTACGATCCCCTTGAACCAACCAATTAACCCAAGACTTCAAAGCCCATAACTCCTCTTCTTGATTGAGAACAAGATCAAGATCCCTAAGGAGATCCACTTCTAGCTTGAGAAGAAAACTAGAAGGTTTAAAAGCAATAGCCTTCTGAATACCATTGATTCTAGCCATCAAAATTTTCTTCCTTGTAAAAATATTCCCAAACTGATTTTTATTCCAATCCACAACATTCCTAGTGAAGCTCTCAACGGCCTCACCAAGATTATCTGCACCTTCCCAAGCTTGAGAAACAATAGCAGGGAACGTAGGGTCAAGCAACCAGCACGTTTGAAATCTAAACAGCGTCTTCTTCCCCCTACTTACACTTGGTTGCATCTTTAACAGAACAGGGCAGTGATTAGAGTGGTATCTAGGAAGATGGGTAATTTTAGCATCCAGATAGAGCAAACACCACTGAGGGTTCACAAAGAACCTGTCTATTCTCTCCTGAATCAAGGCTTGAATTTCCCTTCTATTGGTCCAAGTATATCGAGGACCCGCAAAGCCGATGTCCATCATACTACATTTATCTAAACACTCCTTAAACAAAAGAGAGCTGTTCACACTAACCGCTTTACCACCAAATTTGTCATCATTAACCAAAGGTTCATTAAAATCCCCTGCTATAACCCAAGGCATATTATGAAGCTCTGCTACATTCATAAGATTATTCCATAAAATATGTCTTTCAGCACACCTAGGACTAGCATACACAGCAGAAAAAAGCCAAATAACATTTGAACTGCGTACCTTAACCGTAAAGTGAATTTCTTGCTCAGTACTGGCCAAATGGGCAACGTCAACTCTTTCAGAATTCCACAGCACCCATATTCCACCAGCAAACCCAACTGCATCAGAGCGAATAACTCCATCAAAAGGGAGTCTCTCAGTGATTTCCCTAGCTCTATTAACCCCAACACGCGTTTCCATTACCACCAAAATAGCCGGATTATACTTCTGCACCATCTCCCAAACACGCTTCTGAAAAGTGGGCTTTGAAGCACCTCTACAATTCCAAATAATGCTATTCATAATGACAAATAAAGTTGGGACAAGACAAAATTCAATGGTATGACCCATCATCACATCTTCCTTGCAACACCATCAGGTCCGCACCAAGTGCTATACAACCCCCACTCTCATCCTTTAATGAGTCATGATCAGATTAAGCTACTTGAATACCCTCTCCAAGGCCGGTACAAACACCAGGACAGCCCAACATGCCGTCATTGCCGCCAGTCAGCTCCCTGTCCAAACCTTGAACTTCACTTTGTCCAAACCCATGATCCCAGTTCATACTCCTCGCCTCACAACCACTCCGATCACCCTGATTTTTCCTGGACCCGCCTCTTCGAACCAGACCCATCTCGGACTCGTCGACGGCAATGAGCTAAAGCTCTCCATTAAACGACGGCGCGTTGAGTTGCGCCATACCAATCTGCCTCAAGTCCGCCCTTCTCGCCTCGCAGTCACTCCTAACACCAAGCTTATCCCCGGCACCACCTCTTCGAACCAAACCCATCTCAGTCTCATCGACAGCAGCGAACTGAAAATCCCCACCAGGCGACGGCGTACTGAAATGCGCCATATCGATCTGCTTCAAGTCCGCCGCTGCAACAGCGACGCCACCGGCTTGGCTCGTCCTCTGCGTCGGCGAGCTGTCCCTAGAGGTTTCTTCCCCAACAACACCGACCAATCTCATGCTTCCAACCCTTGAACGTGCCTCCATCTTCATAACTTTTACTGAACCAACTTTGCGGGCTTTACCATTTTTTGGAATACTGACTTTCTTATTTGCATTGTGGGCCGACTCAACTTGGGCTTCCTTCCCAATTCTAAGAATGGCTTGCTCCAAATGGGCTTTCTCTAGAATCCTTAGAGGGGCCAGCTTCCTTTTAGCCTCCCTGTTAAGCCCATTGGCATCCTCAGGCTTCTCAACATCAATCCAATTTCTCCTATTAGTTAGGAGAATACCGTTACTTCTCTACTCCAAGGCATGACCGTGGCCAGGTAATGACCCACTACCTCTCTGGAATTTTGTCTCTTTCTTCCTACGTGCCACGACCACCCAAGGTCCATACGAACCCTCATGCACGTCCTCTTCCACGGCATCGTCCTTTCCATGTGGTCCCAATATCTTTCCAGCATTGTCAGCATCATGCACGATGTGTGTGCTTGCCCCTGTATCCCCTGCATCTTCCTTCTCCGCTGCCTCACACGGCGGCACCGGCCTAATAACATACGGACAAGCCTCTCTTTTATGGCCCATTCTTCCACACTCAAAACATAAATTATGGATGCCCTCATACGTAACAGTTTGCTGGAGTTTACCTATCATCACCGTAGTGATAAGCGGTTTATCTACACCAACTTGGATACACAGCCTTGCAAACTTACCTCTAGATTCAGTCGCCATCTACATATACTTATAGTCACATGATATTTTTGTGTGTCTAAAATGTAAATTTACATTGTACCGTACAATGTAAAAGAAGAATTTCTCTTTTCTTAATAATTAAAAAAAAAAAAAAAATAGTGCATCCGTGCAAGAAATTCATTAATCCTTGATGCTGCTTGACATGTTTCAATAGAATGCATCAATTTCTATGCTAATGAAAAACAACAATTTTTTTTTTCAATGAGCAGTCACCAGTAGTGAGCCAATAGCACTTGAAAAACATAGCCGCTACACACAACACTTCTAGACATTATGTTTGATTCTAGAGTTTTTATAGATAGAGTAAATACTAAAAGAAATGTAGAGGTAATGGGTGCCACCAAAGTATTTTGATAATTTTTTTAGTCTCACATTTGACATCTTAGTTTTGTTGGATAAATCCTTAATGTCATAGAATTTAATTTTTGTATCACTCTATTTATTTTATTTTTTTTCCCTCACAAAGGCAATTGTAGTCAATTTGAGTTCAAATTACACAATGAGCAAAATTACAACATTGCATTGAAGTATCTCGCCAGAGGTAGGCAATTGTAGCCAATTTGAGTTCAAAGTACACAATGAGCGAAATTACAATATTGCATTGATATTCCTCTCTCTTGTTGGGGAGATAAATACCTTAGACAGTTTTCTTGAATAATTAATGTAACATATACAGATACACTTTAATCCAAAAGGTCCAAGCCTAATAGATATGTGCTTAATTATATTATATTAATCACTCATTCTTCTCATCATTATTCAATGTGGGACTTTACTGAATAATGATGGACTTTAATCAGACGTGTAATCCAACATCTCTCTCTCAACCATTATCCACTGGTTTATCAATTTTTTTTTTTTTTTTGAATTAATGAATAAATTGAGCCACCCTCCCAGCAAAAAAGAAAAAAAGAAAAAAAAAAAAAAAGTAGAATAAATTGAACCAACTGTAAGTAAACTGTAAACATAAGACTTATCTCAAAGGACTTGGATTATCTATATTTGTTTATAGCTCTGGATTGCTGGTTTGTTCCTTCAGAATTTGCTATTTCTTTTCGCTGATTTTGATCCTTATAGGCAATTAAACAACGCCAGTGGTAGCATGAAGCATGTTGGGTGATATTTTTAATCAAACATATCAAATCGAGAAAGAGATAGTAAATGCGCATAACTGTGTAGATAATTGAGAAAAGCTGGAACTAAAATTAGTCCTCCCAATGTCAATGATGCAAATCTTGATAGAATTAGTCAAATAAATGGCCCAAATTAGTCTAAATTGATGTGACCGGTTCTTATGGGAAGCAATGCTATTGGTAGTAAACAAACAGTGCTTGTGCCACAGTTGAGAATGCGAGGGGTGTGACATTGCCTCTATATATATATATAAGTTAGTTACGTTTGAGGAGAGATCACAAAGCAATTTAGTGATAGTCTTTTGGGTTTCATTTTCATTTTTCCAACACATTTTCTAACTCCATCGACAATGGGAAGTTTCTCAGTACTCCCACCTGAAGCAAGAAGGTATGGGAAAATTTTGGCTATCTTGCCTCTATGTGTTTAATTTTTTAAAGAACAATATTCTATGAAAAAAATCCTCTCTCCAAGTAAAACATTTTTGTATGAGTAATGTTAGGAATAATACAAATTTTACTATATACCCTTTACAAACTAACGTATTGTATCCATATTATTGACTAATAAAAGTGAGAGATAATATCATGTTAACATGTGACAGGTTAGTAGGAAAAGTAACACTAATTACTGGTGGGGCTAGTGGCATTGGTGCAGCCACTGCAAAACTATTCTCCAAACATGGAGCTAAAGTTGTAATCGCAGACATGCAAGATGAATTGAGTCACTCTGTATGCAAAGAACTAAATCCTCAATCCACAACCGTTGTCCATTGTGATGTCACCAAAGAAACTGATGTGGAAAATGCTGTTAACCATGCTGTTTCCATGTACGGTAAGCTAGACATTATGTACAACAATGCTGGTATTAGTGGAGAATCCCAATACAACATCCCTGACAACACCCAGGCTGATTTTGAGCAAGTGATTAGAGTCAACCTGGTAGGTGCTTTCCTTGGTACCAAACATGCAGCCCGTGTGATGATCCCAGCTCGCAAGGGTAGTATAATCAGTACTGCTAGCATATCCTCAATCATGGGAGGCACTGCACCGCATGGCTACACATGCTCAAAACATGCTATGGCTGGATTAATGAAAAACACAGCAGTGGAGCTCGGACATTTCGGCATTCGTGTGAATTGTGTGTCTCCCTACGCGGTTCTTACACCTTTGACAAAGGCATACTATAAGCTGGGTGAGGAAGGAATTTCTAATTTTTATTCCAACCTCAAGGGTAAGCTTCTCACGGCAGAGGATGTGGCTGAGGTTGCGCTCTTTCTTGGAAGTGATGTCTCAAAATATGTGAGTGGACATAACCTTGTCATAGACGGAGGCTTGAGCGTTGTGAATTCAGGCTTTTGTATGTATCCACAATAAAGAATAAAATGGGAAGTTTAAATGCACCAAAAATTCACTGAAAATTATTGTTTTGTGAGGCCATTTGAAATTTTCCATGTATTACTCAATGCTTGTAGAAATAATCTAATAAAACTAGCATCTTTATACACGTTATGCAATTGTTCAGAGCCTCTTCCTTTTTTTATATAATAAATCATTCTTGTTTCTTTATCTTACTTTTTTCAGTGGAGAATTCTAAAGGTGTTACCTACTTGTGTCTATATACACACAACGCTGATGATTTTTCTTTAGGACCTTTATATACTTTTTGCAAATGTGTACAACATTTGCTGCCTTTTATGTGTCTAGAATGTAAATTTATATTGTACCATACAATGTAAAAGAAGAATTTCTTCTTTCTTAATAATTTTTAAAATAGAGCATCTGTGCAAGAAATTCGGTAATCCTTGATGCCGTTTGACATGTTTCATTAGAATGCATCAAATTTCTAGCTACTGAAAAACAACTTTTTTTTGTACTTTTTCAATAAGTATTATTGGACGATACCTAATTCTGAGGTTCTATTTTATAGTTACAATGTTAATTAGTGAACAGGGAATTGATTTCTACTAGGAACAAAAAATAAACAACAAATTTAAAGGGTTAACTCGATAAAAACATGATAATAAACAGATTAAGTGTCCGTTTGTTTCAACTTTTTCAACTCAAAAAGCCCGTTTTGAAAAAAGCCAGCCCAAAAAGTCCGTTTGATTAGTATAAAACGCAACTTTTTGGAAATGATCAAGTTGTACTATAAATAGAGTTATTTGTAACAAGAACAAGTAGTGTTTGCAAGCAAGGGTTTAGGGGGTTTACCTTGGACTTTGCTGTCTTGCTTCATAATCACAGGAGGCAGAGAAAAACCGTCTTCCGTTCATTTCACCATATGAATATTCAGTCCCATGATTGTATTTCTGACGCAGTGGAAGTCAAAGTCAAAGTGTGCAACCTACATCAAACTCCCTCAAAATTATTACCATTATATACGCTCAAAATACTTTAAAGTTACTTAAAACCACACTAATAATTTTTGGAAAGGAAAATGTTTTTATGCAACCTGGTTGTAAGAATTATTATGCAACCAACTATGTAATATTTAAAAAATCATCCATATGTACTTATAGTAACAAATATTTTATATTTTTAGTGAGTTATGTGACTTAGCGTGCGTTTGCCTAATGCGTTTTGCGTTTTAAATCTTGGGTCTCATGGCACTGTTTACGGACCAGCCAACTTGTGAAAAACGTAGCAATAAGTTTGCTATAATGTTTTGCGTTTTAAAAATTATTTTGCTACAGTATTTTCATTAATAAGTTTTCAGTTTTTAGCAAAATAAGTGGTATCTAAGCAGACCCTTAGTATGCATTTGGATTTGGATGAAAATTATAAAATATTTTACTATTCAGCTTATTTTTGCTACTATTTATGGGTCTCATTACACTTTTTGGTACTATTCATGGGCTTCACTGAACAATTTCAATTAACTTTTACTAGTACTTTCAGCAATAAATTTTCAGTTTCAGTAAAATAAGTGGTATCCAAACAGACACTTATTTAAATAATAAGTGTAAATCTTTTTTTCTTTTTCTTTTTTTTACCGTCACGTAATGAGTTGCATTAAAATTGTAAGCTAGGTTGCATAAAAACCTTGCTCTAATTTTTAAAAGAAATGGTTTTTATACAACATTTCACTACATGACGGTTTAAAAAACCAACCACATGTAATTATTGTCACATGACATTTTTAATGAGTTATATAACTCACTTAAATAATACATGTAAATAGCTTTTAGTTTTTTAACCACCACAGGTCGCATAAAAATTCTGCTGCTCTTTCTAAAATAGTGCACCTGTGCAAGACTGCAAGGAACTCAGTAATCCTTGATGCCTCATGACATGTTTCATAAGAATGCAACGATTTCTATGATAACGAATAAAATTTTATTTTTAATTTTTAATTTCCTTTTGTTCTTTTTTTCAATGAGCAGTCACGATGGCACCGGTGAGCCAATAGCCCTTGAAAAACATAGCGGCAACACACAACACTAAATCAGGATTCAGGAGTATCGTCCTTATTTTTGACACAACACTTTATCATGAGTATCATCCTTATTCTTAATCCCATTTCAGCCGCCGCAAGAATCCTGTATTACAGTATCTATCTTTTTTTCTTTTAGATATGCGAGTATATTGACTAAGAGACAGTTTTCTGTTTATTGATCATTTTTTGTTTGATTAAGTGCCACACTTACTGGAAGGAGACCTTAGGAAGAGTCATTGCCAAAAACTTCTGTTTATTAACCATTAAAAAGATGCACTCTTAATTATAAAGTTCCAAATTACACATCACATTCATGCATTTGGTGATCAAGTTTGAAAATTTATTTTAAGAACACCACCTCAAGCATTGTTCAAAATTCCCAGTAACTCAAATCTAATTAACTTGAAAGAAGAAGAAGAAAAAAAAAAAGCTTTTCATCAAAGTTGCAGCTAACTGACAAGAGGAGCTTCACTGCAAAATGGATGCACATCTATGCACTTCAATAACGGTGGGCCAACTTCTCCTTTTCCTGGTAATGTTGGACATACCTGCATCGAATAGACATATAAACTCAGTCAAAATACCGTGTGATTGCAACATGTAATGGATGGAATCATGGAAGCCAAGGAACAATAGTTTACTTAGGAAAATATATAGTTAACAATGGGAAGAGCAAAAGTATATTCTTTTGTCTGTTTCGAGTGATATCTCATTATTCAACTTGCATTGATAACAATCAGTTACTGAAAACACAGCTTACTAATGAGCTCTAGCTCAACTGACACCTTGTACCCTTATAGATTACTGATAACACAGCTGGGCCTAAACAAACACTCAAAATATCCATTACTCTCTTCCAAGACACGATAAAATTATACATAGAGAACGATGCATGTTGGAAGATAAGAAGGAAGATGGTGTGTAAGTCACCAACCAAACTGGCACAAAATCATGGATCAACTATATTCCGTTAATAATGAATGTCTTCCTAATTCCACTTCAAAAATACTTGTCTCAGTCACAAGTTGTTCACACTCAACATCTGCTAGGGCATCCAGGTACAAATTCAAGTATTAAATTTCCCATTAATTACCATAATCACAAAATTTACATCATACTAAAAGATACATTCAATTTCTAAATTTTTTTTTATTGGTAATTGTTAGGATCATTGTTAAGTGCAATGCCTTGTTCAGAATGGTGCTGCTTTGCTAGCTTAAGGTGTTGCTGTGTTGGTGCAATGCTGGAGTGCAAGTGCTGATGCATCAGTAATAGCAGTAGTGTTATGCAGCATTGGTGGTGTTATGCGGCCGTGAGCAGTTACTAGTGATTAAGGTTGTGAAGGGTATGTGTGTTAGGTATATGCAATATTATGCATATTGTTAGATGGTAGCTGATGATTGTAATAGCAATCGTGTACCTGTAACTAATTGGTAGTATGCACAGGTATTAATTCAATTCTGCACGTGACTAATTAGCAAGCTGCAGTAGGTAGTTATAAGTTTGTCAGCAATAGTTAGCCACTTGGCATGTACTTGAGCAGCCTTAAGTATAAAAGGTTACTAGCACTGGTAGGGAGGACTTAGCAATAAGAAACATCTTAATTCTCTCTCTCTCTCTCTCTCTCTCTCTAGTTCTGGGGGCCAGGTTCCCTAAGTAATTACCCTAAAACCATCAGTTAGTGTATGATCTTAATAATAATACACCTACACTTGGTGAGTGTTGAACCCATAACCTCACTCTCCACCTTGCTCTTAGGGGGAGGAAGTGCCATTTGTGTAAGAGCTCGTTGGCAAAAAAAAAAAAAAAAACACTGTTAACTGTTAGTAGAAAACTCTTTATATGATCATTGTGCCTTTACAAATTAAATGCTAACATCATAAATCAATACAGACTTATACAGCATCTTTGCGAGGAATGTGCATAAATGTTGAAGAAAAGGAACATTTTAGAATTAAAATGTTTGATAATGATTAGACCAACAGCAAGCAATATGAAGGAGAAGAGATTGGAGAACTTCAACGATTACTAGCCCCATCAATCTGAGTATCCAACAGCCCATGGAAGAGTGACCTTTCACAATTGAAGGAAATTTAGTAGGTACATATGTATTAATGGTTATGTATGTGTTATGCAAAAACCCCAAATTGAAGGATCAACTCCCCTACTTGCTCAACCAAAGAAGTGGCAAGAAAATGAATTTCCCTTCAACAAGCAAGATGAGGATGCATACTAGAGTTTTGTTTAATGCCCCGATAAAGTTTAGCTGGAGACGACAATTCAAGACTGCTTATGAGTTGTAATACAAACAGATGTAAACCTTTAAGTTCATTTGATTTAATAAAACTCTCTTTTATTTAATAATTAAAACAAAAAATAAAAATCCCTCCTCCCCTTAAAACAATCCAATCAAGGAGAGTAGACTAGAAACAAGAAACCTCAAACCCTCATCCATTGTCCCCGTCCCACCGTCAACACCAAAAGCCAGCAACAATACCAACCAACTATACAAACCACAAAATTGCACCAATACAGATTCCAAATATACAAAATACAATACAAAACCACCAATCCAGAGCTACATTAACAAAGCAAAAGTCCTAATATGCTACTGATTATAGCTCGAATTCGACCCCAAATCATAGTGTGTCTTCTAAATCAAAACCCTAAAGATCCCTAATCCTAACAGATTTCTCTAATCTAATACAAATCTGACTTTAATTTGATCGAATCGAAGAGTCAAAATCAACAAATAACATGAAAGCGAAACCCTAAAATTGATAGTATAGTACAAAAACGTAAAAGAGAGAAAGAGGGAGGGGTAAAAGTGGGAAATTACGAGTAGGTGCCGACGAGAGGAGCGAGGAGAAGGACAGCGCTGTGCCAATTCTCGGAGATCTTGTGGTGGATCTTGCCCGGAATGTCTTTCCAGAGACCAGGCATCACCTTTTGCTGGAACGGTGAGAGTGCGTACACCACCGCCTTCATCCTCACCGGTTGCTTCCCCATCGCCGTCGAGATCTTCTCTTCTACGATTCGAGAAGGTATTGCCTGTGTTTGTGTTTCTCTCTCTCTCTCTGTGATTGTTTTGATTTAGGGCAAATGAAATGGAGACTAGCTTTCCCTCTCTCTATTTATCTGATCTAGAAGCTACGCTTAGAATTTTTTCTTTTTCTTTTTTTTTTTAATAGAACCGCTGTTAGATATAGCGGATTCAAGTTGAAAACGCGATTCGTTGTAATGTATTTTTTTAAAAAAAAATTATTATTATCGGTTTACTTTTAGGTTGGATTTAGAAACTTGAATTTAGATTTTATATCAAATTTAAGGGTTTTAAAGGTTTAATATATTTGGTGGATTTTGATTTTTTCAAATCCAAATTCTTGATATTTTAAGAAATTTCAAATAAGGTATTTGAATTTTAATCACTCAAATCCAAATCTATATGCTCAAATCTTGCTATCAAAACATACTATTCATGCATTTGTTTACTCTACAATATAATTCTTACATGAACATAGAAGGTAAACAAATAGCTTTCTTTTTCTTTTTTCTTGGGAAAAGTTTTAGTTCCAAACTAGTTTGGGGTTATCTTACTTCAACTAACTATGTAACTATTGAAAATATCATTCATATGTAATTTTAGTTACATTACTTTTTTAACAAATCATGTGACTTGTTTAAATAATTCACATGAATTTTTTTTTTTTTTTGGTAGAAAACGCTGATATTATAAAAAACTAAGGAAGAGGTTTAGCTACAAAGTTCAGAGGGCATACCCTCTCACAATACAACGCAATACAATAAAAAGGAAGCAGAAAAGAAAGATCCACAAGGGGACTATGAAAAATACAAAAGCCTTGGTTAGAACTTGAACCCATCTTAGCCAGGAGGTCTGCACATTTGTTGGCTTCACAAAAGCAATGCTTCATCTTCACTTAAGGAATCCAGTTGATGAGGGTCCTACAACCCATGATAAGAGAAGCATGATGAAAAAATAGCTTCAAATAAGTTGACCCAAATTTTGTCATTCTCTTTGAAGATGACAAAGTTGATCTCAAAATTGATTTGGAGAAGTTTCCTCCAACCTACCACATTGAGATTTACAAGACTCTTCATATATTATAAATAAGCCATATGATTCATTCAAAAAGTCATGGTATTAAAACCAACACATGGATAATCTCTTTAATCGCTACATGATAAATTGAAAGAAGATAGACATAAACCAATTTGGAGCTAAACCTTCTGCAAGAGAGGTGCTATGTGGGGATTGGCAAATCTTTTAAATAGAGGGGGTACTGTTATAGCATAGGAAAATTGTAACCTTAGAGTGTTAATACTTCATCTTTTCACATAAATGGTAGATCTTATCATGAATTTAATGAATATGATCAACTATCAGTATGTGAGCAGGAGTATTAACTATAAAGTCATTATACCTTTTTTTAGGGGGATCGATAGTAGATTTTATTGATTAAATATCATGGTATACAATTGAAAAGAGGAAATAAGGGCATTATTCAAACCAAGAAAATGCTTCCTCTTTCTCTTTGGCAACACTAGCAAGAGTTAGAGCAACTCTATTACATTTTTAAAGGCACACTAACAAAAGAAACAGAATGAAAACTTTCACAAATTAAATTAATGTCTTCAACTTCAAGTGTCCATGCAACTTCAAGTCTCTAGATGACCATAGAAATCAGTGAATGATCTCCATAAAATTCCTTCATGCAAAAGTAAGGCGTCAATGTGGTAGGGGTCCTGAATAAAGACCATAAGATCAACGTGGTCTTGCCATAGAAGAGCTAAGCCCCCTCCTAATCCAATCCTTGGAACCTCCATGCCTTTATTCCATAGTAGAGACCGCTTCAATCTCTGAAAACCACCAGTATCAGTTTAGTTTCAATAAGAAACAGAACTTGGGACCTTTTTCCCTCGCCAAACAACGAAGTTCATGAACTGCCTCTGGGATCCCAAGCCCACGGCAATTTAAGCTCAAATTATACTCGTTATACTTTAGAGTAGTGAATAATTACTTTTTGGTGTGTCAGCTCTCAAAATTCTTTTTCACAATAGCTAATGTGCTATATTGTAATTGGCTTTAAATAATAGTGTTTAGTGATAAATTCATGTAAAATTGATAATAGTTGTATTCATTACTTGTCACATCAATAGTTACGGTAAGATACACAAATTTAAACTCAGGATTTCACCCTTAAAGAGGAAGTGTGGTTTGAGCTAGAGTTCATCAGTGCTTAAAGTGATTCATTTATGACATGCAAAGTTTGGAATCTGAAGTTTATCAAAAAAAAAAAATTGGAATCTGAAGACCTGACAAGAACAGAACTATTTTCTGCTCTTGAAATGTCAACTCAAAAAGAAAAAAGAAAAAAAGAAAGATAATATTAATAATAATGCATGGTCTTGTTGAAGTTTTATATTAATGCCTGAATTTACATTAAGTAATGAATTCATTATCCTTGGTTTAACTGGTATGTAACAATCAAAACAACAAAGTTTCAATGATGTGTTCCAATATCGTGGTCCTGTAGGTAGTATTCTCCTATGAGCTATATATTAAGTTGCCTGGACATCCTGATGCATAAGGTGGCTGAATGTTGGATAATAGAAATCTCTTTCATCTGCTCTCAAAATTGTGGCTTTCTAGCATTTCCCCCTGCATGGACCTGTAAAAGAGTGATGCCCTTGTCCACTGTGCACTCTTTCCCCAGGTTAAAGTTAACCCAAACCCACCTTGGGATTCGGGTGCCATAATAGTGTGATCTATTGTTTCCAAGAAAACTTCTTATCAAAGATATAAGATTTTGAACCAAGTTTCATTATGAGCATCATGGCAGCATCAATTAAATTACCTTCAGACTTGGCAGAAAGATTGTACAGAACTTCTCAAGTAGATTTGCAAACAAGGTGTTATCCCCAAAAGAGAGCAAAATGTATCAATTAATTGTTACTAAATACTAGAAATAATCTTCTAAGCGTCAAAAATGCTGTTAAAAAAAAAATTAAAAATTAAAAAGATGAAATTGCACTGATGAGTATTAAAGGCTGCAGATTATGTCATCTGTCCCTACCCATCATTGTCTTAACAAGATCTAGAATTCGAACGTAATGATAAAACAGTGATGAGTGCTTGCCTTCCAGTCCATTTCTACTCACTCGGTTGCTGCCAGCAAGGTTATTGCAAGGACTTCCACCAATGACAAGATCAAACCCACCGAATGAGCTGATCCACTGATCTAGCCTTTCAATGCTGACTTGTTGTACATCTGCAATCTCAATAAGTTGTCCACGCTGGTTGGTTTGCTCCCACCAACTACGAATAATATTTCTGTTGACTTCAGCAATCTCAACAGAGACCACATTTTTCAGGGGAATCCCAAGTCGATGCAAAGCAACTTCAGCACCACCAATCCCAGAGAAAAGTGAAAGGAGGTTAATTCCATTTGGAAACTGGTTCTTCAATACAGAAAGGTGGTAGGCAACTGTGTCAACCTAAAACCAATTCATTTATTTAGTTCATTCTATATGCACTAATAAGTAAACCATAGTACTCAAAAAACATGAAATCTTAGAGATTACCAACCTGAAATGAGTTTCCAAGTGCTTTATATCTATCTGTCCTACTAATCCCACCACCCCTAGTGTGGTCCCTTGGGAATCCAAGCAACATCTCAATTTCATCTGGTTCAAGGGGTGCAACTTTATTTTTTCCAACCCAAACTAAATTCCATTTTCTACATTGTTCAAGTACAAACTTCTGCACATGTGGAGGAGGTTCATCACCATACTTCATATTGTTCTCAAGTGCATTCCTTATCCTCTCAGTGAGTTTAGCAGTCCCAATTGCAGTTTGAAGGCAATTCAGTTTTCTTCTTTTGTCCCATAAAGGCCACCACTTACTGGTTAAGGGTAAGGCTTCTTGTATGGTTCGTGGCGGTATTGGCAAAAGAGGGAATCGGTTCTGAATTGGAAGGTTATGGACATAACCTCTTTTCCTTGCAGCAGCACTGAAATGTTTAGAATCAACAAATTCTGGCTCTATGTCATACAAGAAACGTGATATTTTACTCCACACCCCCTTAGGAGTAAGAGCCACGTTTTCATAATAGAAATAAGGAGGACCAATAGCTACCTCTGGGAGCTTCCTCTCAACAATAGGCCAAGGATCATCAGGAATCCCAAATCCTATCATTGGATTAGGGAGATGCATAATGTCTCCGTCTTCATCCCAATGCTTCTTCTCACTCCCCTTGTGCCATTTTCTTCCAAATTGTTGGAATTTGTGAAGCTTCCTTTTCTTTTCTCTAGGTAGATAATCATTCCTAGGCTGTCAAAATAAATCAGCATCAGCAGATACAATACTCCATACTCATTAGCTTAGGCAGGAACTAAAAAATCAAAGGTTTCAATAGCTGCTACAATTGATTTAAAAGGATTAAATAACACACCATTGTATAGGAATAAGAAGTCATGACCGAGGTGCTATCGTCCTCATCAGGTGATTCTCTAAGCTGGGCATCAAAA